>NC_062228.1:50610895-51358395 GCF_902686445.1 Sciurus carolinensis
GCTCCACGAAGAAGCTGCCTCTCTAGGGGTGGTGACCCTCAGGTGGGGTATATTCCCTGCTAGTGGGCAGAGGTGCCTCCACTTGTTGACCAATGGTCATCCAAAGGGGAACTAGGCTGCAGGCTGAGGCAAGGCCTGTTTGTGCCTGTGTCTCTGGTTTTACCGTCCTTGTGGGAAAACCTCACCCGGCGGGGAAGACTCACCCGGTCGGGAGGTCTCGCTGGTCAGTTCCCCTCCTAGAGGTTCCCCTCAATCTACAACTACCACCTGGGCTGGGCTGTGTTCCTCTGCAATGTTCCCAGGGGCCCGGACCTACCTCCTGGGCCTGGGAGCCTCACCCTTCACAGACGAGCCTCCTTAGGCTGCCTCTCCTCAGAGAATCTGCCCGCAGTCCTGGAACATTCGCTCCGCTCCTAGGCGTGTCTCTGTGTGACTCTTCCAGCAAGAAGTCGCGTAGGTCCTGGGATCCTGCTCTGCACCTAATTGCCTGGCTATGTGGCCCCTCCTCTGAGCCACCACCTGGAGCCTCATACAATAACTCCGAGACCCTGAGACCCACCACACACCTCTTCCTCCGGACAGCTGCCTGGTGTTCCGACGCAGTCACTAGGAGTCCAAGCAACTCACTTCGCATCTCCTCCTCCCGCCAACTGCCCGTAGCCCTAGGCAGTCACTCTGAGTCCAAGTTACCCACCCTTTCCTCCTCTTCCTTGGGGTAGCCCCCCGTGTGTTCAGGAGTGGTCACTCAGAGACCAATGGACTCACCATGCTCCTTTTCCAGGCAGGCCACCGGTGTTCAGGAGCGGTCGCTTTGAGTCCAAACAACTCACCACTTGCCTCCTCCTCTGGTAATCGCCTGTGGCTCTGATGCAGTCACTCCTAGACCAAGCGACCCGCCGCACTTCTCCTCTTCCTCCGGGCAACCCCCCGGTCTTCAGAAGCGGTCGTTCTGAGTCTAAACAGCTCGCCACTCAGCTCCTCCTCTGGCAACTGCCTGTAGTTCTGATGCAGTCACTTCTAGACCAAGGGACCCGCCGCACTTCTCCTCTTCCTCCGGGCAACCCCCCGGTGTTCAGAAGTGGTCACTCTGAGTCCAAACAGCTCACCACGCAGCTCCTCCTCAGGGAGCCACCTGGAGCCCCAGTGGTTACTCCAAGTCCAAGCGCTGTGCTGAGCCGCCTCCTCTACGATGATCCCAGTTGTCTGTGTTTACCCCTCCAGTGGGGGGAGGGGCGTCTCGCCGAGCAACTCTACTTAACAAAGTTCCCTGCGTTCAGGGGCTACTGCCCCATCCGGGACGCCTCCCTAACGGGAGAGACTCACCCAGCGGCTTTGAGTTGGTCCCAAGTCTCTCACTATCTCCTCTTTTGAATCCTGCATCCTGGAGCAACATGAAATGCAGCCGCCCTCTAGGCCACCATCTTGAAAACCTCTGACAATCACCAATTTTTAGAGACATATGACCTACCCAAACAGATTCAGGAGGACATACACAATTTAAACAGAACAATTACAAGCAATGAAATAGAAGATGCCATCAAAAACTGAACAACTAGAAAATCCCAGAACCAGACAGATTCTCAGCCGAGTTCTTCAAGAACTCCAAAGAACAATTAATACCAATACTCCTCAATGTTTACCATGAAATAGAAAAGGAGGGAACCCTTCCAAACTTATTCTATGAAGCTAGTATCATCCTGATACCAAGAGCAGGCAAAGACACATCAAGGAAAGAAAACTTCAAACCAATATCCCTGATGAACATAGATGCAAAAATTCTCAATAAAATCCTGGCAAATTGTATACAAAAACATATTTAAAAGATAGTGCACCACTATTAAGTGGAGTGCACTCCAGGGATGCAAGGTTGGTCCAACATACAGAAATCAATTGATGTACTTCATCATATAATATACTTAAAAACAAGAATCATATGATCATCTCGATAGATGTAGAAAAAGTATTTGACAAAACACAGCCAGAACATTAGAAAAACAAGGGAACATACCTCAACATTGTAAAAGCCATATATGCTAAACCCAAGGCCAACATCATTCTAAATGGAGAAAAATTGAAAGCATTCCCTCTAAAAACTGGAATAAGATAAGGATGCCTTCCTTTAACACTTCTATTCAACACTGCCCTTAAAACTCTAGCCAGGGCAATTGGACAGAAGAAAGAAATTAAAGGGATATGAATAGGAAAAGAAGAACTCAAACTCTCTGTATTTGCTGATGACATGATTCCATATTTGGAAGACTTAAAAAACTCCACCAAAAAACTTCTAGAACATAGAAATAATTCAGAAAAATAGCAGGATATAAAATCATCACCCATAAATCAATTGTGTCCTTATATATCAGTGATAAATCTACTGAAAGAGAAATTAGGAAAACTATCTCATTCACAATAGCCTCAAAATAAAAAATACTTGGGAATCAATCTGACAAAAGAGGTGAAAAACCTTTACAATGAAAACTACAGAACACTTAAGAAAGTAATGAAGAAGGTCTTAGAAGATGGAAAGATCTCCCCTGTTCTTGGAGAGGCAGAATTAATAATGTCAAAATTTCCATACTACCAAGAGAACTATACAAATGTAATAAAATTCCTATTAAAATCCCAATGATGTTATTAATATAAATAGAAAAAGCAGTCATGAAATTCATTTGGAATCCTTAGCAAGAAAAGTGAAGCAGGACGCATCAAAATACAGGACTTTAAATTGTAGTTTGAAGCCATAGTAAAATAATGTCATGATATTGGCACAAAAAGAGACATGAAAGCCAATGTTAAAGAATAGAAGACACAGAGACAAACCCCACATAAATAGAGTTATACTAAACAAGGGCACCATAAATACACATTGGAGGAAAGATAGCCTCTTCAACAAATGGTGCTGGGAAAACTGGAAATCCAGGTGTAGCAAAATGAATTTAAACCCATATCTCTCACCCTGCACAAAACTCAAGTCAAAGTAGATCAAGAACTTCGGCATTGGACCAGAGACCCTGGGTAGGACTGCAAATTGATGCAACCACTGTGGAAAGCAGTATGGCAATTACTCAGAAAACTTAGAATGGAACCATAATTTCACCCAGCTATTCCACTCCTTGATATATACCCAAAAGACTTAAAATCAGCATACTACAGTCACACAGCCACATTAATGTTTATAGCAGCTCAATTCACAATAGCAAAGCTAATGAACCAATCTAGGTGTCCTTCAAAGATGAACAGATAAAGAAAATGTCATCTCAAATTCACAATGGAATACTACTTAGCCATAAAGAGAAATGAAATTACAGTATTTGCCAGTAAATGGATGAAACTGAAGACTATCATGCAAAGTGAAGTAAGCCAATTCCAAAAAAAAAAAAAAAAGGATGAATGTTCTATCTGATATGTGGATAATAACTCACAATAAAGGGGGTAGGGAAGAATAGAAGTACTTTGGTTTGGACAAAGAGGAATGAAGGGAATAGAGGGAGAATGGGAATAGGAAAGATAGTAGAATTAATGAACATTGCTTTCCCATGTGCATATATGATTACATAATCAATGTAATTCTACATCTTGTATAACCAGAAGAATGAGAAGTTATTCTCTTCTCTCTATATCTATATCTATATCTATATCTATATCTATATCTATATCTATATCTAAATATGTTCTCCTGTCACGTATAACTAAAAGAACAGATAAAAAATAAAATAAAATAAAAAAAGAAGACCTATAACATACCCAAATCTGGTACACTATGAATGTGGTGGTATTACAAAGAAAGCTTATAGCATTGTGTCTACATTTAAATAAAAAAAAAGAAAGATTCCAAATAAAGAGTCTAATACAATATCTCAAGGCCATAAAGAAAGGCAGAAACAAACTAATTTCAAACTCAGTAGAAGATTAGAAATAATTAAGATAATTAATAATAATTTTATTAATAAATAATTAATAATAATTTTATTAATTAGAAAATTAATAAAATTGAGTGTAAGAAAAGCAATACAAAGGATGAATGTAACAAAAAGTTGGTATTTAGAAAAGATAAACAAGATTTGATAACCCTAGCCCAACTGACCAAAAGAATGAGAAAGAAGACTCAAATAAACAACATTAGAAATGAGAAAGGAGATATTACAATAGGTATATCTGAAACCCAGAGGACTGTCGGAACTATTTAGAAAGCATTCCAATAAATTGGAAATTCTAAAAGATATTGACAAATTTCTAGACATATATGACCTACCCATATTGAACCAAGAGGCCATAGAAAAACCTTAACAGACCAATACCAAGCAATGAGATAAAAACATCAATTAAAAGCCTTTCAACAAAGAAAATCCCAGAACAGAATGTAATCTCAGCAAATTTCTAACAGAGCTAACACCAGTACTCCTCAAATTATTCCATGGATGAGAAGAAGAAACATCCCAAAACTCATTCTATGAAGCCAATATCACTCTGATGCCAGAACCAGATAAAGACCATCAAGAAAAGAAAGCTACAGACCAAAAGTGTAATAAAGTTGATGCAAAAATCCTCAATAAAATACTAGCAGTTACTATTAAATCCATGATGCAAAAATCCTCTAAAACATACTAGCAGTTACTATTAAATCCACATTTTAAAACACATTAAGAATATTGTACATCATAATAAAGTTGGATTCCTCCCTGAGATGCAAGTATAGTTCAATAGACACAAATTAATAAATGTAATTCATCACATGAATACAATAAAAATCACATGATCATCTCAATAGATGCAGAAAAGTCTTTGAAAAAATCCAACATCCATTCATATAAAAACACTGGAGAAACTAGGGTTAAAAGGAACTTAACTCAGTATCATAAAGTTATACATGACAATCCCCAAACCAACCACATACTGAACAGAGAAAAACCAAAACAATTTCCTCTAAAATCTTGAACAAGAATGTCCACTTTTGCCACTCCTATTCAATATTGTTCTTGAAATTCTAGTCAGAGAAATTAGGAAGAGAAGAGAGTTTAATAATGCCATTAAGAAAAGAAGTCAGACTGTCTCTTTGCTGATGACATTACTCTATATCTGGAGACATAAATAACTCCACCAGAAGAATTCTAGAGCTGATTAAAAATTTCAGAAAAGTAGAAGAACTTAAGATCAATATAAAAAAATCACTAGTTTTCTTATATTCCAATAATTAATCTGCTGAAGAAGAAATCAAGAAAACAATCCCATTAATAATAACCTCAAAATATACTTAAATATAACTAAGGGGGTGAAAAACCTCTACAATAAAATTATAAAATGCTGAAGAGAGAAATTGAAAAACACTTTAGAACTTGGAAAGATCCTCTGTATTCTTGGATAGGTGGAATTAATCTTGTCAAAATGGCCAAGGTACCAAAAGTGATATACAGGTTCCATGTGATCCCCATCACCGTACCAATGAGATTCTTCATAGAACTAAATTAAATAGTCCTAAAATTTATAAGAAGAATGAGGGACCCAGAATAGTCAAAGGACACTGAGCAATAAGAGTGATACTGGTTGAATCAGAGTACCCAATCTCAAATCATGCTACAGAGCTGTAGTCACAAAAACAGCATGGTATTGGCATAAAAAGAGACTTGAAGACTAATGCAGTGGAAGGCACAGTGTCAAATCCACATCCATAAAGTCATCTAAAACTTGACAAAGGTGCTAAAATCATACACTGGAGAAAAGACAGACTAATTACCTAAAAGAAGATGTAAGGAATGAACTTATGAAGTAAAGGAAGTGAAACAACATTTCAATAAAGAGATAGACATTCTGAGAAAGAACCAAAGAAAAATCCTGAAAATGTCAAAGTCAAATCAAATCAAATTAAATATTTAGTTGAAAGCATCACCAATAGATTAGACCACATAGAATTCATAATTTCAGGCCTCAAAGACAAACCATGTAATCTTGAATATAAACTCAACAATAAAGAAAAGATGTTAAGACACCATGACCACAATATTCAAGGAATGTGGAAAACTTTAAGAGATCAACTATGAGAATTATTGGTGTAGACAGAGGCACTGAAATACAAACCCAATGAATGCACAAACTTTTCTATGAAATCATATCAGAAAAGTTTCCAAACCTTAGGAACAAGATGGAAATCCAGATACAAGAGGCATTTAGAAACTCATATAGGCAAGAACAAAAAAGATCCTCTCCAGTAGACATTATACTTAGAATGCCTCATATACAAAATAAGGATAGAAATTTTAAAGGCATAAGACAAAAACATCAGATCTCATTTAGAGGGAAGTCATTTAGGATTTTGACAGATTTCTCATCCAAGTCTCAAAACTCCAGAAGGACTTGGAACAAACACTGAAGCCAAATGGGTGCCGACTAAGATTATGCTATCCAGTAAAACTATCCTTCAAAACTGAAGCTGAAATAAGCTTTCCATGATACACAAAAATGAAAAGAATTTATTACTACTAACCCTGCACTACAAAAAATACACAATAAAATATTTCATGCAGAAGAAATGAAAAATACAATCAGAACCAGCATAGAGATCCCACTGAAGAACAGACAATTAAAGAGAATCAAGTATTTTATTTTTTTTGAGGCTATTGTGAATGGGGTAGTTTTCCTAAATTATCTTTCAGAAGATTCATCACTTATGAATAAAAATGCAGCCGCCCCCACACACTGAGGTTGGACACTGGTGCTGAGCCTGCCCACCCACCCACCCCCGTCCCCCCACCTTGAATGGACGCCTTTTCTGAGCCTGCCCCCTCACACTGCAGTTGGACCTGGTGCTGAACCCCCCACCCCAGTCCACCCTCACACCAAGGACGGAGGCCAGTAGCTGAACCTGCCCACCCGTCTCCCTACTGCTTAGGAACACTGTGCCTGCCTCTGTGCTGACTCAGCACACCCTTGCTGGTGATCCCCAGCTCATTTGGAGGCTGGTGCAGGCATTTTGAATTATTTCTGAGGGCATGGCCATCATCATTGGAAGGACGGCTCCCTTCCTGAGACACCTACAGGAGACTGGAGGCCCTTTGACAGGTACCTCTATTTACTCACTTACATCCTACACCCTTCCCCATTGTCTTGTTCACAACTAGAAATACTGCAAATAGTAATCAAACTGATCCTGTTCATTACAATAATGTTAAATTCTTTATAGGGGCTATCTGGTTCAGGGCTGCATTTTCTCTGTATTGGGTGCTACTGGTATTGATCTCCCCTTCAACAGAGAGGTAGTGGAAAACTACAGGGTTACAATAATTCTGCAAGGGGGGAACTTCAGTATCTCTGATCTTCATTGCTAGAAGGAAATATATAAAAGCAATATGAAAAAAAACAGGGGAAGAAAGTGTCCCTAACAAACCAAGATGCTATTGTGATAGAACACAATGACAACATGGCAGTAGAAATGACAGAAAAAGAGTTTAGAATCTGCGTACTTACAATGATCTGTGAAGCAAAAGATGAGATAAGAGAGTAAATGCAGGCAATGCATGACCATTCCAGTAAACAGTTAAAAGAGCAAATGCCAGAAGCAAAAGAACACTTCAATAAAGAGATAGAGATTAAAAAGGAAAAACCAAACAGAAATACTTGAAATGAAAGAAATAGTAAACCAAATTAAAAACTCAATAGAAAGCATCATCAACAGAATAGATCTCGTGGAAGACAGAATCTCAGACAATGAAGACAAAATATTTAATCTTAAAAATAAAGTTGAACAAACTAAGAAGATGTTAAGAATTCATGAACAGAACCTCCAAGAATTATGGGATATCATGAAAAGACTGTATTTAAGAATTATTGGGATTGAGGAAGGCACAGAGATACAAACAAAGGCATGAACAACCTGTTCAACTAAATAATATCAGAAAATTTCCCAAACCTGAAAAATGAAATGGAAAATCAAATACAAGAGGCTTACAGAACACTAGGTGCACAAAATTATAACAGATCCACACCAAGACACATTATACTGAAAATACCTCACATACAAAATAAAGATAGGATTTTAAAGACTGTGAGAGAAAGCATCAGATTACATATAAGGGGAAACCAATACAGGCATCAGATTTCTCAGCCCAGACTCTAAAAGAAAGAAGGGCCTGGAACAATATATTTCAAGCTCTTAAGAACACAGATGCCAACCAAGAATCCTATACCCAGCAAAACTAACCTTCAGATTTGACAATGAAATAAAATCTTTCCACGATAAGCAAAAGTTAAAAGAATTTACAAATAGAAAGCCTGCCCTACAGAACATTCTCATCAAAATATTTTGTGAGGAGGAACTGAAAAGCAACAATACAAGTCAGCAAAGGGAGGAACTACCCTAAAGGAAAAGCCAATCAAAGGGAGAAACTGAGTCAAGTTAAAAACCAAAAATAAGGAGGATCCAAGATGGTGGACTAGAGGGTGACTGCATCTCCTGTCGCTCTAGACCCAGGGTTAAAGAAGGGGAGGCAATGAGAGACTTGGACTAACATAGAGCTGTGCAGTGAGTCTCTCCCACCGGGTGAAGCTCGACCTGGGCAGCAGGCCCGGACAGGGGCAGCTTCTCGGAGCAGGGCAGGGCAGCCCTAGTCTTCCCCAAGCAGCCCTGCTCCCTCCAGTGGCAGGCTCTTTCCACAGCCAGTTTCTCGGAGCAGGCCACCCAGTGAAAGCCTTTCTGCACAGAGCAAAGTGAGTCAAATGACTGGAAATACAAATCATATCACAATAATAACCCTGAATGTTAAGGGCCTGAACTCATCAATTAAAAGACGTAGACTGGCAGATTGGATTAAAAAGAAAAATCCAACAATATGCTGCCTGCAAGAGACTCACCTCATAGAAAGAGATACCCACAGACTAAAGGTGAAAGGATGGGAAAAAACATACCATGCACATGGACATAGCAAAAATGCTAGAGTATTCATCCTCATATCAGATAATGTGGACTTCAAACCAAAACTAGTCAGAAGGGATAAAGAAGGACATTACATACTGCTTAAGGGAAGCATAAATCAGCAAGACATAAAAATCATAAATATCTATGTCCCGAACATTGGCTCATCCATGTATGTCAATCAAATCCTTCTCAATTCCAGAAATCAAATAGACCACAACACAATAATACTGGGCGATTTTAACACACTTCTCTCACTACTGGATAGGTCTTCCAAACAAAAACTGAATAAAGAGACCATAGATCTCAATAACACAATCAACAATTTGGACTTAACAGACATATATAGAATATACCATCCAACAAAGAACGAATACACTTCCTTCTCAGCAGCACATGGATCCTTCTCTAAAATAGACCATATATTATGCCACAAAGCTACTGTTAGCAAATACAAGAAGATAGAGATACTACCTTGTACTCTATCAGATCATAATGGATTGAAATTAGAAATAAATGACAGAATAAAAAACAGAAACTTCTCCAATACCTGGAGATTAAATAATACACTATTATATGATGAATGGATAACAGAAGACATCAGGAGGGAAATAAATAAATTCTTAGAAGTAAACGAGAACAAAGACACATCATATCAAAATCTCTGGGACACTATGAAAGCAGTACTTAGAGGAAGATTTATTTCATGGGGTGCATTCAATAAAAGAAGTAGAAATCAACAAATAAACGACTTAACACTACAGCTCAAAGCCCTAGAAAAAGAAGAGCAGACCGATACCCAAAGTAGTAGAAGACAGGAAATAGTTAAAATCAGAGCCGAAATCAACGAAATTGAAACAAAAGAAACAATTGGAACGATCCAAGATGGCGGCCTAGAGGGAGACTGCACCCCCTGTCGCTCCAGAACCCAGGAGTTAAGAAGGGGAGGCATTGAGAGACTCGGACTGAAATAGAGCCACGGGTGAGTCTGCCCACTGGGTAAAGCTCGGCCCGGGGGGCAGGCCCAGACAGAGGTGGCTTATCGGAGCCGGGCAGGGCAGCTAGAGTCATCCACAGGCAGCCCTGCGCACTCCGGCGGTGGGCCCCGCCCACACAACCAGCTTCTCCAGGTTCTCGGAACGGAACTGGCCCGCTGGTGAGAGCCTTTCTGACCAGAACAAGCTCCGAGTCCCGGAGCCAGTGCAGCTCAGCGTACTCTGGCACGCAAGCAGATTCAGGGTCCAGACAGGGCAGCCAGAGACTTCCCCAAGTAGTCTGGACCCCTGCGGTGGGAGGTGCCGTTCAAGGCTAGCCTCACGGAGCTGACCGCCCAGTGAGAGACTTTCTACATAGAACCAGCCACAAGCCCCCGAACCAACGGAGAGCCTCGATCCGCAAACAGCCTCTGGGATCAGGGCAGGGCAGCCAGAGACCTCTTCAGGCGGCTCTGCCCACTCCGGCTGCAGGCTCTCTTCTCGGGGCGATCCAAGATGGCGGCCTAGAGGGAGACTGCACCCCCTGTCGCTCCAGAACCCAGGAGTTAAGAAGGGGAGGCATTGAGAGACTCGGACTGAAATAGAGCCACGGGTGAGTCTGCCCACTGGGTAAAGCTCGGCCCGGGGGGCAGGCCCAGATAGAGGTGGCTTATTGGAGCCGGGCAGGGCAGCTAGAGTCTTCCCAAGGTAGCCTTCCACACTCCAGCAGTGAGCTCCTCCCACACGGCCAGCTGCACGGTGCAGGCTCACAGTGAAGGTCATCTATTGTAAAGGTCATCTATGCTAAGCCCATGGCCAATATCACTCTAAATGGTGAAAAACTGAAAGCACTCCCCCTAAAAACTGGAACAAGGCAGGGATGCCCTCTTTCACCACTTCTATTCAACATCATCCTTGAAACTCTAGCCAGAGTAATTAGACAAACCAAAGAAATTAAAGGGATATGAATAGGAAAGGAAGAACTCAAACTATCCCTGTTCAATGATGACATGATTATATATTTAGAGGAACCTGGAAATTCCACCAGAAAACTTTTAGAACTCATAAGTGAATTCAATAAGGCAGCAGGTTACAAGATCAATGCTCATAAATCCAATGCAGTTTTATACATAAGTGATGAATCTTCAGAAAGAGAAGTTAGGAAAACTACCCCATTCACAATATCCTCGAAAAAAATAACATACTTCGGAATCAATCTCACAAAAGAGGTGAAAGACCTCTACAATGAGAACTACAGAACACTAAAGAAAGAAATTAAAGAAAACCTAAGAAGATGGAAAGATCTCCCATGTTCTTGGATAGGCAGAATTAATATTGTCAAAATGGCCACACTACCTAAAGTGCTATACAGATTCAATGCAATTCCAATTAAAATCCCAATGATGTACCTTACAGAAATAGAGCAAGCAATTATGAAATTCATCTGGAAGAATAAGAAACCCAGAATAGCTAAAGCAATCCTCAGCAGAAAGAGCAAAGCAGGGGGTATCGCAATACCAGATCTTCAACTCTACTACAAAGCAATAGTAACAAAAACGACATGGTATTGGTACCAAAATAGACAGGTAGATCAATGGTACAGAATAGAGGACATGGACACAAACCCAAATAAATACAATTTTCTCATACTAGACAAAGGGGCCAAAAATATGCAATGGAGAAAAGATAGCCTCTTCAACAAATGGTGCTGGGAAAACTGGAAAACCATATGCAACAGAATGAAATTAAACCCATATCTCTCACCCTGCACAAAAATCAAGTCAAAATGGATCAAGGACCTCGAAATCAGACCAGAGACCCTGCATCTTATAGAAGAAAAAGTAGGTCCAAATCTTCAACTTGTTGGCTTAGGATCAGACTTCCTTAACAGGACTCCCATAGCGCAAGAAATAAAAGCAAGAATCAACAACTGGGATAGATTCAAACTAAAAAGCTTTCTCTCAGCATAGGAAACTATCAGTAATGTGAAGAGAGAGCCTACAGAGTGGGAGAAAATCTTTGCCACTCATACTACAGGTAGAGCTCTCTTTTCCAGAATATATAATGAACTCAGAAAACTCTACACCAAGAATACAAATAACCCAATCAACAAATGGGCTAAGGAAATGAGCAGATGCTTCACAGAAGAAGATGTACAAGGAATCAACAGATATACAAGAAAATGTTCAACATCTCTAGTAATAAGAGAAATGCAAATCAAAACTACCCTAAGATTCCATGTCACCCCAATTAGAATGGCTATTATCAAGAATACAAGCAACAATAGGTGTTGGCGAGGATGTGGGGAAAAAGGTACACTCATACATTGCTGGTGGGGTTGCAAATTAGTGCAGCCACTCTGGAAAGCTGTATGGAGATTCCTCAGAAAGCTTGGAATGGAACCACCATTTGACCCAGCTATCCCACTCCTTGGCCTATACCCAAAGGACTTAAAATCAGCATACTTCAGAGATACAGCCACATGAATGCTCATTGCTGCTCAATACACCATAGCCAGATTGTGGAACCAACCTAGATGCCCTTCAATTGATAAATGGATAAAGAAACTGTGGCATATATATATACAATGGAATATTATTCTACAATAAAGAATGATAACATTATGGCATTTGCAGGCAAATGGATGAAATTGGAGAATATCATGCTAAGTCATTCTCAAAAAACCAAAGGACGAATGATCTCGCTCATAAGCAGATGATGTCATGTAATGGGGGGTGGGAGGGGTTAGCGTTAGTGTTAGGGTTAGGTTTAGGGTTAGGGTTAGGGAGGGGGGCAAGAATGGAGGAAGGAAGGACTGTATAGAGGGAAAAGAGGGGTTTGTGGGGTGGGGGTGATGCGGGAAAAATGGCAGAATGAATCAAACAACATTGCCCTGTGTAAATTTATGATTACACGATTGGTATGCCTTTACTCCATGTACATGAAACAAAATGTTTGCATTTGGCTACAATAAAAAAAAAAAGAAAAGAAAATGACATTGCTGGAAAATAATTGAAAAAAAAAAGAAAATTTAAGGAAGATCAATAGAGTAGAGGAAAGGGATCAGGGGAAGGGAAAAGGAAAATACTGGGGAATGATATTGGCCAAATTATATTGTTATTCTGTGAGCATGTATGATTATGTAACAACAAACCCCACTATTATGTACTACTATAATGCACCAACGAAAATATAGAAAAAATAATGTGTACTGTGATTGTTAGTAAAAGAAAATAAAAAAGCAAATTGCAAAAAAAAAAAAGAAAATATTTGGAAAAAATATTGCATCTCTAAAAAACAACAACAAAAAAGAAGTCATTAATAAAATATTGGCTCTTGAGTCTTTGACTAGATACAGATCTATAAAGACGATCCCTTATGTAGCTGAATTTCTAGCCTTATGTAGACTACAGATGGGGGTATATTTCAGTTTACAAAAAATATACAGAATCAATGAATAAATAGAAAAAAGTAGAAACAATATCATATTCCATGACTATAGAATAAATTTTCTTTGGGGTCTTAGAAAACAAAACAAAACAAAACAAAAATAAGCCAAAAAGACCAGGAATACAAATCATAACACAATAATAACCCTGAATGTCAATGACCTAAACTCAATAATCAAAAGACAAGACTAGTAAATTGGGTTAAAAAGAAGGACCCAACAATATGCTGTCTTCAAGAGACTCATCTCACAGAAAAAGACATCCACAGACTAAAGATGAAAGGATGGGGAAAAACATGCCATGCACGTGGACCCAGTAAAAAAGCAAGGGTCTCCATCCTCATAGCAGATAAAGTGGACTTGAAACCTAAGTTAGTCAGAAGGGATAAAGAAGGACATTTCACACTGCTTAAGGAATCAAGATATAACAATTTTAAATATTTATGCCCCAAACAATGGAGCATCTTTGTACATCATACAAACCCTTCTCAAGTTTAAGAATCGAATAGACCAAAACACATTAATAGTGGGGGACTTTAACACACCACTCTCACAACTGGATAAATCCTCCAAACAAAAGCAGAACAAAGAAACTATAGAACTAAATAGTAAAATCAATGATATAGACTTAATGGACATATACTGAGCATTTCATCCATCATCAAGCAAATATACTTTCTTCTTAGCAGTTCAGGGATCCTTCTCCAAAATAGACCATATGTTATGCCACAAAGAAGCCATTAATAAATACAAAATAATAGAGATACTACTCTGTATACTACCAGACCATAATGGAATGCAATTAGAAATGCATGATAAAATAACAAACAAAAACTACTCATACACCTGGAGACTGAATAATAAGCTATTGAATGATGCAATGATAACAGAAGCCATCAGGGAAGAAATAAAAATTCTAAGAGGTAAATGAGAACAATGACACAACATATCAAAATCTCTGGGACACTCTGAAAGTAGTACTAAGAGGAAATTTCATTGCATTGAGCTCATACATTAAAAAATATAAGTCAACAACTAAATGACCTAACATTACATCTCAAAGCCCTAGAAAAAGAACAGATCAACATCAAAAGTAGTAGAAGACAGGAAATAATTAAAATCAGAGCTGAAATCAATGAAATTGAAACAAAAGAAACAATTAAAAAATTGACAAAATAAAAAGTTGTTTCTTTGACAAAGTAAACAAAATTGATAAACCTCTAGCCACACCAATGAAAAGGAGGGAGAAACTCAAATTATTAGAATTCGTGATGAAACAGGAAGGATCACAACAGACACCATTGAAATACATAACATAATTAGAAGCTACTTTGAAAATCTATATTCCAACAAAACAGAAAATATTGAAGACATTGAAAAATTTTTAGAGACATATGATCCTCCCAAACTGAATCAGGAGGACATACACAATTTAAACAGATCAATATCAAGCAATGAAATAGAAGAAGCCATCAAAAGCCTACCAACAAAGAAAAGCCCAGAACCAGATGAATTCTCAGTTGAAATCTACATGACCTTTAAAGAAGAATTGGTATCAATACTCCTCAAAGTATTCCAAGAAATAGAAAAGGAGGGAACCCTTCCAAATTCATTCTATGAGGCTAGTTTCACCCTAATACCAAACACAGTCAAAGACATATCAAGGAAAGAAAACTTTAGACCAATATACCTGATGAACATAGATGCAAAAAACCAAAACAAAATACCAGCAAATCGCATACAAAAATATATTAAAAAGAAAGTGCATCATGATCAAGTGGGGTTTATCTCAGGGATGCAAGGTTGGTTCAACATCTGGAAATCAATAAATGTAATTTATCACATCAACAGGCTTAAAGTTAAGAATCACATGATTATTTCAATAGATGCTGACAAAGCATATGATAAAACACACCACCCCTTCATGCTTAAAACACTAGAAAAAATAGGAATATTTTTCAACATTGTAAAGGCTATCTATGCTAACAACATGGACAACATCATTCTTAATGGAGAAAAACTGAAAGAATTCCCTCTAAAAACTGGAACAAGGCAGGGATGCCCTCTTTCACCACTTCTATTCAACATTGTCCTTGAAACACTTGCCAGAGCAACTAGACAGACCAAAGAAATTAAAGGGATACAAATAGGAAAAGAACTAAAGCTGTCACTATTTGCTGATGATGACATGATCCTATATTTAGAAGATCCAAAAAACTCCCCTAGAAAACTTCTAGAACTAATAAATGAATTCATTAAAGTAGCAGGATATAAAATCAATACCACATAAATCTAAAGCATTTCTATTCATAAGTGATGAATCCTCTGAAAGAGATATTAGGAAAACTGCTCTAATAACTGTAGCCTCAAAAAAAAAAATCCTTGGGAATTAATCTAACAAAAGAGGCGAAAGACCGCTACAATGAAAACTATAGAAGACTGAAGAAAGAAATTGAAGAAAACCTTAGAAGATGGAAAGATCTCCCATGTTCTCAGATAGGCAGAATTAACATTGTCAAAATGGCCATTCTACCAAAGGCGCTATACAGATTCAATGCAATTCCAATTAAAATCCCAAGGACATACCTCACAGAAATAGAGAAAGCAATCATGAACTTTTTCTGGAAGAACAAGAGACCTTGAATAGCCAAAACAATTGTGAGTAGAAAAAGTTTAACAGGAGGTATCACAATACCAGATATTAAACTATACTACAGAGCAATAGTAACAAAAACAGCATGGTATTGGCACCAAAATAGACAGGCAGACCAATGGTACAGAATAGAAGACACAGAGACAAAACCACATAAATACAGTCAACTCATACTAGACAAAGGAGCCAAAAACATACAATGGAGAAAAAATAGACTGTTAAAAAAAATGGTGCTGGGAAAACTGGAAGTCCACATGTAACAAAATGAAATTAAACCTCTATCTCTCACCCTGCACAAAACTCAACTCGGAATAGATCAGGGACTTAGGAAATAGACCAGAGACCCTGCACCTAATAGAAGACAAAGTAGGCCCAAATCTTCATCATGTTGGCTTAGGATCAGACTTCCTCAACAAGACTCCCAAAGCACAAGAATTCAAAGCAAGAATCAATAAATGGGATGGACTCAAACTAAAAAGTTTTTCTCAGAAAAGGATATAATCAATAATGTGAAGAGAGAGCCCAAAGAGTGGGAGAAAATCTTTCTACATGCACTGCAGATAGAGCATTTATCTCCAAAATTTATAAAGAACTTATAAAATTTTACACCAAAATACAAAGAACCCAATCAATAAATGGGCCAAGGAACTGGATAGACACTTTACAGAAGAAGATATACAGGCAATTAATAAATATATGAAAAAGTGTTCAACATCTCTAGTAATTACAGAAATGCAAATTAAACAACTGTGATATTTCGTTTTACTCCAATTAGAATGGCTATTATCAAGAACACAAACAATAATAGATGTTGGTGTGGATGTGTGGAAAAAGGCACACTTTTACATTGCTGGTGGAGTTGAAAATTGGTGCAGTCACTCTGGAAAGCAGTGTGGAGAATCCTCAGAAAACTTGGAATGGACCCACCTTTTGACTCAGTTGCCCCACTCCTTGGTTTATATCCAAAGGACTTAAAATCAGCATACTACAGTGACACAACCACATCAATGTTTATAGTGGCTTAATTCACAATAGCTAGATTGTGGAACCAACCTAGATACCCTTCAACAGATGAATGGATAAAGAAACTCTGATATGTATATCAGAGTTTATATATATATATATATACACACACACACACACACACACACACATATATATATATACAATGAGTTATATATATATATATGTATATATATACAATGGAATATTATTCAGTCAAAAAATAATAATAATATTATGGCATTTGCAAATAAATTGATGGAATTGGAGAATATCATGCTAAGTGAAATAAGCCAATCCAGAAAACCAAAGGCCAAATGTTTTCCCTGATAAGTGAAGAATGATATATAATGGTGGTGGGGGGCTGGGGAGGGAGAGAAGAATGGAGGAACTTTAGATTATGTAGAAGGAAATAAGAGGGAGGCAGGTAAAAAATGGTGGAATGAGACAGGCATCATTACCCTATGTACATGTATGATTACATGAATGGTATGAATCTACATCATGTACAACCATAGAAATGAAATTATGTACCCCATTTGTGTACAATGAATCAAAATTCAGTCTGTAAAAAATTAAAAGATAAAAAAGTGCATTAGATTTATGAGCATTGATTTTATATCTTGCTACTTTACTGAATTCATTTTTGAGTTCATAGCTGCTCAATTCACAATAGCTAGATTGTGGAACCAACCTAGTTGCCCTTCAATTGATTAATGGATAAGCAAACTGTAGTATATATACACAATGGAATATTACTCAGCCATAAAGAAGAACAAAATTATGGCATTTGCAGGCAAATGGATGAAGTTGGAGAATATCATGCTAAGTGAGTTAAGACAATCCCAAAAAATTCAAAGGCCGAATGATCTCTATGATAAGCAGATGATGATACATAATGCAGGGTGGGAGGAAGGATGGATTGTATAGAGGAATAAGGGGTGGAAGGGGTGGGGGGGGAATAATAGATTGAGACAAACATCACCCTATGTACATGTATGATTACACAAATGGTATGATTCTACTTCATGTACAACCAGAGAAATAAGTTTTACCCCATTTGTTTACAATGAATCAAAATAAATAAATTTAAAAAAGGAGAATCAAGGCTGAATTATGCATTAGAAATAGATCAAAATGGCAGGAAATAAAAATCATCTGTATTGTAACGCTGACTATAAATGATCTAAACTCTCTGATCAAGAGACATAGATTGTCAGAATGGACTTAAAAAAAGACCCAGTCATATGTTGTTTATAAGAGACTCGCCTTATAGGCAAAGACATCCATGTGCTCAAGGTGAAAGAATGGAAAAGATTTATCATGCAAATGGACACTGAAACCAATAGGGGTAGCTACTATCACATCAGACAAAGTAGACTTCAAGCCAAAATTAATAAGCAAAGAAAGGCACTTCATACAGGTTATGGGTATCACTGAACAACAAGATATAATAATTATAAATGTTTATAACCCAAATACCAGTATGCCTACATATATAAAAAAAAATCCCTTCTCATTAGAAAAATCTGAATAGACCATAATGCAGTAATACTGGGTGATTTCAACACATCTGTCACCATTATTTATATAGGTCATCCAGACAAATATTAAGTAATGCTTCTTCACACTAAAATATACTATTCATCAAATGGACCTAACAAATATCTATAGAATATTTCACCTATCAAAAACCAAATTCACATTCTTCTCAGACACAAATGGAACTGTCTCTAAAATAGGTCATAATTAGGGTATAAAGCAAGTCTAAGCAAATACAAAACAATGGAGCTCATTTCTTGTATCCTATCACAACATGATGGAATAAAATTAGAAATCAACAACATAAAATAGAGAAATCATGTTGACACCTGGCGTGAAATAATACACTATTGAAGAAATAATATATCATCAATGAAATTTGTAGAATGAAAAACAAATTCTTAGTGCCACAACTCATGCAGCATCAACAACAAAAGGATTTCAAGTAGGTAAAATGGGAGATTGAGAAAAACGCAGAGACATTTTTAAGCAAAGCTCAGGCCAGGTGGAACACTGCCCTCTGATGGAGAAATTGAGATCCAGAACTAGCTCTACAAGTTTGTTACCTAGGGTTTCATAATCAGGAAGTTAAACTACAGAAGCTTTGTAAATTGCTCAAGGCTTGAGGGTTATCTTTGTGGGCTGGGACTATAGCTCGGTGGTAGAGGACTTGCTTCATACATGTGAGGCACTGGGTTTGATCTTCAGCATCACATAAAAATAAACACATGAAAAGATATTGTGTCCATTTACAAGTAATTTTTTTAAAAAGAGGCTTCCTTTTGCACTAAAAAGTTACAGAACTAGAAATATTTTGTAACTCTTCTGCTGTTACAGTGTTAGGGACATCCTGCGATTATCTTGCTATACCCAGAAAACCCATTTCACTGGAACATCTGATAATGATTAGCATTGGAACTGGGTATCAAGGCTGTTTACATCCTGGCCTTTTGGCACTAAATGTTTCCCAGGCTTGGTGTTTGCCTACACCACAGGATCAGCTGATAACTGGGGCTCATACACTCAACACATCTTAGAAACAAATGAGGACAAATATATAATGTTAAAATTTCTGGGACCTTGTGAAGGCAGTTCTAAGAAGAATGTTCTTTTTTAGCATTACATTTCTACATTAAAAAAAGTAGAAAGATCCCAAGTAAATGATCTAATATTACACACCAAGGCCCAAGAAAAAGAACAAATGAATGTCATGTCCAACCCAGTAGAAGAAAGAAAATAATATCAGAGCTGAAATTAATAAAATTGAGGAAAACAACAACAACAGAAAGGGTCAATGTAACAAGTTTGTGCTTGAAAAAAACAAATAACATTGATAAAGCCTTATCCACATTAGCCCACAGAAAGAGAGAGAAGACACAAATAAACAATATAAAGTATGAAAAAAGACTTATCACTACAGGCAGGGTTGGAAGTCAGAGGATCACTAGAAACTATGGTGAAAATTTATACTTCCATAAACTGAAAAACCTAGAAGACACTGAAAATTTTCTAGAAGGATATGACCTATGCAAATTGAACAATGAGGATATAGTAAACCTAAACTGACAACATCAAGCAATGAGGTTGAGGCAGCAATTAAAAGCCTTCCAACAAAGAGAAGACTAGGCTCAAATGGACTCTCAGTAAAGACCTATCAGACCTTTGAAGAACTCACGCTGCTCTTCCTCAAATTATTCCACTAAATAAAAAGGGAGGAAACTCTCCCAAATTTGTTCATTCTATAATGCCAGGATTACCCTGATACCAAACTAGACAAAGATACATTAAGGAAAGAAAATTTTGGACCATTGTCCCTGATAAACGTACATGCAAAAATCCTTAGTGAAAATATTTCAGTGGGAAAACCATATTCATATACACTTTAAGAAGATAATACACCATGATCAAGTGGGTTTCATCCCAGGGATGGTTCAATACCCAAATTAATAAATGTAGTTCACCACACAAATAGAATTAAGGACAAGAATGACATGATCACGTCAATATTTGTAGGAAGGCCTTTGACAAAGTCTACCCCCCCACTCATATTAAAAATGCTAGATGTTAAGGAACATACCTTAACATCATAAAGGCTATGTGTGACAAACCAAAAGCCAACGTCATACTGAAGGGAGAAAAACTGAACACATTTCTTATAAAACCATGAAGAAGACAAGGATGTCCACTCTCGTCTCTTCTCTTCAATATAATTCTCGAAACTATAGCGAGAGCAATCAGACTACAAAGAAGATTAAAGGGACACAAATAGGAAAAAAAGAAGTCAAACTATCTCTGATTGCTGATGACAGGATCCTATGTGTCCAGTACCCCAAAAAATCCACCAGGAGATTTCCAGAACTGATAAACAAATTCAGAAAAATCAACAGGATACAAAATCAACATAATCATACCTTGCCTATGTGAATCTGCTGAGCAAGAAATCAGGAAAATGTTCCCCTTCACAATAACCCCCAAAAATGTGTAGGAATAAATCTATGAATGTGAAAGCCCTCTAAAATAATACCATAGAACACCGAAGAAAGAAATTGAAGAAGATTGTGGAAGATGGAACAACCTCCCATCTTCTGGGAGAATTAATATTGTAAAAATGGCCACATTAACAAAAACATTCTACAGATTTAATGCTGTTTCCATCAAAATATCAATGATATCCATCACAGAAATAGAAAAAACGTCCTAAAATTCTTATGAAAGAATAAAGTACTGAGAATACCAGAGCAATCCTGAGCAGGAAGAGCAGCACCAGAGACATCACAACACCTGATCTCAAATTATGCTACAGAGCTAGAGTAACAAAAGGAACGCAGCCACCAGAAAACTTCTAGGACTCATAAAAGAATTCGGAAAAGTAGCAGGATATAAAATTAACACCCATAAATCAATTGAGTTCCTATATACCAGTGATGAATTAGGCGAAAGAGAAATTAGGAAAACAACCCCATTTACAATAGCCTCAAAAAACAACTTGGGAATAAATCTTAAAAAAGAGGTGAAAGACCTCTACAATGAAAACTACAGAACACTAAAGAAAGAAATTGAAGACCTTAGAAGATGGAAGGCTCTCCCATGTTCTTGGCGAGGCAGAATTAATAGTGTCAAAATAGCCATAACACTAAAAGTGCTGTAAATATTTTATGCAATTCCTATTATAATTCCAATGACATTATTCATACACATAGAAAAAGCAGTCATGAATTTCATTTGGAAATTTTAAAAGGCCCAGACTAGCCAAAGCAATTCTTAGTGAGAAAAGTGAAGCAAGAGGCATCACAATATCAGACCTTAAATTGTACTAGAGAGCTATAGTAACAAAAATGTCATGGTATTGGCACAAAAATAGATATGAAGACCAATGTTACAGAATAGAAGATACAGAGACAAACCCACATAATACAGTTATCCCATACCAAACAAAGGCACCATACATTGGGGAAAAGATAGCCTCTTCAAAAAATGGTGCTGCAAAAACTGGGAATGATATGTAGCAAAATGAAATTAAATCCTTATCTCTCACCCTGCAGGAAACTCAACTCAAAATGGATCAAAGACTTAGGCACAAGAACAGAGATCCTGCACCTACTGGAAGAAAATGTAGGCCCAACTCTCCATCATGTCAGCTTAGGAACCAACTTCCTTAACAAGACTCCAAAAGTGCAAGAAATAAAATCAAAAATCAATAAATTAATGATATCAAACTCAAAACTTCTTCACAGCAAAGGAAATAATCAAGAAGTGAAGAGAGAGGCTACGGAATGGGACAAAATATTTTTGACCTGTACCTCAGATTGAGCATTAACCTCCAGGATATATCAACTAGTCAAAAAACTGATAAGCGATGAATCTTCAGAAAGAGAAATCAGGAAAACTACCCCATTCACAATAGCTTCGAAAAAAATAAAATACTTGGGAATCAATCTCACAAAAGAGGTGAAAGACCTCTACAATGAGAACTACAGAACACTAAAGAAAGAAATTAAAGAAAACCTTAGAAGATGGAAAGATCTCCCATGTTCTTGGATAGGAAGAATTAATATTGTCAAAATGGCCATACTACCAAAAGTGCTATACAGATTCAATGCAATTCCAATTAAAATCCCAATGATGTACCTTACAGAAATAGAGCAAGAAATTATGAAATTCATCTGAAAGAATAAAAAAACCCAGATAGCTAAAGCAATCCTTGGCAGAAAGAGTGAAGCAGGGGGTATCGCAATACCAGATCTTCAACTCTACTACAAAGCAATAGTAACAAAAATGGCATGGTATTGGTACCAAAATAGAAAGGTGGATCAATGGTACAGAATAGAGGACATGGACACAAACCCAAATAAATACAATTTTCTCATACTAGACAAAGGCATCAAAAATATGCAATGGAGAAAAGATAGCCTCTTCAAACAAATGGTGCTGGGAGAATTGGAAATCCATATGCAACAGAATGAAACTAAAACCCCATATCTCTCACCATGCACGAAACTAAACTCAAAATGGATTAAGGATCTCAGAATCAGACCAGAGACCTTGCATCTTATAGAAGAAAAAGTAGGTCCAGAGCTTCAACATATCGGCTTAGGATCAGACTTCCTCAACAGGACTCCCATAGCACAAGAAATAAAAGCAAGAATTAATAACTGGATAGATTCAAACTAAAAAGCTTTCTCTCAGCAAAGGAAACTATCAGCAATGCGAAGAAAGAGCCTACAGAATGGGAGAAAATCTTTGCCAATCATACTTCAGATAGAGCGCTAATCTCCAGAATGTATAAAGAACTCAAAAAACTCTACACCAAGAATGCAAATAATCCAATCGACAAATGGGCTAAGGAAATGAATAGACACTTCACAGAAGAAGATCTACAAGCAATCAACAAACGTATGGAAAAATGTTCAACATCTCTAGTAATAAGAGAAATGCAAATCAAAACCACCCTAAGATTCCATCTCACCCCAATTAGAATGGCGATTATCAAGAATACAAGCAACAACAGGTGTTGGCAAGGATGTGGGGAGAAAAGTACACTCATACATTGCTGGTGGGGCTGCAAATTAGTGCAGCCACTCTGGAAAGCAGTGTGGAGACTCCTTAGAAAACTTGGAATGGAACCACTATTTGACCCAGCTATCCCACTCCTTGGCCTATACCCAAAGGACTTAAAATCAGCATATTACAGAGATACAGCCACATCAATGTTCATAGCTGCTCAGTTCACAATAGCCAGATTGTGGAACCAACCTAGATGTCCTTCAATTGATGAATGGATAAAGAAACTGTGGTATATATATACAATGGAATATTACTCAGCCATAAAGAATGATAAAATTATGGCATTTGCAGGCAAATGGATGAAATTGGAGAATATCATGCTAAGTGAGATAAGCCAATCTCATAAAACCAATGGACAAATGATATCGCTAATAGTGGATGATGACATATAATGGGGGGTGGGAGGGGTTAGTGTTAGGGTTAGAGTTAGGTTTAGGGAGGGGGGCAAGAATGGAGGAAGGAAGGACTGTATAGAGGGAAAAGAGGGGTGGGAGGGTGGGGGGGGAAGGGAAAAAGTAACAGAATGAATCAAACAACATTACCCTATGTAAATTTATGATTACACAAATGGTATGCCTTTACGCCATGTACAAACAGAGAAACATCATATATCCCATTTGTTTACAATAAAAAAAAACTGAACACCAAATACTCAATCAACAAATGGGCAAAAGAACTGAATAGGCACTTCACAGAGGATATACAATCAGTCATCAAATATATGAAAAAATGTTCAACATCTCTAGCAATTAGAGAAGTGCAAATTAAAACTACACTGAGATTCCATCCCCCTCCAGTCAGAATGGCAATTATAAAGAATAAAAGTAACAAATGTTGGTGAGGATGTGGAGGAAAAGGTACATTCAAATTGCAAATTGTTGATACCACTGTGGAAATCAGTATGGAGATTCCTCAGAACACTTGGAACCACAATTTGAACCAGCTATCCCACTCCTCAATTTATACCCAAAGGACTTAAAATCAGCATACTACAGTGATACAGCCACATCAATGTTCATAGCAGCTCAATTCACAATAGCAAAGCTTTGGAACTAACCTAGGTGCCCTTCAACAGGTGAATGAAGAAAGAAATGTGGTATATATACACAATGGGACATTTCTTACCAATAAAGAGAATAAAATTATGGCATTTGCTGGTAAATGAAGGAACTGGAGACTATCATGCTAACTGAAATCAGCCAATCCCAAAAAACCAAATGCCAAATGTCTCCGATATGTGATGCTAACACACAATGCAGGGGTTGGGGAGGGAGAATAGAAGTTCTTTGGATTAGATAAAGGGTAATGAAGGGAAGGGGGATGGGAATGGAAAGAGAGTAGAATGAATTGGACATAACTTTCTATATTCATATATGAACACGTGACCAGCGAAATTTTTTATTTATTTATTTATTTATTTATTATTTATTTATTTTATTGTAACAAATGGGATCCCAACCAGAGGATGGGATCCTAGAGAGAATAAGGTATATTCCATGTATGTATAATATAACAAAATGCACTCTAACGTTATTGTTAGACTAGGCAGGATGCAGACCTCACGTGTCATCTCAGATATTTATTCTGAGGGTGCAGGGATGAAGTGGCACCTTGAACCCTCTTTCCTGGTGGAAATGAGCCACTGAACAAAGAAAGGGACTGGGTTTACATAAGTCATTTTGAGGGGTGGCCTAGTGAACCTGTATCAGTTTGTTTGGACACTCAGGAATGTGAGCCTTTGGTTAAGGTCTGTGGACAGTGTCTGAAGAGGATTGACTTTGGAGGAGATGAATCCTTCCCAGAGACTCTTTCTTTTATTTATTTATTTATTTATTTATTTATTTATTTTATTGTAAACAAATGGGGTACAACTTGTTTCTCTGTTTGTACATGAAGTAGAGGCATACCATTTGTGTAATCATACATATACATAGGTAATGGTGTGTGATTCATTCTGTTATTTTTTTCCTTCCCCCCAACTCTCCTACCCCTCTTTTCCCTCTATACAGTCCCTCCTTCCTCCATTCTTGCCTCCCTCCCAACCGCCCCATTATGTGTCATCATCTGCTTGTCAGCAAGATCATTTATCCTTTGGTTTTTTGGGATTGGCTTATCTCACTTAGCATGATATTCTCCAATTTCATTCATTTGCCTGCAAATGCCATAATTTTATTCTTCTTTATAGCTGAGTAATATTCCATTGTATATATGAGACTCTTTCCTCTAAGCTCCCTGTCCGCAGTTGGCTGGTGCCTGGAAAACATTTGTCTTGGAGATGAAGGCTGTCAGTGTGTGGCCTTCATTTTTACTCCCTTTTTTTCAGGTCTCATTATCTTGAGGATTTTTCATTCTCCCATATCCATTAGTTATGTATAACTAAAAAGAACAAATTAAAAAAAGAACAGTGGGGCACAGATCTCATGAAAATCTAAGAGATCAGTAGGGTAGAGGAAAGAGACTGGGGGACAGAGAAGAGAAGGGAAAGGGGAAATACTGGGCAATGATATTGTCCAAATTATACTATTCTTTTGTGTACACATACAAATATGTAACATCAAATCCCACCATTGTACACAACGAGAGTGCGCCAATATAAATATAGAAATTTTTAAAAAGGTAAATTTTCAATGAGGGAAGGACAACAGAGCTATTCTTCCCTTCTGTGCTCTTATTTTCAGCATCCCGGGGTTAACCCGGAGTTTACCCAGCTCTCTTTGGCAGAGTTTGTTCTTCCTGCTAATAATAGCCCCCTAGAAAGTCAGGAATCAATCCACGAGGAGACTTAATTCCTCCAATATGACCCTCACTTCACAAATGGCCTATTTCACTGCTGAAAAACCTAAAAGCCCAGAAAGTGAAAATTGAGAATGCAATGTAGGAATTTAAGGTTTGGGCTAAAGGCATCTCATGGATCTATTCCCTGTTAACCATCCATATGCTTTCCGTAGTATACGAATACATGACAGAAAAACATTAATAACAATAATGTGAATAACGGAAATAGTCAAAACGAATTGATGTCAACTTCCCTAAGATTTTGAGTGGAAACCCAGTGAGGTTCTTGGTAAATTAAAACACTTGGACACGTGTGACTTTCAACCATTATTCATGATCTTTCTTACTACTGACCAACACCTGACACTTCTCTTAGAAAACTGTAGCTCAGAGTTACTCTTCTCTCCAGTTCTATAAAAAAGTTCCCTGACATGTGACTCTGGTCTCTACCCCTCTCCCAGCCACACATGACTACCACAGGTTCTCAATTCTGTTAAGCCCACTGGCTCACCTTGATGTTCCCATGAAGAGTCTGGGCATCAAGAGACAGCACAGGGCCAAAGCCAAGGAGGTATACACCTCAGTTCCAGGGCTGACTACAGGATCCCACAGGTCTTTCACACACTTCTCCTCCCAGGACTTCACATCCACAGTCCTGAAACCTTCTAACACTAACACCCTCCAGTGCATCACCCTGGATTCTCCCCACCTGAGTCCCTTCAGGTACATCAATGAAGGGCCCCTTAATCCAATATCACGTCATTTAAAATCTCAATAAAACCCAGGACCTCGATTCTATTGTAGACAACAAAATCCACACTGGGGAGGTCTCTTCTCAATCTGGTACCACAAATTCAAAGCATGGGTAATCATACATGCAAACAATGTCCTCAGGTCTACACTTGATCTCCTACCTCCATATATCAACAGTCTTAAGGCACCTCTTGTTCCAGTGCTGTGAATTCAACCTAGAGCCCCACTACCTGTTAACCTCCTTCTTGGTCACAATTTTGTAACCTACTCTGCCTTGACCTGTGTTGCATCAAAAAAGGAGTTTCGAGTAGGGTTGAAAAAGAGATGGAGAAAAGCACTGAAACAAAGAAAATAGAGACATTATCAAGTAAAACTGGGGTCAGGTGGGACACTGCACTCTGATAGAAGAACAGTGACCCAGAACTAGCTCTGCAAGTTTATTGCATGGGATCTCATAATCAGGAAGTTAAACTATAGAGGCATTGTACATTGTCAATGCTTTTGAGTTATCAAGAGGCTTCTTAGTGTACTAAAAAGTTACAGAGCTAGAAACATTTTTGCAGCTATCCTACTGTTGTTGGGTTAGGAACATTCTTCTGCACCCAGGAAACAACATTCTCCTTGGATTTCTGATAACTGTGAGTGTCGGAGCCAAGAGTCAAGGCCTAAAACACACTGGCCTTTGGCAAGGAATGTTTCCCAGGCTTGGTTTTTGCCAACACCACAGGGTCATCAGATGACCAGGGCTGATCTGCTCTCCACACTAGTCAGGGTTAATGTTGGAGGGGTGAATCAGACAGGAAACAAACAACCAGCTGCATAATCAGAAGCAAAGTCCACAGTTTTATCCCAGACTCAACAATTGCAAACCACACCAGCATCACTACCTACCTGTAACTCTACCACCATGCTGGACTCTGAGCTGATTCTGGTGGCTCTGCTGGCCTGCCTGAGTGGGATGGTGTTGACGTCTGCCTGAAAGCAGAGGAGACTCCAGGGAAGCTGCCTCCAGGTCCTACTCCACTGCCCTTCATTGGAAACTACCTGCAGCTGGACAAGAATGAGATGTGGAGCAGCTTCCTGAAGGTGCCACCAGGCAGGGACGTGGGTGGTGTTTGGCTGGGCATGGGGGCAGGTGTCCACTGTGGCTTGTGGCAGAGGATTGACGATGATGAGTCAGATTCTTAGGGTGCAGGAGTTTTACTGGTTCCGCAGTCCTTACCTAGCCAGGAAATTCCAGACCTAGGGAGTTTAACCCCTTGACTTGCAGATCTTTGGAGAATTGCAACCCAGGTCCTGACATGAGAGAAGTGTACCAATACAGTAATGAGCCCTCTAACCAATTCCACCCACCCATCAAATAAGCAGGCACTATGGCCCCAGGTAGACCATCCACTTGGGGACCTCGTTTGGTGGTAGTGTTGTGTGAATATAATGCGGACATGGAGGAAACCCTAAATTTGTGCAACTTCTCTCATGGGGCAGGTAACATGATTCTGATTTGCTTCTATCAGGTCCTTACCACAATCACCTAACTGCACCCCCACCTAGAAATGGGTTCCCAAAACACCCATACTCCTGCAGATATATTCCACTAAAACAGACCACACCTAGGCAACTGAATAGTGGCAGGAGAGCCCAGGATTCCTCATTAGATCCTCCTTTGAATACTTCAAAGCCTGGAATCTACCTATTTCAACTTCATTGGAACACATGATACTACATGTATGACCTATCCATCTTCACCTGCATGTAATGAAATCTGCACGTGTGCCCCATTCATCCCACCTCACTCTTAGACATGACCCTCACAGTTCATGAATATAAAACTTACAGGTATGTTGCCATTCATCCCCATGTAAACACTCACACCACAGACAGGTGCCCAAAATCCAGTACCATCCTGGCCTTGAAACAGATACCACTCACACTGGGTGCTCTCCTCTGACAACTATCTTTGTTTGGCACCCTCTCTCCACACCCCAGGTCTCTGAAATCTTCCATTCAGTGATGAAGCACCTGCCAGGACACAGCAACAGGCCTTTAAGAACATGCAGAGGCTGGAGGATTTCACAGCCAAGAGGGTGGAGCAGATCCAGTGCACCCAGCTCCCCATCAACTCCCTGCCAACTGCCCGTGGGACGTCATCAACTACTCTCTCATTCACATGCAGGAGGTGCAGCCAGCAGCCAGGTCAGGGAGGTTCCAAAGCCAATGCAGGGGAATCAGGATGGGGAGGAGGGAGAAAGGAAGTCCATTCAAACTGGGCTCCTCACAATCCAAAACATAGTCAGACATCACTAATCCAGCCACTGAGCCCTTGCTCAGGTAGGACATGGCCATAGCAGCATCCACCTGCATGACACTGTGTGCAGGGAATATTGAAAGTCTTGAAGGTGTTCACCTATTTGCACCCTCAAGACCTCTTAACAAGGTTCCATTATCACCCCAATTTTGTAAATGAGCAAAGTGCAGCCCCGAGAGCACAAGTGACTTAGCTGAGGCTGCCACAGCAGGCAGCAGTGGACCCTAGCTCAAACAGTGTCCCTGCAACTCTGAGGCGGGGCTTTCAGACACCCTGTCTCCTACCTTAGGACAGGACCTGACTTTACTCTGTTGCACTGGAGGGCCCCGCTCCCATTTGGATCTCAGACTCCTCTCTGTGCATAATGCAATGGGACTTTATGGAGTCAGAAGTTCAAAAAGTCAAGGGAGGGTATTTCTATGGAGGAAGCTTCAAGAGTTCTACAGAAGGAAGAGGATACTGTCATTTATAGTTCTCAGTGGGCATCTCAAACCTTGCTGTCCCTCTGACTCACTCCATCTTCCATTTCTGCCTGTCTTTCTCCCAATCTCTTTCCATTCCTCTAATATCCTACCATTGAAAACATGGCAAATAAGCTGAGTATTAAAGGGTAGACACTCAGTCAGCCAAAGGAAGTGAGATGAGTACCTTGGGCAGAGCCAGCAGCCTGGCAAAACCCTGAACCTGCAGACAGTCTGGAGACTGAGGATTCCTCTCCCCACCGTAGGTCTGAACCTAGGAGAGAGAGGTCCAGGAAAAATACCCAGGCCATTACTGGGGTAAAAGGTCTCAGCCTGAAGGCCACAACCCCTGCAGGAGAAGATAATCCTGACAGTTCTACAAGAAGAACCTGGCACCGACTGTGCTGGACTTCTTCACTTGTGTTTCAACACAGTCCAGCAGAACCACACTCTTCAGATGAGTGCTGCTCATAAAGACCCAGATGTGGAGTAAGACTAGTGGGGACATGGAAGTGGGGATTGATGGACCGTAAAGTTTCTCTGAGCTTAACACAATGACCCTAAGTCTGCCACGTCCCTGGACCCTTGGACATGCCCTATGCAAAGACAGGGGAATATTAAGATGTCAGGCTTGGTAAAGTCTCACTAGCTATAGATAATCAAAATTTCTGTAGTAATTGCCACATCACTTCTTTGCTGAGTCCAATGAATACCAATGTGCACTTCCTGGGATCACCAACTAAGATTCCTCCATTGTACCTCCCCTGTGATTGTAGCATGAAGAGGTTAATGAGACAATAGCCAAAAATATGTATCTCTGATTTCCATTTGGAAAGGTGTCTGTGCATGTGAGACATAGATGCTTGTCATGCATCCAAGTTCAGAGGGTGGAGGTGAACTACCATCCATGCTCTGAGATCCCTGGATACCAGAACATATTTTGCATTAAACTCCAGCCAAGGTTCATGAGGAGATTGACTGGGTGATTGGCAGGAACTGGCAGCCCAAGTTTGAGGACTGAATCAAGATGCCCTACACACAGGCAGTGATCCATGAAATGCATTGGCATGACTTACAGGCTCATCTAGGACACAAGATTTTGGGACTTCTTCCTACCCAAGGTGCTGGCCTGCCCCATGCAGCAGGAATCCAACTCATCTCCTGGGACCCCAGCGCTCCCTCTCAATTAGAGGCTTTCCAGGCTCTGTCCCATTTACTCAATCAAGGAATTCCTCTACCACCATGTCCCTTCAGACTTCCCACCTACAGTTTCTTGCTTGCTCCTCATGTTTCCCACATTTTTAATGTCTTGGGGAAATTCACCCCAGTTTACAAATCTTCTGTCTCAGGGCACATGAAATTCCAAGGAAATTCTTTCCTTGAGTGACAAGAGCTGGATATGCCACAACCTCCTTCCTCAGGACACACACCCTGTCTTCTCTGAACTTCTGGAGAGAATGACAGTAGTCTCATGTCCTACAAAGCTCTCCAAGAAAAGACCCCAAATACCTCCCTTCCCATTTCCCTTCACCTCCACCACAAAGTTCCCTCCATCCCTAAATAACACTTCACTGCCTTCGGTACATACTCCTCACACCCATCTTGTCAAATCCCCCTTCCTCTCACCTGCTAGGGCACTGATGTGATCTGTATGCTGGGCTCCCTGCTGAGTGACCCCAGGTTCTTCTCCACACCTGATGATTTCTACCCCCAGCACTTCCTGGATGACAAGGGGCAGCTGAAGAAGGTTGATGCTCACGTGCCCTTTTCCATGGGTAAGAGACCAGGTGGCTCACACCCACCTGGACTTCCCTCATCCCAGATCTCCTTCCTCCCTGCAGTCTAGTGTCTTTTTCCAGCTGGGAAGTTCCTCTTGCCACCTGAACCAACTACTTGCAACTCCCCTGACTCAAGTGTCTGTAGCCAGGACAAAGGGAAATGAAAAGTACCTTTCCAACATTGGGGATATCAAGGTTCACAGTGAGGAAGAGTTCCATCCAAAGATCACACACACACACACACACACACACACACACACACACACACACACAAATACTCAGACCCTTAGAATGGAGAAAAGAGCACAGAGGACATATATGAGAATACTTGGGGGAAGGTGCATTGTCCCCAAACTTCCCATTGCTATAGCCCTCCATGGACCACCCCATCTCATATACCAGAAAAACTGAGGCTCAGAGAGGGATAGAGTCTTCCCTTATTCTATCTGGTCACAGTATTGCAGCCCTCATACCCTGGGAGAATGCAGCATGGATCTGGACCTGGGAAAGGTCTGCAGTAAGACTTGGCTTCACCTCCACCCTCCCTCCTCTCCTCCCCAGGAAAGAGGAGCTGCTTGGGAGAAGGCCTGGCTACGATGGAGCTCTTTCTCTTCCTCACCTCCATCATGCAGAACTTCTGTTTCAAGTGTTCCCCGGAGCCCCAGGACATAAAGTTGTCCCAAACCCCAAGGTTCAGTCAGGGTCCCACCAAACTTCACCATGAGCTTCCTGCCACGCTGAACCAGGGCTGTGCCAGGGCAGGGTGAGCAGGCCCAGTGAGGGGTGGGAAGGAACCAGGGGAGGGTCCAATGGGAGGGGTGGGACTAGGGGAAGTGGTGACAAGGAGCAGGAAAGAGGGGAACAGGTGGTGGGAAAAGGAAGCGAACAGACTACTCATCTAGCTAGAGACAGATGCTTAAGTGCTGGGACGAGGGCCAGGGGAACCTCACACTGCTGTGACCAGTGAATAATACCAGCCATAATACATTCACCAACTATTCGTGTCAGCTTGTGCTAAATCAATCTTGAATTACTTGCTTAATGGTCAGGAACCCATGCACAGGGGAGTGCTGTTCATGTCCATTTTATAGTGACCCAGCTGAGCCTTAGAAAGCGTAAGCTTCTATCTGAGGTCACACAGAACAAGTGTCAGCAAATCCCTAAACAGGTCTGTGCCCATAAACCTTTGAGTGCCCACTAAAAAGTCACTCTTCCAAAATAAAACCTCAGTATGGACATATCTTGTCACAACAGTAGAACTGCCCTGTCCATGAGTTTTTCCAGAGCCCTGGTAGGAAGCTGACCTGGCTTCACCACTCACTAACCCACAGTCTCACCTCAGTGTGCACACTGTGAGCACCAAGGCATCAGAGTCTGTGCCACCCTCATGGTAAGGCCACTCAGTCGTATCAGAGTCATCAGGCCTCTTCGTGGTTTGTGTGTGTGTGTGTGTGTGTGTGTGTGTGTGTGTGTGAGAGAGAGAGAGAGAGAGAGAGAGAGAGAGAGAGAGAGAGAGACTTTCAGACAAGGCCAGGAAAACTTGGCTCAGCACACAGCAATGAATCTGTGTGAATCCAAAGAGATATACATGAATAGGTTTGCATGTTCTCCTCAGGAGATGCATGAACATGTGTTCTGACATAGCTTTATGAAGATGAGGCTCTCTCTGATGGATCTGGAATTGGCTATAGAATCTGGATAGATATATCAGGATCACCTGCAGAATTCAAAGGAGTTGGGGCAAATCCCCTTAGACTTGGATGCCATGAGCAGTGCATCATCTGATCATTTGTGCACATCAACCCAGGATTTCTGTGTCCTGAAAGAAAGGCTAGACACACCCATGTGTATGCACACACATGAACCAATCCCACATATGACTAGAACACTCATTCTGTTATCAGGACCATGACTGAGGTCAAGGCAACAAACCAGCCTCTGAGTCAGCTAACAAGTCAGTATCTAGGTAAGCCCACATCTATGCAAAGGCAAGTCTCTTTAAGAGTCCTCTCAAAACCTCCATTCGGGCCATCTTCGAATTGTGCTGCAATAAAATGTCACATCCTAAAACCTTCTGAGTCTAAAATTCAGAATCTTACAATATCAGATGCCTAGAACCTTAGAGTCAGACTCCTTGCATGACTGATGCTTGGAACTCCAGTGCTCCCCATTTTCTTATCAGGAGTGGCCCTGCCCCTTCCCCACACATCTGCGATCAGCTTTCCAAGCACCTCTGTGGTAGCAAACTTCAGTCCTGTGAGTTGATCATTCTGAGAAAGAGAGAGGAGAGAAAGGAGGGCCTGGTATTCGCTGGGTCCTGCCGATGAGACACACCCACAGGGGAAGGTCCTGCGACTGTGGCCAGAAGCCTTTTCCCTCTAAGGAGGCAGAGGACAGGAAGGGAGGTGTCAGGTCCATAATCCTCAAGCTTTCATCTGTGAGAAGAGAGCAGGGGTCCTCAGGGCGGCCCTGGGGGACTGAAGAAGTCCCATTCTAGCCACCACCTCCTGGCTCAGAGCAGGCACGCAGGACACTCTCAGGTTGGAGTTCTGCAAGGGCACAGCTCCAGCTGTCCTGGGGTTGAGATGGGAACAGCCCTGGATTCTGGTCCAAATTTTGCTGCCAACCTCTTGGGTCTTCCTGATCCTTCCTCTGGCCTCACTTCTCATTTGCATTCTTCCTTCCAGGAGTGAAGGGAAGGTTGACAGTCTGTGCTGGGGAGCTCGAAAATCTCAGTAGCTGCAGGAATGTGAGGGTGACATGGGGGATATTTCTCTGTGGCTTATTTTTCACCACTTCTTCCCCCAACCAGAGACCCTCACCCACAATGACACTTGTGCACACACACACACACACACACACACACACACACACACACCATTATACATACATTTGTTCTTGTCAGAGTAACACCACCAAGCAGAGTGGGTTGAGTGTCTTCCGTGTGCCAGGTGCTGTGTTAAGGCCTGCCTACTAGTTTTGTAGGGTTGACAATTAAAAGCACAACAAAGTGGGGGGTCTTACCAAACCCAACTGCATGGTAGCACAGTCCTGGAAGTTAGGAGTTCAAAGTCAAGGTGTCCACAGGGCCTCAACCTGTGAAATGTGTCAGGCAAATGTCTGTCTTCCTCCTGGTTTCAGGTGGCTTTCTGGAAATCTTTGCCTTTCCTGGGGTTGCAAGTGCATGATCCCAATCTCTGCTGCCATCACGTGACACTCTGCCTGTCCTGTGTCCCTCACCTCTTCATGGTTCCCTCCATGGGCACCTTTTTATCAGGACAGCAGATTAGACGTCCACTGTTACTTTTTCAATGTGAGGTGTCACCAAAAACTCACAAGTGACAAAATGTAAGAAGGTTCTGAGAAGAAATGATTGGGTTAGGAGAGCCTTAACCCACCCAGTGAATTAATCACCTGATGGGATCGAGTGGAAGCTGAAGGCAGGTGGGGTGTGGCTGGAGGAGGTGGGGATTGGGGGCATGGTTTGGGGGTATATATTTGCATCTGGAGATGGAGTATCTCTCTCTGCTTCCTGATCATCGTATGAGCTGCTTCCCCCTGCCACACTCTTCTGCCATGATGTTCAGCCTCACCTCAAGCCCTGAGAAATGGACAAGCAGTCTATGGACTGAGGCCTTGAAATCATGAGGCCCAAGTAAACTTTTCCTCTTCTACAATTGTGCTGGTTGACTATTTTAGTCACAGTGAGGAAAATCTGTTTGAAACACTATTTCAGGATTATTTCATTTTATTACATCAGCAATGACCTTATTTCTAAATAAGGTCACCTATTGAGGGTGTAGGGGATAAAACTGGAACATATTTTGGGGTGTTTTTTTCCTTTTAAATGATAAATTTTAGGCAAATAAAATGTTTCAGTAGCAAGATCATAGTAAAATGGTATCAACTGCTAATATATCAATGCTTTTCTCACATGCTATCAAACACTTAAGTTGGTAAACATATTCATAGGAATCTTGTTTAGAATTAATTTACCTAACTGACTCATTCCACATTTGATTGGTGCATTATAGTTGTACATACAGATGGGATTTATTGCTATATATTCAAACATGCACATAGTATAAAAATATAATTTGGCAAATATCAATCCCCAGCCTTTCCCCCATTCTACTCTACCTCCCACCTATTGGTTCCTTTCCTCTACTGATCTCCTTTTGATTTTAGGAGACCCAGCACACATTTATTTTCCTTTACCCTCTAGAGTGTCTGCATAGGAGAGAGAACATACAACCCTTAACCTTCTGAGTTTGACTTCTTTCACTTGATGGTCTCTAGTTCCATCCATTTTCCTGTAAATACCGTAATTTCATTTTCTTTATGGATGAATAAAACTCCACTGTGAATATATATATCACATTTTCTTTATCCATTCATCTGCTGATTGGTACATAGGCTGGTTCCCTATGTGGCTATTGTGAATTGTGCTGCTATGAATACTGGTGGTGAAATGTGTCACTATAGTAGATGACTTTATTTCTTGGGTAAATACTGAGGAATTTCATAGCTGCTTCATATGGTGGTTCCATGCCCAGTCTTTTGAGGAACCTCCATACTGATTTCCATAGCAGTTGTACTAATTTACAGTCCCACCAACTGTGTAAAATTGTTCCTTTTTCTGCTTCAATGCTTATTTATTTGTGTTCTTGATCGCTGCCTTCTGTCCTGCTGTGAGATGAAATCTCAGTGTAGTTTTGATGTGCCTTTCCCTAATTGCTATGAGCAATTGCTGAACATTTTTTCATGTTTTGTTGGTCATTGGTGGTTTCCTCTTTGAAGAAGTGTCTGTGAGTTCATTGGACCATCATTACTTGGGATATTTGGGATCCTTTTGGTTTTTGAATTATTTATATATTCTAGATATCAACCCTCTGTCAAACATCAGTTGTCAATGATTTCCTCCCATTTTGCAGGTTCTCTCCTCACATTCCTAATTGTTCCTTGCTGTGCAGAAGCTTTTAATTTGATGCCATTCTGTTTATTAATTCTTGGCATTATTCCTGCATTTTAGAAATCCCATTGAGAAATTTATTGCCTGTGTATATTTTGGAGGATTAGCCCTATGTTTTCTTTAAGGAATTGCACAGTTTTCTGCTGTAATGACAAGTTGTTTGATCAATTTTGAGTTGATTTTGTGCAGGAGGAGGGAAAAGGGTTAGTTTCATTCTTCTATGCATGAGCAGGTTGTCTCAGCATCATGTGTTAAAAATGACATTCTTCCTAGAACTAGAACAAGCAGTCATGGAATTCACCTGGAAAATAAGAGACCCAGAATAGCCATAGAAATTCTTTTTTTATTGTAACAAATGGGGTACAACGTGTTTCTCTGGTTGTACATGAAGTGGAGGCGTACCATTTGTGTAATCATACATTTACAAGAAGAGAGAAACAGGAAGCATCACACATACCAGACCTTAAACTATACTACAGAGCTATAGTTAAAAAAAAAATGGGATGTTACTGGCAACCAAAACAGACATGTAGACCAGTGGGTACAGAATAGAAGACACAGAGACAAACCCACATAAATACAGTTGTCATACTAAAAAAAAAGCACCAAAAACATTCACAGGGAGAAAATATAACCTGTTTAACAAATGGTGCTGGGAAAACTGGAAGTCCACATGTAACAAAATGAAAGTAAACATCTAGTTTCTCACCCTGCACAAAACTCAACTCAATTGGATCAGGGATGTAATCACTAGACAGAGACCCTGTGCCTAATGAAAGTAAAAGTAGGCCCAAATCTTCCCATGTCAGCTTAGGATCTGACTTCCTTAACAGACTCCTAAAGCACAAGAGGTAAAATTAAGAATCAGTAAATGGGATAAATTCAAACTAAAAAGCTTATTCTTAGCAAAGAAAATATAATGTGAAGAGACAGCCTGCAGAATGGGACAAAATCTTTACCACATGCACCTCAGATAGAGCAATAATCTATAGGACATATAAAGAACTTTAAAAACTTAATACCAAAAAAAAACAAATAACCCAGTCAATAAATGAGCTAAGGAACTGAACAGACACTTCACAGAAGAAGAAATATAATCAATCAACAAATAAATGTTCAACTTCTCGGGAAATTAGAGAATTGTGAATAAAAAACTACTGTTAGATTCCATCTCACTCCAGTCAGAATGGCAATTATCAAGAATACAAGCAACAATAAATGTTGGCAAGGTTGTTGGAAAAACGTTCACTCATACATTGTTTGTGGGACTGCAACTAGTGCAACCACTATGCAAAGCAATGTGGAGATTCCTCAGAAGTTTGAATGGAACCCCCATTTGACCTGGTTATCCCACTCCTTGGTTTATACCCAAAGGTCTTAAAATCAGCATGCTACAGTGATGTAGTCACATCAATCTTTATAGCAGCTCAACTCACAATAGCTAAAATATGGAACCAGCCTAGGGGCCCTCACAGATGAATGGATAAAGAATAGGCACAATAGAATATTACTCAGTCCTTAAAGAAGAATGAAACTGTGGCATGAGCAGGTAAACGGATCGAGTTGGAGACCATCATGCGAAGTGAAATAAGACAATCCCAAAGAACAAAAGTCCAAATGTTTTCTCTAAAATGCAGATGATAATTCACAATAAGAGGTGTCCAGAAAGAATAGAACTACTTTTGGATTAGATAGAGGGGAGTGAAGGGAGGGGAGGGGTTTGGGTATAGGAAGAATAGTAGAATGAATCAGACACTATTACCCTATGTACTTATATGGCTACATTGCTTGTGGGATTGTACATCATGTACAACCAGAAAAATGAGAAAATTATACTCCATTATGTATGATGTGTCATAGTGCATTCTACTGTCACGCATAACTCCTTGGAACAAATTTTAAAAAGCTGTCTTTTCTCCAGTGTATGTTTTTGGCAGCTTTGTGAAGGATCAGAGTATTGCAGGCAGATATGTGGGTTCGTCTGTGTCTTCTGTTATGTACTATTTGGTCTATATTTCTGTTCCCATGCCAGTGCAATGCAGGTTTGTTACCATAGCTAAATTGTATAATTTTAAATCGGTATTGGTGATGCCTCCAGCATTGTTTTTGGGTTAGAATTGCTTTGGCTCTTCTGGGACTTTTATTGTTCCAAATGAATTTGAGGACCATTTTTATCTTTTTTTAATTTTCATTTCTGGGGAGAATGTCATTGGTATTTTGATGGGATTTCATTGAATCTGTATATTGCTTTTGACAGTATGGCCATTTTAACAATATTCATTCTGCCTACTAATGAACATGGGAAGTCCTTCTCTCTTCTGAGATCTTCCTCAACTTTTTTCTTCAACGTTCTATAGTTTTCATGGTTAGATTTATTCCAAGGTCATTTTTTTTGAGGCCATTGTGAATAGAATTTTTTTTCAGATTTCTTTCTTCACAAATTTCATTGTTGGTATATATTTGATTTTTCTTTATTGATTTTTTAGCCTGTTACTTTGTCAATTTTTTCATCAGTTCTAGCAGTCTTTTGTTGGAGTTGAATAAATCTTCTAAGTATAGGATCATATGATCTACAAACAGTTGATAACTTCACCTCTTCCTTTCCTATTTTCATTCCTCTTATGAACTTCTATATCCTAATTGGTCTTGCTAGAATTTCCAGTACTGTATGAAAGAGGAGTGGTGAAAAGTGGACATCTTGTCTTTGTTCCAGATTTCAAAGGAGATGCTTTCAGTTTTTCTCCATTTACTATGAGGTTGCCTTTGGGTTTTCATATGTAGCCTGTGTGATTTTCAAGCAGTTCCTTCTATCTCTTGTCTCTTCAGTGTTTTAATCATGAATGGGTCCTGAATTTTGTTGAAGGTCTTCTCTGCATGTATTGAGATGATTAAGTGATTTTTGTCCTTAGTTCTGTTTATGTGATGGATTACGCTTATTGATTTGCATATGTTAAACATCCTTGCATCTCTGGGATAAACCCAACTTGGTCATGATGTATAATCTTCTTAACATGCTTTTGAACATGATTTGCTAATGTTTATTCAGTATTTTTACATCTAATTTCATCAGTGATATTGGTCTATAGATTTCTTTCCTTGATGTGCCCTTATCTGGATGGTATGAGTATGGTACTGGTTTCATAGAATGAATTTGGAAAGTTCTCCTTCACTTTCTATTCCTGTGGTAATTTGAGGAGCATTAGAATTAGTTCTTTAAGGCTTTGCCAGAATTCAGCCAGAATCCATCTTGTACTGCACTTTTATTTGTTGGAAGACTTTTATTAATCTTCCATATCATTATAATTATTGGCTTGTTTAGGTTTTCTATGTCCTCTTGATCAGTTTTGGTGGGTTACATTTATCCAGCAATGTATCAATTTCTACTAAGTTTTGCAGTTTAATGGAGTATAAGTTTTCAAAATAGTTTCTAATTATCTGCTGGATTTCTGTGATGTCTATGGTGACTTTTCCTTTTTTTAAATAATTAATTTTATTAATTTGGGGTTTTCTCCCTTTTTATTTTGGTTGGTTTGGCTAAGGACTTATAAATCTTCTATACCTTTTCAAAGATCTTGGTTCAGAAATATTATACCAACTGACCTTGTTTTACTCTTGCTATTATGTTTTGAATTGTAAACCTTTATAAATGTTGACACTAGAATTTTGCAGAGGGATAACTTCTAACAAATAACCTGAGCAGTATTTTGAGATGATCCGATGACCTAAAGAAGAAATAGGATATGGCACTGTCTCAGAATACTGATACTGGTGCCAGGGAGGCAAAGCCCAGAGATAGACACAGGGCCCAGCCCAGCACTGCCATGTGAGACTTCTGCACTGGGGATTCCTAGCCCAGAGAACCAGGCCCAGCTCAGCCTGGCCACAGCCCATGGTCTAGTGCCCTGTGCTGCAGTTGACCATCTGTCAACATGTGGGGGCGCCCCTGCCCACTAGCAGGATTATACCCCACCTGGAGGCAACCAGCCCTAGAGGGGCAGCACCTTTCTTGAGATGCCACATTATCAAGTTCCTCCCAGGTATCAGGCAACTGAAGACTAGGAGGTTTGAAAAGTACTGTGTAGTTTTATTGTAGATTTTTTATTAGTAGTAATATTATGATTATTCCTATTATACCTATAATTATTCCTACTTTTATTAATATTTTTCTCACCTTCTCTATTTTCCACTTATCTATCTGTCTCCTTGGAGACTCTTTCTCCCTTTTCACATGCTAAAAATCAGTTTCTTTTAATTCTGCTTTCACTACTCCTATGACATAGAACCTCTATAGATACACTTCTTATCTCATTAATGTTATATTCTACACCCCTCCCCATCCTCTTTGACTACCATTAGAAATTGGGGTCCTTATTGCAAACCTATTGGCTATCCTGTAGGTAATAATCGAACTCATAATCTCTATTTATTAAGACAATATGGTTAATATCTTAAAAGGGACTATTTGAGTTAAAGATGCATATTGTTCATATGGTGTGCTGCTAATATTGATTTCTCAGTTCAAGGTGAGGTATTGGAACCTGTGGCGACACTATAGGGGGGAAACTGCAATACCTCAGATTCATACTCCTAGAAGGGAAGATACATGAACAGTAACGACAAAACAAGGGAAAAAAGTGTCCCAAACAAACCTAGATGCTACATCAATAAAGTCCAATGACAGCATGGCAGAAGGAATGTCAGAAAGGAAGTTCAAATGGTATGCCTCTACTTCATGTAGAAACAAGATTATCCCATTTGTTTACAATAAAAATGAATTAAAAAAAGAAGTTTAGAATGTACATAATTAAAATGATCAAAGAATCAAAGGATGAGATCAGAGAGCAAATACAGGCAATGAATGATCACACCAATCAACCATTAAAAGAGCAAATGCAGGAAGCAAAAGATCATTTCAATAAAGAAATAGAGATTCTGAAAAAAAAAGATATGTTTGAAATGAAGGAAACAATAAACCAAATTAAACACTCAATAGAAAGCATAACCAACAGGCTAGATCACTTGGAAGACAGAACCTCAGACATTGAAGACAAAGTATTTACTCTTCAAAACAAAGTTGACCAAACAGAGAAGATGGTAAAAAATCATGAACAAAAACTGCAAGAACTATGGGATATCATGAAAAGACCAAGTTTAAGAATTATTGGGATTGAGGAAGGCACAGAAAAACAAACCAAAGGAATGAATAATATAGTTAATAATATAATTTCAGAAAATTTCCCAAACCTGAAGAATGAAAAGGAAAATGAAATAAAAGAGGTTTACAGGAAACCAAAAGTACAAAATTCCAAGAGATCCACAACAAGGCACATTATAATAAAAATACCTAACATACAAAATAGAGAATTTTAAAGGCTGTGAGAGTAAAATTGAGACTACATTCAGGGGAAAACCAATATGGATATCAGCAGATTTCTCAACCCAGACCCTAAAGGCTACAAGGAACTGGAACAATATATTTCAAGCTCTGAAAGAAAATGGATGCCAACCAAGAATCTTATACCTGGTGAAACTAACCTTCAGATTTGACAATGAAATAAAATCTTTCCATGATAAACAAAAGCTAAAAGAATTTACAAATAGAAAGCCAGCACTACAGAACATTCTCAGCAAACTATTTCACAAAGAAATAAAAACAATATAAGTCAGCAAAGGAGGAACTACCCTAAAGGAATAACCAAGTAAAGGAGAAACCAAGCCAAGTTAAAAACCAAATATAAGCCACGATGACCAGGAATACAAATCATATCTCAATAATAACCCTGAAAGTTAAAGGCCTGAACTCACCAATCAAAAGACATAGACTGGCAGGTTGTATTAAAAAGAAAGACCTAACAATATGCTTCCTTCAAGAGACTCATCTCATAGAAAAAGATACCCACAGACTAAAGGTGAAAGGATGGGAAAAACATACCATGCACATGAACTAAGTAAAAACGTGGGGGTATCCATCCTCATATCAGATAAAGCAGACTTCAAGCCAAAATTAGGTAGAAGGGATAAAGAAGGACATTACATGCTGCTTAAGGGAAGCATAAATCAGCAAGATATAACATCATAAATATTTATGCCCCAAACAATTGTTCATCCAAGTATGTCAAAAAACAAATCCTTCTCATTCCAGGAACCAAACAGACCACAACACAATAATACTAGGTGATTTTAATACACCTCTCTCACCATTGGATGATCTTCCAAACAAAAATTGAAAAAAGAACCATAGATCTCAATAACACAATCATAATTTAGACTTAACAGACTTATAGAATTTTCAATCCATCAATGAATGAATACACTTTCTTCTCATCAGCACATGAATCCTTCTCTAAAATAGACTATATGTTATGCCACAAAGCTACTCTTAGCAAATACAAAAAGATAGAGAGTACTACTTGTGTTCTGTCAGATCAAAAGGAATGAAATTAGAAATCAATGATAAAATAAAAAACAGAAACTACTAGCTTAAATAATAAGCTATTGAATGATGCACAGGTAACAGAAGATATTGGGGGGAAATAAAATAATTCTTAGAGGTAATGAGAACAAAGGTACAACATATCAAAATCTCTGAGACACTATGAAAGCAGTACTAAGAGGATTCAATGTATGGAGCACACTCAATAAAAGAAGGAAAAGTCAACAAATAAATGACCTATTATTACAACTCAAAGCCCTAGAAAAAGAACAGATCATACCAAAAGTAGTAGAAGACAGGAAATAACTAAAATCAGAGCTGAAATCATGAAAATTGAAACAAAATAAACAATTCAAAAAATTGACAAAACAAAAAGTTGGTTCTTTGAAAAAAACTAAACAAATTGATAAACCCTTAGCCACACTAACAAGAGGAGAGAGAAAACTCAAAATTACTAAAATTCATGATGAAAAAGGAAATATCATGACGGATGCTATTGAAATACAAAACATAATTAGAATCTATTTTGAAAATATATAATTCAACAAATAGAATATCTTGAAGGCATCAACAGGTTTTAGAGACGTATGATCCACCCAAACCGAATCAGGAGTACATACACAATTTAAATAGATCAATTTCAAGTAATGAAAAAGAAGAAGTCATTAAAAAGAGCATCAAGAAAGAAAAAGTCTGGACCAGATGGATTCTCAACTGAGTTCTACAAGAGCTTCGAAGAAGAGCTCATTCCAATATGCCTCAAAGTATTCTTGAAGTAGAGGAGGAGGGAACCCTTCGAAACTCATTCTATGAAGCTGATATCACCCTGATACCAAAACCAGACAAAGACACATCAAAGAAAGAAAATTTCAGACCAATATCCCTAATGGACATAGATGCAAAATTCTTAACAAAATTTTAGCAAATCACATAAAAAACATTAAAAAAGATAGTGTACCATGATCAAGTGGGTTTCACCACAGGATGCAAGGTTGGTTCAACATCTGGAAATCAACAAATGTAATTCAACACATTAACAGACTTAATTTAAGAATCACAAGACTATTTCATAGATGTCAGAAAAAAGCATTTGATAAAATAAAGCACCCCTTCATGCTCAAAACAGTAGAAAAAATAGGGAGAGTAGGAACATTCCTCAATATTTTAAAGGCTATCTATGCTAAACTCAAGGTCACATCATTCTAAATGGAGAAAAAACGAAAGCGTTCCCCCTAAAAATTGGAACAAAGACACTAATGCCCAATTTAATCACTTCTATTCAACATCATCTTTGAAACCCTAGCCAGAGCAATTAGACAGACTAAGAAATTAAGAGATATGAATAGAAAAGACAAACTCAAACTATCCCTATTTGCTGATAGATGGTTTTATATTTAGAGGAGCTGAAAAATTCCACCAGAGAACTTCTAGAACTCATAAATGAACTCAGTAAAGTAGTAGAACATAAAATCAATGCTTATAAATCTAAAGCATTTTTATTCATAAGTGATGAATCCTCTGAAGGAGAAATTAGGAAACTACTACATTTACTATAGCCTCACCAAAAACAAAACAAAACAAAAAACAAAAACAAAGGCCACAGTTTATTGCACAGTCAGTAAATGCAAGCCACCCAGCCATCACACCTACCTGTAACTCTACCACCATGCTGGACTCTGAGCTGATTCTGGTGGCTCTGCTGGCCTGCCTGAGTGCACATGTGTTGAAGTCTGTCTGGAAGCAGAGGAGTCTCCAGGGGAAGCTGCCTCCAGGTCCCTTCATTGGAAACTACCTGTAGCTGGACAAGAATGAGATGTGGAGCAGCCTCATGAAGGTGCCACCAGGCAGGGACATGGTGGTGTTGGCTGGGCATGGGGGCAGGTGTTCCACTGTGGTTTTGTGGCTGAGGGTCGATCACGATGAGTCAGATTCTGAGGACACAGGAGTTTTACAGGTTCAGCAGCCAGTTCCTAGCCAGGAAATTCCAGATCTTGGGATTTAAACCCTTGACTGTCAGAGCCTTGGAGAATTGCAACCCAGACCCTGACATGAAGGAACTGAACCAAATGCAGGGAATGAACCCTTTAACTACTTCCACCCACCCCCAAACAATGAGCAGGCACTATGGCCCCGTGTTCACCATCCACTTGGGGACTTGCTGGGTTATGGTGTTGTGTGGATATGATGCAGTAAAGGAGTCGCTGGTGGATCAGGCTCAGGAGTTCAGTGGGAGAGGCCAGCAGGCCACCTTTGACCACCTCTTCAAAGGCTATGGTGAGGGGGACACAGTGTGGGGTAATGTGGGCAGGTGTATATGGTATCCTTAGTTTCCCCAGTTTCCCCTTTTACCCACCTGCCCCTCAACGTTGTAGAGACATTGTGTGCTCTCTCTCCACATCCCTATCCATTGTTGCCTCTTTCTGTGTTCACTCTGGGTGGTCTTAGTCTTTCTGTTTCCCAAATTCTCCCTCCCTCCCACTTATTGTCTCCCTGTTCCCTCCCAGGAATTGTCTCTTCTGTGCTTGAAATGACCCATTTCCCACAAGCTCTCAACATTTGCCTACTGGCATCCTGCCCTTCTAAAATTATAGGAAGCTTTTATCTTTTGGTCATCCTCACCTTCTGCGACTCCTTGTGACTCTTTCCCTCTTCTTCTTCTTCCATCAGAATCTCACACCATGGGAGAGAATTTTAGAAATGGATCATTTCAAGCACAGAAGAGACATTTCCTGTGAGGGAACAGGGAGAGAATATGAGGGAGGGAGGGAGGGAGAAAATGGAAAACAGAAAAACTAAGACCGCCCAGAGTGAACACAGAAAGAAAGAGGCAACAATGGATAGGGATGTGGAGAGAAGATTAGAAAATGTCTCTACAACCTTGAGGGACATGTGAGTAAAAAGGGAAACTGGGGAAACTAAGGATACCATATATACCTGCCCACATTTGCAAATCAAAACTACCATAAGATTCCATCTCACCCCAATTAGAATGGCGATTATCAATAATACAAACAACAATAGGTGTTGGCGAGGATGTGGGGAGAAAGGTACACTCATACATTGCTGGTGGGGTTGCAAATTAGTGCAGCCACTCTGGAAAGCAGTGTGGAGATTCCTTAGAAAACTTGGAATGGAACCACCATTTGACCCAGCTATCCCACTCCTTGGTCTATACCCAAAGGACTTAAAATCAGCATACTACAGAGATACAGCCACATCAATGTTCATTGCTGCTCAATTCACCATAGCCAGATTGTGGAACCAACCTAGATGCCCTTCAATTGATGAATGGATAAAGAAATTGTGAGATACACACACACACACACACACACACACACACACACAAAATGGAATATTACTCAGCCATAAAGGAGAATCAAATTATGGCATTTGCAGGCAAATGGATGAAATTGGAGAATATCATGCTAAGTGAGTTAAGCCAATCTCAAAAACCAAAGGAAGAATGATCTCGCTGATAAGCGGATGATGATACATAATGGGGGGTGGGAGGGAGGAAAGAATGGAGGAAGAAGGGACTTCATAAGGGAAAAGAGGGGTTGGAGGGGAGGGGAAAAGGAAAAATAACGGAATGAATCAAACATCATTACCCTATGTAAATGTATTTAAATATATGATTACACAAATGGTACACCTCTACTTCATGTACAACCAGAGAAACAAGTTGTACCCCATTTGTTTACAATTAAAAAAAAATCTCACACCACGTCCTGCTTCCTCTGTCTACTTGTGCCACTGTCTCCTCTCCCAGACACGCAGTTTCTCTCTCCTCCTTTTTCCATCTTCCCCAGCTGTTTATAATATTGTCAGGGAGCAGCACACACCCCGGAAAAGAGAGTCAGGATCCCTGCAGATGGAAGAAGATGCAAGACACTGTTGGGGGAGTTGACCTGCTTTATTCAGAGGCAGCAGCAAAGTTTAATCAGCCCCCAGCCAGTTCCATTTGGCCCCTAGCCGACACCTAGTCCACTCCCAAGCCATTCCCATAGGCTTATCTTATATGGAGGCCAGAGAGGCACAAGGTCAACAGGTTGCATCACTGGTCACATGGGCACAAGCAAATGTTTGTGACCTTGGTACACACACTGAATCAGTGTTTGTGTCCTTGGCTGCTCACTGGAAACCACCCCACAGAAGCCTTAGCCAGGGAGCCTCTCAGCCATGTGGAGCTGCCCTACAACCCGCCCAGCTCCTGTGTCTCCTCCAGCTCCCACAGTCTCCCTTCACTTCATTCAGCCCTCTCCCCCTTCCCTCTCCTTCCGTCCCCACCATGGTGTGTCTCTGCACCTCTTTCTCTCCACCTCTCTGTTTTGCCCGGCTCTCTTCTCCTGATTGTCCCCTCCCAGGCCGTCTCCTCTTTCTGGGTGTGTCTGACGTGGGCTCTGAGTTGTAATCATGAGGCTCCCTCACGCTCCCTCTGGATCCGTCTTTGTCCCACTGCATGAACCTCAGGAGCCTCCTCAGGGGTGGGTTATGGATGGCGGGAGCCTCTGGGTGACCTCTGCCCTCCCGTGTGCTCACACCCCAGGTGTGGCCTTCAGCAACGGGGAGCGCACCAAGCAACTCAAGCGCTTCTGCCTCCACGTGCTGCGGGAACTCCGCGTGGGGAAGCGGGGCACTGAGCATCGCATCCAGCAGGAGGCAGACTTCCTCATCGAGGCCCTGCAGAGCACACGCGGTGAGCAGGGAACCCCAGAGTGCTCAGTAAGCAGAAGGGAAACGCCCCATGCTGATGACCTGGGTGGTGGCCTGGGACCGTGACACAGTTGTGGAAAGGCTCCTGTGCTCCAGCTCTGGGGTCTGATGCTGGGAGTCAGTGCCTGAGTGCACTGTCCTCCTGGAATTTTCAGGCTGCCATCACACCATCCACCTGATTCTCTCTCTCCCAACTCTCCTCCTTCCCTCTCCCTGCTCCACCTCACAGGTACCTTCATTGAGCCCTTCTTCTATGTGAACAAAACAGTCTCCAACATCAATAGTTCCATTGTTTTTGGAGATCACTTCAAGTACCAGGAGAAAGAGTTTCTGTTACTGATACAGATGATTGAGTAGATCCTGAATTTTGCAATTTCTCCCACAGAACAGGTAAATTATTACAGTTTTTCTCCACCAGGCCACTACCACACTGCACAAATGCACCTCGACTAGGCATCAGATTCCACAGACTCCTGAATTCCTCCAGGAAATTTCCCTCTGAACCAGTCCACACTCCTGAGCTAGACAGTGGCACAAGAGCCCAGGAATAATGTCTAATATCCATTCTCCAAGGTCACCTTGATATCTCAACAGATACCCCAACAACACCATCTACAGGGATGATAAATACCTTCATTCATCTCTCACCTGGGCAGTTGATCCCATTCCAAAGTACTTAAATATCTATCAGAAGTTGTCTCTTTAGGCTTTATAAATGTCTTCACATCTGTAGATGTGACCACCTCATCCATCTTCCAAAAGCTATAAGACCTGGTGCTGCAAAACTCAGGACACCAAAATTTTTTGACCTCTGCGCACCTGTCCCAAACAAGCTGACTGCATTACTGACAGCAGTATCCCCTACTTGACAAGATGTAAATATATTAACAAATAGACTGGTGCTGGAATCAAGACACCACATGTAAATATCTTGATGCATTGTTCCAAAAAACACAGTAAGGGTCCCCCAATCCAGTCCACTCACACAACTTACAGAGTTGCACCCTATACTGCCCACTTGAACACCAAAATACCTGGACCTAAATTCACACCCCTCTTCATCACCTGAAAGGCAGCCCACATTAATGATGAATACTATCAGGAATCCACCATGTGAAATCCAATAAATATATAGACAACTGACTACTACAGAGCCCACCTAAATACCCCGCCTCCTCAATGTTGGATCTCTCATGAAAGGCACCATCAAATACCTCAAAGCCTGGAGTTTACCCATTCCCACTTCACTTGAACACATGAGTACCTACATCCATCTTCACCTTCATTTATGAAACCTGCACATGTGTCCCATTCATCTCACCTCATTCTTAGACAACATCCCTCACAATTCATCAATAATAAAACTTAGATGTATGTTGTCATTCATCCCCATGTTAAACACCCCAACCACCAGACAGGTGCTGGGAATCCAGTATTGTGTGGGGCCTCTCTGCCACATCCCGTATGGAGGAGGAAAGGGTTAACTGGAGGGGGATGTTGGTGGTTTTTCATCTATTACCCAAAAAACTTATCTACTCAATAACTGCACAAGAGCCAATACTCTTTTTAAATGGGAGGGGGCATGACGGGTCTGGCCATGCCAGCTCTGGTCTCTAACAACAACAACAACAACAACAACCACAACAACCTGGTGCAACCCAACTCTCTTTTATTTATAGACACACAGGTGAAGGGGCAAGACTGGGAGGAGCTTCTTCTGTGATGGACAGGATTGGGTGAAATTAGGGGAGTCATTTTTCTCAGGGAAAGTAGATAGGGAACTGCCTGATTCCGCAAGATAAGAATGGCTTTCCACAACTCCCCCATTTTAATATTATTTAAAATGTTTCTAAGAGCTGCTTTGAGGTCCGAGCTCTTGGTTCTGAAGGTATGGCAACCTGACAGCTCAATAGAGTTAACATGGCTACAAACATTGTGACTGGAGGTTTAACTTCTTGTCGTTCAGTCAGCTTTTCAGACTGTTGAATCAGATTCCTTATTTTTCACCATGATGGCAGGTGGAGTGTTTGGTTTACTTAGTTCTTCCTCTTCCTTCTCCTCATTGACTTCCTGTTATTCCTGGAGGTCAGGACTGATGTTTCTGGTTGGATCTTCTACCGTTTGAACCTTGGCTCCAGGTCCACCATGCTCGATGGCATGTATAGGTTTGGAATGTTCCTTCTGAAAAGATAAGGCATACCCTCTACCCCCACTATTACTGGATTGTGTCCTTTCCACTGTCCTGTTTGTAAATCTTTCCACCAAACTAGACTCAATGGACCTGTCAGGGCAGAAGTCATGTCTGTTGGTTGCCATGTGACCTTCAGAATCACAATTTAAAAAGTTTAAAACAAACAAGACATGATTAAGTTTATTTTTCAGTGTCTTATCTCCCACTTTTAGTTTTTGTAATTGTAGCTTAGTAGATAAATGAGCCTGTTCTACAAAGAACACCTGTTTTGTGTTCAATGCAAAATTGGTGGCAAAAGTTCTGAAAAGAAGTAGTATAGGCTGGAGCATTATCAGTTTTGATCTGTAATGGACAGCCTAATATTGCAAAGGCATTTAGACAATGAAAAATAACAAGTTGAATATTCTCTCTTTTGTAGCCTTTAGTCTTTACTTACTCTAGAGTGCTAACATGTGTACATCTTAAGTTACATTTAACTACTGTTTCCTTTTTTAAATTTATATTTATTGTAAACAAATGGGATGCATGTTGTTTCTGTTTGTACATGGAGTAACAGCATACCATTTGTGTAATCATACATTTACATAGGGTAATGATTGGTTCATTCTGTTGTTTCCTCCCCCCCCCAATCCCTTCCACCCCTCTTTTCCCTCTATACAGTCCCTCCTTCCTCCATTCTTGCCCATCTCCCACCACCATTATGTGTCATCATCCGCTTATCAGTGAGATGATTCGTCTTTTGGATTTTTGAGATTGGCTTACCTCACTTAACATGATATTCTCCAATTTCATCCATTTGCCTGCAAATGCCATAAATTGTATTATTCTTTATAGCTGAGTAATATTCCATTGTATATATAAACCACAGTTTCTTTATCCATCTATCAATTGAAGGACATCTAGGTTGGTTCCACAATCTGACTATTGTGAATTGAGCAGCCATTAACATTGATGTGGCTGTGTCTCTGTAGTATACTGATTTTAAGACCTTTGGGTATAGGCCAAGGAGTGGGATAGCTGGGTCAAATGGTGGGTCCATTACAAGTATTCTAAGGACTCCTCCACACTGCTTTCCAGAGTGGCTTCACTAATTTGCAGTCCCATCAGCAATGTATGAGTGTACCTTTTTCCCCACATCCTCGCCAACACCTATTGTTGCTTGTGTTCTTGATAATCGCCATTCTAATTGGGGTGAGATGGAATCTTAGGGTAGTTTTGATTTGTATTTCTCTTATTACTAAAGATGGTGAACATTTTTCATATGTTTGTTGATTGCTTGTAGATCTTCTTCTGTGAAGCATCTGTTCATATGCTTAACCCATTTGTTGATTGGGTTATTTGTATTTTTGGTGTAGAGTTTTTTGAGTTCTTTATATATCCTGGAAATTAGTGCTCTATCTGAAGTATGAGTGGAAAAGATATTCTCCCACTTTGTAGGCTCTCTCTTCGCATTGCTGATAGTTTCCTTTGCTGAGAGAAAGCTATTTAGTTTGAATCTATCCCAGTTGTTGATTCTTGCTTTTATTTCTTGTGCTATGGGAGTCCTGTTAAGGAAGTCTGATCCTAAGCCAACAAGTTGAAGATTTGGACCTAGTATTCCTTCTATAAGATGCAGGGTCTCTGGTCTGATTTCAAGGTCCTTGATCCATTTTGAGTTGATTTTTGTGCAGGGTGAGAGATAGGGGTTAGTTTCATTCTGTTGCATATGGATTTCCAGTTTCCCAGCACCATTTGTTGAAGAGGCTATCTTTTCTCCATTGCATATTTTTGACACCTTTGTCTACTATGAGGAAATTGTATTTATTTGGGTTTGTGTCCATGTCCTCTATTCTGTACCATTGATCTACCTGTCTATTTTGGTGCCAATACCATGCCATTTTTGTTACTATTGCTTTGTAGTATAGTTGAAGTTCTGGTATTGCAATACCCCCTGCTTCATTCTTCCTGCTAAGGATTGCTTTAGCTATTGTGGGTTTCTTATTCTTCCAGATGAATTTCATGATTGCTTGCTGTATTTCCGTAAGTTACATCATTGGGATTTTAATTGGAATTGCATTGAATCTGTATAGCACTTTTGGTAGTATGGCCATTTTGACAATATTAATTCTGCCTATCCAAGAACATTGGAGATCTTTCCATCTTCCTCAATTTCTTTCTTCAATGTTGTGTAGTTTTCATTGTAGGGATTTTTTACCTCTTTGGTTAGGTTGATTCCCAAGTATTTTATTTTTCTTGAGGCTATTGAAAATGGAGTTGTTTTCCTCATTTCCCTTTCAGCTGTTTCATCGCTTGCGTATAAAAATGCTTTAGATTTATGCGTGTTGATTTTATAGCCTATTTTGCTGAATTCATTGATGAGGTCTAGAAGTTTTCTGGAGGAGGTTTTTGGATCCTCTAAATAAAGAATCATGTCGTTAGCAAATAGTGACAGCTTAAGTTCCTCTTTTCCTATTCGTATCTCCTTAATGTCTTTAGTCTGCCTAATTCCTCTGGCTAGAGTGTCGAGGACAATGTTGAATAGAAGTGGTGAAAGAGGACATCCCTCTCTTGTTCCCATTTTTAAAGGGAATGGTCTCAGTTTTTCTCCATTAAGAATGATGTTGGCCATGGGCTTAGCATAAATAGCCTTCACAATGTTCAGGTATGTTCCTACTATCCCTATTGTTTCTAGTGTTTTAAGTATGAAGGGGTGTTGTATTTTGTCAAATGCTTTTTCTGCATCAATTGAAATAACCACATGATTCTTATGCTTAAGTCTATTGACATGATGGATTACGTTCATTGATTTATGGATGTTAAACCATCCTTGCATTCCAGGGATGAACCCCACTTGATCGTGGTGCACAATTTTCTTAATATGTTTTTGGATACAGTTTGCCAATATTTTGTTAAGGATCTTTGCATCTATATTCATCAAGGATATTGGTCTAAAATTTTCTTTCCTTGATGTGTCTTTGCCTGCTTTGGTATGAGGGTGATATTAGCTTCATAGAATGAGTTTGGTCAGGTACCCTCCTTTTCTATTTCCTGGAATATTTTGAGAAGTATTGGAATGAATTCTTCTTTGAAGGTCTTGTAGAATTCAACTTAGAATTCATCTGCTCCTGGGCTTTTCTTGGTTGGTAGATTTTTAATGGCTTCTTCTATTTCATTGCTTGATATTGATCTGTTTAAATTGTGTATGTCCTCCTGGTTCAGTTTGGGAGGAGCATATGTCTCTAGAAATTTGTCAATGTCTTTTGTAGTTTCTATTTTGTTGGAATACAGATTTTCAAAGTAGCTTCTCATTATGTTCTGTATCTCAGTGGTGTCTGTCATGATATATCCTTTTTCATCATGAATTTTAGTAATTTGAGTTTTCTCTCTCCTTCTCTTTGTTAGTGTGGCTAAGGTTTGTCTATTTTGTTTACCTTCTCAAAGAACCAACTTTTTTTTTTGTCAATTTTTTGAATTGTTTGTTTTGTTTCAATTTCATTGATTTCAGCTCTGATTTTAATGATTTCCTGTCTTCTACTACTTTTGCTGTTATTCTGTTCTTCTTTATCTAGGACTTTGAGCTGTAATGTTACGTCATTTAATTCTTGACTTTTCATTCTTTCTGGAATGTGCTCCATGCAATGAATTTTCCTCTTGGTACAACTTTCATAGTGTCCCAGAGATTTTGTTATGTTGTATCATCGTTCTCATTGACCTCTAAGAATTTTTTATCTCTTTCCTGATGTTTTTTGCTATCCATGTTTCATTCAATAGCATATTATTTAGTCTCCAGGTGTTGGAGTAATTTCTGCTTTTTATTTTATCATTGATTTCTATTCTCAGTCCATTATGATCTGGTAGAACACAAGGCAGTATCTCTATTTTTTTGCATTTCCTAAGGGCTGATTTGTGGTATAACATGTGGTCTATTTTTGAGAAGGTTCCATGTGCTGCTGAGAAGACAGTGAATCCACTCGTTGGTGGATGGAATATTCTATATATGTCTATTAAGTCTAGGTTATTGATTGTGTTATTGAGTTTTATGGTTTCTTTGGTTAGTTTTTGTTTGGAAGAGCTATCTAGTGGTGACAGCAGTGTTATAATGTCACCCAGAATTATTGTGTTGTGGTCTATGTGATTTCTGAAATTGAGAAGGATTTGTTTGATGCACATGGATGCACCATTGCTTGGGGCATAAATATTTACTATCGTTATGTGTTCCTGATTTATGGTTCCCTTAAGCAGTATGAAATGTCCTTCTTTATCCCTTCTGACTAATGTTTACTTGAAGTCCACTTTATCCGATATAAGGATGGAAACCCCTGCTTTTTTACTGAGTCCATGTGTGTGGTAGGTTTTTTCCCATCCTTTCATCAGGCTCTCTATTTGTAAATTCTTTTAACTTTTGTTTATCATGGAAGGATTTTATTTCATCTTCAAATCTGAAGGTTAGTTTTGCTGGGCATAGGATTCTTGGTTGGCAACCATGTTCTTTCAGAGCTTGAAATATGTTGTTTCAGGCCCTTCTAGCTTTTAGAGTCTGGGTTGAGAAGTTGGCTGCTATCCGTATTGGTCTCCCTCTATATGTAATTTGATGCTTTTCTCTCGTGGTCTTCAAAATCATATCTTTATTTTGAATGTTAGGCATTTTCATTATAATGTGCCTTGGTGTGTACCTGTTGTGATTTTGTGCATTAGGTGTTCTGTAAGCTTCTTGTATTTGATTTTGCATTTCATTCTTCAGGTTTGGGAAATTTTCTGGTATGATTTCATTGAATAGGTTGTTTATTCCTTTGGTTTGTATCTCTGTGCCTTCCTCAATCCCAATAATTCTTAAATTTGGTCTTTTCATGATGTCCCATAGTTCTTGGAGATTCTGTCCAAGGTTTCTTACCATCTTCTCTGTTTGGGCAACTTTATTTTCAAGATTAAATATTTTTTTTCTTTCTTTTTTTATTATTGTATACAAATGGGATACATGTTGTTTCTCTATTTGTACATGGAGTCAAGGGATACCATTTGTGTAACCATAAATTTACATAGGGCAATGATGTTTGATTCATTATTTTTTTCCTTCCCCCCACCCCTCCCACCCTTCTTTTCCCTCTATACAGTCCTTCTTTCCTCCATTCTTACCACCCTCCTTATCCCTAACCCAAAATCTAACCCTAACCCTAACGCTAACCCCTCCCATCCCCCATTATATGTCCTCATCTGCTTATCAGTGAGATCATTCATCCTTTAGTTTTTTGAGATTGGCTTATCTCACTTAGCATGATATTCTCCAATTTCATCCATTTGCCTGCAAATGCCATAATTTTATCATTCTTCATTGCGGAGTAATATTCCATTGTATATATGTGCCACAGTTTCTTTATCCATTCATCAACTGAAGGGCATCTAGGTTGGTTCCACAATCTGGCTATGGTGAATTGAGCAGCAATGAACATTGATGTAGCTGTATCTCTGTAGTATGCTGATTTAAAGTCCTTTGGGTATAGGCCAAGGAGTGGGATAGCTGGGTCAAATGGTGGTTCCATTCCAAGCTTTCTGAGGAATCTCCACACTGCTTTCCAGAGTGACTGCACTAATTTGCAACCCCACCAGCAATGTATGAGTGTATCTTTTTCCCACATCCTCACCAACACCTGTTGATGGTTGTGTCCTTGATAATCACCATTCTAATTAGGGTGAGATGAAATCATAGGGTAGTTTTGATTTGCATTTCTCTTATTACTAGAGATGTTGAACATTTTTTATATATCTGTTGATTGCTTGTACATCTTCTTCTGTGAAGTGTCTGTTCATTTCCTTAGCCCATTTGTTGATTGGATTATTTGTATTCTTGGTGTAGAGTTTTTTGAGTTCTATATGGATTCTGGATATTAGCACTCTATCTGAAGTATGAGTGGAAAAGATATTCTCCCACTCTTTAGGCTCTCTCTTCACATTACTGATAGTTTCCTTTGCTGAGAGAAAACTTTTTAGTTTGAATCTATCCCAGTTGTTGATTCTTACTTTTATTTCTTGTGCTATGGGAGTCCTGTTAAGGAAGTCTGATCCTAAGCCAACAATTTGAAGGTTTGGACCTATTTTTCTTCTATAAGATGCAGGGTCTCTGGTCTGATTTCAAGGTCCTTGATCCATTTTGAGTTGATTTTTGTGCAGGTTGAGAGATAGGGGTTTAATTTCATTCTGTTGCATATGATTTTCCAGTTTTCCCAGCACCATTTGTGGAAGAAGCTATCTTTTCTCCATTGCATATTTTTGGCACCTTTGTCTACTATGAGGAAATTGTATTTATTTGGGTTTATGTCCATGTCCTCTATTCTGTACCATTGATCTACCTTTCTATTCTATTTTGGTACCAATACCATGCCATTTTTGTTACTATTGCTTTGTAGAAGAGCTGAAGATCTGGTATTGAGATACCCCCTGCTTCGTTCTTTGTACTGAGGATTCCTTTAGCTATTCTGGGTTTTTTATTCTTCCAGATGAATTTCATAATTTCTTCCTCTATTTCTGTAAGGTACATCATTGGGATTTTAATTGGAATTGCATTGAATCTGTATAGCACTTTTGGTAGTATGTCCATTTTGACAATATTAATTCTTCCTATCCAAGAACATGGGAGATCTTTCCATCTTCTAAAGCTTTCTTTAATTTCTTTCTTTAGTGTTCTGTAGTTCTCATTGTAGAGGTCTTTCACCTCTTTTGTGAGATTGATTTCCAAGTATTTTATTTTTTTCGAGGCTATTGTGAATGGGGTAGATTTCCTAATTTCTCTTTCTGAAGATTCATCACTTATGTATAAAAATGCATTGGATTTATGAGCATTGATCTTGTAACCTGCCACTTTACTGAATTCACTTATGAGTTCTAAAAGTTTTCTGGTGGAATTTCCAGGTTCCTCTAAATATATAATCATGTCATCAGAGAACAGGGATAGTTTGAATTCTTCTTTTCCTATTCGTATCCCTTTAATTTCTTTGGTTTGTCTAATTGCTCTGGCTAGAGTCTCAAGGACGATGTTGAATAGAAGTGGTGAAAGAGCGCATCCCTGCCTTGTTCCAGTTTTTAGGGGGAATGCTTTCAGTTTTTCACCATTTAGAATGATATTGGCCATGGGCTTAGTGTAGATGGCCTTTATAATGTTAAGGAATGTTCCCACTATCCCTATTTTTTCTAGTGTTTTGAGCATGAAGAGATGCTGTATTTTATTGAATGCATTTTCTGCATCTATTGAAATAATCATGTGATTCTTCACTTTAAGTCTGTTGATATGGTGAATGACATTTATTGATTTCCAGATGTTGAACCAACCTTGCATCCCTGGGATAAAACCCACTTGATGTGGTGCATTATCTTCTTAATATATTTTTGTATGCAATTTGCTAAAATTTTGTTGAGAATTTTTTCATTGATATTCATTAAGGATATTGGTCTGAAATTTTCTTTCCTCGATGTGTCTCTGTCTGGTTTAGGTATCAGGGTAATATTGGCTTCATAGAACGAGTTTGGGAGGGTTCCCTCCTCTTCTATTTCATGGAATACTTTGAGGAGTATTGGAATGAGCTCTTCTTTATAGGTTTTGTAGAACTCGACTGAGAACCCATCTGGTCCCGGACTTTCTTTGTTGGTAGTCTTTTGATGACCTCTTCTATTTCATTGCTTGAAATTGATTTATTTAAGTTGTGTATGTCCTCCTCGTTCAGTTTAGGTAATTCATATGTCTCTAGATACCTGTTGATGTCTTCGAGGTTTTCTGTTTTGTTGGAGTATAGATTTTCAAAATAGCTTCTAATTATGTTTTGTATTTCATTCATGTCTGTTGTGATATTTCCTTGTTCATTCCGAATTTTAGTACTTTGAGTTTTCTCCCTCTTTCTCTTTGTTAGTGTGGCTAAGGGTTTATCAATTTTGTTTATTTTTTCAAAGAACCAACTATTTATTTTGTTAATTTTTCCAATTGTTTCTTTTGTTTCAATTTCATTGATTTTGGCTCTGATTTTAACTATTTCCTGTCTTCTATTACTTTTGGTGTTGGTGTGCTCTTCTTTTTCTAGGGCTTTGAGCTGTAGTGTTAAGTCATTTATTTGTTGATTTCTACTTCTTTTGTTGAATGTGTCCCATGAAATAAATCTTCCTCTAAGTACTGCTTTCATAGTGTCCCAGAGATTTTGATATGATGTATCTTTGTTCTCGTTTACTTCTAAGAATTTTTTTATTTCCCTCCTGATGTCTTCTGATACCATTCTTCATATAATTGTGTATTATTTAATCTCCAGGTATTGGAGAAGTTTCTGTTTTTTATTCTGTCATTCATTTCTAATTTCAATCCATTATGATCTGATAGAGTACAAGGTAGTATCTCTATCTTCTTGTATTTGCTAACAGTAGCTTTGTGGCAAAAAATTGGTCTATTTTAGAGAAGGATCCATGTGCTGCTGAGAAGAAAGTGTACTCATTCTTTGTTGGATGGTATAGTCTATATATGTTGGTTAAGTCTAAATTGTTGATTGTGTTATTGAGATCTATGGTTTCTTTATTCAATTTTTGTTTGGAAGATCTATCCAGTGGTGAGAGAGGTGTGTTAAAATCTCCTAGTATTATTGTGTTGTGGTCTATTTGATTTCTGGATTTGAGAAGGATTTGTTTGATGTACGTGGATGAGCCAATGTTCGGGGCATAGATATTTATGATTGTTATGTCTTGCTGATTTATGCTTCCCTTAAGCAGCATGTAATGTCCTTCTTTATCCCTTCTGACTAGTTTTGGCTTGAAGTCCACGTTATCTGAAATGAGGATGGAGACTCCAGCTTTTTTGCTGTGTCCGTGTGCATGGTATGCTTTTCCCCATCCTTTCACCTTTAGTCTGTGGGTATCTCTTTCTATGAGGTGAGTCTCTTGCAGGCAGCATATTGTTGGATTTTTCTTTTTAATCCAATCTGCCAGTCTATGTCTTTTGATTGATAAGTTCAGGCTATTAACATTCAGGGTTATTATTGTGATATGATTTGTATTCCCAGTCATTTGACTCATATTTGTTTTTTGACATGATTCGGTTTCTCCTTTCTTTGGCTATTCCTTTAGGCTAGTTCCTCCCATTGCTGATTTGCATCGTTGTTTTTCATCTCTTCCTCATGGAATATTTTGCTGAGAATGTTCTGTAATGCCAGCTTTCTTTTTGTAATTCCTTTAGCTTTTGTTTATCATGGAAGGATCTTATTTCATTGTCAAATCTGAAAGTAAGTTTTGCTGGGTATAAGATTCTTGGTTGGCATCCATTTTCTTTCAGGGCTTGGTAAATGTTGTTCCAAGCCCTTCTAGTTTTTAGGGTCTGGATTGAAAAATCTGCTGAAATTCTTATTGGTTTCCCCCTGAATGTAATTCGATTCTTTCTCTCGTGGCCTTTAAAATTCTGTTCTTATTTTGTATGTTAGGTATTTTCATAATAATGTGCCTTGGTGTGGGTCTGTTGTAATTTTGTATATTTGGAGTCCTATAAGCCTCTTGTACTTGGTTTTCCATTTCATTCTTCAGATTTGGGAAATTTTCTGATATTATTTCATTGAATAGATTGTTCATTTCTTTGGTTTGTTTTTCTAAGCCTTCCTCAATCCCAATAATTCTTAAATTTGGCCTTTTCATGATATCCCATAATTTTTGTAGATTCTGTTCATGATTTCTTACCATCTTCTCTGTTTGGCCAACTTTATTTTCAAGATTAAATATTTTGTCTTCAATGTCTGAGGTTCTGTCTTCCAGGTGTTCTAGCCTATTGGCTATGCTTTCTATGGAGTTTTTAACTTGGTTTATTGTTTCCTTCATTTCAAGGATTTCTGTTTTTTTTTTTTTTTTTCAGAATCTCTAACTCTTTATTGAAATGATCTCTTGCTTCCCGTATTTGGTCTTTTAACTGTTGATTGGTGTGATCATTTAATGCTTGCATTTGCTCTTTCATCTACTCCCTCAATGCCTGCATTTACTCTTTCATCTCCTCATTTGCTTCCCTGATGTTTTAATTATGTACATTCTGAACTCCCTTTCTGACATTTCTTCTGCTGTGCTGTCCTTGGGTTTTATTGATATAGTATCTAGGTTTATTTGGGACATTTTCTTCCCTGTTTTCTCATATTGGTCAGATGTCAGTGGGACCGTGAGATATTGCAGATTTCCTCTATTGGCTTATAGTGTCCCTGTAGATTTCCAGTGTATCACCTCCCCGCCTTCAGTAGCCTGAATTCTTGAAGGAACTTGATAATGCAGTGCTTCCAAAGAAAGCTGCCCCTTGCCCCCTACTGGTTCCAGAGCTTGGAGCTGGCTCTGTGCGGAAAGACTCTCCCTGGGGGGCCTGCACCGCACAGCTGGCCGTGTGGGAGGAGCCCACTGCTGGAGTGTGAAAGGCTACCTTGGGAAGACTCCCGCTGCCCTGCCCTGCTCTGATAAGCCGCCCCTATCTGTGCCTGCCTCCCAGGCTGAGCTTCACCCGGTGGGGGAGACTCACCCTGTGGCTCTATTTTAGACCGATACTCTTAATGCCTCCCCTTCTTGAGTCCTGGGTTCTGGAGTGACTGGAGATGCAGTCACCCTCTAGTCCACCATCTTGGATCACCCCATGGATAGACCTTGTGGCCAGAGGGTGCAGGACCACCTGGAGAAATCTCTGGCTGCCCTGCCCTGATCCCAGAGGCTGCTTGTGGGTCAAAGCTCTCCGTTGGCTCGGGGACTTGTGGCTGGCTCTGTGTAGAAAGGCTCTCACTGGGTGATTGCTCCGAGAAGCTAGCCTTGACAGGCGCCTCCCGCCGCAGGGGGCCGGGCTGCTTGGGGAAGTCCCTGGCTGCCCTGTCCTGGTCCCTGAAGCCACTTGCAGGCTGGAGCATGCCGCGCTGGCTCCGGGACTTGGAGCTGGTTCTGATCAGAAAGACTGTCACTGGGGGGCCTGCTGCGAGAAGCTGGAGAAGCTGGCCATGTGGGAGGGGCCCACCGCTGGAGTGTGCAGGGCTGCCTGGGGAAGACTCTAGCTGCCCTGCCCTGCTCCGATAAGTCACCTCTAACCGGGCCTGCCACCCAGGCCAAGCTTTACCCAGTGGGCGAGACTCACCCGTGGCTCTATTTTAGTCCGAGTCTCTCAATGCCTCCCCTTCTTGAATCCTGGGTTCTGGAGCGATTGGAGTTGCAGTCACCCTCTAGTCTGCCATCTTGGATCCAAGATTAAATATTTTGTCTTCATTGTCTGATGTTCTGTCTTCCAAGTGGTCTAGTCTTTTCGTGATGTTTTCCATTGAGTTTTTAATTTGGTTTGTTGTTTCCTTCATTTCAAGGATTTCCATTTGGTTTTTTTTTGAGAATCTCTATCTCTTTGTTGAAATGATCTTTTGCTTCCTGCTCTTGCTCTTTCAGCTTATTGGTATTATCATTCATTGCCTGCATTTGCTCTCTTATCTCATCCTTTGCTTCACGAACCATCTTAATCATGTTTAATCTGAAGTCCTTTTCTGACATTTCTTCTAACATACTATCATTGGATTCTATTAATATAGAATCTAGATTTGTTTAGATCATTTTCTTCCCTTGTTTTTTCATGGTGTTTATGTATCTTCCCCTCTAGCAGTGCAGATCTGGGGTATTGCAGATTTCCCCCTATAGGCTTATAGTGGCCCTATAGGTTTCCAAAACCCTTTCTTTAAGGGGAGATCAATATTAGCAGTGCCCAATTCAGACACTATGCAATCCTAGACCAAATAGTCCCTATGAGGACAATAATAAAATTGTCATAATAAACAGAATGAGTTCAAATATTATCTTCAATAAAGCAAACAGATTTGCAATAAGGTCTGCAGTTTCTAATGGAGGACAAAGAGGATGCATAGGGATGTAGAATGTAGCTGTTAATGGGATAAGAAAAAAATATACAGAAGTTCTAGATAATAGAATGTTGAGAGTGTTATCAAAAGAAATTGGATGTTAGCATGCAAAAAAGGGAGAAAGAGACTCTCAGGGAACAGGTAAACAAAAGGAAAAGATACCAAGAAAAATAAAGAAATAAAAACTTAAAGTTTTTCAATAAGGAGAAAAAGGAAAATCTACAGTATAACCATCATATAGTAATGAAACCTCCCAATGTTCAGTAGCCTGATGCATGATAGGTACCTGACAATGCACTTCAAACCTCCAGCAGACATCTCAGGATGGGATATGCCCCACCTAAAGATCAGAGCTACGGCTTCCAGGATTATCAAAGATGGCTGCTCTGGCTTTGAAATGTGTTGGCAAATGGGGAGCTGCAGCTCAGTGTGTGGATGTGGTCAGTTGGAGGTCCTGGAGGCGTGATGCAGTTGGTCAGGCAGGGGTTCTGGATGTTGGGTGTGTTTGGTGTGGTTGCGGGATCCTAGAGGCCGATTGCAGTCAGTCGGTCTGGGGTCCTGGTGATAGGGCGCAGTCAGTTGGTCTGGGGGTCCTGGCAGCAGGGAGCAGTCAGTTGATGTGAGGGCCCTGGAGGAAGGGAGTGATTGGTCAGGCTGAGGGATCCTGGAGATGGGGCTTAGTCAGTTCAGCCAGGGGTCCTATGGGGCCTGGCTGTTTTCTGAAAATGGCAGCAGCCACGTGTAATCAAACCTGCAGGTACTGTGACAGAGAACTTCCAGGCAACAGCAGGCAGCTGGTGCTCCACTGGCAGTCGACGATCAGTTTGCTGACTCTTGTCGGATGATCGGGAGGTGAACCTCATGGTTGGGTGATGGATAGGTGTAAGGCAGGCGATGGACAGGTGGGAGGCAGGCAAATGGCGGATGATAGGTGCCTGACAGTGAGCCTTGTTTCTTTTTTAAATGCCCAAGAATGACTATGTTTTTGTTTTAATTGTTTTGCAACGTGTTTAAGACCAAGCTGATCAAATTGACCTGTTCCTGTCTCTTAAGAGTCAGGTGAGTTCCCATAGGGGTCACTCATGGGGAACTTTAGAGCACCTTCTTAGATCCTTTAGAGTCATTTGCCAGTAGGGCCTCCTTGATGAGATAGTTTCCCTTGGAATTATCAGGGATGTCTCCCTTTTCCAATGACCCTCCTCTGCAGTAGGTGCACTGATTGACTTTTCATTCTCCAGGTAGTCTCTTCAATCTCCCTTATTAGGAAGTCATGTGGCCCAGAGTTGTAAAGCTTCTTAGAGAAGTTCTCTTGTTCCCTGGATTCAGACTGAATCTGAAGGGCAAGTGCCAAATATTGGTTTTCTTGGACCCTTTATTTTTATCTCAATCTCTAAGTTTGGTCTTAAACATCCAGCAAGCCAATCTCACCACTCATAAAGTAAGAGTACTGGGCTTTCACTTCAACATCTATAACTTTACAGTTATTTACCCTCCTAATATAGACCTAATTGGGGTCTATATTATCTGTCCTATAGGTGATAATTTATAATTTAGGTTGTTCTTGAAGCAGTACTTCTTAAAAACATTAATCAGGCAATAGTTATAGAGCTTAAAAGGGAAATAAAAAATGGAATTAACAACATATTTAGTTTGTGTAAATAAAACTACACAAACTAAATATGTTTGTGAGCTATACATTATATTCTCTGCTTGAGATCACAGTGATTTTACAACAAAAAACAAAGTTTTGAAACAATGTTTTAAATGAGCTGAAGTCTGCCTTATTTTGGAGCCATTCTAACATACAGTAACATTGGAGCAGAGCCTTATTTCAGGTAAGGTGGGGTTCTTCACAAATCCTAAGTGTTCTAGGATCCCTGCCTCCTCTTTAAGCATAATTTTATAAAGTTTACATACATTTTTTCCCAAGTCTACATGAATGCCAGTCAACACGATATGACTTTACATCTAAAACATGAATCAAGGAGAGGCTGAGGGGGCTTTTAACTTTCCTTTCATATAGCAAAATGACAAAATGCTTTCATGTTTCATGATATTAACCATTAAACAAATCAGGCTCTCACTAACTTTTAGAAATACATTCACATTTTTATCCCAGTGTATAAGGTAACATAAAATTTTGAAGAACATTACAGAGCATTAAATGATATGAATAAATTCCCAATAAAATTATAAGTGACTCTTATAAGTTTAAAGTTACCATTACAAACATGCTAATTTGGAGAACAACAGCTTGTTAAATTTTCTGCTTTAAAGATTTGTATACCTGTAAGATATGAACATATTTAATATACAAAGAAGAGTGATCACTCCACAATTACCTTGATATTTTTATATTAATCATTTAGTTTTTATAGAAAAATTTAGACTCTGTAATGTACTACAATATTCTAATATTTGTTGTTTAACCATAATTATGCAAACCCTATTTTTTAAGACTAATTGTTCTAAAGAATAAAACTTAACAGACACAATGTTAAGAGTAAATTAGCATTTCAAAGAAATACTTGTCATTTTAACATATGGATTAAACTTTGGTTTATATAAGTACATTAGAATTTGACATTTGGAAAAACCTTAAATAGCTTTAACTGATTGTTTCACATGCATCTAATCAACTTAGTTACATGCAAACTTGTTGAAATTTGCCCTTTATTTACACACAGACTTTCTTAGCACTTACTTAAACCCTCATGTATTTCATCACACAAAAACTTTCCTACCTAGAAACATTTTTTCCTTCTACTAAATGTATTTCCATACCTACAAACTTTTATTTTTCTCTTTCCTATCTATTGACCTCTTTTTGTCTACATTTTGAAACAACTCTTATTAAATTTCTGAATTTAGATAAATTACTCCATTTTAATAAGATGAAATATTTTATGTTATTTATATACTCTAAGTGAAACATTGTTGAAAATTTGCATCCCTTAGTATATAGAATTGTACCTATCAGGACTTAACTCTTAGTAACGTTGTTTTAAGTGATGACACAAAGCAATTTTAAACCCTTTTTATTTACCAATCTATGAAAACACCAATAATATTTAAGTATATTACCCTATGGAATTTAAGAGTTAGCTTTTTAACTTTTGTAAATTAGTCAGAAGTCTCTAACAAACACATTTGAGTAATCCCATACATGTCAAATCTAATTTAATTATTTTACTGTAAAAAAAAGATATTAGACAAGTGTATTGAACAGTATTTGTCATCTCTATCTTGTTGAATCAAAGTCCTAGAAACAATTAATATTAGACATTTTATAGACAGCAACATTTCTTTAGTTTGACCACCCAGAGACTTTTGTGTTAAGTAATTTTAAAGACATTTTACTTTCACTTGTTTAGCCAATTTAAACTGAACCTTAAAATTATGTGAACTAAAGATATCTGGATCTATTTTTAAAATTTTGATTCATGAGTGCTCATTATTTATGTCAATTTTGATTTTACATGATATTTAGACACATATCTAGGCAGACAACACAATATACACATAACACAAAAGCAAAGGCTTTGTAGCTTTTTATAGGTGAATCTCAATTGCAGTGTAATAGATGTTCAAAAAACTCTAGTTGAATAAAAAATAGGGCTCATCAAAAAAAGTCATGAGCTCAAAAAATATAGAATTTAAGGAAAAAAATAAGAGTCCTGGAAAAATGACACAGCTATTAATTATTTCAGTGAAGCACCATACAATTTACTTTTTAGTTTAGAGTAGTTGGAGTTCAGATAAAAGATACTTTTTCCCTGTTTTTCCCCTTGGGTTTGAAACTGGTCTACTGAGCCAGTGGTCTGAATCTATTTACATTTCAGTGTAAACCTTCACAGAGATCTGTAAGGAGCTAAGAGAGATTAGTGGTTCCAGAAAAACTTGATGCCAAGAGCATTTTAACCATTTCTTATTTTCAGGACAGGTTTGGATGTCAAAGAAAATTATGAGACCTTATTTTTCCATTACTTTTTTTTTCCACATAAGGGAGTTTATTAAGCACACAGAGTGTCTCCCTGCAGGGTAAAAGAGAAAATGAGAGGAAAAGAGAAAGGGCACACACGCAGGAGAGAGAGAAATGGAGGAGAGAGCATGAAAGCAAGGAGGAGAGAGAGAAGCTTGAAAGTGAGGAGAGGAGAAGAGAGAGCATGAGAAAAGATGGTGGGAGAGCTATCCTTAAGCAGTTGAATTATGCCAGGCTAACAGGAGATCACTAACAGAGAAGGATACTTGCAAGCTGACTGATGAACCAATAGCTAGCTAGGATGTTCACAGACTGACAAGTAGTTGGGAGGTGGGGAAATGAATGCAGCATAAAGGGCAGGGGAGCAGCTTTATATTATATTCCCCCATTTCTGTTTTTATATGAAAATATTTTGTTCTCCAGTTCTTTCCTCCCTTATCTCTCTTTCCTGCCTATGTGACTAGGCCTGGTTTTGCAGGTGAAATATAAAAAGTCCATTCTCCCAGGGGCAGTCTCCAACTTCCAGACTTCCAGAGGCAGATGGCTTTCATGGACTTCATTTCCTTGATTTAATTGATCCCCTATTTCTACACTAACTGCCTGTCCCCAGTTCTGGCTTCATTTCCCCCTCTGATTTTAGGAACTCCTTTACTGCTGTAGGGAAAGGGGGATGATGACCACTCTGGCTTCTTTGAGCTGGAATGGAGTTTGGAGTTTCCTTTTTAGAAATTGGGTCAATTGAGGGGTACATGGTAGAAGTCTGGTTGGGGAAGAACAGGTTGTAAAGGCATCTGGGGGTGGGTGCTTTTATGAGAGAAGAACAAAAAGATATGAGTATTGAAATTAGATTAGTACAAGATAAACGTTGCAGAATCTGGAACATGCCAATGAATATCATGAAGATGAGAGAAGTCAATAATCCTTCACCAGGGGGTGGAAGAGCTGAGAAGTTGTTCCCATAACAAGGCCTAACAAAGGCTGGGGAGGACAAGGCCTTTATTTGGGAACTTTAACATTGTCCAGGTTATCAGGAAAGTAAACACGAAATTTAGTAGAGATCTCTATATTTCTGTTACTAGCAAACATAGATTAAGCCTACCTATGTCTGTAGGCCTTAAACTGACTAAAAACTTTTGACTTTGGCAGTTTCTCTTTATAGTTATCAGGCACATTTGCCTAAGAATCTCTCTTCTGTAGTTTTCAGTCTTTTTTCTAGTGGGCTAACACAAATGTACATCTTAAGTTACATTTAACTATTATTTCCTTTAAATGCGCCAAAATGGCTATATTTTGGTTTTAACTGTTTTGCTAGGTGTCTAAGATCAAGCTGGTCAAAGTGACCTGTCCTGTCTGTTAAAGAGTCAGCTGAGTTCCCACAGGGGTCACTCGTAGAGAACTTGAGAGCCTTAGTTTTAGTGCCGTCCATTGGTCAGGGTCTCCTCGATGAGGTGGCTTCCCTTGAAAGCACCAGGATGTCTCCCTCTTTCCTTGACCCTCCTCTGCAGCAGGTGGACTGATTGACTTTTCATCCTCTAGTGGCCTCAACAATCTCCCTGATCAGGAGGTCATATCATGCAGAGTTGCAAAGCTCCTTAGAAAAGTCCTCTTGTTCCCTGGATTCAGGCTGACTGAGGGCAGGATACTGGTTTTTCTTGGCCTCTGTATTTAATTTCAATCTCTAAGTTTGATCTTAACCATCCAGCAAGCCAGTCTCACCAGTCATAAAGTAAGAGTGCTGGGCTTTAATTTCAATGTCTATGACTTTATAGTTATTTATTTCCTTTTATCTAATTGGGGTCTACATTTTCTGTCCTATAGCTGATGGCTTACTATTTCAAGTTAATTTATGGTGTTTTCTCTTGAACCAGTACTTCTGCAAAATATTAATCAGGCAACAATTAGAGTTTACAAAGAAAATACAAAATGGAATCATCAACAGTAAAACATTCAGTTTGTGCAATAGCTATCTTGAATTTTGGCTGAGTTATTCATTATATCCCCTGTTTGAGATCAGAGTCATCTTTACAACAAACATCAAACTTTAGAACACAACTTTAAATGAGTTAAAGTCTGACTTACTTTGGAGATATTTAACTAACATGCAGCAGGGTGAGGCAGAGCCTAATCTCAGGTAAGGGCTCTTCACAAATCTTAGGTAAAATGTTCTAATCCTGAAGCTAATTTTTTCCTCTTTTGCCATGACCAGCATGACCAAATTCTCAAGTTCAGTGAGGGACAAAGGAGTATTAAAAAATAAAGGGTTATAAACACAGATTTTGAAGATTAAGCTGAGATCAGATGGAGCTCTGTTCTCTGATGGAAATGCAGATCTAAAGAGTTATGTCGGCAATCTTTATATATGTATGTAAACATTATCAGGAAAGTTACAGAGACTAGGATATCTATGTAACTTTTTTTCACAGCTGCAAAGTGCAAAGTTAGGAGCTCTGTGTAGCTCTCAAAGAAGGCCACTGTCCAAAGTTACTGTAAGGTGGGCAGGAACCAGAGAAGGGAGTTGATGAAACACTGGTTATCTAGCAAAAGAATTCCTTCCTGCCCAAGAGCTGTGTGCCTGAGATCAATGTCAGAGCTGATAGGACTCCTGTATAGAGCATCCCCAAGGAGGGTACTGTCACAGTAGTTAGGCATCTTGTGCCCCTGCACAGGAACACTCCCAGGCACCAGGCATGCCACAGTCATGAGGTCAGAGACCCCAATCTCAGTCAACATTATATCTAAAGCATGAATTAAAGAAAGGCTGAGAGAGCTTTTAACTTTCCTTTTGTGTGGCAAAGTGGCAAAATGCTTTATGTTTCACTATATTAACCTTTAAACAAATCAGGCTCTCACTAACTTTTAGAAATACATTTACATTTAATTTTTTATCTCAGTGTAAAAATTAACAAATTTTACATATACCCTATTGATGATAGGTCCTATAATAGAACATTAAATGATAGAAATAAATCCCCAATAACATTTACTCTTCTTATAAGTTTAAAATTATGATTACAGACAAGTTTAATTTGGAGAATAGCAGCTTGATAAATTTTCTGCTTTAAAGTCTTATATACCTGGAAAATATGAACACATTTAATATACAAAGAATGACCATTCCACAATTTAAAAAAAGAAAACAAGATATCAGACAAGTGTATCAACAGTATTTGCCATCCCTTTCCTGTTGAAGAAAAGTCCTAGAAAACTTGATGTTAGACATTTTATAACCATGAACATTTTATTAGTTTGACCACCTAGAGACTTGTGAGTTAATTTTTAAGACATTTTGCTTCTATTAGTTTACATAATTTAAATTGAACCTTTTTAAATCATGTGAATTAAAAGTATTAATTTTAAAATTTTTAATTTTATGTGAGCTTATATTTAACACGAAAGCAAAGGCCTTGTAATGTTTATCTACATTGCAATGTAACAGATGTTCAAAAATAAGTCTAGAGTTGGATAAAAAGAACTGATCAAAAATCATTAACCTAGTTATATAGGATCAAAATTGTAAGCTCAAAAAATAAGCATTTAAGAAAAACAAGAGTGCTAGAAGAAAAATGATAATGGCCATTAATTATAGCATGAGAAATGAGAAAGAGAAGGACAGAGAGAAGAGGTGAAAGGGAGAGATAAAGTGTTCTGTGTTGCAGCCCAGAAGAAATTTAAAATGAACACTTTTTTTTCTTGTGTTTGAGACTGGTCTCCCACTGCACTTTCTGGCTTCCTCCATTTACATTTCAATGTAAGCCTGACTGACAACTGAAAGGGATTAACAGGTTCTAGCAGAAACTTGATGCCTAGGGCATTTTAACACTTTTAGTAATAATTCATGTTTGGATGCAGAAAATTGTGAATCATTATCTCCCACTACTTTTGAGGAATGGGGCTGCTACATCATACTCCTTACTAGCACATGCCACTGACTGTTGGGCTGGTTACTCCCTCCACACATATGTATGCGGAACCTCATGGCAGGAGGACTAGGTGGGCTGGGCAGGGGAATGGAAGCAGAAAGAGAGCTGAGTCAAAGTTGGAGGAGGAGGAGGAGGGATTAAGAGGGGGAGAAGAAGCCAAAAGGAAGTGTTTGAGTTTGCAGGAAGAGCCAAGAAGCAAGAAAGAAGAGACTTGAAGATAAGGAATCCCTTTCCATTTGCCCACTCACTCACAGAAGCTGTGTGCCATTACGTGGTCATTTTGGATTGATTATCTAAAGGGTACTATGGCCAAACATCATTAAGTTTTGATGACTTTAAGCTGGGGGTCAGGTGAAAGGTTCTAAAGTTGTCTAATCCCAGGGGTGAATCTACTGGAATGGAGGACCCAGGTCCCATGGTGGAGACTGATACAGCCGAGTCTGTGCCCCGGTGTCCCGAGGTCACAGAGTAGTTAACTGGAGATGAGAAGGCAGCACATCAATGGTGTCATCACACAAGCATCAATGTGGGCCAGGCAAAAGCCGAGAAATGTTGAGGACCTGACGTCAGGGATTTTGAGTATGAGTGTGAGCATGAGCATGAAGAGGGGCCTCAACCCTGAGAGAGAATCTCCACCATAAAATCAGGAACCCACCTGGCAGATATGATCGACTAAGGGGGCCAGCCATAACTATTAAAGTCATGACTGGGGGTATCCCCACCCTTCAGTTGCCTCGAGGGCCCCAGACACTCAACAATCGCTTCTCAGGTTGGCAGAGGAGTGTTTAAGTCAGCCTAGGGGAACCCGCCTAGGGAACTCACCAAGCTGAAGTCCAGTGATGGATGCAGAGCAGAGTAGCGTGTCCGGGCAAAATGGAAGGTGAGGCTGTGTCGGGAGGCACTGGGGCATCAGATGGGTTTCCACTTGCTTAAGAGACAGTGGAAGAGCCCATCCGAGTCACGGCACCAATGTAAGAAACCAGAAAACCACGCCAGACACGGGAACTCACATAAGGGAGTTTATTAAGCACACAGAGTGTCTCCCTGCAGGGTAAGAGAGAAAATGCAAGGAAAAGAGAAAAGGCACACACCCAGGAGAGAGAGAAATGGAGAAGACAGCATGAAAGTGAGGAGAGAGAGAAACATGAAAGTGAGGAGAGGAGAGAGACATGAGAAAAGATCTTTTCATTACTTTTGAGAATGAAGCTACTATGCTAAGCTCCTTACTGAGATATGCCATTGGCTATCAACTTGATTTTTCCATGGCTGCCTATTTAGTAGTTTTGGGTGAATATTTTTAGGGTCATTTTCCTTTCAGTAACAAGCGGGTTAAATCTTGTTCCTTAGGTAAGCTGAGAACAGGGGCTTGAAATAAGGCCCCTTTTTGATATTTTAAAAACCTTTAGCATGTTTTGGTTCTTACATCAAGGCAGTTGTTCCTTGGTGTAGAGTTTTTTAAGGAGACTGTAAAGAGGCTTAGCTAAGTCCCTATACTCAGGAATCCAAGGCCTACAGTATCCAGTTGTCCCTGGGAAGCCTGTATTGCTATATGGTCTGGGGAGAGGATATTGTCCCATGGTGGTTATTTTTCCTGTCCTATCTTGTGGGTTCCTTGAGACAGTTGCAATCCTAAGTATTGGACCTGCTGATGGCATAATAAAGCTTTTTCCTTTGATATCTTGTAATCCCTATCAGCTAAGAATTTTAGGAGCTCTGTAATGGCCTTGATATTTCTCCTATGTGGTACTACATAAAGGATGTCATCTACACATTGGAGAATAATTACAGATGTTTTATCTCTGAATTTTGTTAAGTCCTTAGCTAGAGTTTGTCCAAGCAGTTGAGGGCTATCTCCAAATTCTTTTTTTTTTTTCACAATTCATTACTTTTTATTATGTTCACAGAGCCTCATAACCAATTTTAGGACAATTTCACCACCCCCAAAAGGCCCATAATCACCAGCAGTCACTCCTCAAAATTCCTCAATTGTAGAAAACCACTAATCAAATTTACATCTATGTTTTGAGCATTGGCATACATAGAATTATAATCACATTTGGTCTTTTGTGACTGCCTTCTTTCACTTAAATATAATGTTTAAGGTTCATTCAAACTGTAACAAGTACCAGTATTTCATTTCTATTTATCTATTGTATAATATTACATTGTATAGAAATACCACATTTATTTTTATTCATTCACTCATGCATTGATAGATATTTGGATTGTTTCACTTTTGATCATTATGAATAATGCTGTTATAAACATTTTTGTACAAACTGTATAGACATGTTTCATGTCTTTTGAGCACATACCTAGGAGTAAAATGAACAAGTACTTTTGTTTATTTTCTTTTTTTGACCATTCAATCATTGTTCCATCATTCTTACTATTCATATTGAGACTGAGGAAGAAATTTTAGCCACTTTCACGTGTTACATAGATCCAAAACTTTTAAGTGCGAGATGAAGAGATTGAGTAAAATTCCTGAATTGAGTCATGGCCCTGTTATTCAATGTGATGTCACCATGTACCCAGAGAACTCTGGATATCTATAAAGATTAACTGAAGGCACTTGATGACAGTTCCTACTGCCCAGCAGCTAAGCATCTTGTATGGGACATTTTATGCAAAAGATGCCCCAACACTATTGAAATGTGGGATGATTTTCTCCATGACACACATCTGGGAAAAAGGGAAAATATAAAATGTGGCATTTCTTACTACAGGTAATTGAGAAAGAGGCCATACCAGCTGTCTACATACTTTTCTGTAAGGGGTTGTGAATGTAAAAACATCTAAATGTGTTTCCAAAGAAATAACAAAGTGAAAAAAAAAACATCCAAAACTACAATACTATCAGTATCTGAGAATTAAAGTTTGACTAATGAAGCCAATCTTATGATAGGAATTCCTTCTCTAAGCCAGGAAATGTTTAATATACTAATGAAATCTCCCAGGCCAAGGTTAGATAGTGACAAATAATAAACCAATAACTAATACTCCTATAGTGCTTCATGTAGGTCAAGCAGATATGTGAAGGCACACTCCAATGATGCTACCAGAAAAGTACTGTCCACTCTCCTTTTACTCATGGTTTAAAGTGAGGCAGAAGTGATTACGTGAGAATGACACATTCACCCAGGTAGTAAGTGGTGGGACATGAGTTGAACAAAGGCCATATGGGTGCAGGATATATACCACAAAATCCCTCAAAAATCTGCACTTCCATAAAGAAACTGTGAAAATGGCCACATTTGGATTATTTTGCTGGAAGATTTCTATTTTCTCTGTGTAACCATCACATTGACAGTCTTTGATGAATAATTTCTATGTAAGTAGCACTATTTCAGATACTGCAGCTTCAAAGTCAACTCTACCCTTATGGAATCTGACAAAGCTTAGTAGGAATTCAACAATATAATTCATGTATAGAGGTGTGCTGGTGAACCTGAGAATGTGGAAGTATCTGAAGCTATTTCCTAGAAGATCCCTGTTCACAATAGTCCAAAATTGACATCAACAGACTTGGTGAACAATTTTAACCTAACCATCATGCCTGGTATACTGCAGATCCAAAGACAAATTAGATGGCATCTGCACCCATAAGAACTGTAGTTCCAGCTACTTGGAAATCTGAGACTAGAAATCACAACCTTGAGGTTCACGTGGACAACTCAGTGAGACCCAATCATCTGTGGGATGCCAAGCCAAGAGCCAGGAGCCATCTTGGGATTACTGCCTTTTTGTTTATTTTCTGTTCTTCCTTTTCCTTTCTCCACCATGAACTATACATGGTCAGGGTTTTTGGTTTTTTCACTATTGTGTCTCCAGAGCCAGAACTTTGTGTGGTACATATAGTAAGTGCACAACAGACTTTGCTGAATGTATGAACAGAGTAGTAAAACATTTTTGTTTTCTCTGAACACACTGATTAGCAGGAATTAAGGGACATTTCACATTCAACAAAATGCCAAATGGATCATCATTTTGCTGTGAAAAATTGAGAAATTGCCTGGATAGACAATTCAGATTTGATCAAATTCACAACTGAGCTTTAATCTTTGTACTAGAGAGATGGCCACTATTTGCATTAGAACTTAAAATCTCATTGAGCTATTTTCGAATTTCCTTCTATAGATGTTCTAAAAATTTTCTAGTCTTTTGCTCAGTTACCTCCCTTAGCAAATAACTTCATTTCCTACTTCACTGATAAGACTGAAGTCAAGGCTGGCGTAGTGGTGAGCACCTGTAATCCCAGCGGCTTGGGAGGCTAAGGCAGGAGGATTATGAGTTCAAAGCCAGCCTCAGCAACTTAGCGAGGCCCTAAGCAACACAGCAAGATCTTTCTCTAAATAAACATTTTTTTGGCTTTTTTTAAAATTTATTTTTATTGTATAAAATGGGATACATGTTGTTTCTGTTTGTACATGGAGTAACAGCATACCATTTGCATATTCATACATTTACATAGTGTAATGAGGTTTGATTCATTCCGTTATTTTTTTCCTTCCCCCCACCCCTCCCACCCCTCTTTTCCCTCTATACAGTCCCTCCTTCCTCCATTCTTGCCCCCCTCCCACCCCCCATTATGTGTCTTCATCCACTTATCAGTGAGATCATTCATCTTTTGGATTTTTGAGATTGGCTTATCTCACTTAACATGATATTCTCCAATTTCATCCATTTGCCTGCAAATGCCATAATTTTATCATTCTTTATAGCTGAGTAATATTCCATTGTATATATATACCACAGTTTCTTTATCCATTCATCAACTGAAGGGCATCTAGGTTGGTTCCACAGTCTGGCTATTGTGAACTGAGCAGCTATGAACATTGATGTGGCTGTATCTCTGTAGTATGCTGATTTTAAGTCCTTTGGGTATAGGCCAAGGAGTGGGATAGCTAGGTCAAATGGTAGTTCCATTCCAAGTTTTCTAAGGAGTCTCCACACTGCTTTCCAGAGTGGCTGCACTAATTTGCAGCCCCACCAGCAATGTATGAGTGTACCTTTTTCTCCACATCCTCTCCAACACCTATTGCTGCTTGTATTCTTGATAATTGCCATTCTAATTGGGGTGAGATGGAATCTTAGGGTAGTTTTGATTTGTATTTCTCTTATTACTAAAGATGGTGAGCATTTTTTCATATGTTTGTTGATTGCTTGTAGATCTTCTTCTGTGAAGTGTCTGTTCATATCCTTAGCCCATTTGTTGATTGGGTTATTTGTATTCTTGGTGTAGAGTTTTTTGAATTCTTTATATATCCTGGAAATTAGTGCTCTATCTGAAGTATGAGTGGAAAAGATGTTCTCCCACTCTGTAGGCTCTCTCTTTGCATTGCTGATAGTTTCCTTTGCTGAGAGAAAGCTTTTTAGTTTGAAATCTATCCCAGTTGTTGATTCTTGCTTTTATTTCTTGTGCTATGGGAGTCCTGTTAAGGAAGTCTGAACCTAAGCCAACAAGTTGAAGATTTGGACCTACTTTTTCTTTTGTAAGATGCAGAGTCTCTGGTCTGATTTCAAGGTCCTTGATCCATTGTGAGTTGATTTTTGTGCAGGGTGGGAGATAGGGGTTTAGTTTCATTCTGTTACATATGGATTTCCAGTTTTCCTAGCACCATTTGTTGAAGAGGCTATCTTTTCTCCATTGCATATTTTCTCCATTGCATATCTCCAAATTCTTGAGGCAACACTGTCCAGCTTAGTTGAGATCCACTATCTGGTTCCTCAAAGGCAAACAGATATTGTGATTGGGAGTCTAGAGTACACAGAGAAGGGCATCTTTTAAATCTAATATAGTAAACCAAGCAGCTGCTGGAATTTCAGGTAACAGAGTACATGGATTAAGAACCACAGGGTGGAGGGAAATTACTGCTTTATTAATTATTCTTAGATCTTAGACTAGGCAGTTAACTTTTGAACTCCTAAAACCATTAAATTGCATGGCACTAAAAGTTTCTGTTGTTTGCAAGCTTTATTAGTATTTAGAAAAGTCAGTAGTCAAAAAAACCACCCTAAGATTCCATCTCACCCCAATTAGAATGGCGATTATGAAGAATACAAGCAACAACAGGTGTTGGCGAGGATGTGGGGAAAAAGATACACTCATACATTGCTGGTGGGGTTGCAAATTAGTGCAGCCACTCTGGAAAGCAGTATGGAGATTCCTTAGAAAACTTGGAATGGAACTACCATTTGACCCAGCTATCCCACTCCTTGGCCTATACCCAAAGGACTTAGAATCAGCATACTACAGAGATACAGCCACATCAATGTTCATTGCTGCTCAATTCACCATAGCCAGATTGTGGAACCAACCTAGATGCCCTTCAATTGATGAATGGATAAAGAAACTGTGGCATATATATACAATGGAATATTACTCAGCCATAAAGAATGATATAAAAAAAAGAAAAGTCAGTAGTCTAACTAAAGTCTCAAAGGTACTTGGATCATTGACTAGATTGTTTGTTCCTCAATATAAATGTGCTACAAAGTCTGAAAAACTTTCCTCTGACCTCTGCAGAATTTTGCTGGGGTCTACAGTTTTCTCTCCCTGGGCAGGTAATTCTCTCCATGCTCTTTGTGCACATGCACTTATTTGAGCATATGTTTGCAAATCATAAGTCAATTGTTGTCCCAAATCAGTCAATTATCCTGAGCCAGTAAGCATATCTAAGGTAATCTGAACTCCATTTAATTTATTAATTTCCATCTCATCTGAACAATGCTCTATCCAATTGGATTTTCAGGTTAAATACTCTTCTTCAGAAAGGCAGGAGCTAGCTAGCAGGAGCCAATCATTAGGTGGTAGGGCCTCACAATATATTGTTTGTAAAAGGCTTAGTACAAATGGCATGTTTGCTCCATACATACAGCATGCAGATTTTAACTACCTTAATTTTGTAAAAGGAATAGGTGCATGAGTTCTTTTTGGGCTCTCAGAACTTTGAAGATCATTTTGCTCAAAAATAGGGTATAACCCGAATTTTGCTTATTCCTTCTCTGCTGTATTAGCAGTGGTAGAAATTCTTGGCTTTGTGGCTTTAAGGTCTTACCTAGGAGCAAGAGGGGGCACTGGAGCAGGAAACTTCAAATGTAAATTATGGAGGTCCCATGCTAACTCATCCTCCTCTACATCTGCATGCCTTCCAGTCCTCTGAATAGAAATTTTGTTCCCACCCTTCAGTATCTCTTTGTCCATGGGGAAATGCTTAAGGTTAACCACTAAAAACTTTTAAAATATATTCCCAGAAAACAAAGGGGTCCTAGAGAATGAATATTTCTGACTCTTAGATTTAAAATTCTTAATAGTAGTTCTAAGTCCCATGACTATTCTAGTCTAGATGCTCTACATTTTCAACTGTGCTCTTAGGCATGATTTTAAATTTCCCATAGCATGTGCTGCTGTGCTCCCAATTCCCATACTATTTCTCCTCTTATCTTGGTGGCCTGGCCCTAAGGGGCTCTGCCTGAGCAGGGAGTAGTCATGTTTTTAGTAGGTTTTTCTAGTTTGTGTTTCCCATCCTCCTCACACAGGAGCAGAAACCATGCTGCTTCTGGAGGGCTGGAAGCCATGATGGGAACACACATATTTAAATTAGGAAACTCAATGAGTAATTTCCCCTTCTTAAGTTAGAGATTTCCCCTGAATTCCTGATTAGGATCTTTTATTCTCAGGATTCTAAACTTTTGCACCTATCTAAGCCAAGTTAAGTCTCAGTTTCATACAAATCATGCAGGGGCAGGCAGACTTGCCTGATACAGTCTACGGTATTTAAAGCAATCAGATCTCCATTTACCTTTCAAGAACTGTAAGAGTTGCATTCTTTCCACTGAATTTTCACTCTGGCTAAGTATTAGATATAACTGAATAAATTTTATTTCTCTCTCTGTAGAGAGCAAATTCCCCAGGCATTAATCACACAATTAAGTGACACTAATCACACAATTAAATTCCCTTTCCTTTCTTACTGCTAAACTTATTCACATGCTTGTGCTTCCCATGGGATAGGGGTCAACACCTTACCTTTATTCTTTCTTCTAAAATCCTCTTGAACAGTTGCTGTTCAGATGCAAATGTGGGGGGGCCTCTGTGCCACATCCTGTGTGGATGAGAAAAGGGTCATCTACCAGAGGAGAGTGTTGGTTGTTTTTTCAATCTATTACCCAAAAACTTATCTACTCAATAAATACACAGGAGTCAATACTCTTTAAATGAGAGGGGGTGTGATGGGTCTGGCCATAACAGGTCTGGCCTCTAACAACAACAACAACAAACTGGAGTAGCCCAACTCTCTTTTATTTATAGACACACAGATAAAGGGGGCAAGACTGGGAGAAGCTTCTTCTCTGATGGACAGGATAGGGTGGAATTAGGGGAGCCATTATCTCAGGGAAACTAGAGAGGGAACTGCCTGATTATGCTAGATAAGGATGGCTTCCCACACAGTACCATCCTGGCCTTGAAACAGATACCACTCACACTGGGTGCTGTCCTCTGACAACTATCTTTGTTTTTTGCCTTCTCTCCACAACCCCAGCATTTTGAAATGTTCCATTCAGAGATGAAGAACCTGCCAGAGATTCACAAATATGGGTCTCATCACCATGGTTCACAAGGTCATCAAGGACATCAAATTTCAGGACTTCTTCCTACCCAAGATGCTTCCCTGCCCTACCTGGCAGGACTACACCATGCCTCCTGGGAACCCAACACTCACTCTTCATCAGATGCTTTCCAGACTGTGTCCCATTTACTCAGTCAAAGAATTCCTCAACCACCATGACCCTTTAGGTTTCCCACTCACAGTTTCCTACTTCCCGTGTCTCCCCCACACTTAATGCCTTAGGAAATTCATACCAGTCCCCAAATCTGTCTCAGAGCACATGAGCCTCCAAGTCCTCCCAACTTCCTTCCTTGAGTGAAAAGAGCAGTATATGCCCCAAGGCATATACTGTCCTAGGACACAACCCCATCTTCTCTGAACTTCTGAAAGAGTGACAGTAGTCTCATGTCCTACAAAGCTCTCCCAGAGATGACCCCAAGTACCTCACTTCCCATTTCCCTTCACCTCCACCACAAAATTCCCTCCATCCCCAACTAACACTTCACTGACTTCAGTACATACTCCTCACACCCATCTTGTCAAATCCCCCTTCCTCTCACCTGCTAGGGCACTGATGTGATCTCTATGCTGTGCTCCCTGCTGATTGACCCCAGGTTCTTCTCCACACCTGATGATTTCAACCCCCAGCACTTTCTGGATGACAAGGGACAACAGAAGAAGGTTGATGCTCACCTTTTCCATGGGTAAGCCCTTTTCCATGGGTAAGAGACCAGGTGGCTCACACCCACCTGGATCTCCATCATCCCAGATCTCCTTCCTCCCTGCAGTCTAGTGTCTTTCTCCAGCTGGGAAATTTCTCTTGCCAACTGAACCAACTACTTGCAACGCCCATGACTCCCAAGCACCAAGTGTCTGTAGCCAGGCCAAAGGGAAAAGAAAAACCACTTTCCAAAATGGAGGAAATCAAGACTCACAGTGAGGAAGAGTTCTATCCAAGGAACACACACACACACACACACACACACACACACACACACACAAATACTCAGACCCTTAGGAAGGAGAAGACAGCAGAGAGGACCTATATGAGAATATTTGTGGGAAGGTGCATTACTCCAAAACTTCCCATTGCTATAGCCCTCCATGGACCACACCATCTCATGTACAAGGGGCAGTAAGACTGGGAGAGAGATAGAGTCTTCCCTTAGTCTCTCAGGTCACAGTACTGCAGTCCCTACTCCCTGGGAGAATGCAGCAGGGATCTAGTGGTAGTGGAGCAAGTCTGCAGTGAAAGTTGGCTTCACCCCCACTCCTCCCTCCTCTCCTTATCAGGCAAGCAGGGCTCCTTGGGAGAAGGCCTGGCTACCATGGAGCTCTTTCTCTTTCTCCACACCATCATTCAAAAATTCTGCTTCAAGTGTTCCCTGGTATCCCAGAATATAAAGTTGTTTTCAAGACCCAGGCTCAGTCAGGGTCCCACCAAACTTCACCATGAGCTTCCTGCCACGCTGAACCAGGGCTGTGCCAGGGCAGGGTGAGAAGGCCCAGTGAGGGGTGGGAAGGAGCCAGGGTTTGAACCCATGTGAGGGGAAGGGCTAAGGGAATTGGTGACAAGAAGCAGGAAAGAAGGGAACAGATGAATGGGAGAAGAAAGAGAACACACTACTCATCCTGGTAGAGTCCAATTCTTAAATTCTGGGATAAAGGAAAGGGAAACCTCACACTTCTGTGACCAACCAATAATAACAGCCATTATTCACTAACCAACTATTATGTGTCAGCTTGTGATAAATGAATCTTGATCTACTTGCTTTATTTTTGGGAATGAATGTGGAAGGGAATGGTGTTCACCCCCATTTTACAGTTGGTAAACATATTCATAGTGATATTATTTAAAATTAATTTGCCAACTTGATTTTTTAATTGATTTTTCCACATTTTTATTGGTGCATTAAGTTGTAAATTCAGATGGAATCTATTGCTACATATTCATACATGCACACAATATAACAATATAATTTGGCCAATATCACTCCCCAGCCTTTGTGTACTTCCTTTTCTACCTACCACATTTTGGTCCCTTTCCTCTACTGATCTTCCTTTGATTTTTAGGAGATCCACTCCAACTTAGTTTTCCTTCATCCTCTAGAGTATCTACATAGGAAAGAGAACACACAACCCTTAACCTTCCGAGTTTGACCTATTTTACTTAACATCATGGTCTCTAGCTCCACCTATTTTCTTGCATATGCCATAATTTTATTTTTCTTTATGGTTGAATAAAACTCCACTGTGTATACACTGTGTATATATACCACATTATCTTAATTCATTCATCTGTTGATGGGTACATAGGCTGGTGCCATAGTTTGGCTATTGGGAATTGTGATCCTATAAATGTAGTGATGCATGTATCACTATAATAAGATGACTACTTCCTCGTGTCAACACTGAGAAATGGTATAACTGGGTCATATGGTGGTCCCATGCCTAGTCTTTTGACGCTTCAACATTTATTGTTATTTGTGTTCTTGATGACTGCCAATCTGTCTGCTGCAAGATGAAATCCCAGTCTAGTTTTGAGGTGCCTTTCCCTAATTGCTAATGATGTTGAACATTTTTTCATGTTTTTGTTGGCCATTGGTGTTTCCTCTTTTGAGAAGTGTCTGTTGAGTTCATTGACTCATTTATATTAATTAGGATATTTGGGATTGTTTTGGTGTTTGATTCTTTATATATTCTAGTTATTAACCCTCCATCAGAATGTCAGTTGTCAATGATTTTCTCCCATTTTGCAGGTTCTCTCTTCACATTCCTAATTGCTTCCTTTGCTGTGCAGAAGCTTTTAATTTGATGCCATTCTGTTTATTAATTCTTGGCATTATTTCCTGAGTTTTAGAAATCCCATTGAGAAATTTATTGCCTGTGCATATTTGTTGGAGGGTTAGCTTTACATTTTCTTTTAGGAATTGCACAGTTTCTGCTGTAATGACAAGTTCTTTGATCAATTTTGAGTTGATTTTTGGTCAGGAGGAGAGAAAATGGTTAGTTTCATTCTCCTATGTATGCATTAGCAGTTGTATCAGCATCATGTGTTAAAAATGACATTTTTCATAGAACTAGAACAAGCAGTCATGGAATTCATTTGGAAAAATAAGAGACCCAGAATAGCCATAGAAATCCTTAGCAAGAAGAGAAAATCAGGAATCATCACAGTACCAGACCTTAAACTATACTACAGAGCTATAGTAAAAAAGAAAAATGGCATGCTACTGGCACCAAAACAGACATGTAGACAAGTGGTACAGAATAGAAGACACAGAGAGAAACACACATAAATATAGTTATCTCATCCTAGACAAAGAACCAAAAACATTCACTGAAGAAAAAATAGCCTATTCAACAAATGGTGCTGGGAAGTCCACATGTAACAAAATAAAATTAAACATCTATCTCTCACCCTGAAGGAAACTCAACTCAACATGCATCAAAGACTTAGGCACTAGAACAGAGACCCTGCACCTAATAGAGGAAGAAGTAGGCCCAAATCTACACCATGTCAGCTTAGGATCTGACTTCCTTAACAAGACTCATAAAATGCAAGAATTAAAATCAAGAATCAATACATGTGATGGATTCAAACTTAAAAGCTTCTTCTTAGCAAAGGAAACAATCAATAATGTAAAGAGAGAGCCTACAGAATGGGAAAAAAATCTTTACTACATGCATCTCACATAGAGCACTAAACTCCAGGATATATAAAGAACTCTAAAAACTTAACACCAAAAAAGCAAATAACCCAATCAGTAAATGGTTTGACTAAGGAACTAAACAGACACTTCACAGAAGAAATACAATCAATCAACAAATAAATGTTCAATGTCTCTAGAAATCAGAGAAATGCAATTTAAAACAACTTTAAGATTTTATCTCACTCCAGTCAGAATGGCAATTATTAAGAATACAAGCAACAATAAATGTTGGCAAGGATGTGGGGAAAAATGTACTTTCATACAACGCTGGTGGGACCGCAAATTGGTGAAACTATTGAAAGTAGTAGAGACTCCTCAGAAAACTTGAAATGAAACAACCATTTGACCCAGCTATCCCACTCCTTCGTTTATACCCAAAGAACTTAAGATCAGCATACTACAGTGATGCAGTCACTTCAATGTTCATAGTATCTCAATTCACAATAGCTAAACTATGGAACCAGCCTAGATGCCCTTCAATAGATGAATGGATAAAGAAAATATGGAGCTTCTCCAGGTTCTCGGAATGGAACTGGCCCGCTAGTGAGAGCCTTTCTGAACAGAGCAGGCTCCGAGTCCCGGAGCCGCTGCAGCGCAGTGTACTCCTGCAAAGAACCAGTGGAGAGCCTCGATCTGCAAGCAGCCTCAGGGATAAGGGCAGGGCAGCCGGAGACCTCTTCAGGCAGCTCTGCCCACTCCGGCTGCGGGCTCTCTTCACGGGGCGATCCAAGATGGCGGCCTAGAGGGAGACTGCACCCCCATTTGCTCCAGAACCCAGGAGTTAAGAAGGGGAGGCATTGAGAGATTCAGACTGAAGTGGAGCCACGGGTGAGTCTGCCCACTGGGTAAAGCTCAGCCCGGGTGGCAGGCCCAGATAGAGGTGGCTTATCGGAGCCAGGCAGGGAAGCTAGAGTCATCCACAGGCAGTCCTGCGCACTCCGGCGGTGGGCCCCACCCACACAGCCAGCTTCTCCAGGTTCTCGGAACGGAACTGGCCCGCTAGTGAGAGCCTTTCTGAACAGAGCAGGCTCCGAGTCCCGGAGCCGCTGCAGCGCAGTGTACTCCTGCAAAGAACCAGCGGAGAGCCTCGATCTGCAAGCAGCCTCAGAGATCAGGGCAGGGCAGCCGGAGACCTCTTAAGGCGGCTCTGCCCACTCCGGCTGCAGGCTCTCTTCACGGGGAGATCCAAGATGGCGGCCTAGAGGGAGACTGCACCCCCGGTCGCTCCAGAACCCAGGAGCTAAGAGGGGGAGGCATAGAGAGACTCGGACTGAAATAGAGCCACGGGTGAGTCTGCCCACTGGGTAAAGCTCAGCCCGGGTGGCAGGCCCAGATAGAGGTGGCTTAGTGGAGCCGGGCAGGGCAGCTAGAGTCTTCCCAAGGTAGTCTTCCACACTCCGGCAGTGGGCTCTTCCCACACGGCCAGCTGCACGGTGCAGGCCCACAGTGAGAGCATTTCCGCACAGAGCCAGTTCCAAAACGTGGAACCAGTAGGGGGTTAGGGGCAGTATTCTTCGAATGAGCTGCTTTATCAGATTCCTCCAAGACATCAGGCTACTGAAGGCTGGGAGGTGATACACTGGAAATCTACTGGGACACTATAAGCCAATAGTGGAAAACTGCAATATCTCAGGGTCCCACTGACAACTGACCATTATGAGAAAACAAGGGAAGAAAATGTCCCAAACAAACCTAGATACTACATCAATAAAACCCAATGACAGCTCAGCAGAAGAAATGTCAGAAAGGGAGTTCAGAATGTACGTAATTAAAACGATCAGGGAAGCTAATGAGGAGATGAAAGAGCAAATGCAGGCATTGAAGGAGGAGATGAAAGAGCAAATGCAGGCATTAAATGATCGCACCAATCAACAGTTAAAAGACCAAATACGGGAAGCAAGAGATCATTTCAATAAAGAGTTAGAGATACTGAAAAAAAACCAAACTGAAATCCTTGAAATGAAGGAAACAATAAACCAAGTTAAAAACTCCATAGAAAGCATAACCAATAGGATAGAACACCTGGAAGACAGAACCTCAGACATTGAAGACAAAATATTTAACCTTGAAAACAAAGTTGAACAAACAGAGAAGATGGTAAGAAATCATGAACAGAATCTCCAAGAACTATGGGATATCATGAAAAGGCCAAATTTGAGAATTATTGGGATTTAGGAAGGCTTAGAGAAACAAACCAAAGGAATGAACAATCTATTCAATGAAATAATAACAGAAAATTTCCCAAATCTGAAGAATGAAATGGAAAACCAAGTACAAGAGGCTTATAGAACTCCAAATATACAAAATTACAACAGACCCACACCAAGGCACATTATTATGAAAATACCTAACATACAAAATAAAGACAGAATTTTAAAGGCCGCGAGAGAAAAGAATCAAATTACATTCAGAGGGAAACCAATAAGAATATCAGCAGATTTTTCAATCCAGACCCTAAAAGCTAGAAGGGCCTGGAACAACATATACCAAGCCCTGAAAGAAAATGGATGCCAACCAAGAATCTTATACCCAGCAAAACTTACCTTCAAATTTGACGATGAAATAAGATCCTTCCATGATAAACAAAAGCTAAAGGAATTTACAAAAAGAAAGCCAGCATTACAGAACATTCTCAGCAAAATATGCCATGAGGAAGAGATGAAAAACAACGATGCAAATCAGCAACAGGAGGCGCTAGCCTAAAGGAATAGCCAAATAAAGGAGAAACCAAATCATGCCAAAAACAAATATGAGTCAATTGACTGGGAATACAAATCATATCACAATAATAACCCTGAATGTTAATGGCCTGAATTCATCAATCAAAAGACATAGACTGGCAGATTGGATTAAAAAGAAAAATCCAACAATATGCTGCCTGCAAGAGACTCATCTCATAGAAAGAGACACCCATAGACTAAAGGTGAAAGGATGGGGAAAAACATACCATGCACACGGACACAGCAAAAAAGCTGGAGTATCCATCCTCATCTCAGATAATGTGGACTTCAAACCAAAACTAGTCAGAAGGGATAAAGAAGGACATTACATGCTGCTTAAGGGAAGCATAAATCAGCAAGACATAACAATCATAAATATCTATGCCCCGAACATTGGCTCATCCATGTACGTCAAACAAATCCTTCTCAATTCCAGAAATCAAATAGACCACAACACAATAATACTAGGCGATTTTAACACACCTCTCTCACCACTGGATAGATCGTCCAAACAAAAATTGAATAAAGAAACTATAGATCTCAACAACACAATCAGCAATTTAGACTTAACGGACATATATAGAATATACCATCCAACAAAGAATGAATACACTTTCTTCTCAGCAGCACATGGATCCTTCTCTAAAATAGACCATATTTTATGCCACAAAGCTACTGTTAGTAAATACAAGAAGATAGAGATACTACCTTGTACTCTATCAGATCATAATGGATTGAAATTAGAAATAAATGACAGAATAAAAAACAGAAACTTCTCCAATACCTGGAGACTAAATAATACACTATTATATGATGAATGGATAACAGAAGACATCAGGAGGGAAATAAAAAAATTCTTAGAAGTAAACGAGAACAAAGACACATCATATCAAAATCTCTGGGACACTATGAAAGCAGTACTTAGAGGAAGATTTATTTCATGGGGCGCATTCAAAAAAAGAAGTAGAAATCAACAAATAAATGACTTAACACTACAGCTCAAAGCCCTAGAAAAAGAAGAGCAGACCAATACCAAAAGTAGTAGAAGACAGGAAATAGTTAAAATCAGAGCCGAAATCAACGAAATCGAAACAAAAGAAACAATCAGAAAAATTAACAAAATAAATAGTTGGTTCTTTGAAAAAATAAATAAAATAGATAAACCCTTAGCCACACTAACAAAGAGAAAGAGGGAGAAAACTCAAATTACTAAAATTCGGAATGAACAAGGAAACATCACAACAGACACGAGTGAAATACAAAACATAATTAGAAGCTATTTCGAAAATCTATACTCCAACAAAACAGAAAACCTCGAAGACATCATCAAATTTCTAGAGACATATGAACTACCCAAACTGAACGAGGAGGACATACACAACTTAAATAAACCAATTTCAAGCAATGAAATAGAAGAGGTCATCAAAAGCCTACCAACAAAGAAAAGTCCAGGACCAGATGGGTTCTCAGCCGAGTTCTACAAAACCTTTAAAGAAGAGCTCATTCCAATACTCCTCAAACTATTCCATGAAATAGAAGAGGAGGGAACCCTACCAAACTCGTTCTATGAAGCCAATATCACCCTGATACCTAAACCAGACAGAGACACATCGAGGAAAGAAAATTTCAGACCAATATCCTTAATGAACATCGACACAAAAATTCTCAACAAAATTTTAGCAAATCGCATACAAATATATATTAAAAAGATAGTGCACCATGATCAAGTGGGTTTTCTCCCAGGGATGCAAGGTTGGTTCAACATTTGGAAAGCAATAAATGTCATTCACCATATCAACAGACTTAAAGTTAAGAATCACATGATTATTTCAATAGATGCAGAAAAAGCATTTGATAAAATACAGCATCCCTTCATGCTCAAAACACTAGAAAAAATTGGGGTAGTGGGAACATTCCTAAACATTGTAAAGGCCATCTATGCTAAGCCCATGGCTAATATCATTCTAAATGGTGAAAAACTGAAAGCGTTCCCCCTAAAAACTGGAACAAGGCAGGGATGCCCTCTTTCACCGCTTCTATTCAACATCGTCCTTGAGACTCTAGCCAGAGCAATGAGACAAACCAAAGAAATTAAAGGGATACGAATAGGAAAAGAAGAACTCAAACTATCCCTGTTCGCTGATGACGTGATTATATATTTAGAGGAACCTGGAAATTCCACCAGAAAACTTTTAGAACTCATAAGTGAATTCAGTAAAGTAGCAGGTTACAAGATCAATGCTCATAAATCCAATGCATTTTTATACATAAGTGATGAATCTTCAGAAAGAGAAATTAGGAAAACTACCCCATTCACAATAGCATTGAAAAAAATAAAATACTTGGGAATCAATCTCACAAAAGAGGTGAAAGACCTCTACAATGAGAACTACAGAACACTAAAGAAAGAAATTCAAGAAAACCTTAGAAGATGGAAAGATCTCCCATGTTCCTGGATAGGCAGAATTAATATCGTCAAAATGGCTATACTACCTAAAGTGCTATACAGATTCAATGCAATTCCAATTAAAATCCCAATGATGTACCTTGCAGAAATAGAGCAAGCAATTATGAAATTCATCTGGAAGAATAAAAAACCTAGAATAGCTAAAGCAATCCTCAGTAGCAAGAGCGAAGCAGGGGGTATTGCAATACCAGATCTTCAACTCTACTACAAAGCAATAGTAACAAAAATGGCATGGTATTGGTACCAAAATAGACAGGTAGATCAATGGTACAGAATAGAGGACATGGACACAAACCCAAATAAATACAATTTTCTCATACTAGACAAAGGTTCCAACAATATGCAATGGAGAAAAGATAGCCTCTTCAACAAATGGTGCTGGGAAAACGGAAAACTATATGCAATAGAATGAAATTAAACCCCTATCTCTCACCCTACACAAAACTCAACTCAAAATGGATCAAGGACCTCGGAATCAGACCAGAGACCCTGCATCTTATAGAAGAAAAAGTAGGTCCAAATCTTCAACTTGTTGGCTTAGGATCAGATTTCCTTAACAGGACTCCCATAGCACAAGAAATAAAAGCAAGAATCAACAACTGGGATAGATTCAAACTAAAAAGCTTTCTCTCAGCAAAGGAAACTATCAGAAATGTGAAGAGAGAGCCTACAGAGTGGGAGAATATCTTTGCCAACCATACCTCAGATAGAGCGCTAATTTCCAGAATCTATAAAGAACTCAAAAAACTCTACATGAAGAATACAAATAATCCAATCAACAAATGGGCTAAGGAAATGAACAGACACTTCACAGAAGAAGATGTACAAGTAATCACCAGATATATGAAAAAATGTTCAACATCCCTAGTAATAAGGGAAATGCAAATCAAAACTACCCTAAGATTTCATCTCACCCCAATTAGAATGGCGATTATCAAGAATACAAGCAACAATAGGTGTTGGCGAGGATGTGGTGAAAAAGGAACACTCATACATTGCTGGTGGGGTTGCAAATTAGTGCAGCCACTCTGGAAAGCAGTGTGGAGATTCCTCAGAAAGCTTGGAATGGAAACACCATTTGACCCAGCTATCCCACTCCTTGGCCTATACCCAAAGGACTTAAAATCAGCATACTACAGAGATACAGCCACATCAATGTTCATTGCTGCTCAATTCACCATAGCCAGATTGTGGAACCAACCTAGATGCCCTTCAGTTGATGAATGGATAAAGAAACAGTGGCATATTTATACAATGGAATATTACTCTGCAATGAAGAATGATAAAATTATGGCATTTGTAGGCAAATGGTCGAAATTGGAGAATATCATGCTAAGTGAGATAAGCCAATCTCAAAAAACTAAAGGACGAATGATCTCGCTGATAAGCGGATGAGGACATATAATGGGGGGTGGGACGGGCTAGCATTAGGTTTAGGGTTAGGTTTAGAGTTAGGCTAAGGAGAGCGGTAAGAATGAAGGAAAGAAGGACTGTGTAGAGGGAAAAGAGGGGTGGGAGGGGTGGGAGGGTGGGAGGGGTGGGAGGGTTGGGGGGAGGGGAAAAATAAAATAAACATCATTACCCTATGTAAACGTAAAAAAATAAAAAAAATAAATAAAAAAAAAGAAAATATGGCATATATACACAATGGAATATTACTCAGCCTTAAAGAAGAATGAAATGATGGCATTTGCTGGTAAATGGATGGAGCTGGAGAATATCATGCCAAGCAAAATATGCTAACCCCAAAGAACCAAAGTCCAAATGTTTTATCTGATATGTGGATGCTAACTCACAATAAGGAGGGGTTGAGGGAAGAATAGAGTTACTTCAGATTAGGTAGAGCGTAGTTAGGGGGTTTGGAGGTAGGAAGGATAGTAGAATGTATCAGACATCATTACCCTATGTACACATATGACTACCTGATTTGTGGGATTCTACATCATGTACAAACAGAAGAATGAGAAACTATACTCAATTTATTTATGATGTGTCATAGTGCATTCTAATATCATGTATACCTCCTTAGAACAAATTTTAAAAAGCTGTCTGTTCTCCAATGTATGTTTTTGGTAACTTTGTGGAGGATTACAGTAGTGCAGAAGGGTGGTTTTGTTTTGCTGTCATCTATTCTGTGGTATTGATCTATATGTCTGTTTTTATGCCAGTACCAGACAGGTTTATTACTATAGCTTCATAGTCTATTTTGGAATTGGGTATTGTGATGCCTCAGCATTGCATTTTTCAGCTTAGAATTTCTTTGGCTCTTCTGAGTATTTTAGTGTTCCAAATGAATTTTTGAACTGTTTTTTTATTTGTAGGGAGAATGACATTGGTATTTGGATGGGATTGCATTGAATCAGCATATTGTTTATAGTATGGCCATTTTAACAATATTCATTCTGCCTATCCATGAACATGGCAAGGAGTTCCCTCTTCTGAGATCTTCAAATTCTTTTTAAAATGTTCTGTAGTTTCCACTGGTTAGATTTATTCCATGGTCGTTTTTGGAGGCTACTGTGAATGGAACAGTTTCTCTGATTTCTGTCTTCACAAATTTATTGTTGGTATATACTTGATTTTTCTTTGTTGATTTTGTAACCTGCCACTTTACCAAATTTGTTTACCAGTTCCAGCCGTCTTTTTTTGGAGTTGATGGAATCTTCTAAGTATAGTATTACCACTACAAACAGTGGCAATTTGTTTTTTTCCATTCCTATTTTTACTCATTTTATTTCCTTCACTTTCCTAATTGCTCTTGCTAGAATTTCCAGTGCTAGATTAAAGAGGAGCAATGAGAGTGGACATCCTTGTCTTTTTCCAGATTTGAAAGGAAATGCTTTTGGTTTTTCACTATTTATCATGGGGTTGCATTTGGGCATTTCATGTATAGCCTGTATGATATTCAAGTAGGTTCCGTCTATCCCTTATTTCTTCAGGAATGGGTCCTGATTTCGTTGAAGGTCTTCTCTGCATGTATTGAGATGACTAAGTAATTTTTGTCCCTACTTCTGTTTATGTAGTGGATTACACATATTGGTTTGTCTATGTTAAACATTCTTGCATCTCTGTGATAAAACCAACATGGTCATAATGTACAATCTTCTTAACATGCTGTTGAACATGATTTGCTAAATTTTTTAAAAGTATTTTTGCATCTGATTTCATGAGAGATATTGGTCTATAGATTTCTTTCCTTGATGTGCCCTTACCTGGTGTTGGTGTGAGTGTGATACTGGTTTCATAGAATGAATTTGGAAGTGCTCCATCTCTTTCTATTTCGTGGAGTAATTTGAGAAGCATTAGAATTAGTTCTTTAAAGGTTTGGCAGACTTCAGTTGAGAATCCATCTCTTCCTGCACTTTTCCTTATTGGAAGGTTTTTATTAATGCTTCCATATCATTATAAGTTATAGGAGTATAAAACTTTCAAAATAGTTTCTAATCTCCTGGATTTCTGTGTTGTCTGTGGTGGTGACTTCTCCTTTTTTAATCACTAGTGCTATTAATTTGGGATTTTATCCCTTTTATTTTGGTTAATTTGGCTATGGACTTATCGATCTTCTTACCTTTTCAAAGATCTTGGTTCAGAAATATAAAAACTGGCCTTGATTTACATTTTTTTAAATTTTAATTTTTTTAATTTTTTTTTATTTTTACAGACTGCATTTTGATTCATTGTACACAAATGGGGTACATATTTTAGTTTCTATGGTTGGGCATGATGTAAATTCATACCATTTGTGTAATCATACATGTACATAGGATAATGATGTCTGTCTCATTCCACCATTTTTCATAACCCCCCTCTCATTTCCCTCTACATAATCCAAAATTCCTCCATTGTTCTCTCACCCAAACCCCCTACCTCCATTGTATATCATCATTCACTTACCAGGGAAAAAAATTGGCCTTTGGATTTTGGGGATTGGCTTATTTCACTTAGCATGATATTCTCCAATTCCATTCATTTATCTGCAAATGCCATAATATTATTCTTTTTATTGCTGAATAATATTCTATTGAGATATATATATATATATATATATATATATATATATATATATATATATATATATCACAGTTTCTTTATTCATTCATCTGTTGGAGAGCATCTAGGTTGGTTCCACAATCTAGCTATTGTGAATTGAGCTGCTAATAAATATTGATGTAGCTGTGTCACTGTACTATGGTAATTTTAAGTCCTTTGGGTATAACCAGAGGAGTGGGATAACTGGGTCAAAAGGTGGGTCCATTCCAAGTTTTCTGAGGATTCTCCACACTGCTTTCCAGAGTGGCTGCACCAATTTGCATCTCCACCAGCAATGTAAAATGTGCCTTTTCCCCCACATCCATGCCAACATCTATTATTCTTTATGTTCTTGATAATAGCCATTCTAATTGGAGTAAGATGAAATCTTAGAGTTGTTTTAATTTGCATTTCATCTCATCTAGAGATGTTGAACAACTTTTCATATATTTATTAATCATATATGTTCTCTTTTCACATTATTGATTGTATCCTTTGCTGAGACAAAGCTTTTTAGTTTGAGTCCATCCCATTTATTGATTCTTATGTGATTTCTTGTGCTTTGGGAGTCTTTTTAAGGAAGTCTGATCCTAAATCAACATGATGAAGATTTGGACCTACTTTGTCTTCTATTTGGTGCAGGGTCTGTGGTCTAATTCCTAGGTCCTTTATCCATTTTGATTTGAGTTTTGTGCAGGGTGAGAGATAGGGGTTTAATTTCATTTTCCTGCATATGGATTTCCAGTTTTCCCAGCAACATTTGTTGAACAGACTATCTTTTCTCCATTGTATGTTTTTGTCTCTTTTGTCTAGTATGAGGTAACTCTATTTATGTGAGTTTGTCTCTGTGTCTTCTATTCTGTACCCTTCATCTGCCTGTCTATTTTGGTGCTAATACCATGTCATTTTTGTTATTATTGCTCTGTAGTATAGTTTAAAGTCTGGTACTGTGATATCTCCTACTATACTCTTTATGCTCAGGATTGTTTTTATAGGGGGCACACCCTATAATGGCGGCTGCACCCTCATGGCAACCTCTTCCTCATATGTGGCACTGCCTGACCTGGACTTCTTTGTACTGCCACTCTCCCCTGGAAACTGAAAAATGTGTTCTTACCCAGCAACAAGTTATGTGTAAATCCCTGATTGGCCTGCTTATCTCCACCCCCTACTGTCACGGATTGGTTAGCAACAGTTCCGTGAACGTGATCAGCTCGTGCTCGCCATATCATCCTATGGGGCTCTCACCCTTGTGAATTCCCTGTACCTTGCTGACCTTTAAGCTAATTGGTTCCCACCTAGCCCCCACCCTACATAAAAGCTGTGTAACTTCCTCAATAAACAAGTTCCTGCTATGCTTCGTGTGCTGACAGACCTCCCAGCTCTGGTGTGTTTCCATTGCCCCCAACACTCATCATCCTGCTCGGCCCTGTATTCTCCTCAGGTGGGCCCTGAGGAGATACATCGGACCTTGTTGCTCGACAGGGAGCAACAACTGGTGCCCCGTGTGAGGAAGACGAAGTCACCAACAGGCCAATCGGACTGCGGGTGAGTGTACTCCCATAAAATATGGGACAGTCCAATTCCAAGTCTGACCCCTCCCTTGATTCCCTTAGGATTCTCCTTAGAAGTAGAGGATTGGAACTCTCAGATAGCCAGGTGTTTCAAACCTGGAAGGCCCTCCCTAAGGCAGTCCCTTGGCTGCCTGAAGCAAACTTGTTTGACTGGGAGACATGGGACAGAATTGAACAACTTCTTCATAAGGCGCAAGTCAATAAGGGAGATATCCCCCCTCTCGGGGCCTTCCCCACTATCGCAGACCTTAAAAGCTGTTTCCTGCCGTATCCTACCCACAACCCAGACAAAGATAGGGGCCTCTCCAAAGGCGCCGGCTCTCCAAAGGACCGTCTTGAGGTCCTCCCAGGCAAGGGTCAAGAGGAACTATCACAAGAGACAGAAACTGACCCCCCTCTTGATTCCTTTGATGCAATCCCATGGCCACCTAGGGAGGAAACACCGTGCCCTTGAAGTGGTCCTCTCCTGAGTCCACTCCCTCTTCTAACCCTTTCCGGGCTTCTTCATCCCCTCCTCCACCCTATCCAGATATGAAACTTATCTTTAGCACAGGGCCACTCCCTGCCATGCCTCTGAAGCATGTCATCTCTTTCCGGTGAATGCTGACCCAGGAGGTAATAGGCCTACTATCTGGTACCCATGGGAGGCCCAAGATTTAGAAGGACTAAAGAAAGCCATCGCTGAGGATGGCCCAAATTCCCCCTGGGCAGAATCCTTCAAGGTCTTGCCCATCAAAATTGCACCACACAGAACTGGAAAAACCTAAGTAAGGTCATTCTTCCAGGTCCAATGTATATTAAGTGGTGCGCCTTTTTCAATGACGAGTGTCATACTCAGGCAGAGAGAAACCAAGCTGCTAATCCACCTATCCCCATCACCTTTGGAATGCTCTCAGGGTCTAATGATCTATTCTCTATGGGCCTACTGCAGGCGGCCATACCCGCTCCTTATCAGGAACAGGTATGCACTTTAGGCTTGGTGGCCTGGAAGAAAATTGAGGAGGGCCCCTCAGAGCCCCCAATCTCAGGTATCACACAAAAGGCCTCTGAGGATTTAGTCACATTTTAGACAGAGTGGAAAAAACTTTACAGAGAAAGTTCCCTCCAGGCCCACTGAGAGATCAATTTGTGAAAATGTTAGTAGTGGGAAATAATGTTTCATGATTTTCTGCATTCAAACCTAACCTGATTTCTCAACCAGGAAAAAAAGGGTTAAAAGATCCTGGGCAATTTCCCCTGCCTGGCATTGCTGAAGCCTGCATTGGAATGTAGGCTGCAGCAGTCTCAGCGGGGGATGACTTCAGACTGAAGATTCTTGTTTTGTTTTGTTTTTCTTTAATGCTGTATTTTTGAGCTCATAATTTTGATCCTACATACCTAGATTAATGATTTTTTTGATCAGTTCTATTTTTTTATTCAACTAGAGTTTTTGAACATCATACATTGCAATGGAGATTACCTATAAAGTTACAAGGCCTTTAATTTTGTGTTATTTGTATGTTGTGCTGTCTGATGTCATGTTTTGTCTGTATCAAAACTGAACACTCCTAAAATTAAAATTTAAAAATGGATCCAAATATTTTTAATTCATGTGAATTAAAAAGGTTCAATTTAAATTAGGTAAACTAATAAAAGTGAAATGTCTTTAGAAATAACTCGCAAGTCTCTAGGTGGTCAAACTAATGAAATGTTGATGTTAAACAATGTCTAATATCAATTGTTTCTAGGACTTTTCTTCAATAGGAAAGAGATGGCAAATACTGTTCAGGACACTTGTCTGATATCTTCTTTTTTTCAAAATAAGTAAATTAAATTTAACATGTATGGGACTACTCAAATGTGTTTGTTAGTGACATCTGATTAATTTGCAAAGTTAAAAAGTTAATTGTTAAATAACATTAAGTACTCTTAAGTCCTTAAATTCCATGGAGTAACATACTTAAACATTATTGGTGTTTAATTGGTAAATTAAAAAGGGTTTAAAATTGCTTTGTGTCATTACTAAAAACAAGGTTATTAAGAGTTATGTCCTAACAGGCAAAACCCAACCCGGAGGGTGAGCATTCCATCTGCTCCCTTACCACTTCCCCCTCCTCTCCCTTCAGGTCTGCAAAGCTCCAAGGAGCTCTTAGATTTGGATTTAGAGTTATCATCTACCCCTCTCACTGTGTTTCAGTTAGAGTACTATAAACAACAAAGTATTTTATCTTGTTAAAATGGAGTAATTTATCTAAATTTAGAAATTTCATAAGAGTTGTTTCAGAATGTGAACAAAAAGGGGTCAACACATAGGAAAGAGAAAATAAAAGGCTCTAGAAATGGAAGTATATTTAGTGAAGAACAAAATCTTTCTGGATAAGAAAGTGTTTATATAATGAAATACATGAGGGTCTAAGTAAGTGCTAAGAAAGTCTGTAAGTAAAGGGCAAATGTCAACAAGTTTGCATGTAACTAAGTTGGTTACAAGTATGTGAGACAATCAGTTAAAGTTGTTTAAGGTTTTTCTTAAAGTCAAATACTACTGTACTGATATAAACCGAAGTTTAATTTATATGTTAAATTGACAAGGATTTCTTACAGACACTAATTTACTCTTAACATTATAGCTGTTAAGTTTCACTCTTTAGGACAATTCATCTTGAAAATTGAACTTTATACAATTATGGTTAAACAACTGTTAGAGTATTGTACTATGTTAGAGTCTAAATTTTTCTTTAAAAACTAAATTGGATAATATAAAAGTGTCAAGGTAATTCTGAAATGGTCACTCTTTGTATATTAAATGTGTTCATATTTTCCAGGTATACAAGTTTTAAAGCAGGGAATTTACCAAGCTGCTATTCTCCAAACTAAACTTGTCTGTAATGATAATTATAAAGAGTAAATTTTATTGTGGATTTATTTCTATCATTTAATATTCTACTATAGGACCTGTTATCAATAGGGTATATGTAAAAATTGTTACTTTTTACACCAAGATTGTTTTTACCTGAGGCTGATCCTTCCTTTCTCATGGTGTTCTCAGATGGGGGAAAGAGACGAGCAGCAATAGTTATTTTTCCACCTTCTATGCAGGGTGATGTAACCCCCAGGACATTAGTCCATGACATCCAAGGTTCAGCACAATTCAAAGAGCTCTATGCCCTTGTTCTGGCCTTAAGCGAGATACAAGAGCCTTTCAACCTGTTCACTGATAGCCTCTATGCTGTCAATCTGCTCCCTAACCTCCCCTGGTCATACATTAAGCTTGATGATAATCCCATCACCCCTTCAATGCTTCAGGCAAGAAACCTATTAAAGTTGAGGACTAAACCTATATTCCTGCAGCACCTCCAGGGGCACCAACGCCTCCCAGGTATTTTATCTCAGGGGCAATACAATTGCTGACTCCTTAGCATCTTCTCTGCAAAGCTATTCTTTTCAAGAGGAGGCTACCTCCTTTCATGAGCTTACTCATGTTAATTGGCGGGGCTTACACCACAGGTATCCCCAGGTCCCTATTAAGGACCTAAAACGAATTGCCCAGACCTGTAAATCTTGTTCACCTTTTCTACAAGTACCTCCTTTACAAGAAGCTGGAGTCAATCCCTGTGGGTTAACACCTAACTATCTGTGGCAAACAGATGTCACCCATTATGCTCCTTTTGGAAAGCTCAAATACGTCTGTGTAACCATTGATACTTTCTCACATGCCTGCTGTGCCACAGCCCATGCAGGAGAAAAGACAAAACATGCTATCAATAATTTACCACAATGTTTTGCAGTCCTCAGCCTACCCAAACAACTCAAAACTGACAATGGCCCTTGCTTCACCAGTAAATCATGCTCCACATTTGTAGAACGCTGGAGCATCCAGCATAATACGGGCATACCCTACAATCCCACTGGTCAGGCAATTGTCGAATGACAAAACAGAACCCTAAAGACCCAGCTATTAAAACAAAAAGGGGGAATATCATCCCCCCATGATCAATTAAGGATGGCACTATGCACTCTAAATATTTTAAATTTTTCCAAAAATGATCATCTCTCCCCTTTCCAAAAGCATTGGGCAACCACAGTAAAATATCACACCATCAAAGTTCAATGGAAAGACCCTCTCACAGGGGCCGGGAGAGGTCCTGACCCTCTCATAACTGTTGGGAGGGGATTCAGATGCATATTTCCTATTGATGAGGACAAGTCCATTTGGGTCCCTGCATAGAACATTAAATATCACCCCCCTCCAAATGATGCCCTCCCCTCACAAAATGATAATACTGGCCCAAGGAGCTCCACCTCTTGAGGTATGGTATTCTCTTGTCTTTGACAGGTATGCAAAAACCTTGGTGGACTCTTTGCCTCATCATCACCGGACTGCTCATCATCTCTCTGTTGGTGTTCATTAGTGCCATCATCATCCAAGCTTTCTTGGAGCACCTGGAGCTATACCATAAGTATCAAAACCATACTAAACCCTACATCCCTCTGCTTACCATGAGACCTTTAGTAACCCTTTGCTTCCTAACTGTAAGTACTATACTAGTTTAAGGAAACCCCCACCTCCCATGGAACCAAACCTGGATGATCATCAATGCAGAAACCGATGAAATAGCCAATGTCACCGCTTCAAAATTCTGATTTAAGAGCAGCTATTGATCTAGATATTGACAAGCTAGAAAACTCCATTTCCAACCTTCAAGCATCCCTCGCTTCCCTAGCTGAAGTAGTAATGCAAAACAGGAGGGAATTAAATTTGATTTTTCTACAGTGAGGAGGATTGTGTGTAACCCTAGGTGAAGAATGTTGCTTTTATGTTGACCATTCAGGAGTAATTAAAGAATCTATGGCTAAAGTTAGAGAAGCACTGACAAAATGGAAAAAGTAGCAAGAAGCACGGCAAAGCTGGTTTGAATAATGGTTTAATTCCTCCCCTTGGTTGACCACCTTGATTTCTACCTTACTGGGGCCACTTATTATTTTATTCTTACTCTTAACCTTCGCCCCCGGCATTCTAAATAGGTTAATAACTTTTATCAGGGACAGTGTAAGCACAGTCCAACTAATGATGTTAAGGCAACAATACGTGAGAGTACCGGCCCCAGAGGATGGATACGCACAATATCCAAATGAGCATGATTCCTCTTTATGAACAACATGTTAAGAACAAGGTAGCTACTAAAGCAGGAGCCAAAATTGCCAGACTAGGCACCTCTCTTACCTTATATAATAAACCTTCACAACAATTAATAGATGATATGTAATAAGTGGCTAGTGCAATCTTAGACCTTCAGGCACAATTAAATTCCCTTGCAGCAGAGTTTAACCCTTGCAGAGGGTTAAATTTACTAACTACCATGGAAGGAGGGTTTTACTTGTTTCTTCAGGAGGAATGCTGCTTTTATGCCAATCAGTCCAGAATTGTCCATAACAAGATCAAACAACTGCAAGAAAATCTGAAAAATTGGCATACCAAGCTTCAATCTAGCTTCTTCTGGATGGGCTTACATGGCTGGCTCCCTTACTTACTTCCCTTATACAGTTCATACAGAAACACTTGGAGGCAGTATAATTAATGAATGTTCAAGTACAATACCAATGGCTAGCCACTGGTTATGAGGAAGCATATAATGATAATGCAAGATTGACCCCCGGAGACCCCTTGAGCTAATGACGGGTAAGATCCCAGGACACTGGGACAACCTAAGACAAGCTCTTGATGAGGTTTCCCTTCCCCCTGAGCTGTTGAGGTGCTGTGGAGTATTCAGAGACAGGTAAGATCTCTAAAGAGAAGACAACCTATGACAGAAGCTCCACCTTCCGACTGGCTCCAGGGGGGGTAATAAAACAAAAAGGGGGAATTATAGGGGACGCACCCTATAATGGCGGCTGCACCCTCATGGCAACCTCTTCCTCATACGTGGCACTGCCTGACCCAGACTTCTTTGCACTGCCACTCTCCCCTGGAAACTGAAAAATATGTTTTTACCCAGCAACCAGTTATGTGTAAATCCCTGATTGGCCTGCTTATCTCCACCCCCTACTGTCACGGATTGGTTAGCAACAGTTCTGTGAATGTGATCAGCTCGTGCTTGCCATATCATCCTATGGGGCTCTCACCCTTGTGAATTCCACGTACCTTGCTGACCTTTAAGCTAATTGGTTCTCACCTAGCCCCCACCCTACATAAAAGCTGTGTAACTTCCTCAATAAATGAGTTCCTGCTGTGCTTCCTGCACTGACAGACCTCCCGGCTCTGGTGTGTTTCCATTGCTGCCAACACTCATCATCCTGCTTGGCCCTGTATTCTCCTCAGGTGGGTCCTGAGGAGATACATCAGACCTTGTTGCTTGACAGGGAGCAACAGTTTTGGCTATTCAAGGTCTCTTGTTCTTCCAGATGATGTTCATGATTGTTTTCTCTATTTCTATGAGGTACATCATTGGGATTTTAATTGGACTTGCATTGAATCTGTATAGTGCCCTTGGTAGAATGGTCATTTTGACAATATTAATTCTGCCTATTCAAGAACATGACAGACTTTTCCATCTTCTAAGGTTTTTTGCAGTTTCTTTCTTTAGTGTTCTGTAGTTTTCACTGTAGAGGTATTTTCACCTCTTTTGTTAGATTGATTCCCAAGGTTTTTTTTTTTTTTTTTTTTTTGATGCTATTGTGAATGGAGTGGTTTTCCTAATTTTTCTTTCAGAGGATTCATCACTTATGAATAGAAATGCATTAGATTTTATATCCTGCTACTTTACCGAATTAATTTATTAGTTCTAGAAGTTTTCTCGTGGAGGTTTTTGGATCCTCGAGTTATAGAATCTTGTCATCAGCAAATAGTGATAGCTTGAGTTCTTCTTTTCCTTTAGTTTCTTTGGTCTGTCTAATTGCTCTGGCTAGAGTTTCAAGGGTGATGTTGAATAGAAGTGGTGAAAGAGGGCATCCCTGTCTTGTTCCAGTTTTTAGAGTGAATGCTTTCAATTCTTCTCCATTAAGAATGATGATGGCACAAGCTTAGCATAGATAGACTTTACTATGTTGAGGTATGTTCCTGCTATTCCTATTTTCTCTAGTGTTTTGAGCATGAAGTGGTGTTGTATTTTAATAAATGCTTTGTCAGCATCTATTGAAATAATCATGCGATTCTTAACTTTAAGTCTATTGATGCGATGAATTACATTTATTGATTTCCGGATGTTGAAACAACCTTGCATCCCTGGGATAAACCCCACTTGATCATGGGGCACTATATTTTTAATATGTTTTTGTATGCAATTTGCCAGTATTTTGTTTTGGTTTTTTGCATCTATGTTCATCAGGGATATTGGTCTAAAGTTTTCTTTCCTCGATGTGTCTTTGACTGTGTTAGGTATTAGGGTGAAATTAGCCTCATAGAATAAATTTGGAAGGGTTCCCTCCTTTTCTATTTCCTGGAATACTTTGAGGAGTATTGATATCAATTCTTCTTTAAAGGTCTTGTAGAATTCAACTGAGAATTCATCTGGTTCTGGGCTTTTCTTTGTTGGTAGGCTTTTGATGGCTTCTTCTATTTCACTGCTTGATATTGATCTGTTTAAATTGTGTATGTCCTCCTGATTCAGTTTGGGAGGATCATATGTCTCTAAAAATTTGTCAATGTCTTGGATATTTTCTGTTTTGTTGGAGTACAGATTTTCAAAGTAGCTCCTAATTATATTATGTATTTCAATGGTGTCTGTCATGATCTTTCCTTTTTCATCATGAATTCTAGTAATTTGAGTTTTCTCTCTCCTTCTCTTTGTTAGTGTGGCTAGGAGTTTATCAATTTTGTTTACTTTTTCAAAGAACCAACTTTTTGTTTTGTCAGTTTTTTTAATTGTTTCTCTTGTTTCAATTTCATTGATTTCAGCTCTGATTTTAATTATTTCCTGTCTTCTACTGTTTTTGATGTTGATCTGTTCTTCTTTTTCTAGGGTTTTGAGATGTAATGTTAGGTCATTTAGTTATTGACTTTTTATTTTTTAATGTATGAGCTCAATGCAATGAAATTTCCTCTTAGTATTGCTTTCAGAGTGTCCCAGAGATTTTGATATGTTGTGTCATTGTTCTCATTTATCTCTAAGAATTTTTTATTTCTTCTGTGATGTCTTCTGTTATCATTGCATAATTCAATAGCATATTATTTAGTCTCCAGGTGTATGAGTAGTTCTTTTTTTTGTTATTTTATCATTCATTTCTAATTGCATTCCATTATGGTCTGATAGGATCCAGGGTAGGATCTCTATTTTTTTGTATTTACTAAAGGCTTCTTATTGGCATAGCATATGGTCTATTTTGGAGAAGGATCTATGAACTGCTGAGAAGAAAGTATATTCACTTGATGATGGATGAAATACTCTGTACATGTTTGTTAAGTCTATATTATTGATTATATTATTTAGTTCTATAGTTTCTTTGTTCAGTTTTTGTTTGGAGGATCTATCCAGTGGTGAGAGCAGTGTGTTAATCCCCACTATTAATATGTTTTGGTCTATTTGATTCTTAAAATTGAGAAGGGTTTTTATGATGTACAAAGATGCTCCATTGTTTGGGGAATAAATATTTAAAATTGTTATATCTTGCTATTTTATGCTTCCCTTAAGCAGTATGAAATGTCCTTCTTTATCCCTTCTGACTAACTTAGGTTTGAAGTCCACTTTATCTGATATGAAGTTGGAGACCCCTGCTTTTTTACTGGGTCCATGTGTATGGTATGTTTTTCCCCATCCTTTCACCTTTAGTCTGTGGATGTCTTTTTCTATGAGATGAGTCTCTTGAAGGCAGCATATTGTTGGGTTCTTTTTTAAAATTCAATTTGCCAGTCTATGTCTTTTGATTAATGAATTTAGGCCATTAACATTTAGGGTTATTATTGTGATATGATTTGTATTCCTGGTCATTTTGGCTTATTTTTGGTTTTTAACTTGACTTGGTTTCTCCTTTGATTGCTTTTTCTTTAGGGTAGTTCCTTCCTTTGCTGACTTGTATTGTCTTTCACTTCCTCCTCATGAAATATTTTGCTGAGAATGTTCTGTAGTGCAGGCTTTCTATTTGTAAATTCTCTTAACCTTTTTTTCTTGTGGAAAGATTTTATTTCATCAACAAATCTGAAGGTTAGTTTTGCTAGGTATAGGTTTCTTGGTTGGCATCCCTGTTCTTTCAGAGCTTGAAATATATTGTTCCAAGTCCTTCTTGATTTTCTGGGCTGAGAAATCTGCTGATATGTGTATTGGTTTCACATTATAAGTAATCTGATGCTTTTCTCTCACAGTCTTTAAAATTCTATATTTGTTTTTTATGTGAGGTGTTTTCATTATAATGTGCCTTGGTGTGGATCTGTTGTAATTTTGTGCACTTGGTGTTCTGCAAGCCTCTTGTATTTGATTTTCCATTTCATTTGTCAGGTTTGGGAAATTTTCTGATATTATTTTGTTGAACAGGTTGTTCACTTTTTTGGTTTGTATCTCTGTGCCTTCCTCAATCTCAATAGTTCTTGAATTTGGTCTTTTCATGATATCCCATAATTCTTGGAGATACTTACCATCTTCTTAATTTGATCAACTTCATTTTCAAGATATAAATATTTTGTCTTTGTTATCTGAGATTCTGTCTTCCAAGTGATCTATTCTGTTGGTGATGCTTTTTTTGAGTTTTTAATCTGGTTTATTGTTTCTTTCATTTCAAGTATTTCTATTTTTTTCAGAATCTCTATCTCTATATTGAAGTACTCTTTTGCTTCCTGCATTTGTTCTTTTAACTGTTTATTGGAGTAATCATGCATTGCCTGCATTTGCTCTCTTATCTCATCTTTTGCTTCACATATCATTTTAATTATGCAGATTCTAGGGGTTGGAGATATAGCTCAGTTGGTAGAGTGTTTGCCTCATAAGTATAAGGCCCTGGGTTTAAATCCCCAGCACCACAAAAAAAAATGCAGATTCTAAACTCTTTTTCTGTCACTTATACTTCCATGCTGTCATTGGATTCTATCAAAATAGCATCTTGGTTTGTTAGGAACACCTTCTTCCCCCTTTTTTTCATATTGTTTCTGTATATTCCCCTGTAGCAGTGAAGACCTGAGATATTCCAGTTTACCTCCTGCAGGCTTATTGTGACCTTCAGGTTTCCAGTACCTCTCCTTTAAGGGAGAGATCAATATTTGCAACACCCATTACAAACAATATGCAGCCCTAAATCAGATATCCCCCATAAAGATTTTAATGTTATTGTAATAAGCAGGAATGGGTTCAATTATCCACAGTATTTCTAGTGGTGGATGAAGAGGAAGTGGAGGGGTGTAGCTGGTAACTGTCAATGGAAAAAGAAGTGAGTAAATAGAGGTATCTGATCAAGGGAAGAGTGTGAGCAGGGTCAAGAGAAGTTGGTCTTTAATATGAGAAAAGGGAGAAAGAGACTCCAAGCAAATAGGTAAATAAAAGGAAAACAAGGTGAGAGAAAAAAAGAAGAAATAAAAAATTAAAAATTAAAAACAACAAAAAATCTATGGTTCAGACTTCCACCACTCAAACCTCCCAGTCCTCAGTATCTTAATGTGAGTGTAGTACCTGTCAAAGGACCTGTAGTCTCCTGTAGGTCTCTCACGAAGGGAGCCCCCACTCCAATGATGGTGGCCACACCCTCAAGAATTATTCAAAATGTCTACACCAGACTCCAAAGAAGCTGGGTAGTTGCAGTGCAGGTGCTTCGAGTTCACACAGGGTGCAGGTGTACTGAGGTCCATCCCCTTCTTTTAATCTTGTTAATTATGTTTTGTATTCTAAACCTTTATAAATGTTGACACTAGAATTTTGCAGAGGGGCCACTTCTACCAAATAACCTGAGCAGTATTTTGAGATGATCGCCACCACCTACAGCAGAAATAGAATAAGGCACTGTCCCAGAATACTAATACTAACACTGATTCAATGGAAGAGACTAGTGGAACTGGCCTTCTGTGTGTTTGACAGCTGAGATTTGGAGACCCAAACTAAAGAGGATGAAAAGGTGAAGGGGCAGCCAATATTTTGATCCTCACACTCTAAGGTCAGCTAGAACCCAGAGGATAAAGAGAGTCCTCTGAAAGTACTCAAAACTCCACTGATTCACCCAATCTCCTAACCAGAGGGACCACAAGAAACCTAGAGGCTAGGACAAAATCACTACATACTTCTGCACAGAAGAGGGTTGTTACAGAGGGGAACATTCCCACTGCTTAATGGGAAGTCAGGTGCTCAACAAGACCCTGATCCATCCTGGAAAATGAAACAATTAGTAGAAGAGAAAGACTGAAGTTACCAAGAGGTTCCTCACAAGGTTCTAAAGGTAATCCATGAGAACACTTGACAGACCATATACTATGGACAAAGAAAACTGCAAAGCCATATTAATGACAGCCTACATCCCTCAGAATTGAGGAATAGACAAAAGGTAAGGGAGGCCTGGTAATAAGAAACTGCCAATATCCACTGGAGAATGTATTTCTGCATCCATTTTGTATATATCACCTTGGTTCTAAATCACCTTGGATTTCAGAAACTGTGATGGGCTGACAGATTTGGCTCCAAGGAAATGTTATAGCCAGGCTATTTGGGCAATGATGAAATAGATTCCATTTTTCTCTGAGACTCCATGTTATGCAGGAAATGCTTCTCCCATGAAATGCCCCACATCTGTACCCATCAACATTTGCTTAGCTTCTCCCATGGGAACACCCCGCCTCTGTACGAATCATCAATTACTTAGCATGACATGTTTGGCATCACTTCTATTCAACATGGTCCTTGAAACTCTAGCCAGGGCAATTAAGCAGACCAAAGAAATTAAAGGGATATGAATAGGAAAAGAGGAACTTAAGCTGTCATTATTGCTGATGACATGATTCTATATTTAGAAGACTCAAAAACCTCCTCCAGAAAACTTCTAGACCTCATCAATGAATTCAGCAAAATAGCAGGCTATAAAATCAACACGCATAAATCTAAAGCATTTTTATATGCAAGTGATGAAACAGTTGAAAGGGAAATGAGGAAAACAACTCCATTTGCAATAGCCTCAAAAAAACTAAAATACTTCGGAATCAATCTAACCAAAGAGGTAAAAGATCTCCACAATGAAAACTACAAAACATTGAAGAAAGAAATTGAGGAAGACCTTAGAAGATGGAAAGACCTCCCATGGTCTTGGATAGGCAGAACTAATATTGTCAAAATGGCCATACTACCAAAAGTGCTATACAGATTCATTGCAATTCCAATTAAAATCCCAATGATGTATCTTACAGAAATAGAGCATCAATCATGAAATTCATCTGGAAGAATAAGAAACCCAGAATAGCTAAAACAATCCTTAGCAGGAAGAATGAAGCAGGGGGTATCGCAACACCAGACATTCAACTATACTACAAAGCAATAGTAACAAAAATGGCATGGTATTGGTACCAAAACAGGTAGGTCAATGGTACAGAATAGAGAACATGGACACAAACCCAAATAAATACAATTTTCTCATACTAGACAAAGGTGCCAAAAATATGCAATGGAGAAAAGATAGCTTCTTCAACAAATGGTGCTGGGAAAACTGGAAATCCACATGCAACAGAGTGAAAGTAAAACCCTATCTCTCATCCTGCACAAAACTCAACTCACAATGGATCAAGGACCTTGAAATCAGACCAGAGACCCTACATCTTATAGAAGAAAAAGTAGGTCCAAATCTTCAACTTGTTGGCTTAGGATCAGACTTCCTTAACAGGACTCCCATAGCACAAGAAATAAAAGCAAGAATCAATAACTGGGATAGTTCAAACTAAATAGCTTTTTCTCAACAAAGGAAACTATCAGCAATGCGAAGAGAGAGCCTACAGAGTGGGAGAATATCTTTGCCACTCATACTTCAGATAGAGCACTAATTTCCAGAATATATAAAGAACTCAAAAAACTCTACACCAAGAATACAAATAACCCAATCAACAAATGGGCTAAGGATATGAACATTTGCTTCACAGAAGAAGATCTACAAGCAATCAACAAACATGTGAAAAAATGTTCACCATCTTTAGTAATGTGAGAAATGCAAATCAAAACTACACTAAGATTCCATCTCACCCCAATTAGAGTGGCAATTATCAAGAATACAAGCAACAATAGGTGTTGGAGAGGATGTGGGGAAAAGGTATACTCATACATTGCTGGTGGGGCTCCAAATTAGTGTAGCCACTCTGGAAAGCAGTGTGGAGATTCCTTAGAAAACTTGGAATGGAACCACCATTTCACCCAGCTATCCCACTCCTCAACCTATACCCAAAGGACTTAAAATCAGCATATTACAGAGATACAGCCACATCAATGTTCATAGCTGCTCAATTCAAAACAGCCAGACTGTGGAACCAACCTAGATGCCCTTCAATTGATGAATGGATAAGGAAACTGTTATATATATATATATATATATATAACATATATATATAACAGTTATATATAACTGTTATATATATATATATATATATATATATATATATATATATATATATACACACACAATGGAATATTACTCAGCTATAAAGAATAATAAAATTATGGCATTTTTAGGCAAATGGATGAAATTGGAGAATATCGTGCTAAGTGAGATAAGTCAATCTCAAAAATCCAAAAGATGAATGATCTCACTGATAAGCGGATGATGACACATAATGAGGGGTGGGAGAGGGGCAAGAACGGAGGAAGGAGAGACTGTATAGAGGGAAAAGAGGAGTGGAGGAGTGGGGGGGAGAACAAAATGACAAAATGACAATTCTTATATAATGAAAAATTGTTCTCTTTTTGATTCCTATTTTTTCTAAACAATATACCATGTTTACAGTGATGTCAACAGTGATTATTTAGATGTTAGTAAACATTCTTTAGTTTGCACCTAAGTAAGGTCATTTTGACCCACTTCCCCCTCTGCTAATGATTTCAGATCTCATCATGTTCATTTGTAATTTTAAATCATAGCAACAGACACTTATAATTGATGTACTGATTTATGGTATAAAATCCCCTGAAAGCCTATGGTCAGGACTGTTTTCCCAATAGCCATTTTGGGCATTGTGTGAGACAGTCAGCTGGCTTGATAATAAAAACTCCCAAATTTGGACTTCTCAGTGGTGATCAGTCTGTTCTTAAGTTGTGCCCCATAACAGAAGAATGGGTCCCATTGATAAACATTTGGTGATGAGTTGAAAATACCCCCAGACAACATCAACTCTGAACTGAACTCTGATAAGTTCTTGCCTGGTCAATCCTGAGATAATGGTCAACCCAAGAACAGTTTGACCAGGACTGCTTGACTATGCATGTATCTCATCCCCTCTGTTTAAAAAAATCTATAGATAGGGGTGAAATGCTTGTTCTTATTGTTTCTTCTCATTAAGGAAGTATTAAATAATAGTTCTTTCCTGCTTTTTACCATTGTATTTTCTATTTGGTTATTGTGATAAGTGACTGGACCTGAAACATTGGCACATGCATAGTCTGGTATATGGCCTAGGACTCCAGTAATCATAGAGTACTTGTATCTGAAACATATAGGACCTACTAAAAGGCAACAAAACTTATCAAACCACACAAATTACCACAGATAAAAAATTGGAAAAAAAAATTAGGAAGAGATTAATGATGGTGGATTAGAGGAATTCAGCTTTTGCTTACCACTCCTTCAGATAGATTCAAAGCCGTGAGAGTATAGGTGCTTGATGAGATTGGTGACCACGAACGAAGGCTGGAGTTCAAGAGTGCACACACAGAGGCATAGAGAATCCCAGATGATTTGTTTTGGTATTAGAGATTGAGCCCAGGGGATTTTACCAGTGAGCTATAGTCTCAGTTTTAATTTTTATTTTGAGAAAGGATTTCAGTAAATTACCAAAGATGTCACTAAGTTGCTGCAGTTGGTCTCAAACTTGAAATCCTCCTGCCTCAGCCTTTGAAGTTACTGGGATGTCAGATGTGAACAACCATGTGCACTATGGCCAATCCAGACACTTTGGATGGTGGAATAAAGAAAATGAAATAGAGTGTCCCAACACTGATTTATGGCAGTACAGAGAGTGAGGGGGAGGACCTTCTTGGTAGAGTTAGAGAAGAAAGAGTGAGTCTGAGTGAGCTCCAGTAGCTCAGGATTTGGGACCCTGAATAGTGTCTAAATAGTTTACATAATTGTGACCTGCAACACTATGAAGCTCTGGATGAACTCTCTGCACTTTCCAGCACATTCTTACAGTGCTTTAATAGGGAGACATATTGAGAAGGGTCCTATGTTCTCACCTCACTGCTCCAAGAGTCAAAGTTCCATGCATTTTCCAGTTTCTGGGTCTGGGTGGCAATATCACTGCACTGGCTCATTGCAGATCTGCCTTGAGAGTCAGTATGGTCACAGGGAGACTCTTGTTAAAGCAGGTAGGTAGAGAGACATGATCCTCCTCCATGGGCTCCCTGAACCATTGAGTTCATCCTCAGTCTTGATTGGTGGACACTTGGCCAGCCAAATCCAGTTACACAGGTCTCCTCTGTCTTTGTGTACTCCCTGTATCACATGATAGATATGGCAGGTTCGTTTCTGGGTTGTGGAAATTTAAATCTCGTGTGTGCTCTGTGAAGTGATCATCTGTAATGTTTTTGACCTGTATGTGTGGGGTCCCAATACCTATTCTATGCAAACAGTGGAAGAGTTCCTATCTTTGTCCATTTTCCTCTTCATCTCTCTGAGACAATTTCTGTTCTGTTTCTTGTTTAATCATATCCCTAAGCATATTGATTGCTCAGGGGATATCTGGCCCATTAGAAATACTCTGAAAAGAAACACTTAAACACTAACTTTGACTTTTGCTCCAGTCAACACACAAGCCTCTAATAAAGATCTCCAGCCTTAAGCAGAATTTTTCTTAGTAATGTTTTGGAAAGCTGAAAGTTTGGGTGAGTACAGAAAATGCTCTTTGTCCTACACATCGAATGGTTGATCTGCTTAAAAACAAATTAGAGGTAAGAGGAGGTGACAGATAAGAGGAAGGGTGCATTTCCCAGCAGCTGCTCCGCTTGAAACTTATAAAGCAGAAAGATTGCTCCTCAGTGAGGTGGGTTACTAAGGGAATTCACTGAAATTCAACACTGGACAGCAAAATAATCATCAAGACAAGGAAACCAGAAATGTTGAACATAAGAACTAATATTTTAGAGCTGTGCCAGCCCACTGAAGAGAGGCCAGAGGAGCACAGGCAGGGAGGAGAGGTGGGAAGATTGGCAAATAAACCTGACTTGGAGGAACCTGTGAATTAGAGGGAGGTTGAGTTTAACCCAGAGATGGTGGGGAAGTTGTTTTGTAAAAAATCATTAAAATCAATCTGCTGAAGGGCTGAGAGTCCAAAAGTAATCAGCACTTTCACTAAAGGAACCATTTTCAAGTGACCACTCATACCAAGGAGAGGATGGAGATTGGGGATTCATAAAGGAAGCAGCTAGCATGGCCCAGTGGTCACCAAATGTGGGGTCCAGAGTGTATGCCTGGACCAGAGTGATTGAAATAGGTACAAAGCAGGCTGTACCCAGGGCAGCGCAGGCTGGGGATACCAAGGAGAACAACTCTGTTGCTTGTGTCCCATGGAGCATCTGCAAAGATGCCAAAAATAAAGTCAGGCAGCACATCTATCTGTACTCCAGGGCTGATACAGGGTAATCCATAACCATAGAAATGCAATAATGAAGCCAGTCAAGGTTTAGACTCCTCACACTAAATGATATTTCAGGGGGTTCCTGAGATGCAGACTGTGGCAGGCGAGACCTGGGGCCTAGGGTTACACCACATACATCTAAGATGGCGACTGGCAGAGAGCCAAAGGGTATGCTGAATGCACCTTGAGAAAAACAGGAAGCGTTTACCATTGGCTGTATGATAATTAGTTCAGCCACCTAGCACATGGACAGATATATCTTACATGTGTGCTTGAACTCGTGATCGCTTGACATTTAATAGGATTGGATGGACATATCTGGTTACAATTGCTTATGCATGAGACTGCTTATATATTGAGGGTGTTATCTGAATAAAGTGGAAGCTGCTTCATGAACTTCTGAAGTGTATGTGTCATTTGTCCTGCTGGTCGGTGGCAAGCGACAAGTGGTGGCTGGGACAGGGAATTGGTGAGCGCTCAGGCAAGTAATAAAGAAGAAAATTTTTCACTAGCATGGTCAACTAGCAGGTTTCCCTATTTGAGGAAATGATTGCCTTACGGTTTTAATGGAAGGTTCCCCTAGAGAGGGAACGTAATGGAAGATTCCCCTAGTGAGGGAATGTAATGAAAGGCTGTCCCAAGAGACAGCAAAGGACGTCCTGTAGTAAACGAATATGTGTAAGATGTTATTTGTGTTACCTTTTCTTGTTTGGTTTCTGTTTGTTGTTGTGGTGGTGATATGGACATTAGTTCATTTCTGTCTGACTTCCAAAAGACCAAAATTTCAAGAACAGTTAAGAGAAGGGAAAAAGATATTAGAAACTGTAAAAGAGGAACAATCAAGTAGAGCTTCTAAAAGAGAAAATAGATGTTCAGACTCAGAACAGGGATGTGACTCTGAAGAACAGGAGCTATCTGAGACAGAGCTAGAAAAGAAGTTCCCTCAGTGGCATTTAACCCCTACCACGCCACGACCTCTGGCGTATAATCCAGATCACCACTCTTTTCCAAGTTGTAGGGGCGCATGTACCTGCTGCACAGGGGCGGCCCCCAGACAGTGGGCTGATGTAGAATCTCGATCAGTGTTCCCAATATTCCCGGTATTTGAAGATCAAAACAATCAGAGATATCATCAAATATTAGATATAAAATTAGTAAAACTATTAAAAGAGGCAGTTATATTCTATGGAGTACAAGCTGCATTTACCATTTCTTTATTAGAGAATGTTGCAAGTCAAAATCTTACTCTGACTGATTGGGGTAATTTAGCAAAGGCATGTTTATCTGGAGGACAATATCTCATGTGGAAGGTGGCTAACCAGGAGTTATGTTCTAATACTGCCTGATGTAATGCAGTTGCGGGCAATCCTCAATGGAATCTAAACATGCTGACAGGCCAAGGACCATATGAAGGGCAAGGTAATCAGATTAATTTCCACCCCAGTGTGTATCAACAAATTAACCCTCAACTTTTAATCTATCATTATATGGATGATATTTTGTTAGCTCATAAGGAAAAACCTGTCTTAGAGCAATGTTATAATTCCTTACTAAAGTCACTGGAAAGATTGGGCTTACATATTGCCATTGATAAAGTACAAATGACAGACACCAAAAACTTCCTGGGATCTATCATAAATGCAACTGTGGTTAAACCTATAAAAATTACTGTTCGGGTGGACAAACTTAGAACTTTAAATAATTTTCAAAAACTTTTGAGTGATATTAATTGGATTAGACCTTACCTTCATTTACCCACCTCAAATTTGGGGCCCCTGTTTGATATTCTTAAAGATGATTATGACCCCCTTTCTAAGCGGGTGCTTACCCCTAAGGCTCAAACAACTCTCAAGTTTGTTGAAACAGCTATGGAAAAGGTTAATCTTGATCGTATTGACCTAGCTAAGCCTTTGTCATTCATTGTCTTGGCCACAAATAAGTTATCCACAGGAGTGTTTTGGCAAAAGGGTCCTATTCTATGGGTTCACATGAATTATGCCCCTAACAAGGTCTTATCCTTGTTTACTGAATCTGTGGCAGAATTAATCCTTAAGGCATTAAATGTATCCCTTTCCACCTTTGGATCACATCGCTCAACAATCACTACTCCATATACTACTGATCAGATACAATATCTAATTAGTAATTCAAATTACTAGTACTTCTGCTGTTTTTTACAATCATTTGCCATCTGATCCTCTTCTCTAATTTTGGAGTCAACATCCTATAGAAGTATTCAAAACCCACCATGAGCCTTAACCTATTCTCTGATAGCAAACACATTGTTAATGCTGTTCAAAACTTAGAATTAACTGGTCTGATTTCCCTCACCTCCACTATTACTAAATATTTAAAATGCTTACAAAAACTTATGTGGGACAGAAAAGATCCTTTTTTTTTAATTGTAAACAAATGGGATACATGTTGTTTCTCTGTACATGGCGTAAAGGCATACCATTTGTGTAATCATAAATTTACATAGGGCAATGTTGTTTGATTCATTCTGTGATTTTTTCCGCTTCCCCCCCCCCCCCCCGATCCTTTTTCTATTGGGCATGTTTGGGCTCATACTGGCCTTCCAGGTCCTCTAAGTTTACACAATGATTTAACAGACACAGCCACCAGAGACCCACACATCTTTTTTTTTTTTAAATTTATTTTTTTTTATTATTGTAAACAAATGGGATACATGTTGTTTCTCTGTACATGGCGTAAAGGCATACCATTTGTGTAATCATAAATTTACATAGGGTAATGTTGTTTGATTCATTTTGTTATTTTTTCCCTTCCCCCCCACCCCTCCCACCCCTCTTTTCCCTCTATACAGTCCTTCCTTCCTCCATTCTTGCCCCCCTCCCTAACCCTAACTCTAACCCTAACACTAACCTCTCCCACCCCCCATTATGTGTCATCATCCACTTATTAGCGATATCATTCGTCCTTTGGTTTTTTGAGATTGGCTTATCTCACTTAGCATTATATTCTCCAATTTCATCCATTTGCCTGCAAATGCCATAATTTTATCATTCTTTATGGCTGAGTAATATTCCATTGTATATATATACCACAGTTTCTTTATCCATTCATCAATTGAAGGACATCTAGGTTGGTTCCACAATCTGGCTATTGTGAACTGAGCAGCTATGAACATTGATGTGGCTGTATCTCTGTAATATGCTGATTTTAAGTCCTTTGGGTATAGGCCAAGGAGTGGGATAGCTGGGTCAAATGGTGGTTCCATTCCAAGTTTTCTAAGGAGTCTCCACACTGCTTTCCAGAGTGGCTGCACTAGTTTGCAGCCCCACCAGCAATGTATGAGTGTACCTTTCTCCCCACATCCTCCCTAACACCTGTTGTTGCTTGTATTCTTGATAATCGCCATTCTAATTGGGGTGAGATGGAATCTTAGGGTGGTTTTGATTTGCATTTCTCTTATTACTAGAGATGTTGAACATTTTTCCATATGTTTGTTGATTGCTTGTAGATCTTCTTCTGTGAAGTGTCTATTCATTTCCTTAGCCCATTTGTCGATTGGAGTATTTGCATTCTTGGTGTAGAGATTTTGAGTTCTTTATAGATTCTGGAGATTAGTGCTCTATCTGAAGTATGATTGGCAAAGATTTTCTCCCACTCTGTAGGTTCTTTCTTCGCATTGCTGATAGTTTCCTTTGCTGAGAGAAAGCTTTTTAGTTTGAATCTATCCCAGTTATTGATTCTTGCTTTTATTTCTTGTGCTATGGGAGTCCTGTTGAGGAAGTCTGGTCCTAAGCCGACATGTTGAAGCTCTGGGCCTACTTTTTCTTCTATAAGATGCAAGGTCTCTGGTCTGATTCCGAGGTCCTTAATCCATTTTGAGTTTAGTTTTGTGCATGGTAAGTGATATGGGTTTAGTTTCATTCTGTTGCATATGGATTTCCAATACTCCCAGCACCATTTGTTGAAGAGGCTATCTTTTCTCCATTGCATATTTTTGGCCCCTTTGTCTAGTATGAGAAAATTGTATTTATTTGGGTTTGTGTCCATGTCCTCTATTCTGTACCATTGACCTTCCTGTCTATTTTGGTACCAATACCATGCCGTTTTTGTTACTCTTGCTTTGTAGTAGAGTTGAAGATCTGGTATTGCGATACCCCCTGCTTCACTCTCTCTGCCAAGGATTGCTTTAGCTATTCTGGGTTTTTTATTCTTCCAGATGAATTTCATAATTGCGTGCTCTATTTCTGTAGGGTACATCATTGGGATTTTAATTGGAATTGCATTGAATCTGTATAGAACTTTGGGTAGTATGGCCATTTTGACAGTATTAATTCTTCCTATCCAAGAACATGGGAGATCTTTCCATCTTCTAAGGTTTTCTTGAATTTCTTACTTTAGTGTTCTATAGTTCTCATTGTAGAGGTCTTTCACCTCTTTTGTGAGATTGATTCCCAAATATTTTATTTTTTTCAAAGCTATTGTGAATGGGGTAGTTTTCCTAATTTCTCTTTCTGAAGATTCATCGCTTATGTATAAAAAGGCCTTAGATTTATATGCATTGATCTTATATCCTGCTACTTTACTGAATTCACTAATGAGATCTAAAAGTTTTCTGGTGGAATTTCCTGGTTCCTCTAAGTATATAATCATATCATCAGTAAATAGGGATAGTTTGAGTTCTTCTTTTCCTATTCGTATCCCTTTAATTTCTTTGGTCTCTCTAATTGCTCTGGATAGAGTTTCAAGACGATATTGAAAAGAAGTGGTGAAAGAGTGCATCCCTGCCTTGTTTCAGTTTTTAGGGGGAATGCTTTCAGTTTTTCACCATTTAGAATGATATTAGCCATGGGTTTAGCATAGATGGCCTTTACAATGTTAAGGAATGTTCCCACTATCCCTATTTTTTCTAGTGTTTTGAGCATGAAGGGATGCTGTATTTTATCAAATGCTTTTTCTGCATCTATCAAAATAATCATGTGATTCTTGACTTTAAGTCTATTGATATGGTGAATTACATTTATTGATTTCCTGATGTTGAACCAACCTTGCATCCCTGGGATGAAACCCACTTGATCATGGTGCACTATCTTTTTAATATGTTTTTGTGTGTGATTTGCTAAAATTTTGTTGAGAATTTTTGCATCGATGTTCATTAAGGATATTGGTCTGAAATTTTCTTTCCTCAATGTGTCTCTGTCTGGTTTAGGTATCGGGATAATATTGGCTTCATAGAATGAGTTTGGGAGGGTTCCCTCCTCTTCTATTTTATGGAATACTTTGAGAAGTATTGGAATGAGCTCTTCTTTAAAGGTTTTGTATAACTCGGCTGAGAACCCTGGACTTATCTTTGTTGGTAGACTTTTGATGACTTCTTCTATTTCATTACTTGAAATTGGTCTATTTAAATCATGTATGTCCTCCTCATTCAGTTTAGGCAATTCATATGTCTCTAGATACCTGTTGATGTCTTCGAAATTTTCTATTTTGTTGGAGTATAGATTTTCAAAATAGCTTCTAATTATGTTTTGTATTTCAGTCGTGTCTGTTGTGATATTTCCTTGTTCATTCCGAATTTTGGTGATTTGGGTTTTCTCTCATCTTCTCTTTGTTAGTGTGGCTAAAGGTTTATCAATTTAATTTATTTTTTCGAAGAACCAACTATTTATTTATTCAATTTTTTGTATTGTTTCTTTTGTTTCAATTTCGTTGATTTCAGCTCTGAGTTTAACTATTTCCTGTGTTCTACTACTTTTGGTGTTGGTCTGTTCTTCTTTTTGTAAGGCTTTGAGCTGTAGTGTTAGGTCATTTATTTTTTGAGTTTTACTTCTTTTATTAAATGCGCTCCATGAAATAAATTTTCCTCTAAGTACTGCTTTCATAGTGTCCCAGAGATTTTGATATGATGTTTCTTTGTTCTCATTTACCTCTAAGAAGTTTTTAATTTCCTTCCTAATATCTTCTGTTATCCACTTATCATATAATAGCATATTGTTTAATCTCCAGGTGTTGGAGTAGTTTCTGTTTTTTACTCTTTCATTTATTTCTAACTTCAATCCATTATGATCTGATAGAATACAGGGTAGTGTCTCTATCTTCTTGTATTTGCTGACATTAGCTTTGTGGCATAATATATGGTCTATTTTAGAGAAGGATCCATGTGCTGCTGAGAAGAAATTGTATTCGCTCTTGGTTGGATGATATATTCTATAAATGTCTGTTAAGTCTAAATTATTGATTGTGTTATTGAGATCTATGGTTTCTTTGTTCAATTTTTGTTTGGAAGATCTGTCCAGTGGTGAAAGAGGCGTGTTAAAATCACTTAGTATTATTGTGTTATGGTCTATTTGGTTTCTAAAATTGAGAAGGATTTGTTTAACATACATGGATGAGCCACTGTTTGGGGCATAGATGTTTATGATTGTTATATCTTGCTGATTATGCTTCCCTTAAGCAGTATGAAATGTCCTTCTTTATCCCTTCTGACTAACATTGGCTTGAAGTCCACATTATCTGAAATGAGTATGGATACTCCAGCTTTTTTGCTGAGTCCATGTGCATGGTATGTTTTTCCCCATCCTTTCACCTTTAGTCTATGAGTATCTCTTTCTATGAGGTGAGTCTCTTGTAGGCAACATATTGTTGGATCTTTTTTTTTTAATCCAATCTGCCAGTCTATGTCTTTTGATTGATGAATTCAGGCCATTAACATTCAGGGTTTTATTGAGATATGATTTGTATTCCCGGTCATTTGGTTCACATTTAAAATTTTATTTATTTATTTATTTATTTTTTGACACATCTTGGTTCCTCCTTTATTTGACAGTTCCTTTAGGATAATTCCTCCCTTTGCTGATTTGCTTCTTTGTTTTTTATCTCTTCCTCATGAAATATTTTGCTGAGAATGTTCTGTAATGCTGGCTTTCTTTTTGTAAATTCTTTTAGCTTTTGTTTATCATGGAATGATTTTATTTCATCGTCAAATTTGAAGGTAAGTTTTGCTGGGTATAAGATTCTTGGTTGGCATTCATTTTCTTTCAGAGCTTGAAAAATGTTGTTCCAGGCCTTTCTAGCTTTTAGGGTCTGGATTGAAAAATCTGCTGATATCCGTATTGGCTTCCCCCTGAATGTAATTTGGTTCTTTTCTCTCACAGCCTTTAAAATTCTGTCTTTATTTTGTATGTTAGGCATTTTCATTACAATGTGCCTTGGTATGTGTCTGTTGTAATTTTGTGTATTTGGAGTCCTATAAGCCTCTTGGACTTGATTTTCCATTTCATTCTTCAGATTTGGGAAATTTTCTGATATTATTTCATTGAATAGATTGTTCATTCCTTTGGTTTGTTTCTCTAAGCCTTCCTCAATCCCAATAATTCTCAAATTTGGCCTTTTCATGATATCCCACAGTTCTTGCAGATTCTGTTCATGATTTCTTACCATCTTCTCTGTTTGTTCAACTTTGTTTTCGAGGTTAAATATTTTGTCTTCAATATCTGAAGTTCTGTCTTCCAGGTGATCTATCCTATTGGTTATGCTTTCTATGGAGTTCTTAATTTGGTTTATTGTTTCCTTCATTTCAAGGATTTCTGTTTGGTTTTTTTTCAATATCTCTAACTCTTTATTGAAATGATCTTTTGCTTCCTGAATTTGCTCTGTTAACTGTCGATTGGTGCGATCATTCAATGCCTGCATTTGCTCTTTCATCTCATCGTTTGCTTCCCTGATCATTTTAATTATGTACATTCTGAACTCCCTTTCTGTCATTTCTTCTGCCATGCTGCCGTTGGATTTTATTGATGTAACATCTAGATTTGTTTGGGGCATTTTCTTCCCTTGTTTTCTCATATTGTTCAGGAATCAGTGGGTCATTAAGATATTGCAGATTTCCTCTATTGACTTATAATGTCCCTGAAGATTGCTAGTATATCCCCTCTTATCCTTCAGTAGCCTGAAGTCTTGGAGGCAGTTGATAATGCAGAACTCCACGAAGAAGCTGCCTCTCTAGGGGTGGTGACCCTCAGGTGGGGTATATTCCCTGATAGTGGGCAGAGGTGCCTCCCCTTGTTGACCAATGGTCATCCAACGGGGAACTAGGCTGCGGGCTGAGACAAGGCCTGTTTGTGCCTGAGTCTCTGGTTTTACCGTCTGTGTGGGAAAACCTCACCCGGCAGGGAAGACTCACCCGGTGGGGAGGTCTCACTGGTCAGTTCCCCTCCTAGAGGTTCCCCTCAATCTACAACTACTGCCTGGGCTGGGCTCTCTTCCTCTGCAATGTTCCCAGGGGCCTGGACCTACCTCCTGAGCCTGGGAGCCTCACCCTTCGCAGACGGGTCTCCTTAGGCTGCCTCTCCTCAGAGAATCTGCCCACAGTCCTGGAACCTTCGCTCCGCCCCTAGGCGTGTCTCTGTGCCGCTCTTCCAGCAAGAAGCCACCTAGCTCCTGGGACCCTGCTCTGCACCTAATTGCCTGGCTATGCGGCCCCTCCTCTGAGCCGCCACCTGGAGCCCCATACAATAGCTCCGAGACCCAGAGACCCACCACACACCTCCTCCTCCAGACAGCTGCCTGGTGTTTCGGCACAGTCACTAGGAGTCCAAGCAACTCACTTCGCGTCTCCTCCTCCCGCCAACCGCCCGTAGCCCTAGGCAGTCACTCCAAGTCCAAGTGACCCGCCCTGTTCCTCTTCCTCCTTCTCGGGGTAGCCCCCCGGGTGTTCAGGAGCAGTGGCTCTGAGCCCAAATGACCCACCGCGCTCCTCCTCCAGGCAGGCCACCGGTGTTCAGGAGCAGTCGCTTTTAGTCCATCAACTCACCACTCGCCTCCTCCTCTGGCAACCGCCTGTGGCTCTGATGCAGTCACTCCTAGACCAAGCGACCCGCCGCGCTCCTCCTCTTCCTCCGGGCAACCTCCCCGGTGTTCAGAAGCGATTGCTCTGAGTTCAAACAGCTGGCCACACAGCTCCTCCTCAGGCAACCGCCTGTGGCTCTGATGAAGTCATTCCTTAGACCAAGCAACCCACCGTGCTCCTCCTCCAGGCAGGCCACCAGTGTTCAAGAGCGTTCGTTCTGTGTTCAAACAGCTTGCCACTCAGCTCCTCCTCTGGCAACTGCCTGTGGCTCTGATGCAGTCACTCCTAGACCAAGCGACCCGCCGCATTTCTCCTCTTCCTCTGGGCAGCCCCCCCGGTGTTCAGAAGCAGTCGCTCTGAGTTCAAACAGCTCGCCAAGCAGCTCCTCCTCAGGCAGCTGCCCAGAGCCCCAATGGTTGCTCTGAGTCCAAGCGCTGTGCTGAGCCACCTCCTCTACGATGATCCCAGTGGTCCGTGTTTACTGCTCCTGTGGGGGGAGGGGCGTCTCACCGAGCAACTCTACTTCACAAAGTTCCCTGCATTCCGGGGCTACCGCCCCATCCGGGATGCCTCCCCAACGGGAGAGACTCACCTGGCGGCTTTGATTTGGTCCCAAGGCTCTCACTATCTCCTCTTTTGAATCTTGCGTCCTGGAGCAACGTGAAATGCAGCCGCCCTCTAGTCCACCATCTTGAAAACCCCCCACACATCTTTAATATTCTAGAAAATGCAAAAACTTTTCATTCCAAATTTCATGTAAATGCTTCCACTCTACGTACACACTAAGGCAACAGCTCGGGACATAGTCAATTCTTGTGCTAAATGTGCTACACTTATTCCTAACCCCTCGTTAGGTGTAAATCCAAAAGGGCTTCAGCCAAATCATATTTGGCAAATGGATGTAACTCATTATTCAGAATTTGGAAAACTACAATTCATTCATGTGTCTATTGATACCTTTTCAGGATTTATTATGGCCTCTGTTCATACTGGAGAAAAAACCAAAGATATAATAACACACTGTTTACACTCTTTCTCCATCCTGGGGTTTTCCAAACAATTAAAACAGATAATGGTCCTGGATATACATCCCAGGCCTTTAAACAATTTTGTTCCACCTTTGATATTCAACATGTCACAGGAATTCCCTATAATCCTACTGGACAAAGCATTGTTGAGCATGCCCATTTAACCCTTAAAAACATGCTTTATAAACAAAAAGGGGGAATAGGGGCATCATACAGATCCCCAAAAGACAAATTATCTGTTGCCTTGTTCATCTTAAATTTTTTAAATCTCGATTCTGAGGGCCAATCAGCTGCTGACTGTCATTCAGAGCCTAATAAAAAACATCTACCTCAAGTGCTCTGGAAGGGCATTCTATCAGGACAATGGAAAGGCCCGGATCCAGTATTAATCTGGACCCGAGGGTCTGTTTGTGTTTTCCCACAGGATGCACAATCACCAATTTGGGGCCAGAGAGATTGGTCAAGGCCTCAACAGAGACCCCAAAACAGGAAGAAGATGAGGAGGCTTCTCCCACTGATGGTGTTGGTGATTTCTCACCAAGTTAATGGAGGAGACTCACATGAACTATGGGGGATAGTAAAGATGTGGCCCTATCCTGTACCCCTTACCAACTCTTCTATTCTATATCTTCCTATTTTTACAACAATTGGCCACATTTCTTCAGTCCGCTGTTCAATGGGGAAAAGAATGGTTTGGGTTTTTGTCCATGGGAGGTCTATTGTGTGTTGTATGTGTTCTGTGCATATAGTTTATACAAAATGTGTAGACATCGGCACAGAGAAACAGCCATTATTTGCCAAGCTCTCGTTGCAATTGATGCTGGCTCATCCCCCCAAGTCTGGTTAAATATGCTGGACCAGTAGTCAAAGACGGGAGCTCATACCGACCTAAGACAGGAAATGAGGGCTAGAGCCTCATTGTCCAATGACGGGTAAGGATGTTGCTCTGCTGTGGACAACCTAAGACAGGCATGGTCTCTTTTATAAACAGAAAGGGGGAAATGTGGCGGGCGAGACCCGGGGCCCAGGGTTACGCCACATGCATCTAAGATGGCGACTGGCAGAGAGCCAAAGGGCGTGCTGAATGCACCTTGAGAAAAACAGGAAGCGTTTACCATTGGCTGTATGATAATTAGCTCAGCCGCCTAGCACGTGGACAGATATATCCTACCTGTGTGCTTGAGCTTGTGATCGCTTGACCTTTAATAGAATTGGATGGACATATCTGGTTACAATTGCTTATGCGTTAGACTGCTTATATATTTAGGGTGTTATCCGAATAAAGCGGAAGCTGCTTCATGAACTTCTGAAGTGTACGTGTCATTTGTCCCGCTGGTCGGCAGCAAGCGGCAGCAGACATCCAGCAGAGAAAGGCATCTTCCCAGCAACAGGAGGCTGTGGACCAAATCTCAAATGCCCACCAACAATGATCCAAGGTTAGTCATGACCAGACTCCAGCTACTGGAAATTCCAATTTAGAACTCTGCACCAGCCCCACTACAAGAGTGCACCATTTGTCAGCTCTCCTCAGCCCATCGCATCTTATACTGGGAGACAGGAAGCTGAGAATTACTACAACCTCCTTTGGCTCCTGGGCAAAATGATTCACAGCCTCCTGTTAAACACAAATACATGGGACTTCACAACCCTTAGGCCCTAACACAAGGGTTACAGAGTCTCCAAAAATAAATTACAAAGGAGAGCACGTGAGCATAAGCAAGTAACATGCACCCTTGCCAACAGTTTTGATCACCTCAGTGGAAACACCATTTTCTCCCATGAAGAATTTTTTGTGTGTGTGCTAAGCATGGTGGATTCTCAGTTCAGCTCTACCAGAACATTAATGAAAAGATACCATCGATCTTTCTCAATTTGTTCCATGAAATGGAAAGGGAGAGAACACTTCTAAATACATTCTATGAAGCCAGTATAAACCTGATTCCAAAACTAGACAAGGACACATAAAGGAAACTAAAGTCCTACATCCATGATGAAAATATGTGCAAAAATCCTAAATAAAATAGTAGCGAACCACATTCAAAAACACATCAAGAAGATAATACACCATGATCAAGTGGGTCTCATTACAGGATGCAAGGATGATTCAACATAAACAAATTAATAAATATAATTCACCACTGAAATAGAACTAAGTACTATGATCATCGCAATAGATACAGAAAAGTCCTTTTTAAAAATCCATTACCCATTCATTTTAAAAGCGCTGGGAAGTGTAGGCACAGAAGGAACTTACCCCAACATTATAAAGGCTACAAATGACCAACTCAAAGCCAAAATCATAACGAATGCAGAAGAACTGAAAGCATTTTCTCTAAAATCACAAACAAGACAAGGATGTCCACTCTGACTACTCCTACATACTATAATTCTCTTCCTTCACTTACTATAATTCTTAAAACATCAGGCAGAGCAGTCAGGGAAAAAAGGAAAGTAAAAGAATAAAAATGGGTGAGAAGTCAAACTATCTCTGTTCATAGATGACTTGATCCTCTATTTAGAAGACCCAACAAACTCCAGCAGATTTCTAGAACTGCTAAATGAATTCAGAAAAATAGCAGGATACAAGATCAACATTCAAAAATAAATCATTTTATTATACTCCAACAGTTATTCTACTGAGAAAGAAATCAGGAACACCAACCCATTCAAAATAACCTCAAAAGATATTTGGGAATTAATCTAAACAAGCAGGTGAAGGACTCTAAAATGAAATTAAGGTAGTCGCAGAGCGAGCTGATGGGTGAGTCAGGCCACTTGCATCGCGAAGGTAGCAAGTGGGCACCCAACTCGCCTGCCTTGCGTAGCTGGGTGGTGGGTAGTGAACCCACCCAACCACCAGGCCAAATACAGACACCACCATTGAACAACCCTGCCCAACCACCACACTGAGGTTTCTGCCATCGCAGAGTTAGCCAGAGGCTTCTTTATAGGCTGGTGCAGGCATTTTGAATTACTCCTGAGGGCGTGTCCATCATCATTGGAAGGGCAACTCCCTTCCTGAGACACCTACAGGAGGCTAGAGGACCTGTGACAAGTCCCAGGAGCAAAGAAGAGGAGGTATTGAGAGACTCTTGACCAACTCAGAGCCACCGGAGAATATACCCCACCTGAAGGCCACCACCTATAGAAGGCAAGCTTCCTAGTGGAGCACCACATTATCAAGTTCCTCCAAGACTTCAGGCTACTGAAGGCTAAGAGTTGAGTTATTAGATATCTACAGAGACAATATTAGTCAATAGAGGAAATCTGCAATACCTCAGAGTTTCACTACTAGAGAGGTAGATACCTGAGCAATATGAGAAAACAAGGGAAGAAAATCCCAAACAAATCTAGATGGTATAGCAATAATATTCAATGACAGACAGCATGGCAGAAGAATGTCAGAAAGGGAATTCAGAATGTACATAATCAAAACGATCAGGGAAGCAAACGAGGAGATGAAAGAGCAAATGCAGGCACTGAAGGATGAGATTAAAGGGCAAATGCAGGCATTGAATGATCGCACCAATCAACAGTTAAAAGATCAAATACAGGAAGCAAAAGATCATTTCAATAAAGAGTTAGAGATATTGAAAAAAAAAACCAAACAGAAATTCTGGAAATGAAGGAAACAATAAACCAAATTAAGAACTCCATAGAAAGCATAATCAATAGGATATAACACCTAGAAGACAGAACCTTAGATATTGAAGACAAAATATTTAATCTTTAAAACAAAGTTGACCAAACAGAGATGACGGTAAGAAAATATGAATCTAAAAGAACTATGGGATATCATGAAAAGACCAAATTTAAGAATCATCAGGATTGAAGAAGGCACAGAGAAACAAACCAAAAGAATGAACAATCTATTCAATGAAATAATATCAGAAAATTTCCCAAATCTGAAGAATGAAATGGATAACCAAGTACAGGAGGTTAATAGGACTCCAAATACACAAAATTACTATAGACCCACACCAAGGCATATTATAATGAAAATTCCTAAGATAGAAAATAAAGACAGAATTTTAAAGGCTGCAAGAGAAAAGAATCAAATTATATTCAGGGGGAAACCAATACGGATATCAGCAGATTTTTCAATCCAGACCCTAAAAGCTAGAAGGGCCTGGAACAACATTTTTCAAGCTCTGAAAGAAAATAGATGCCCATCAAGAATCTTACACCCAGCAAAATTTACCTTCAGATTTCACGACGAAATAAAATCATTCCATGATAAACAAAAGCTAAAAGAATTTAGAAAAAGAAAGCCAGCATTACAGAACATTCTCAGCAAAATATTCCATGAGGAAGAGGTGAAAAACAGCAAAGGGAGGAATTATCCTAAAGGAACAATCAAATAAAGGGGATATCAAGTCGTGTCAAAAAAAAAATGAGCCAAATGACTGCGAATACAAATCATATCTCAATAATAACCCTGAATGTTAATGGCCTAAACTCATCAATCAAAAGACATAGACTGGCAGATTGGATTAAAAATATAAATCCAACAATTTGCTGCCTGCAAGAGACTCATCTCATAGAAAGAGATACCCACAGGTGAAAGGATGGGGAAAAACATACCATGCACATGGACACAGCAAAAAAGCTGGAGTATCCATCCTCATTTCAGATAATGTGGACTTCAAGCCAAAGTTAGAAGGGATAAAGAAGGACACCTCACACTGCTTAAAGGAAGCATAAATAAGCAAGACATAACAATCATAAATATCTATGCCACAAACAGTGGTTCATCCATATATGTCTAACAAATCCTTCTCAATGCAAGAAATCAAATAGACCACAACACAATAATACTAGGTGATTTTAACATACCTCTCTCACCACTGGACAGATCCTCCAAACAAAAATTGAACAAAGAAAACATAGATCTCAATAACACAACCAACAATTTAGGCTTAATGGATATATATAGAATATACCATCCAACAAAGAGCGAATACACTTTCTTCTCAGGAGCACATGGATCCTTCTCTAAAATAGACCATATATTATGCCACAAAGCTACTGTTAGCAAATACAAGAAGATAGACATACCACCATGTATTCTATCAGATCATAATGGATTCAAATTAGAAATAAATGACAGAGTAAAAAACAGAAACTACTCCAACACATGGAGATTAAATAATATGCTATTGTATGATGAATGGATAACAGAAGATATCAGGAAGGAAATTTAAAAATTCTTAGAGGTAAATAAGAACAACAAAACAACATATCAAAATCTCTGGGCCACTATGAAAGCAGTTCTTAGAGGAAAATTTATTTCATGGAGCGCATTTAATAAAAGAAGAAAAAAATCAACAAATAAACAACCTGACATTATGGCTCAAAGCCCTAGAAAAAGAAGAACAACAGACCAGCACCAAAAGTAGTATAAGACAGGAAATAGTTAAAATCAGAGCTAAAATAAACAAAATTGAAACAAGAGAAACAATAGAAAAAATTAACAAAATAAAGAGTTGGTTCTTTGAAAAAATAAACAAAATTGATAAAATCCTTAGCCACACTACCAAGGAGAAGAAGAGAGAAAACCCAAATTACTAAAATTCAGAATGAACAAGGAAATATCACAACTGACATGAGTGAAATACAAAACATAATTAGAAACTATTTTGAAAATCTATACTACAACAAAATAGAAAATCTCAAAGACATCAACAGCTTTCTAGAGACATATGAATTACCTAAACTGAACCAGGAGGACATACACAATTTACATAGATCAATTTCAAGTAATGAAATAGAAGAAAGTAATCAAAAACCTACAAACAAAGAAAAGTCCGGGACCAGATGGGTTCTCAGCTGAGTTCTACAAAACCTTTAAAGAAGAGTTCTTTCCAAAACTTCTAAAAGTATTTCATGAAATAGAGGAGGAGGGAACCCTCTCAAACTCTTTCTATGAAGCCAATATCACCCTGATACCTAAACCAGACAGAGACACATCGAGGAAAGAAAGTTTCAGACCAATATCCTTAATGAACATTGATGCAAAAATTCTCAACAAAATCTTAGCAAATCACATACAAAAATATATTGAAAAGATAGTGTACCACAATCAAGTGGGTTTTATCCCAGGGATGCAAGGTTGGTCCAACATCTGGAAATCAATAAGTGTAATTCACCATATCAACAGACTTAAAGTCAAGAATCACATGATTATTTTGATAGATGCAGAAAAAGCATTTGATAAAATACAGCATCCCTTTGTGCTTAAAACACTGAAAAAAATAGGGACAGTGGGAACATTCATTAACATTGTAAAGGTCATCTATGCTAAGCCCATGGCCAATATCATTCCAAATGGTGAAAAACTGAAAGCATTCCCCCTAAAAACTGGAACAAGGCAGGAATGCCCTCTTTCACCACTTCTATTGAACATTGTCCTCGAAATTTTAGCCAGAGCAATTAGACAGACCAAGGAAATTAAAGGGATACGAATAGGAAAAGAAGAACTAAAACTATCCTTATTTGTTGATGACTTGATTCTATATTTAGAGGAACCAGGAAATTCCACCAGAAAACTTTTAGATCTCATAAGTGAATTCAGTAAAGTAGCAGGTTACAAGATCATTACTCATAAATCCAATGCATTTGTATACATAAGTGATGAATCCTCAGAAAGAGAAGTTAGGAAAACTACCCCATTCTCCATAGCTTCGAAAAAAATAAAATACTTGGGAATCAATCTCACAAAAGAGGTGAAAGACCTCTACAATGTGAACTACAGAACACTAAAGAAAGAAATTAAAGAAAACCTTAGAAGATGGAAAGGTCTCCCATGTTCTTGGATAGGAAGAATTAATACTGTCAAAATGGCCATACTACCAAAAGTGCTATACAGATTCAATGCAATTCCAATTAAAATCCCAATGACGTACTTTACATAAATAAAGCAAGCAATCATGAAATTCATCTGGAAGAATAAGAAACCCAGAATAGCTAAAGCAATACTTAGCAGGAAGAGTGAAGCAGGGAGTATCTCAATACCAGATCTTCAACTATACTACAAAGCAAGAGTAACAAAAACGGCATGGTATTGGCACCAAAATAGACAGGTAGATCAATGGTACAGAATAGAGGACATGCACACAAACCCAAATAAATACAATTTTCTCATACTAGACAAAGGGTCCAAAAATATGCAATGGAGAAAAGATAGCGTCTTCAACAAATGGCGCTGGGAAAACTGGAAATCCGTATGAAACAGAATGAAACTAAACCCCTATCTCTCACTCTGCAAAATACTCAACTCAAAATGGATGAAGGACCTTGAAATCAGACCAGAGACCCTGCATCTCATAGAAGAAAAAGTAAGTCCAAATCTTCAACATGTTGGCTTAGGATCAGACTTCCTCAACAGGACTCCCATAGCACAAGAAATAAAAGCAAGAATCAATAACTGGGATAGATTCAAACTAAATAGCTTTCTTTCAGCAAAGGAAACTATCAGCAATGCGAAGAGAGAGCCTATAGAGTGGGAGAATATCTTTGCTACTCATACTTCAGATAGAGCACTAATTTCCAGGATATATAAAGAACTCAAAAAATTCTACACCAAGAATACAAATAACCCAATCAACAAATGGGCTAAGGATATGAACAGACACTTCACAGAAGAAGATGTACAATCAATCAACAAACATATGAAAAAATGTTCACCATCTTTAGTAATAAGAGAAATGCAAATCAAAACCACCTTAAGATTCCATCTCACCCCAATTAGAATGGCGATTATCAAGAATACAAGCAACAATAGGTGTTGGAGAGGATGTGGAGAAAAAGATACACTCATACATTGCTGGTGGGGCTGCAAATTAGTGCAGCCACTCTGGAAAGCAGTGTGGAGATTCCTTAGAAAACTTGGAATGGACCCACCATTTGACCCAGCTATCCCACTCCTCAGCCTATACCCAAAAGACTTAAAATCAACATACTACAGAGATACAGCCACATCAATGTTCACAGCTGCTCAATTCACAATAGCCAGATTGTGGAACCAAACTAGATGCCCCTCAATTGATGAATGGATTAAGAAACTGTGGTATAAATATACAATGGAATATTACTCAGCTATAAAGAATAATAAAATTATGACATTTGCAGGCAAATGGATGCAGTTGGAGAATATCATGCTAAGTGAGATAAGCCAATCTCAAAGAACCAAAGGAGGAATAATCTCACTGATAAGCAGATGATGACACATATAGGGGGTGGGAAGGGGGCAAGAATGGAGGAAGGAGGGACTCTATAGAGAAATAAGAGGGGTGAGAGTGTTGGGGAGGAGCAAAATCAGAATGAATCAAACACCATTACCCTATGTAAATGTATGATTGCACAAATGGTATGCCTCTACTTCATATACAAATAGAGAAACAAGATGTATCCCATTTGTTTACAATAAAAATGAAAAAAAAGATTAAGTCTAATGAAAGTTAAAACACGTAATCATGACTTCAGAGAAATTGATGTTCCATATTACTTTATATTTGGGCAATATATTTAGCAACTTAAAAATTATTGCTAGATTAAGTACATACAAATTCATTATTAACAACATTGTTTTTAATTCTGATTGTGAAGCACATCATTAAATTTTTTTCATATTTGGGTTTAAATTGTAACTAAATAATTTATGTATAATTATTAATTTTTCTGATCATCTCTAGACAAAATTAATTACTTTCATTTAGTTCACTTTTCCAAATACAATTTATATCCACTAAATAAAAAATAAATAAATAAAATAAAATTCATAGAATACTGAAGAAAGAAGTTGTAGAAGATCTTGGAAGATGGAAAATCCAACCATGCTCTTGGACAGATAGAGCTAATATCACCCAAATGACCATATTACAAAAAGAACTATAGAAATGCAATGAAATTCTCATCAAAATAGGAATAAAATTCATCACAGTACTAGACATAGTATTCATAAAATTAATTTGTAAGAATAATACAAATGAAATATCCAAAACAATCCTGAGCAGGAAGACTGACGTTGGAGACATCACAATACCGTATCTCAAATTATGCTACAGAGGTATAGTAACAAAATAGCTTGGTGTTGGTGTGAAAATAGACATGAAGATGAATGGAATTGAAGACACGGACACAAACCCATATTCAGTCATCTGATACTTGACAAAGGTGCCCAAAATATATATTGGAGAAAAGATAGCCTTTTTCACAAACGGTACTGGAGAAACTGCATATATATATATAGACGAATGCAATTGTACTCCTATATGTCAAACCTCACAAAATTCAAATCAAAATGGGTCAGAGGCCTAGGAATTAGATCAGAAGTATTGCAGCTTCCAAAAGAAAACAGGGTTCAACATTTCAACATATTGGTTCAGGCACCGACTTCCTTAATGAGACCTTTATAGCTCAATAAATAAAATGAAAAACCAGTAAGTGGGATGCCATCAAATTAAAAGCTTCTGCACAGCAAAGTAGAAAATTAAGACACAGTGTACAATAGGAGAAAATCTCTGTCATATGCTCTTCTGACAGGGGATTCATATCTAGAATACAAAAATATTCAAAATAAATAACAATCAGTGAATACACAAAAGAACTAAACAGTCATTTCTCAAAAAGGAATCACAAATGACCATGAAGAATATGAAAAAAGTGTCCAATCTCTAGCAATCAGGGAAATGCAAATCAAAACTACACTAACATTTCATCTCACTCGAGTCACAATGGCAATTATCAATAATACAAATAATAATAAATGCCGGTCAGGCATTTGCTAGTTTAGCAGATCTAAACTAGCAACCAAAGGTGCTGAAAAGCAGAATTAATAGACATTTCTCAAAAAACTAGGAATGGAAGCACCATATTCCACCGTATTAACCAGCCATCTCACTCCTCAATATTTATCCAAAAGCAGAAAAGCAGCGTACTATAGTGATACAGGCACATCAATGTTGATAGCAACACAATTAACAATAAATAAGTTGTGGAATCAATGCAGATGCCCATCGATAGAAGAATGGGTTAAGAAAATGGGATATATATATATATATATATATATATATATATATATATACACAATGGATTTACTCAGCTATAAAAAAAGACTGAATTTATGGCATTTTCTGATCTATGGAGAGAAATGGAGAACATCATGCTATATGAAATACATCAGACTCGGAAAAGAGCTCATTGAATATTTTCTTTCTTATGAGGAAGCTACAAGCAAATAAGGGCAAAATCAGGGATGAGAAATCATAAAGATACAGGGACAGTTTGTGTATTATCGTTTAGATGAGGTGTCCCCCAAAAGATCACATGTGGACAATGCAAGAGGGTTCAGATGGGAAATGATTGGCTTATCGCCTTAATATAATCAGTGAATTAGTGCAATTAGTCCTTAATGGGATCAATTGGTTGGTAACTGGAAGCAGGTGGGGTGTGACTGGAGGAAGTGGTTCATTGGGGGCATGTCTTTAAGGTATATATTTCATACCTGGAAAGTGAAGTTTCTCTCTCTGATTCTGGCTCACCATATAAGCAGCTTCCTTCTGCCACATTCTTCCACCATGATATTCTGCCTTACCTCAAACCCGAGGAATGGCACTAAGGACCTCTGAAACTGTGAGCCCTTAAATAAACTTTTCCTCCTCTACCATTGTTCTGGCTGGGTCCTTTAGTCACAGCAGTGACAATGCTGACCGAATGTGCATAGAAGGAGATTAAGAGAGAGGAGTGATGGGAAAGGAAAGGAAAAGGAGAATGAATTCAACAAAATTACATAATCTATGCAAAATATATAACAGAGTGAATTCTACCTATAGGCATATCAACAAAGCACCAATCAAAAATAAATAAACAAATGGAGGAACGCTGTGGCAGAGAAGGAGAATACTGGGTGGGAAGAGGGAGGAGAAGAGGGAAGACCAGGGACCGAAATGGAATAAATTTAATTCCATGCATGAGTGATTTTTTCAAGATGAACCCAACTGCTATGTGTAACTATAACACACTAAAATGAAATTGACAAAGAGATAACAGCAAGTATGGAACTTACAGAATCTCCCCCATCCATCTCCTTTCTCCTATTGGTTTGTAAGATTTAATAAGAATGAGCTAAAAACAAGGATAATATTTATTGAGAATTTTCTGCTATGTGTAATAAACATGCATTAACTCATATACTCTTCGCCAAAACAGCCTAAAAGGCAAATGCTGTACCTGAACACAGAAGACTCACACAGGGCCACCTGATCAAGGTCCTACAAAAGATCTAAACTAGCAACCAAAGGTGTCTTAGCATTGTTCTTAGTGGAGGTACCTCTGCTTCCTGATCATCATGTAAGGTGCTTCCTGTGACGGGGTGACAGATTTGTCTTAGGAAATGTTACAGGCCAGGTTATATGGGCAATGACTAAACAGACTCCATTTTTCTCTGAGATTCCATGTTATGTAGGAAATGCTTCTCCCATGACAACACCCCACCTCTGTACCCATCATCAGTTACTTAGCATGACATGTTTAGCAATACAAAATGACAATTCTTACATGATGAAAAATTGTTCTCTTTTTGATTCCTATTTCTCCTAAACAATGCACCGTGTGAACACTGATATCAACAATGATTGTGTGGATGTTAGTCACCATTCATTAGTTTGTACCTAAGTAGGGTCATTTTGACCCACTTCCCCCTCTGCTGATGATTTCAGATCTCAAGATGTTAGTTTGTAATTTTGAACCATAGCAACAGACACTTATGACTGATGTACTGACTTATGGTCTAAGAAGCCCAGCAACCCTATGGTCAGGGTTGTTCTCCCAATAGCCATTTTTGGGGCATTGTGTGAGACAGTCAGCCAACTGGATCAATAAAGACTCTCAAATTGAAACTTCTCAGTGGTGATCGGTCTGCTCTGATACTTCACCCATAACACTTTCCTCTGCCACACTCTTATGCCATGATGTTCAGCCTCACCTTGAGCCCTAAGGAATGGAGCTGGCTGTCAATTGACTGAGCCTTGAAATCATGAGGCCCAAATGAACTTTTCCTCCTCTGCAATTGTGCTCTTTGGTCACAGTGTGGAAAAAGCAGACTGAAATGCTATTTCAGAATTATTTCACTTTAAATATATTGGCAATGACCCTATTTCTAAATAAAGTCACATATTGAGGTAGTAGGGGCTAGAACTGGGACATATGTTTTGGGGGTTTTCCTTTTAAACCAGAAATTTTAGACCAATAAAATTTTGCCCTGGCAAGATTGTAGTACAATCGTGTAAACTGCCAATATATAAAAGACTTTCTTACATACTATCAAACACTTCAGTTGGCAAACATATTCATAGAGATATTATTTATAATTAATTAACCTAAATGATTTTTTCCACATTTTTATTGATGCATCATAGTTGTACACATGGAAGGGATCTACTGCTACATATTTGTACATGTACACAATATACCAATATAATTTGGCCAATATCACTCCCCAGCCTTTCCCCTCTTCCTCTCTACCTCCCACCACAGGTTCCTTTCCTCTACTGATCTTCCTCTGATTTTTAGGAGATCCACCCCACCTTTGTTTTCCTTCATCTTCTAGAGCATCTGCGTAGTAGAGAGAATATACAACCCTTAACCTTTTGAGTTTGTCTTATTTAACTTAACTTGATGGGCTCTAGTTCCACCTATTTTCCTGCAAATACTGTAATTTCATTTTTCTTTATGACTGAATAAAACTTCTCTGTGTACATATAACACATTTTCTTTTTCCATTCATCTATTGGTGGGTATGTAGGCTGGTTCCATAGTTTGACTATTGTGAATTGCACTGTTGTAAATATGGTGATGCATGTATCACTATAATAAGATGATGTTATTTCTTCAGGTAAATACTGAGAAATGGTATAGGTGTGTCATATGGTGGTTCCATGCCTAGTCTTTTGAGGAGCCTCCATAATGATTTCCATAGCAGTTGTATTAATTTACAGTCCAACCAACAGTGAAAAATTGCTCCTTTTTCTCCACATCTTCTCCAACATTTATTGCTATTTGTGTTCTTGATGACTGCCATTCTGACTGGTGTGAGATGAAATCCCAGTCTAGTTTTGAGGTGCCCTTCCCTAATTACTAATGTTGTTGAATACTTTTTCATGTTTTTGTAGGCCATTGGTGTTTCCCCTTTTGAGAAGTGTCTGTTGAGTTCACTGGTCCATTTATTAATTGGGATATTTGGGACTGTGCTGGCATTGAAATTCTTTAGGTATTCTACATATTAATTCTCTGTCAGAAGAGTACTTGTCAATGATTTTCTCCCATTCTGCAGTTTCTCTCATCACATTCCTAATTGTTTCCTTTGCTGTGCAGAAGCTTTTAATTTGATGCCATCCATTTATTAATTATTGACATTATTTCCTGAGTTTTAGAAACTGTGGGAAAGTTATTTCCTGTGCATATTTCTTGGAGGGGTTAACCCAACATTTTCTTCTAGGAATTGCACAGTTTCTGGTCTAATGGCAAGGTCTTTGATCCATTTTGAGTTGATTTTTGTGCAGGAGGAGAGAAAAGGGTCTAGTTTCATTCTTCTATGTATGCATAACCAGTTGTCCCAGCATTATTTGTTAAAAATTACATTCTTCATAGAACTAGAAAAAGCAGTCATGGAATACATTTGGAATAATAAGAGGCCCCAAATAGCCAAAGAAATCCTTAGCAAGCAGATTGAAACAGGAGGCATCCCAATACCAGACCTTAAACTGTAATACAGAGCCGTAGTAAGAAAGATGGCGTGCTACTGGCAACAAAACAGGCACATAGACCAATGGTACAGAACACAAGACACAGAGACAAACCCACATAAATACAGTTATCTCATACTAGACAAAGTGCCCAAAGCCTTCACTGGAGAAAAAGATAGCCTATGCAACAAATGGTGCTGGCAAAACTGGAAGTCCACGTGTAACACAATGAAATTAAACATCCATCTCTCACTCTGCACAAAAATCAACTCAAAGAGCATCAAGGATGCAGGCAGTAGACAGAGACCCTGCACCTAACAGATGATAAAGTAGGCCCAGATCTTCCCCATGTCACTTTGGGATCTGACTTCTTAACGAAAGTGCAAGAAATAAAATCGAGAATCAATAAATGGTATAGAATAAATCTAAACCTTATTCTCAACAAAGAAAACAATCAATCAGGTGAAGAGAGAGCCTAGAGAATGGGAGAAAATCTGTACCACATGCAACTCTGATAGAGCAGTAATCTCCAGGATATAGAAAGAATTTTAAAACCACACCAAAAAAAAAAAATCCAGATAACCCAATCAAGAAATGGGCTAAGGATCTGAACAGACACTTCACAGAGGAAGAAGTACAATTTATCAACAAATAAACATTCAACTTATCTGGAAATTAGAGAAATGTAAATGAAGACCACTTGAAGATTTCATCTCACTCCAGTCAGAATGGCAATTATCAAGAATACAAGCAACAATAAATGTTGGCAAGGATGTGGGGGGAAATGTTCATTCATACATTGTAGGTGGGACTACAAATGGTGCAACCATTATACAAAGCAGTGTTGAAATTCCTTGGAAATGTTTTAATGGAACCACCATTAGACCCAGCTATCCCACTCTTTGGTTTATACCCAAAGGTCTTAAAATCAGCAAGCTACAGTGATGCAGTCACATCAATGTTTATAGCAGCTCAATTCACAATAGCTAAACTATGGAACCAGTCTAAGTGTCCTTCAACAGATGAATGAATAAAGCAAATGTAGTGTATATACACAATGGAATATTACTCAGCCATAAAGAGAATAAAATTATGGCATTTGCAGGCAAATGGATGAAGTTGGAGATTATAATGCTAAGTGAGATAAACCAATCCCAAAAAAATCAAAGGATGAATGATCTCTCTGATAAGTGGACAATAATAAATCTAAATTTTTTACTGTATTATTTACATTCTATAATTTCTCTTTTAGTTTTTGCTTGGAGGATCTATCCAGTGTTGAGAGACATGTGTTCAAATCACCCAGTATGATTGCATTGTGATTTATTTGATCCTTGAACTTGAGAAGGGTTTGTTTGATGTACATATAACCTCCATGGTTTGGGGCATAAATATTTATTACCGTTATGTCTTGCTGCTGTATATTTCCCATAAGCAGTATGAAAAGTCCTTCTTTGTCCCTCCTGATTAACTTGAGTGTGAAGTCCACTTTATCTGACATGAAAATGGAAACCCCAAATTGTTTACAAGATCCATGTGAGTGATGTTTTTCCCGTCCTTTCACCTTCAGTCTGTGGATGCCTTTGCCTGTGTGGTGAGTGTCTGAGGAGACAGCATATTGTTGGGTCTTGTTTTTAATCCAATTTGCCAACCTATGTCTTTTATTGATGAGTTTAGGCCACCAATATTCAAGGTTATTAATGAGATATGATTTGTATTTCCAATTATTTTGGTTTATTTCTAGTTTTAAATTTGGTTAAATTTCTTCTTTGCTTGACTATTCCTTTAGTATAGTTCCTCCTTTTGCAGGTTTTCACCTTTTTTTTTTCATTTCATCCTCATGGAATATTTTATTGAAAATGTTCGGCAGTGAAGGCTTTCTAGTTGAAAATTCTTTCAGTTTTGTTTATCATGAAAGGTCTTCAATCCATCTTCAAATCTGAAGTTTAAGGTTGCTGACGTAAAATTCTTGGTTGGCATCCATTTTTTTCAGAGCTTGGTATATGTTGTTCCAGGACCTTCTAGCTTTGAGAATCTGGGTGAAGAAAACAGCTGAGATCTGAATTGTCTTCCCCCATTATGAATCTGATACTTTACTCTCACAGCCTTTAAAATTCTATCCTTATTCTGTATGTTCAGCATTTTTATTATAATGTGACTTGGTGTGGGTCTGTTGAAATTTTGTACACTTAGGGTCTTGTGAGCCCCCATATTTGATTCTCCATTTCATTTTTAAGGTTGGGGAAATTTTCTGATATTATTTCATTGAAAAGATTGTGTCTTCCTTTGGTTTGTATTTCTGAGTCTTTGTCTATACTGATAAATCGTAATTTTGTCTTTGGGTTTTAATCCGTGGTTCTTGGAAGTTCTGTCCATGGATTCTTAACATCTTCTCTCTGAAGTCAAATTTTTTTTCTCTCTTTTTTAACTTTCTCACTCTGGTTTATTTCACTGAGCCTGTCTTTCTCTATTTCCATCCATTTACCAGCAAATGCCATTATTTCATTCTTTGTGATGGCTGAATAAAACTCCACTGTATATACATAACACATTTTCTTGATGCATCCATCTATTCATAGGCATCTGGGTTTATTGCATAATTTGGCTACTGTGAATTGTGATGCTATAAACATTTCAGTGTGGTAGCACTATAGCATGAAGATTATAGTTATTTTGGATAATTACCAAGGAGTTAGCTGGGTGATATGAGGGTTCCATTCCTTGTTTTCTAAAGGATCTCCACACTTCTCAAAGTGGTTGAACAGATTTGTGGTCCCACCAACATACAAGTTTGTTTATTTTATTTTTGCAGAATGCATTTTGATTCACTGTGCACGAATGAGGTATACATTTTCATTTCTATGGTTGTACATGCTGTAGATTCACACCATTCATGGAATCATACTTGTTCATAGGGTAATATTTGTCTCATTTCACCTTATTTTCTTCCCCCACCCCATCCCCTCCCCTCATTTCCCTCTACCCAAACCAGTGCCCCTCCATTCTTCCCTTACCCCCTACCCCCATTATGTATCAGCATTCACTTACCAGAGAAAACATTTGGCCTTTGGTTTTCTGAGATTGGCTTATATCACTTAGCATGATGTTCTACAACTCCATCCATTTCCCTGAAGATGCCATATTTGTCTTTATTGCCTGAAGAACTGTCTTCCAGGTCTAATCTGTTTTTAATGTGGTTTATTGTTTCCTTCAATTTGAGGATTTCTGCTTGTTTTCTTTTTTCAGAATCTCTGCAAATTTATTGCAGTGATCTTTCACTTCCTGCATTTTCTCTCTGACCTCATTCCTTATACTGTCTTTATACTGTACATTCTGTATTCCTTCTCTGACCCTTCTTCTACTGTGGTGTCAATGGATTCTTTTTGGAATACCTTGGATTGTTTGGGGAAATATGCTCCCTTGTGTTTTCATGCACTTCACTGGATTCCAATTGTTCTGGAGATTTTAAGTCAGCACACCTCCAGCACCCAGTACTTGCTGGTCCATGCTGGAAGTCAGAACCTTAGGAATCTCCCCTAGGTTCCACTGATGTGTTGGCAGACCCAATTTTTGGTCCCCTATGTCAAATGTATGCATGTGTGTTGTATACCACGGGGGCTTGTGTAATGGGGGGTGAAGGGCACAGTGTCAATAACCACACAGACACCGGGAGCCAGGTAAGAGCAGGCAAGCTTGTAGCTGCTGACTCGTTTATTGTGGAAGCTTCTTCTTCTTTCATTGAGTACCAATCCAATCAGCGCATCAATCAGCGGGTCACGCCACTCGAAGCCACCAATGATATAGTCTCCTAGAACCACTAATCACTTGAGGGTTTTGTACTTTGCACCAATGGGGATATATTTCTTATTCTATATGACTCCACATTTCTCCCTTTTCTTTCTTCTTTTTTTTTTTTTTTTTTTTTTGTACATTACTGTGTGTCCTCTGGCCAGGAGCGACACTGTAGTTCCACCAGGTGGCCAACCTGCATGGACACTGCAGGAGATAAGTGGCTGTGCCTGTCTTAGGTCATCTCCCTCTGGAGATCTTACCTGTCATTGACTACCAGCCATCATCAATCCTGAGCGTATAGTACAATTTATAACAGTAACATGTTGATGTAGGGGCCTTTTGGAGTTTTTTGCTGTTGTTTCTTTTACTTCCTTTTTTAGTTGGTGCACCTCATCATTCTGGAGGTCATCATCATTATTAGGGGGCTCTGCTCCCTGTAATTGTACATATTGTGGCTTGGTGCTTACAAGCATTGCCATTGATTTGCTGATGTTGTCGATTTGAACCTGTAATGAATTTCCTTAACAGCATAGCAAGGCATATCATTAGAAGCATTTTAGTCAAGCACAGGTTTGACATTCCTCGCAGGTACCCACACCGGAGTTTTGCTGGTTTCTAGAGAGACACAAGCACAACCCCTACCTTGAGAGAGAAGGGGATGGGGCCCAGGCCATTGAGATGATATGGGTCTTTCCACCTAACTAAAAGCAGAGGAGAATGAGGTGGTAAAGAGCCCCAGTGTTTATATGCAGGCGGTATATTGCTCTCATCAAATGTGAGGAAATTAAGGGGGAAAAGGGCATGGACAAGCACCAAATGAGGGTCATAACAAGGATGGGTAAGGTGCTGTTTAGCAATTGTTTTCTTAAGGGTCATCTGTAGTAAGGACCACATCCAATTGTTGGAGGAAGTCTCGTCCCCAGAGCGTATTAGGCATTTCAGCAATCAGCGGATGGAATGCTCCATTTTCACCATCCATATCTTGCCAAATGACTGAGGAGGCAACCTTACCTGAAGGTTGAAGGCCTCCAACACCCATTATGTTTAGGCCTTGCTCAGTTTTCCATGAGAATTGAGCAGCAGTAACAGCATCAATATTGGTAACATCAGCTCCTGTATCTACTAAACCTTTAACAGGTTTGCCATCTAGAAAGAAAGTCATTCTAGGCTTAGTATCTAATATAGGTAATGCCCAATGACCCTGAGGAGTAGCAGAAGTCCCTCTTACTTGCAGGGCTGAGGGATGCCCCTTTGAGAGTTTAAAGGTACTGCAGGAGAAAGAGCAGAAGACCTGCAGTCTTTAGCCCAATGATACACTTTTTTACACTTTGAACAGGGGGTCTTTGGTCTGGGATTACTCTGTTTGTGTTCGAGGTTATTGCAAAGGGGACAGAAGCATAAGATATGACCAGGTTTCTGGCATCCCCAGAAGATAGGGAGTCCCGTAGGTGAAACAGCAAAAGTGACTGGGTGAGAGGCAGACTGCAGAGAAGCAGATAAGCGTTCCATGGATGCAGCAAGAGCAGAGACGGGGCAGAAAAGGAGAGACCAGGGTCAGAAGGAGGGAGCGGAGGAACTTCTCTGGTGGCTTGAATACATTTAGCTATAGGTTCGGCACAGAGAGGAGCAATGGTTCCTGTAATGGGGGGTGAAGGGCGCAGTGTCAATAACCACACAGACACCAGGAGCCAGGTAAGAGCAGGCGAGCTTGTAGCTGCTGATTCGTTTATTGTGGAAGCTTCTTCTTCTTTTATTGAGTACCTATCCAATCAGCGCGTCAATCAGCGGGTCACACCACTCAAAGCCACCAATCATTTAGTCTCCTAGAACCACCAATCATTTGAGGGTTTTGTATTTTGCACCAAAGGGGATATATTTCTTATTCTATATGACTCCACACGTGTATTTGGTGCTCACAGATTCAGAGAGAAAACCTCATTTCCTCATCTCAGGTTCTGTCTCCAATCTCTCCTGCACCAGCCCTTCAGAATTCCCAGGCAGACTTGTCTCTTCCAGCTGGTTTTGCAAGCAGTCGGATTGGAGGGTGAAGGGTAGAGCTGGGAGGGTTTCCACAACCTGTTGTCCCCTATGTAAACCTCTCTCCAGGTTTGATTTCATCCTGGCTTCATAATAACACTGTGTCATGCAGTGTGTGTTTACTGGGTTTGTATTTTGGGTCAAACTGGGGTTTTCCATGAATTGGTCCCCTCAACTGCTGGACACCAAGATGCAGCTGCAAAATTATTCCTCCCTTGGGCCTCTGCATGACACCTTGAGAAATAGTGACTTCCTTCCCTGCACACAAGTATTAGGCAGCACATGTTTCAGGTTTGTTGGGCAATGTCCTTGATCTCTGAACACTTGGTACCCAGACATTCCTTGGGTTCCTTAATTCCCTTATCCCTCTACTATGCTCAGGGAGGGACAGTTGTGACTGCTGTTTCTGGACCAACTGTGGCATTGGCTGTGTTACTGGAGATTCTTCCCTTATTCTATTATACCCTATTGCCTGTGTCCCTGGTCTGCTAGGAATGTCCAGTTTGAAATTCCAGTAAAATCCCCCCACTTTTTTGTTCGCCCACCTTACAGAGAAGCTGCCTGTCTGCTTTCTGGTTTTTACACCATGGAGCAGCCAGAAAACAACCTCCTTTAATCTGCCATCTTGAAAAACCACAGACAGACCTCATTTAAATGACTTCTGCCATGACCCAAATTCCAAGTGTCTTAGTCTGCTTTTTTCACTGCTGAGATCAAAACATTACAAGAATATTTTGGGGGTTAAAAAGTGTATTTGGTGCTCACAGATTCAGAGAGAAAACCCCACTCAACAAGGACAAAGTATAATCTCCAAAGGCACACCCTCAGTGATCCACCTCCTCCAGTCACACCTATCTGCCTATAGGTACCACCCTGTCAATCCATTCAAGTGGATTAATGTGATTAGTTTAAGGTTATTATAACCCAATCACTTCACTTCTGAAAGTTCTGGTATTGTCTCACATAACAGAGTTTGGAGATACCTCAGATTGAAACCATACACCAAGTAAGATCACATACTAAGGTCATGGAGGCTAGAAGTGGAACACGTGTTCTGTAATGGGACACATTTTTCTCCATATCACCCCTTGTACAGGAACTCATTGAAACATATAAACCACCCTATTAGATGTGCCCAGTGATGCTGTGTTAACAATGCAGAGGGGCTCACTGGGGTTTCACAGGAGGGAGAAAGGGATAATAAGTGGATCACCTGGGATTTTTAGGTTAGTGAAACTATTCCCCACAATACAGAAATAGTAGATACATGACATTTGCCTCTTTAAAAACTGCAACGTCAAGTGTGTACAACATTCTAAATTATGCATTGTAATTAATAATAATATGTCAATATTGGTTTATCAACTGTCACAAGTGTACCAAATGCAACAAGTAAGATAAGTTGTTAACAATGGAGGAAGAACAGAGGGGGTATGTTGGCCTTCTATTTTCTGCTTCACTTTTCCATGAAGCAAATATTGCTCCAAAAATAAATATATGCATTGAAAAGGGTAAACCAGTGTCACTTGCCATATGAAGACTTTAAAGAAATTCACTGCTAACACGAGGGGAGGGGGAGAATAGTTCAGTGGATTCAACAAAGGGGAAGAGGGCAAGCAGGGGTCAATAGAAAAAAGAAAGACCGTGGAATGAATGGGACTCACTTTCCTAATTTCACACATGAATACACCACCATGAAACTCCACATCCTATAGGAAGCACAATAATGGAATCCTAACTAGAAAAAGGTAGACTCCATGTCGGTCTATAATAAGTCAAAATACAGTCTGCTGTCATGCATGGCTAAAAAGAATAAATAAAAAAATAAAAAGAATATCACATGATCAAATAAGTAGACTTAGAAAAATCACTTGCTGAAATTCAACATCTATGCATAATAAAAGTTCCCTGCAAATTAGAAGTAGTAGGTGAAGATTGCACAGCTTCATAAAGAGTGTCTGTAAACAGCTGGAGCTGATCATATATTTGATGGCAACAGAATAAATATTTTCCACCATAGAAGGAAAAAGCAAGAGTGTCTGTTTTCAACAGTTTTGTTCAATAAAGCACCAGAAATTCTGGCCAGAACTAAGTCAGGAACAAGAAACAAAGTCATTTGTATTAGAAGGAAATTACAAAAACTGTCCCCCTTGGAGATGACATGATATTCTGTGCAGACAATACCAAATTATCTTTCTCCCACATCCCATACAATTAATGTGAGATTAGCAAGACTATGAAACATATACAAATAATTTTGATTTCCACACACTAGCAAAGAAATAACATTTTGAAAGAGTACCATTAACCAACAAATTAAAATATACTTCAACTGGAAGGGCAGCTCCCTTCCTGACACACCTATAGGAGGCTAGAGGACCTTTGACAAAACCCAGGAGTCAAGAAGAAGAGGTATTGAGAGACTCGGGACCAACTCAGAGCCACCTGGGAATATACCCCACCCGAAGGCCACCACCCCAAGAAGGCCAGCTTCCTAGTGGAGCACCACATAATCAAGTTCCTCCAAGACTTCAGGCTACTGAAGGCTAAGAGGTGAGTTATTGGAAATCTACAGAGACAATATTAGTCAATAAAGGAAATCTGCAATATCCCAGAGTTTCACTACTAGAGGGGTAGATACCTGAGCAATATGAGAAAACAAGGGAAGAAAATCCCAAACAAACCTAGATGGTATAGCAATAATATCCAATGGCAGCATGGCAGAAGAAATGTCAGAAAGGGAGTTTAGAATGTACATAATCAACACGATCAGGGAAGCAAACAAGGAGATGAAAGACCAAATGCAGGCATTGAAGGATGAGATGAAAGAGCAAATGCAGGCATTGAATGATTGCACCAATCGACAGTTAAAAGAGCAAATACAGGAAGCAAAAGATCATTTCAATAAAGATTTAGAGATATTGGGGAAAAAAACCAAACAGAAATCCTTGAAATGAAGGAAACAATAAACCAAATTAAGAACTCCATAGAAAGCATAACCAATAGGATAGAACACCTTAGATATTGAAGAAAAAATATTTAATCTTGAAAACAAAGTTGACCAAACAGAGAGGACGGTAAGAAAACATGAACAGAATCTAAAAGAACTATGGGATATCATGAAAGGGTCAAATTTAAGAATCACTGGGATTGAGGAAGGCACAGAGAAACAAACCAAAGGATGAAATGGAAAATCAAGTACAAGAGGCTTATAGGTCCCCAAATGCACAAAACCACAACAGACCCACACCACGGCACATTATATTGAAAATATCTAACATACAAAATAAAGACAGAATTTTAAAAGCTGCAAGAGAAAAGAGTCAAATTACATTCAGGGGGAAACCAATACATACAGCAACAGATTTTTCAATCCAGACCCCAAAAGCTAGAAGGGCCTGGGACAACATTTACCAAGCCCTGAAAGAAAATGATGCCAACCAAGAATCTTATACCCAGCAAAACTTACCTTCAAATTTGACGATGAAATAAAATCCTTTCATGATAAACAAAAGCTAAAAGAATTTAGAAAAAGAAAGCCAGCATTACAGAACATTCTCAGCAAAATGTTTCATGAGGAAGAGATGAAAAACAACAATGTAAATCAGCAAAGGGAGGAACAACCCTAAAGGAACAGCCAAATAAAGGAGAAACGAAGTTGTGTCAAAAAAAAAAAAAAAAATGAGCCAAATGACCAGGAATACAAATCTTATCTCAATAAAAACCCTGAATGTTAAGGGCCTGAACTCATCAATCAAAAGACATAGACTGGCAGGTTGGATTAAAAAGAAAGATCCAACAATTTGCTGTCTGCAAGAGACTCATCTCATAGAAAGAGATACCCACAGACTAAAGGTGAAAGGATGGGGAAAAGCATACCATGCACATGGACTCAGCAAAAAAGCCAGAGTATCCATCCTCAATTCAGATAATGTGGACTTCAAGCCAAATTTAGTCAGAAGGGATAAAGAAGGACGTTTCATACTGCTTAAGGGAAGCATAAATCAGCAAGACATAACAATCATACATATCTATGTCCCAAACATTGGCTCATCCATGTACGTCAAACAAATCCTTCTCAAATCCAGAAATCAAATAGACCACAACACAATAATACTAATAATAATAACACACCTCTCTCACCACTGGACAGATCCTCCAAACAGAAATTGAACAAAGAAACCATAGATCTCAATAACACAATCAGTAATTTAGACTTAACGGACATTTATAGAATATACCATTCAACAAAGAGAGGATACACTTTCTTCTCACCAGCACATGGATCCTTCTCTAAAATAGACCATATTTTATGCCACAAAGCTAATGTTAGCAAGTACAAGAAGATAGAGATACTACCTTGTATTCTATCAGATCATAATGGATTGAAAATAGAAATAAATGACAGAGAAAAAACAGAAATTACTCCAACACCTGGAGATTAAATAATATGCTATTGTATGATTAATGCATAACAGAAGACAACAGGAAAGAAATTAAAAAATTCTTAGAGGTAAATGAGAACAAAGAAACATCATATCAAAATCTCTGGGACACTATGAAAGCAGTACTTAGAGGAAAATTTATTTCATGGACTGCATTCAATAAGAGAAGAAAAAAATCAACAAATAAACAACCTGACATTATGGCTCAAAGCCTTAGAAAAAGAAGAACACACCAGCACCAAAAGTAGTAGAAGACAGGAAATAGTTAAAATCAGAGCTAAAATAAACAAAATTGAAACAAAAGAAACAATAGAAAAAATTAACAAAATAAAGAGTTGGTTCTTTGAAAAAATAAACAAAATCGATAAACCCTTAGCCACACTAACAAAGAGAAGACGAGAGAAAACCCAAATTACTAAAATTCAGAATGAACAAGGAAATATCAATCACAACGGACATGATTGAAATACAAAACATAATTAGAAGCTATTTTGAAAATCTATACTACAACAAAACAGAAAATCTCGAAGACATCAACAGGTTTCTATAGACATATGAATTACCTAAACTGAACCAGGAGGACATACACAATTTAAATAGATCAATTTTAAAGTAATGAAATAGAAGAAGTAATCAAAAACCTATCAATAAAGAAAAGTCCAGGACCAGATGGGTTCTCAGCCGAGTTCTACAAAACCTTTAAAGAAGAGCTCACTACAATACTTCTCAAAGTATTTCATGAAATAGAAGAGGAGGGAACCCTCCTAAACCCATTCTATGAAGCCAATATCACCCTGATACCTAAACCAGACAGAGACACATCAAGGAAAGAAAATTTCAAACCAATATCCTTAATGAACATTGATGCAAAAATTCTCAACAAAATCTTAGCAAATTGCATACAAAAATATATTAAGAAGACAGTGCACCACGATCAAGTGGGTTTTATCCCAGGGATGCAAGGTTGGTTCAACATTCAGGAATCAATAAATGTAATTCACCATATCAACAGACTTAAAGTCAAAAATCACATGATTATTTTGATAGATGCAGAAAAAGCATTTAATAAAATACAGCATCCCTTCATGCTCAAAACACTAGAAAAAAAAAGGGATAGTGGGAACATTCATTAACATTGTAAAAGCCATCTATGCTAAGCCCATGGTCAATATCATTCTAAATGGTGAAAATCTGAAAGCATTCCCCCTAAAAACTGGAACAAGGCAGGGATTCAACTTCTATTCAACATTGTCCTCGAAATTTTAGCCAGAGCAATTAGACAGACCAAGGAAATTAAAGGGATATGAATAGGAAAAGAAGAACTCAAAATATCCCTATTTGTTGATGACATGGTTCTATATTTAGAGGAACCAGGAAATTCCACCAGAAAACTTTTAGAACTCATAAGTGAATTCAGTAAAGTAGCAGAATATAAGATCAATGCTCATAAATCCAATGCATTTTTATACATAAGTGATGAATCCTCAGAAAGAGAAGTTAGGAAAACTACCCCATTCACAATAGCTGCAAAAAAATTAAAATACTTGGGAATCGATCTAACAAAAGAGGTGAAAGATCTCTACAATGAGAACTACAGACCACTAAAGAAAGAAATTAAAGAAAACCTTAGAAGATGGAAAGATCTCCCATGTTCTTGGATAGGCAGAACAAATATTGTCAAAATGGCCATACTACCAAAAGTGCTATACAGATTCAATGCAATTCCAATTAAAATCTCAATCACATACCTTACAGAAATAGAGCAAGCAATTATGAAATTCATCTGGAAGAATAAGAAACCCTGAATAGCTAAAACAATCCTTAGCAGGAAGAGTGAAGTAGGGAGTATCACAATACCAGAACTTCAACTACACTACAAAGCAATAGTAACAAAAACAGCATGGTACTGGTACCAAAATAGACAGGTAGATCAATGGTACAGAATAGAGGACACAGACACGAACCCAAATAAATACAATTTTCTCATAGTAGACAAAGGTGCCAAAAATATGCAATGGAGAAAAGATAGCCTCTTCAACAAATGGTGCTGGGAAAACTGGAAATCCATATGCAACAGAATAAAACTAAACCCCTATCTCTCACCCTGCACAAAAATCAACTCACAGTGGATCAAGGACCTTGGAATCAGACCAGAGACCCTGCATCTTATAGAAGAAAAAGTAGGTCTAAATCTTCAACTTGTTGGCTTATGATCAGACTTCCTTAACAGGACTCACATTGCACAAGAAAAAAAAGCAAGAATCAATAACTGGGATAGATTCAAACTAAATAGCTTTCTCTCAGCAAAGGAAACTATCAGCAATGTGAAGAGAGAGCCTACAGAGTGGGAGAAAAATCTTTGCCACTCATACTTCAGGTAGACCACTAATTTCCAGAATATATAAAGAACTCAAAAAACTCTACACCAAGAATACAAATAACCCAATCAACAAATGGGCTAAGGAAATGAACAGATACTTCACAGAAGAAGATCTACAATCAACAGATATATGAAAAAATGTTCAACATCTTTAGTAATAAGAGAAATGCAAATCAAAACTACCCTACGATTCCATCTCACCCCAATTAGAATGGTGATTATCAAGAATATAAGCAACAACAGGTATTGGAGAGGATGTGGGGAAAACAGTACACTCATACATTGCTGGTGGGTCTGCAAATTAGTGCAGCCACTCTGGAAAGCAGTGTGGAGATTCCTTAGAAAACTTGGAATGGAACCACCATTTGACCCAGCTATCCCACTCCTTGGTCTATACCCAAAGGACTTAAAATTAGCATAGTATAGTGATGCAGCCACATCAATGTTCATAGCTGCTCAATTCACAATAGCCAGATTGTGGAACCAACCTAGATGCCCTTCAATTGACAAATGGATAAAGAAACTGTGGAATATATATATATATATATATATATATATATATATATATATATACACACACACACACACACACAATGGAAGATTACTCAACAGTAAAAAATAATAAAATTATGGCATTTGCAGGCAAATTGATGAAATTGGAGAATATCATGCTAAGTGAGATAAGCCAATCTTGAAAAACCCAAGGACGAATGACCTTGCTGATAAACAGATGATGACACAAAATGCGGGGTGGGAGGGGGGCAAGAATGGAGGAAGGAGGGACTGTATAAAAGGACAAGAGGGGTGGGAGGGGTGGGGGGGAAATAACAGAATGAATCAAAAACTATTACCCTAGGTAAATGTATGATTACACAAGTGGTATGCCTCTACTTCATGTACAGAGAAACAAGCTGTATCCCATTTGTTTACAATAAAAATGAATTTTAAAAATATACTTCAGTACAAATATAGCAACACCTGCAGACAATGAGTATGCTAAAAACTCTAAAATACTGGTGAAACATGAGTCCATTGGTAAGAAGTGGACAGAAGGCCACATTCACAAATCTGAAGTTTCAGTAGAATAAAGAGGCCACCTTGGGACTGAGGATATAGCTCAGTTGGTAGAGTGCTTGCCTTGCATGCACAAAGCCCTGGGTTCAATCCCCAGCATCACAAAAAAAGAAAAAGATGCCACCTCATACAAACTGATCGGTGGGTTTCACACAATTAAACTCAATAGGTTTTTGTTGTGGGTTTGTACACATCTTGGAAAATTTACCTACAAAGGCAAAAGAACTACAAGACATAAAACAACCTTGAAAAGGTTAAAGAGGGAAGAAGTACACTTTCTGACTTTTTCCATGGGATTCAGCAAAAGCTTAGAGGTTGATTTGTAGCCTGCCATTCATATGAGAAAACACAAAGTTTTGAAAATTCATGCTCTGACTGTCTGGCCAGCTTAGGAGTTATAAAAACAAAAGCACAGAAAATTCAAAGGTTGTACAAGGAACAGGACAAAACTAAAAGTTCAAACATCAATGAAAAGAATTTAAAGTGATAATGAAGAGAATGAATTCTATTTTATATGTCTCTTTATTGTGAGATAATTAAAGATTCACAAAAATGACATAGAGATTTCTCAAATATCCATCAACCAGTTTCTCCCAGGACACTACAGAGGAACAAAACTTTACCTCTCCCCTCTCAAGATATCCAACTGGTCTGAGGATTCAATTAAGATAAAACAGATGGACATGAGAAAGGCACGTGAACTTCATCCATTGCCTGAGACTCTCACGGCAGGGCCAACGGTCCCACAATCAAGGTCACGTTTGGGGCTGGAATGCAAGCAGGGCACACTAGCTGCCTCGGCCATAGCAACATTGGTTCCAGTGCCAGGGCCCTGGGGACTTCTAAAAAGAGGAGCTGGAGAGTCGAGATGATGGACTAGAGGAAGCCTGCACTCCCAGTTGCTCCAGGGCTCAGGATTCAGCAGGGTGGGTGAAAGAGGAAGTTGAGTGAAGTTTAACACTGGACAGTCAGAGTCCTCCAGAGACTCAGAAATTCAGGTGCACTGAACAAAGACAAGGAAGAGACCATCTGAGCCAGGCCAACGGCAGCAGGGCAGTAGCAGAGCACGGGTTCCCCACAGAGGAAAGGGGTAACACAAATGGAGAGAGAAACACAGTAGGTCAAGTGCACAGAGACTTCTGCGGGACAGCAGAGCCACCTGAACGTCACTGACCCGAGCTGCATAGTAACTGGTGTTTGAAAAGTGCTCTGGTTCTCAACTGGCATGTGGGGAGCTAAGCTGAGGGGTCATCTTTAGGAGGCCGTGCTGAGGCTGGCTCTTGTGGGAGCCCAGGAGACGACAGTAAATGTCACCGTGCTGTCCTGGCAAGTGCTACCCTGTGGCTCAGGTGTACCTAGGAGGACATCAGTGAAACAGCAACAGAGAAGTTGGTACCTGGGGGATTCAAGTCAGAGGCATGGAGAGCAGGACAACTCTCTTTCCCTTTGACAGCTGGTGGCTCTTGTGTCCAGCTGAGAGGGTCAGGAACCTGATCAGGCTGGTGTGATTACACATGGGTTTGAACCTGGGAAGCCTGCATTCATGGGCAGCTCACCTGACACGTTTAGCGTGGGTAAGGGAAAGGGTTTCTGTCAGAGGGGTGGGCAGGATATATATTAATTGCTAACAAATTTATTTAATAGAATAAAACCACAGGAGACAATTATCTTTTTAGAATCAGGGAGCATAACAGGTTGAACCAAGCTAAGATCTGGCTCTAACAAAAAAATGGAGCCTGTGCTTGGTTTATTTACAGTGCTACAAACCAAGGGGGAACTGGTAGGAGCTTCTTCCATGAGAAACAGGATGGGGTGGAATTAAAAAAGCCATTTTGCTCTAGTGCGTCATGTGACACATCTAGACATGCAAATTCTGGCATGGGAACCACATACCTCAGGCCATCTGAAACAATTTCTCATGATTGCCAGTTCTTGAAAGCCAGAGTTTGGTGTCTGATGGAGTCACCACGACTGATCTTATTTGCTAGTCACAGATGGCTTCGCACAGGCAACAGAGCTTGGGAGGCTGAGTTGGCTTTGATACCCTGACCTATATACAGGTTCTCAGGAGGCTCCTGAGATCCACTCTCCCAGTAGAAATCATCAGGTGACCAGCCACAGGGGTGTGTCCATCTACAATCTCAGGAGCAGACAACACCTAACAGAGACCCAAAGACCAGATTAGAGCTAAGGACCAGCTGCCAGGACACCCCTCTCAGAACCACCCTGGGAGTGTGTTCATCAGGTTCTTCTAGACAAAACACCAAGGTACAATACTTCCCATTCCATCCCACTTTTTACTAGTCAGACGGGACCCTGAGAGCTATTTCCACCACCTTCCATTTTAGGCCACTCCAGGTGGCCACTCAGTGAGCAATGCAAAAAGAGAAAGGTCATAAAAATTCCTAGTCCCTGCCCTCTCTATGGGAGGCAGAGCCCAGGAAAAAGCGGAAAAGACAGTCAGGCACATGCAGTGATCATCCACATCAACAGTTTGAAACAGCAAAGTGTAGAGAATGTTTCCATTTTTTATTGAGTTCTTTTTTCTTTTTCTGTCCTCAGTACACTCATATGTAAAAGGGCAACAATAATAAAAATGATAACGTGAATAACAAAAATGGTCAAATGAATTTAGTGAGCTTCCCTAAGATTCCGGGTGGGAACCCAGCGGAGTTCTTGGTAAATTAAAACATGTGGACACGTGTGACTTTCAACCCTATTCATGATCTTTCTTCCTACTGACCAACACCTGACTTCTCCAGTTCTGTACAAGTTCCACTGACATGTGACTGATCTCTACCCCTCTCCCAGCCACACATGACTACTGAGGGTCCTCAATTCTGTTAAACCCACCTGACTTCACCTTGAGGGTCTCATGAAGAGTCTGACGTTCAAGAGCAAGCACAGGACCAAAGGCAAAGGGGTACAAACCTGGGCTCCAGTGCTGACCACAGGATCCTACTGGTCTTTCCATAACCTTCTTCTCCTAGGGACTTCACATCCTCAGTTCTGAAACTTTCTAATACTCACATCCTCCAGTGCATCACCATCGGTTCACACTCCTGAGTTCCCAAAGTTATGTCAATGAAAGACCCCTGAATCCAATATCACATCATTTAAAATCTCAAGAAAACCCAGAATTTCAATTCAATCATAGGCCACAAAATCCACATTGGTGAGGTCTCTTCTCAATCTGGTACCACATATGCAAAGCATGGGTAATCAGACATGCAAATAATGTCCTCGTTTCTGCACTTGATCTCCTACCTCCATATATCAACAGTCTTGAGACACCTCTTATTCCAGTGCTGTGAATTCAACTTGGAGCCCCACTACCTGTTAACCTTCTTCTGGGTCACAATTTTGTAACCTAGTCTGCCTTGACCTGTGCAGCATCAACAAAGGGTTTCATGTATAGGTGAACAAAGATGGAGAAAAACACAGAAATGAAGAAAATACAGAGACATTACCAAGTAAAACTGGGGTCAGGTGAGACACTGCACTCTGATGAAGGAACAGTGACCTCGAACTAGCTCTCCAAATTTATTATGGGGTCTCATTATCATGCATCGTAAATTGTCAAGTCTTTTGAGTTATCAAGAGGCTTCTCTGTGCACTAAAAACTTACAGAGCTAGAAACATAATTTGCAGCTATACTACTGCTGCTGCTAGGAACATTCTGCCACACCCAGGAATCTCCAGAAATTATGGGACTACTTTTTTTTGTTTGTTTTCTTTAATCATTTTTTTCTATTCAGTTACACATTATTGCAGAATGCACTTTGATTCATTGTATATCAATGGGGTACACCTTTTCATTTCTCTGGTTGTACATGAGGTAGAGTCACACCATTCATGTAGTCAAACATCTCACTCCAGTTAGAATGTCCTGTGACTTCTGATAACTGTTACCGTCCGAGCCAAGAGTCAAGGCTGATCACATCCTCACCTCTGGCGTGGAATACTTCCCAGGCTTAACTTATGCCACCACCCCAGGGTCAGCAGATGGCCAGGGATTCATCCACTCTCCACACTAGTCAAGGTTCATGACAGAGGGGGTGGTTCTGACACAAATGTTCTGAAGCTTTCCTGTCTGAACAGCTGCATAAACAGAAGCAAAGGTCATAGTTTTATCCCAGAGTCAATAAGTGCAAACCACCCAGCCATCACACCTACCTGTAACTCTACCACCATGCTGGACTCTGAGCTGATTCTGGTGGCTCTGCTGGCCTGCCTGAGTGGGATGGTGTTGACGTCTGTCTGGAAGCAGAGGAGTCTCCAGGGGAAGCTGCCTCCAGGTCCCACTCCACTGCCCTTCATTGGAAACTTCCTGCAGCTGGAAAAGAATGAGATGTACAACAGCCTCATGAAGGTGCCACCAGGCAGGGAGGTGGGTGGAACTGGTGGGCATGGGGGCTGCCCAGGTCCACAGTGGCTCTGTGGCAGAGGGTCGACCACAATGAGTCAGATTCTGAGGACACTTTTGCAGATTTTACAGGTTCAGCAGCTGGTTTCTCACCAGAAATTCCAGGTCTTGGGATTTTAACCCCTTGTCAGAGTCTTGGGGAATTGCAACCCAGACCGTGACATGAGGGAACTGGACCAATACAGGGAATGAGCCCTCTAACCAACACACCCACCCGCAACAGATGAGCAGAAACTACGGCCCCGTGTTCACCATCCACTTGGGGACTTGTTGAGTTGCGGTGTTGTGTGGATATGATATGGTTAAGGAGTCGCTGGTGGATCAGACTGAGGAGTTCAGTGGGAGAGGCCAGCAGGCCACCTTTGACCACCTCTTCAAAGGCTATGGTGAGGGGGACATGGTGTGGGGTGATGTGGGCAGGTGTATATGGTATCCTTAGTTTCCCCAGCTTTCTGCTTTAACCCACCTGCCCCTCCAGGTTGCAGAGACGTTGTCTGCTCTTCTCCACATCCCTATCCATTGTTGCCTCTTTCTGTGTTCACTCTGGAGTGTTAAGCTTTCTGTGTCCCCATTTCTCCCTCCCTCACTCTTCCTATCTCCCTGTTCGCTCTCAGGACATGTCTCTTCTGCTCTTGGACTGACCCATTATCTAGAAGATCTCAACATTTCTCTACTGGCATCCTGTCCTTCTAAAGTTATAGGAAGTTTTTATCTTTTTGTCATCCTTACCTACTGTGACTCCCTGTGTCTCTTTCTCCCTTTTCCTCCCTTCCTCATCTTCTGTCAGAATCTCACACCACGTCTGCTTCCTCTATCTCCTTGTGCCACTGTCTCCTCTCCCAGACACTCAGTTTCTCTCTCCTCATTTTTCCATCTTCCCCAGCTGTTTATAATATTGTCAGGGAGCAGCACACACCCCGGAAAAGAGAGTCAGGATCCCTGCAGATGGAAGAAGATGCAAGACACTGTTGGGAGAGTTGACCTGCTTTATTCAGAGGCAGCAGCAACGTTTAGTCAGCTGCCAGCCAGTTCCATTTGGCCCCTAGCCAGCCCCTAGTCCACTCCCCAAGCCATTCCCATAGGCTTATCTTATATGGAGGCCAGAGAGGCACAAGGTCAGCAGGTTGCATCACTGGTCACATGGGCACAAGCAAATGTTTGTGACCTTGGTACACACACTGAATCAGTGTTTGTGTCCTTGGCTGCTCACTGGAAACCACCCCACAGAAGCCTTAGCCAGGGAGCCTCTCAGCCATGTGGAGCTGCCCTACAACCCGCCCAGCTCCTGTGTCTCCTCCAGCTCCCACAGTCTCCCTTCACTTCATTCAGCCCTCTCCCCCTTCCTTCTCCTTCCTTCCCCACCGTGGTGTGTCTCTGCACCTCTTTCTCTCCACCTCTCTGTTTTGCCCGGCTCTCTTCTCCTGATTGTCCCCTCCCAGGCCGTCTCCTCTTTCTGGGTGTGTCTGACGTGGGCTCTGAGTTGTATTCATGAGGCTCCCTCACGCTCCCTCTGGATCCGTCTTTGTCCCACTGCATGAACCTCAGGAGCCTCCTCAGGGGTGGGTTATGGATGGCGGGAGCCTCTGGGTGACCTCTGCCCTCCCGTGTGCTCACACCCCAGGTGTGGCCTTCAGCAACGGGGAGCGCACCAAGCAACTCAAGCGCTTCTGCCTCCATGTGCTGCGGGAACTGGGTGTGGGGAAGCGGGGCACTGAGCATCGCATCCAGCAGGAGGCAGACTTCCTCATCGAGGCCCTGCAGAGCACACGCGGTGAGCAGGGAACCCCAGAGTGCTCAGTAAGCAGAAGGGAAAGCCCCATGCTGATGACCTGGGTGGTGGCCTGGGACCGTGACACAGTTGTGGAAAGGCTCCTGTGCCCCAGCTCTGGGGTCTGATGCCTCCCATATACCACCTAAGGTTCCTCTCATATCCCACCCCTGTGATTCGAACCAGGGAAGGGGGAGAGGTTAATGTGGTACCAGACAAAAATATGTGTCACTGGTTTTCGTTTTGAATGATGTAAGTGCATCTGATCAGTAGATGCTTGTCATGCACCCAGGTTCACAGAGTGGGGACGAACCACCATCCATGCTCTGAGATCCCTGGATACTTAAACACATTTTGCCTTAACCTCCAGCCAAGGTCCGTGAGGAGACTGACCAGGTGATTGGCAGGAACCGGCAGCCCAGCTGTGGGGACCGAACAAAGATGCCCTACACACAGGCAGTGATCCACGAAATACAAAGATTTGCAAATGTGGGCCCCTTTGCCATGGCTCACAGGGTCACCAAGGACACCAGGTTTCGGGACTTCTTCCTACCCAAGGTGCTGGCCTGCCCCACGCAGCAGGACTCCAAATCATATCCTGGGACCCCAGCACTCCCTCCCAATTGGAGGCTTTCCAGGCCTCTAATACTCAAGGAATTCCTCAATCACCATGTCCCTTCATGGTTCCCACCTACAGATTCCTGCTCCCCATGTCTCCCCCACACTTAATGCTTTGGAAAATTCACCCCAGTCCACAAATCTTCTCTCTCAGAGCACATGAACCTCCAAGTCCTCCCAACTTGCTTCCTTTAGAGACATGAGCAGGATATGCCCCAACCTCCTGTCCTAGGACACACACCCCATCTTCTCTGAACTTCCTGAGTGACAGTAGTCTCATGTCCTACAAAGCTCTCCCAGAGAAGACCCCAAGTACCTCCCTTCCCATTTCCCTTCACCTCCACCACAAAATTCCCTCCATCCCCAAATAACATTTCACTGCCTTCGGTACATACATCTCACCTTGTCAAATCCCCCTTCCTCTCACCTGCTAGGGCACTGATGTGATCTATATGCTGGGCTCCCTGCTGATTGACCCCAGGATCTTCTCCACACCTGACGACTTCAAGCCCCAGCACTTCCTGGATGACAAGGGGCTGAAGAAGGTTGATGCTCACGTGCCCTTTTCCATGGGTAAGAGACCAGGTGGCTCACACCCACCTGGACCTCCCTCATCCCAGATCTCCTTCCTCCCTGCAGTCTAGTGTCTTTCTTTCTCCAGCTGAGAAGTTCCTCTTGCCCTTCGGACCAATGACTTGCAACCCCCATGACTCCCAATCACCAAGTGTCTGTACCCAGGCCACAGGAACATGTAAAATCCCTTTCCAACCTGGGGGAAATCAAGGCTCAGAGTGAAGAAGAGTTCCTCCAAGGAAACACACACACACACACACACACACACACACACACACACACAGATCTTTAGACCCTTAGAAAGGAGAAGACAGCGCAGAGAGCATATATGAGAATATATTTGGGGGATGGTGCATGGACCCAAAACTTCCCATTGCTATAGCCCTCCATGGACAACCCCATCCCATGTACCAGGGAATCTGAGACTCAGAGAGGAGTGGAGCCTTCTCTTACTCTCTCAGGCCAGAGTACGGCAGCCTTTCCTCCCTGGGAGAATGCAGCATGGATCTGGAACTGGGAAAGGTCTGCAGTAAGACTTGGCTTCACCTCCACCCTCCCTCCTTTCCTCCCCAGGAAAGAAGAGCTGCTTGGGAGAAGGCCTGGCTACGATGGAGCTCTTTCTCTTCCTCACCTCCATCATGCAGAACTTCTGTTTCAAGTGTTCCCCGGAACCCCAGGACATAAAGTTGTCCTTGAATCACGAGGATTTTGCCAGGGTCCCACCAAACTTCACCATGAGCTTCCTGCCACGCTGAACCAGGGCTGTGCCAGGGCAGGGTGAGCAGGCCCAGTGAGGGGTGGGAAGGAGCCAGGGGAGGGTCCAGTGGGAGGGGTGGGACTAGGGGAAGTGGTGACTAGGAGCAGGAAAGAGGGGAACAGGTGGTGGGAGAAGGAAGAGAACAGACTACTCATCTAGCTAGAGACAGATGCTTAAGTGCTGGGACGGGGGCCAGGGGAACCTCACACTGCTGTGACCAGTGAATAATACCAGTCATGATACATTCACCAACTATTCTGTGTCAGCTTGTGCTAAATGAATCCTGAGCTACTTGGTTAATGCTCAGGAACCCACGGAGAGGAAAGGGGTGTTCATCCCCATTTTACTAGTGACCCAGCTGAGCCTTAGAAAGCTTAAGTTACTATCCAACTTCACACCAAACAAGTGTCAGCAAATACCTGAACACAGGTCTGTGCCCACAATCCTTTGAGTGCTCACTAAAAAGTCACCCCTTCCAAAATATAAACTCACTAAGGACATAGCGTCTTATCACATCAGCAGAAAAGTCCTGTCCTTGAGTTTTTCCAGAGCCCTGGTAGGAAGTTGACCTGGCTTCACCACACAGTAACCCACAGTCTCACCTCAGTGTGCACACTGTGAGCACCAAGGCTTCAGAGTCTGTGCCACCCTCATGGTAGGGCTTATCAGAGTCAAACTGGGATGCCAGCATCAGGGCTCTTCGTGGTGTGTGTGTGAGAGACAAACGCTTTCAGACAAGGCCAGGAAAACTTGCTTCTGCACACAGCAGTGAATGTGTATGTATTCACACAGAGATGTGCATGCAAATGTAGGTTTGCATGTTCTCCTGAGGAGATGCATGAACACATGTTCTCACATAGCTTTATGAAGGTGTGTATCTCTCTTAATGATGTGCAATTGACTATAGAATCCAGATATGTGTATCAGAATCACCTGAAGAATTTCAAGGAGTTGGGGTAAATCCCCTTAGACTTGGGAGCCTTGAGCAGTGCATCATCTGATCTACTTGATCAGGACACATCAACCCAGGATTTCTGTATCCTAACAGAAAGGATACACACACACACACACACACACACACACACACACACACAAACCTTTTCTGCATATGAACAGAACACTCACTCCATTATAAGGACCTTGATTGGTAAAGATTACAAACCAGCATCTGAGTCAGATAATAAGTCAGCATTTGAGCAAGTCCACATTTACGCAAATGCATGCCTCTAAGTGGAGAAGATGGCAGCAGCGAGCTAGGCCGTGAGTCCCAATCTCCTCAAAAGAAAAGAGGAAATGAGGAAATGAAATAGGAGCAGAATTGAAAGGTGGGTGAAAAGATAAATGCTCCAAGACTCAGTATTACAATATGCAAGACCTGGAGAATAATTAAACTAAGTGGAGTCTGAAAAACAAGCAAGAGTAGCCACTCTCATATCTAACAAAGCATATTTCAAACAAAAATTAATCAGAAGAGACAAGGCAGGTCACTACCTACTGCTAAAGGGAGCACCCAACAAGAAGATACAATAATAGTAAATTTTTATGCCCCAAATGTCCACACGCTCATTTACATAATTAAAAAATTCTTGAATTTAAGTCACAGATAGACAACAATACAATAATACATGGTGAATTCAACTGCCCTTCTCAACAAGATAAATATCATTCAGAGTTAAAATCAAAAAAGACACTTCTGACCTAAATAATACTATAAATCAACTGGACCTAACACACTATATGTAATATTTCACCCAACAAAAGCTAAATTCACTTTCTTCTCAGCAGCTCATGGAAATGCTTCTAAATAGATCATATTATAGCACACAAAGCAAGTCTTAGAAAATAAAAAAATATTAATTTTATCTCATACATCTTATCAGATGAAAATGAATTTAAATCAGAAATCAACAGAAAGAAAACTTACAGACACCAATAAGCTCATGGAGATTGAATAATATTCTTTTAAATTAGGATGGATCATATGGGAAGTGAGAGGAGAGATTAAAAATTCCTGGAATCAAAGGAGAAGAGCAACACAACATACCAAAATCTGTGGGAGACTATGAAGTTGGTGCTAAAAAAAAAAAAAAAAAAAAAAAAAAAAAAAAAAAAGCTTATGGCATTAAGTGCCCACATTAAAGTAAACAAACAGAAAGATACCAAATAAACAGTGTAATGTTACATCTCAAGGCCCTACGAAAGCAGAAACAAACTAATTCCAAAGTCAGTAGAAGATTGGAGATAAGATCAGAGCTGAAATTAATAAAATTGAAAATCAGAAAAATAATACTAAGGGTCAGTGTACCAAAAAGTTGATTTTTTGAAAAGATAAACAAGAGTTGATAACCTTTGCAAAACTAATCAAAAAAATGACAAAGAAGCCCCAAATCAGCAAAATTAGAGGTGAGAATGGAGATATTACATATGAGATTACTGAAATCCAGAGGACCATCAGGAACTATTTAGAAAACATATTCCAATAAATCCAAACTTCTAGAAGATATTGGCAAATTTCCAGACATATATGACCTACCCAAATTGAACTGAGAGGATATAGAAAACCCTAAACAGACCAATATCAGGCAATGAGTTCAAAACAGCAATTAAAAGCCTTCCAAAAAAGAGCCCAGGAGAGGATGAAATCTCAGCAAATTTCTACCAGACCTTAAAGTAGACCTAACACCAATCCTCCTCAAATTATTCCATGAACTAGAAAATTCCAAAACTCTTTAAGCCAGTATCACGCTGATGCCAAAACCAGACAAAGACACATCAAGAAAAGAAATCTACAGACCAAAACTGTGATAAAACTGATGCAAAAATCTTCAATAGAATACTAGCAGTTACCACTCAATCCAAATTTAAAATCACAATTAGAAGGACACCATAATAAAGCTGGATTTAGCACTAAGATGCAAGAGTAGTTCAACAGACACAAATTAATACATGTAATTCATCACTCGAGTACAATAAAAATCACATGATCATCTCCAGAAAAGTCTTGGAAAAAAAATCCAGCATCCATTCATATAAAAACACTGGAGAAACTAGGGATAGAAGGACTTAGCATTGTGAAGTTGTACATGACAATCCCAAAACCAACATCATACTGAACAGAGAAAAACCAAAACCATTTCCTCTAAAATCACAAACAAGATAAGACTGTCCATTCTCACTGCTCCTACTCAATATAAATCTTGAAATTCTAGATAGAGAAATCAGGAAAGAGAAGTAAACTGAAAGATGCCATTAGGAAAAGAAGTCAAACTGTTTGCTGATAGCATGACTTTATACCTGGAGACCCAAAAACCTCCACCAGAAGACTTCAGGAGCTGATTCAATTTTTCAGAAAAGTAACAGGACTTAAGATCAACCTATAAAAATCAATAGTTTTCCTATACTTCAATAATCAATCTTCTGAGAAAGAAATCAAGAAAACAAATACATGAACAATAACCTCAAAAAGTACTTAGGAATAAATATAACTATGTGGTGAAAAAACACTACAGTGAAAATTATAAAACACTGAAGAAATTGAAAAATACCTCAGAATTTGGAAATATAGTGCATACTCTTGGAAAGGTAGAATTAATATTGTCAAAATGGCCATGTTACCAAAAGTGATACATAGGTTCCATGTGATTCCTATCACCATACCAATGACATTCTTTTTCTTTTCTTCTGTTTAAGACTGTTTACATGGAAAATGTGTACATGTAAAGTACAAAAGGTACAAAAAGTTGTATATACAGTAGAAAGACAACTAAGTAAATGCCAAAAACCTATGCACAGAAATGTCTAGAGGTATATTTCACCCCCAAAAATTAACAGTGGTACCATCTGAGTGGCCAACTGATTCTTCAAAATTCCCAAAATTATCCTTAAAGAACTATAATTATGATTGAAACATGAAATAATTCTTTAAAATATGCCCACTGGCAGATGGTTGAGTAATGTCACATACAAAGCAGTGACTTTGGCCCTAACTCTTCAGAGAATTGCAAGCAGTACATTCCCACTGAGGAGAGCTCAAATACCTCCAGTCCCCAGCAATACATCCCTGAGGGCCAGTGTTTAGTCTCTCTCTCCCTTCTCTGCTAGACTTACTTCCAGTTGAATTTTTTCTATTCCTCCACAATTCTGCTGCCACAAGGACCTGAAGGAGAGGCTGTGAGGTAGCACGTTTCCAAAGGACATGGTGCCTCAGCTTTGAACATTCAAAAACCCAAATGCACATGGTTTTCCTACTGATGGAAAGGCCTTTCTTTCGTTACAGATATGCAATTTACACAGCCTTTCTTGTTAACCCAGTTTCAAGCACTGTCTCAAAGGGTTCCTAATGTGAACTTTTCTACCCTGAAAAGTCAGGGTATCTGTTGAACTATCCTTGCATCTCAGGGCTGAATCCAACAGGACAGTGACAGCTCAAGTTATATGGTTTCTCCAAGTTCCTCCACTCTGGGAAGTAAGAGCTAGACAGCAGGTACAGATTTCAATCTACTCTTGGGAACGGTGTTTGCCTCTTGCCCTTTCAGTTGGACTAAAAAGTCAAAAGAGTCATTGCTTACAAAATGAATAAAGGGTTAGTGATTCACAATCTATGTTCACTGCTAAACAGAGGTAGTGATGGATTGATTTATTCTGGCAGCTATTCAGGCAAGTCGTAACCTTATTGGGCCTCAGTTTCTGGATCTGCATGGAGCGTTATCTGAAATAAAATGTGTGACTGGGAACTTAGTGAAATAACATGCCATTCAGTCTTCTCTTACGAAGGCCATTCAGGGGAAGGAAAGGTCGGGCAGGATACAGAGCATCCCAACTTGGATCTAGCTAGAACCTCTTCCTCTCAAGAGAAAGCAAGAAAAACAGCAAGAGAGCAGCCATAGTAAGCAAATGGGAGTGACCTGTAATTGGCAAGAAGCCTTAGACAAACTGAAAGTGTTCTGGTTTCAGCATCCTGTCCCCAAATGCTGCAAGCCAGGAACAGAAGCCATGCAAAATGACTGTCTCCTACATATAGGTGCAGACAGACCAGGCAAAAACACAGACTAATACGGCAGAGAGAACCCCAAAGTGCAGCTTGAGGAACATACAGGTCTCATCCAAGACCCTCACTTAGCTCTCAAGGAAACAGCAAACACAAGAAGCTTTGCTTTTATTTAATTTCCCAAAGGGCCCTGTGAAAATGTGTTGTCCAACCCAATCAAATAATCCAATCCCACTTATCTCAGTTTGCTCTGAGATTTTCCTGCTGGCCAACCCCACTATACAGAAATAGCTGAGCAGGCTCAGGGTCAGTCAACAATCATTGGCAACCAGAAGCCCATGTTGAAACACGTGCTGAAAAGTCATGAACTTGGGGTTGAACTGCAACCAGGTAATGGGGTCTGTGTGTTTACTACTTTTATACCAGTACAGCTACTTTTATACCACTCTATCCATTCCAGACATGGATATTGCCATCCTCTGAACCAACCATAATAAACCAGAGTAAATGAAGCCTCTAATGTGACAGTTTTGCTGTTGGCAAAATGTGTGTCTCACCTCTCCCTCAAATGCACCAATGAGACAAGCGAAGCTGCCATTGTTGAAGATGAGTCCAAACTTGCCATCAGTGCTGCACATGAGTCCCGTCCCCTCATAAGTCTGGTCACACTGCATCAGACACTTCACAGAAGAAGATATACAATTGGTCAACAAATATATGAAAGAAGGTACAACTTCTCTAGCAATTACGGAAATGCAAATCAAAATGACGCTAAGATTTCATCTCACTCCAGTCAGAATGGCAATTATTAAGAATACAAGCAACAATAAGTGTTTGCGAGGATGTGGGAAAAAAGGTTCACTCATAAAGGTTCACTCATACATTGCTGGTGGGAAAGCAAATTTGTGCAACCACTATGGAAAGCAGTATGGAGATCAGAAAACTTGGAATGGGATGACAATTTGACCCAGCTATCCCACTCCTCAGTTTATACCCAAAGGACTTAAAATCAGCATACTACAGTGATGCAGCCACATCTATATTTATAGCAGTTCAATTCACCACAGCTGAAATATGGAACCAACCTAGATACCCTTCAACAGATGAATGAATAAAGAAAATGTGCACATATACACAATGGACTATTATTCAGCTTTAAAGAAGAATGAAATTCTGGCATTAGCTGGTAAATGGAAGGAGCTCGAGATTATCATGTAAAGCAAAATAAGCCAAACCCAAAAAACCAAAGGCCAAATATTTTCTCTAATATTCAGATGCTAATTCACAATAAAGGAATGGGTAGGGAAGAATATTTACTTTATATTAGATACAGGGGAGTGAAGTGAGAGAAAAGAGTATGGAGGAAGGAAAGGTAGTAGAGTGAGGTACATTATTACCTCATGTACATGTATGACTGTAGGACCAATGTGATCCTACAATATGTATAATCAGAAAAGTGAGAGACTGTACTCCATTTATGTATTGTGTATAAATGCATTGTACTGTCATATCCAACAAATTAGAACAAATAAAAAAATTTTTTAAATGTTGCAAATGGTCCCTTATCAAAAGAACGGAAGTCAAAAGTTTGACCGTTTCAGAGTTGACACCTGCAGCAAAAAGTACCCCTTATGGATCAAAAGAACAAACAGGTGTGCATCATAGATGCATGTGACCCTGGCAGATTAGCGACCAGAGATCCCAGAGTCAAATGGACTTATCACCCCAATTACAATGGCAATTATCAAGAATACAAGCAACAGTAGGTGTTGGAGAGGATGTGGGGGAAAAGGTACACTCATACATTGCTGGTGGGGTTGCAAATTAGTGCAGCCAATCTGGAAAGCAGTGAGGAGATTCCTCAGAAAACTTGGAATGGAACCACCATTTGACCCAGCTATCCCACTCCTTGGCCTATACCCAAAGGACTTAAAATCAGCATAGTATAATGATGCAGCCACATCAATGTTCATAGCTGCTCCATTCACAATAGCCAGATTGTGGAACCAACCTAGATGCCCTTCAATTGATGAATGGATAAAGAAACTGTGGTACATATATACAATGGAATATTACTCAGCCATAAAGAATGATAAAATTATGGCATTTGCAGGCAAATGGATGAAATTGGAGAATATCATGCTAAGTGAGATAAGCCAATCTCAAAAACCAAAGGACAAAGGATCTTGCTGATAAGCGGATGATTACACATAATGGGGGGGGGGAGGCAGGAATGGAGGAAGGAGGGACTGTATAGAGGGAAAAGAGGGGTGGGAGAGTTGGGGGGAAGGAAAAAATAACAATGAATCAAACACCATTACCCTATGTAAATGTAGGATTACACAAATGGTATGCCTCTACTTCATGTGCAAACAGAGAAACAAGTTGTACCCCATTTGTTTACAATAAAAAATATAAACAAAATAAAATAAAAGAGACCCAAAAAAAAAAAAATGAAAGCAACTGCTAGAAGAAAATGTAGGGTCAATACTCCAGCATGTAGGTGGCATGGACAAGGCCACTGCCCTTTTGCTATGTTCAGGAAAGCATCTGATATTTTTGTTGTCATGCAAGATAGGTAACACACAGTATCATGCACTTTGTTAGCGTTATAAGCGACTGTGTTTACGGCATGTGTGTATCTGATGAGGCCCATGCCACATTTCTTACTGCGTAGGGTTCCGTTTGGTTTGCACTCCCGGCCGTCATAGAGTGAGATAGAGTCGTCTTCATTGCTTGAGGTGACCATCTCCCGGTTGGGGCTGAAGCAAAAGCCGTTAATATTGTCTGAGTTCTCAGATAACACCTTGGTGATGAGACAGCTCCACGCAGACCGTCGGTCAGCTGCACGGAGCCCCCAGTGGTTTCTTCACAGAACTCAATAAAATAGTCCTAAAAGTCAAACGGAAGAGTAAGAGACCCAGAATGGTTAAAGCAGCACTGAGCAATGAGAGCAATGCTCGCCACACCACAGGACCCGATCTCAAATCATACCACAGAGCCGTAGGGACAAAGGCACCATGGTATCGGCAGAAAAGAGACTTGAAGACCAAGGCAATGGAAGACACAGTGACAAACCCACACAGATACAGTCATCTGACCCTTGACAAGGGTGCCAAAACCATACACGAGAGGAAACAAATAATAAACAATGCTGGGGAAACTGGAAACTTATATGAGAAACGAATGACGCTAGAGCCCTATCTCTCACCAGGCACAAAAGTCAACTGGAAGGGATCAAAGACCCTTGAAATTGGATCAGAAACAATGCAAATACTGGAAGAAAATGTAGGGTCAACACTCCAGCATATAGACATGGGCAATGACTTTGTCTGTAGGATCCCTAAAGCTCAGGATATAATGCAAAGAGTTATTAAATTAGATGGCATCAAATTTAAAAAAAAAAACAAAGTAAACAACTAGAAAAGTGAAGAGAGAACTCACTGAATGAGGAAAATCTTGATTAGCTGCTCTTTTGACAGGATTAATACCTAGAATATATAAAGAACTCAAAAATCTTGGGCTGGGGATATAACTCAGTTGGTAGAGTACTTACTTTGCATGCACAAGGCCCTGGGTTCAATCCCTGGCACCACAAAATAAATAAATAAATAAAAAGAAAGAAAGAAAGAAAGAAAGAGAAAAAAATTCAAAACTCTGAACACTAAAAAAAAAAAAAAGTAGTCCAAGAAATAAATGGGCAAATGAATTAAACTGACACTCCTCAAAAGAAGAACTACAAATGGCTAACAAATATATGAAAAACTGTTCAGCATTATTAGCAATTGGGAAAATGCAAATCAAAACTGCACTGAGAGTTCATCTCCCTCCAGTTAGAATGGTAATCAAGAATGCAAATAAAAACAAATGCTAGTGAGGACTCGGGGGAGAAGGCACACTCATACTTTGTTGTTGGAGCTGCAGACTAGCATAACCACTGTGGAAAGCAGCACAAAGATTCCTGAACGGCCTGTAAAGGGACCTACTATCTGACCCTGCCATCCCACTTCTTGGTAGTCATCCAAAAGAACAAAATCATCATGCTACAGTGATACATCTGCACCAATGTTCACGGGAGTTTCAATTCACAATCCCAGTTTTTGACCAGTGTAAGTATCCCTTAAGTAGATAAAGAAAATGGGGTATTATTTGGCTATAAAGAAAAATGAAATCATGTCGTTTGTTGGTCAGTGGCTAGAACTGAAGAACTCACTTATGAAATAAGGCCATTTTAGAAAGTCAAAGATCAAATGTTTTCTCTCACAAGTGAGGATATAAAGACAACTAAGGAATTTAAAAGAAAAAAAATCTCATGAAAGTACAAGGGAGAATAGCAGAGTATAGGAATTGAGTGGGTCGGAGGAGGAATGCCAAAGGGAGGAACTGCAGAATGAAATTGACCAAATTATGCTGTGCTTCCTTAACTATATCACAAAGAGTTTCACTTTCATATAACTTACAATGCACCAATTAATAATAAATCAGGTCATTAGCTGAACTTGGAACTAACCTAGATGCCCTTGAATAGGTGAAGATAAAGAAAATGTGGTACATATACACATTAGAGTATTACTCAGTAGAAAAGAATAAAATTATTTCATTTGCAAGTACATGGATGGAACTAGATACTATCATGCTAAGTGAAGCAAGCCAATCCCAAAAAAACCAAAGGCCAAATGTTTCCTCTGATAGGTGAATGCTGATCCACAGTGAGGGCAGGGGGCGGGTAGGGAAGAATGAAGAAACTTTGGATTGTGCAGGGGGAAGGGAGGGGGATGGGGCAGTGAGATGGGAAGGAACGCAGAGTGAGACAGACATTATTACCCTATATACATATATGATTACACTACTGTGTGACTCAGCACCATGTACAGAGGAATGAGAAGTTATGCTCCATGTGTGTACAGTGTGTCAAAACGCATTCTACTGTCATATATAAACAAATAGAACAAATAAAAAATTTAAATAAATTAATAGAAGGAAGACCAATGGAGTAGAGGAAGGGGATCAGGGGAAGGGAGAAGTGAAGAGATGGTAGTAGTAGTAGCTATTAAAATGGAAAAATTATGCTATATGCTTTTATAAATATATCAAATGTACTCAACTATGTAAAGCTCTAACAGGCTAATAAAAAATGACAGGGGTTTCAGGTTGTAACATAAAAACATTTGTCATTACTTACTGTTTACTGGTCACATGTTAGATACAAAATATCAATAGACTGAATGTTAAATGATGGAAGCAGAAATGACATGCCCACAACAAACTCAAGAATGCTGAAATGGTCATCCTGATGTGAAAAAAGTAGATGTTAATACCAGTTAACATCAGTTAACAAACTGTACAGTTATACAAAGCAATATTCGACAGTGGTGAAAGGTCAGCCCTGGGTTCAGTCATCAGCACCACGCACACAAGAAATTAGTTTAGTTGGTAGATTTGGTGACTCCAAGGCAAAAAATTCCTAGAGCTTTTATTTTTATTTTTTTTAATTCTAGATGGGTCAACCTTGCAAACAAATAGTTGTTGGCTGAAACAGACAAGCCACAGAAATAAGCCTAAGAGTCTATAAAACGATGTGGAGGAGCTGACGGCTGCATCGAGCATCCACAACTAAGATGATTATCTGAAGGCTGGCCAGCAAGGCAGCCAACACGAGGCAGCACAGATCCACACACAAGCTGGCCACAGACAGCAGCCCAAAGTGCATGCTGCCTGCCAAGTGCCAGGGTCAGCAAGCCAAAGCAAGAGAAGCCCCCAGGGATAGTCAGTATCTAGTCAATCTGGCTCATGGTGCCCATCGCGCCGGTGAACTGGGCAGATGGGCAGCGGGTCTCCTGCTCTGTATGTCACTTAGGTGTCTAGGCTGATGGTGCCTCACACACACTGAGACACAGAAAGGTTTATTACTGGTGGGATTGAGGTCTTTGAGACCAGGGGTGCAAGTCCTTAGCTGCTGTGGTAATTACGGGTTAGAGTTGGTATGAAAACCCACCTGCACAGGCAGGGATTCGTGTGGTCGAAACTTCTCCCAGAGCCAGTGGGACGGAGCTGCAGGGATTTTTTTCTTTGAGGTTTTGGGCATTTTATTCCTCACACACTCCTCCTTGGCACAGGCTGGGAAACAACGGACAGAGCAGCAGACCTTCCTGATCAGCTCAATACGATGTCAGTCACAAAAGCAGGGGGAGTTGGTGGCACCTAAAAGATGTCAGAAGTCACACATAAAAAAATGGAATCAGAGACTGGGGTCATAGTGCAGTGGTAGAGTCTTGCCTAGCATGTGTGAGGCACTGGTTTTGATTCTCAGCACCACATATAAATAAAATAAAATAAAGTTCCATTAACAACATATATAGATTTTGAGCAGACTTAAAATGACTCAATATTTTTTCTAAAAAAAAAAAACAACAACAATATATATATATATATTTAAAAAATGGAATCAGCCATTATTTTTTAATTTTTTATTTGTTCTAATTTGTTGTACATGACAGAACACATTTATACATTTTGATAGATTATACATAAATGGAATGTAAATTTTCATTAATTTTAAAGAATCAAAGCAGATTCTTTGAAGGAAGCAATGTTGACAACTTTTAACTGCATGGACCAAAAGAGAAGGTTCAAATTATAAGATTCAGCAAAGAGAGAGGGGACATTCCTACTGACTTTACAGAAATGAAAAGGAATAGAAAGGAAGGGTGTGAACGATTTTATGTCAATAAGTTAGCTAACTTTAATAAAGTGAAGAAATTCCATGAAGAAATTTCATGCAGAAGAAATGAAAAATAATATCAGAGCCAGCATAGGGATGAATCGCACTGGAAGAATAGAGAATTAAAGGAGAATCAAGACTGAAGTATTCATTAGAAATAGATCAAAATGACAGGAAATAAAGGTTTCTCTATTGTAACACTGATGATAAATTATCTAAAATTTTTGATCAAGAGAAATAGATTATCATAATGGTCTTAAAAACAAGACCCAATCATGTTGTTTATAAGAGATTCATCTTACAGGCAAAGACAACCATGTGCTCAAGGTGAAAGGATGGAAAATATATACCATTCAATGGACACTAAAACCAATAGGAGTAGTTACTCTCACATCAGACAAAGTAGACTTCAAACAAAATTAGTGAGAAGAGACAAACAAAGGCACTTCATACTAGTTGAGGTATCATTCATCAACAAGATATAATAATTGTAAATATTTATAACCCAAATTTCAGTGTGCCTACATAAAAAAAAATTCCCTTCTCAATAGGAAAAACTAAATAGACCACAATGCAGTAATACTGGGTGATCTTTGTCACTATTATCTAGATCATCCATACATAAATTAAAGATTTTTCACACTAAAATATACTGTTCATGAAATGGGAAGACACATGAACAACATGAGAAAACAAGGGAAGACAGTGTCCCAAACAAATCTAGATGCTAGATGCTATATCAATAGAATCCAATGGCATCATGGTACAAGAAATGTCATAAAGGGAGTTCAGAAAGTACATAATTGAAATGATCTGAGAAGTAAATGATGAGATAAGAGAGCAAAGGCAGGCAATGAATGATCACACCAATAAGCAATAAATAGAGCAAATGCAGGAAGCAAAAGATCATTTCAATAAATACAGAATCTGGAAAAATCAAACATAAATACTTGAAATGAAGGAAATAATAAACCAAATTAAACTCTCACTATAAAGCATAACTGACAGGCTAGATCCTTTGGAAGAGAGACCCTTAGACAATGAAGACAAAAATTTTTTTTTAATATATTCTTTTTTTTTCTTTATTTTTTTATTATTGTACACAAATGGGATACATGTCGTTTCTCTATTTGTACATGGCGTAAAGGCATACCATTTGTGTAATCATAAATTTACATAGGGTAATGTTTGATTCATTCTGTTATTTTTTTCCCTTCCCCCCACCCCTCCCACCCCTCTTTTCCCTCTATACAGTCCTTCCTTCCTCCATTCTTGCCCCCCTCCCTAAACCTAACTCTAACCCTAACACTAACTCTTCCCACCCCCCATTATGTGTCCTCATCCACTTATTAGCGATATCATTCATCCTTTGGTTTTTTGGGATTGGCTTATCTCACTTAGCATGATATTCTCCAGTTTCATCCATTTGCCTGCAAATGCCATAATTTTATCATTCTTTATGGCTGAGTAATATTCCATTGTATATATATACCACAGTTTCTTTATCCATTCATCAATTGAAGGATATCTAGGTTGGTTCCACAATCTGGCTATTGTGAACTGAGCAGCTATGAACATTGATGTGGCTGTATCTCTGTAATATGCTGATTTTAAATCCTTTGGGTATAGGCCAAGGAGTGGGATAGCTGGGTCAAATGGTGGTTCCATTCCAAGTTTTCTAAGGAGTCTCCATACTGCTTTCCAGAGTGGCTGCACTAATTTGCAACCCCACCAGCAATGTATGAGTGTACCTTTCCCCCCACATCCTCGCCAACACCTGTTGTTGCTTGTATTCTTGATAATCTCCATTCTAATTGGGGTGAGATGGAATCTTAGGGTGGTTTTGATTTGCATTTCTCTTATTACTAGAGATGTTGAACATTTTTCCATATGTTTGTTGATTGCTTGTAGATCTTCTTCTGTGAAGTGTCTATTCATTTCCTTAGCCCATTTGGAAGACAAAATATTGAATAGTGAAAACAAAGTTGACCAAACAGAGAAGATGGTATAAAATTATGAATGAAACCTCCAAGAACTATGGGATATCATTAAAAGACCAAATTTAAGAATTATTGGGATTGAGAAAGGCATAGAGATACAGACCAAAGGAATGAACAATCTATTCAATGCAATACTATCAGAAAACTTCCCAAATCTGAAGAATAAAATGGAAAATCAGATGCAAGAGGCTTATAGGACACCAAATGTACAAAATTACAACATATCCACACCACGGCACATTATAATAACAATACCTAACATAGAAAACAAGGATAGAAAATTAAAGGCTATGAGAGAAAAAAATCAAATTACATTCAGGGGAAAACCAATATGGCTATCAGCAGATTTCCCATCCCAGACCCTAAAGGTTAGAAGGGCATGGAATGGTATTTTTCAATCTCTGAAAGAAAATGGATGCCAACCAAGAATCTTATAGCCAGCAAAACTTACCTTCATATTTGATGACAAAATAAAATTCTTCCATGATAAACAAAAGCTAAAATAATTTACAAATAGAAAGCTGGCACTACAGGCCATTCTCAGCAAAATATTCCATGAGGAAGAAATGAAAAACAATGATGTAAGTCAGCAAAGGGAGGAACTACCCTAAAGGAATAACCAAATAAAGGAGAAGCCAAGTCAAGTTAAAAACCAAAAACTCAGCCAAAATGACTAGGAATATAAATCATATCTTGATAATAACCCTGAGTTAAAGGCCTGAACTCATCAATCAACAGACATAGACTCGCAGATTGTATTATAAAGAAAGACCCAACAATATGCTTCCTTCAAGAGACTCGTCTCATAGAAAAAGATACCCACAGACGAAAGATGTAAGGATGGGAAAAAACATACCAGGCACATGGACTCAGTAAAAAAGCAGGGGTATCCATCCTCATATCAGATAAAATAGACTTCAAGCCAAAATTAGTTAGAAGGGATAAAGAAGGACATTTCATACTACTTAAGGAAAGCATAAATCAGCAAGACATAACAATCATGAATATACATTCCCCAACAAAGGTGCATCCATGTACATCAAACAAATCCTTCTCAATTCCAGGAACCAAATAGACAACAACACATAATAGTAGGTGACTTTAACACACCTTTCTCACCACTGGATAGATCTTCCAATCAAAATTTGAAAAAAGAAACCATAGATCTCAATAACACAATTGATAATTTAGGTTTAACAGACATATATAGAATATTCCATCCATCAAAAAGCAAATACGCTTTCTTCTCAGCATCACATGGATCCTTCTCTAAAATAGACCATATATCATGCCACAAAGCTACTCTTAGCAAATAAAAAAAGATAAAGATACTACCTTGTATTCTGTCAGATCATAATGGAATGAAATTAGAAATCAATGACAAAATAAAAAACAGAAACCACTCTAACACCTGGGGACCAAATAATATGATACTGAATGATGCATGGATAACAGAAGACATCAGGGTGGAAATTTAAAAATTCAAAGATACAACATATCAAAATCTCTCAGACACTATGAAAGCAGTACTAAGAGGAAAATTCATTGCATGGAGCACTTTCAATAAAAGAAGGAAAAGTCAACGAATAAACAACCTAACATTACAACTCAAAGCCCTAGAAAAAGAAGAACAGATCAACACCAAAATTAGTAGAAGACAGGAAATAGTTAAAATCAGAGCTGAAATCAATGAAATTGAAACAAAAGAAACAATCAAAAAATTGACAAAATAAAAAGTTGGTTCCTTAAAAAAATAAGCAAAATTGATAAACCCCTAGCCATACAAACAAAGAGAAGGCAAGAGAAAATTCAAATTACTAAAATTCAGGATGAAAAAGAAAATATCATGACAGACACTATTGAAATACAAAACATAATTGGAAACTATTTTGAAAATCTATGCTCCTTCAAAATAGAAAATCTTGAAGACATCAACAGGTTTCTAGAGACATATGATCCACCCAAAGTGAATCCAGAGGATATACAAAATTTAAATAGATCAATTTAAAAGAATGAAATGGAAGAATTCATCAAAAGCCTACCAACAAAGAAAAGTCTGAGACCAGATGGATTCTCAGCTGACTTCTACAAGACCTTCAAAGAAGAGCTCATTCCACTACTCCTCAAAGTATTCCATAAAGTAGAAGAGTAGGGGACTATTCGAAACTCATTCTATGAATCTAATATCACCCTGATACCAAAACCAAAGAAACATTGAGGAAAGAAAATTTCAGACCAATACCAGAGTGAACATAGATGCAAAAATTCTTAAGAAAATATTGGTAAATCACATACAAAACATATTAAAAAGATAAAGCACCATGATCAAGTGGGTTTCATCCCAGGGATGCAACGTTTTTTCAATATGTGGGAATCAATAAATGTAATTCATCACATCAACAGACTTCAAGTTAAGAATCTCATGACCATTTCAATAGATGCAGAAAAAGCATTTGATAAAATACAGTATCCCTTCATGCTCAAAACACTAAAAAAAATAGGAGTAGTAGGATCATTCCTTGACATTGTAAAGGCCATCTATGCTAAGCCCATGGCAAACATCATTCTAAATGGAGAAAAACTGAAAGCATTCCCCCTAAAAACTGGAACAAGGCAGGGATGCCCTCTTTAACTATTTCTACTCAACATTTTCCTTGAAACTCTAGCCAAAGTAATTAGACAAAAGAAATTAAAGGATATGAAAAGGAAAAGAAGAACTCAAACTATCCTTATTTGCTGATGACATGATTCTATATTTAGAGGAGCCAAAAAATTTCACTAGAAAACTTCTAGAACTCATAAATCAATTCAGAAAAGTAGCAGGACATAAAATCAATGCTCATAAATCTAATGCATTTTTATTTATAGGTGATGAACCCTCTGAAAGAGAAATTAGGAAAACTACCCCATTCTCAATAGCCTCAAAAAAAATTACTTGGGAATCAATCTAACAAAAGAGGTGAAAGACCTCTATGATGAGAACTACAGAACACTAAAGAAAGAAATTAAAGAAAACCTTAGAATTTGGGAAGATCTCCCATGTTCTTGGATAGGCAAAATTAGTGTTCTCAAAATGACCGCACTACCAAAGGTGCTATACAAATTCAGTGCAATTCCAATTAAAATCCTAGTGATGTACCTTATAGAAACAGAGAAAGCAATCATGAAATTCATTTGGAAAAATAAGAAACTCAGAATAGCTAAAGCAATCCTTTGCAGGAAGAGTGAAGCGGTGAGTATCACAATACCAGATCTTTAACTATATACTACAGAGCAATAGTAACAAAAACAGCATGGTATTCTCACCAAAATAGACAGGCAGATCAATGGTACAGAATAGAGGAAACAGACACAAACCCACATAAATAACAGTTTTCTCATACTAGACAAAGTTGCCAAAAACATATAATGGAGAATAGATAGCCTGTTCAACAAATGGTGCTGGGAAAACTGGAAATTCATATGCAGCAAAATGAAACTAAGCCCTATCTCTCACCATGCACAAAACTCAAATCAAAATGGATCAAGGATCTTGTACTTAGACCAGAGACCCTGCACCTAATAGAAGAAAAAGTAGGTCCAAATCTTCATCATGTCAGCTTAGGACCAGACTTCTTTAACATGACTCCCAAAGGGCAAGAAATAAAAGCAGGAATCAATAATTTGGATACATTCAAACTAAAAACCTTTTTCTCAGCAAAGGAAACAATCAACAATGTGAGTAGAGAGCCTACAGAGTGGGAGAAAATCTTTTGCACACATACTTCAGATAGAGCACTAATCTCCAGAATCTATAAAGAACCCAAAAAACTTTACACCAAGAATACAAATAACCCAATCAATAAATGGGCTAAGGAAATGACCAGACACTTCACAGGAGATCTAAAAGCAATCAACAGATATATGAAAAAATGTTAACATCTCTAGTAATAAGAGGAATGAAAATCAAAACTAACCTAAGATTCCATCTCACCCCAATTAGAATGGCTATTATCAAAAATACACACCACACTAGGTGTTGGTGAGGATATGGGGGAAAAGGTACACTCATACATTTCTGGTGGGGTTGCAAATTGGTGAAGTCACTCTGCAGAGCAGTATGGAGATTCCTTAGAAACCTTGAAATGGAACCACCATTTGACCCAGCTATCCCACTCCTTAGCCTATACCCAAAGGACTTAAAATCAGCATACTACAGTAATGCAGCCATATTGATGTTTGTAGCAGCTCAATTCACAATAGTTAGATTCTGGAGTCAACCTAGATTCCCTTAAGTAGATGAATGGATAAAGAAACTGTGGTATATATATGCAATGGATTATTGTTCAGTCATATAGAATTAAATTATGGCCTTTGCAGGTAAATGGATGGAGTTGGAGAATTTCATACTAAGTGAAAGAAGCCAATCCCCAAAACCATAGACCAAATGATATCTCTAATAAGTGGATGATGATACATAACAGGGAGTAAGGAGGAGGCAAGAATGGAGGAAGGACGGATTGTAAAGAGAAAAATGAGGGGTGGGGAGGGGGTGGGGAGAAGAAAAGATAATAGAATGAAACAAGCATCACTACCCTACGTACATGTATGATTTTACAGTGTGACTCTACTTTATGTACAATGAGAGAAACAAAAATTGTACCCCATTTGTGTACAATGAATCAAAATAAAAAATTTAAAAATTTAAAAAAGTCAAAGGGAGATCAGTAGGAAAGGGAACACAGGGAAAGAGGGAGGGAAGGAGGAAGGAGGGAAATGCTGAAGAGTCATAATGGCCAAATTCTTTTGTTATGCTTTGTGCATGTACAAATATATAACAACAAATCCTGTCAATGTGTACATCTATAATGCACAGATAAAAATGGGTGGAAATTTATATTAAAAACCAAGGAATGAGACCAGACATAGTGTAACTACTAGAACAAATATAGACTCAACATAGGGGTCTTATCAAGACCCCTAAATTTCAAGAAAGAAAACCAAAAATCAATACATGCAATGGCATAAAATTAAAAATCTGCACAGAGAATGACATAAAATCATGAAGAGAGAGTCCATAGATAAAGTCTATGGGGAAATATTTTTTCCAGCTTCTCCTCTGACTGGGGACCAATATGCGGAACATAAAATATTTTAAAACTTTAATACCAAAAACCCAAATAACCCAATCAATAAATTAGCAGAAGAACTAAGCAGATATCAAATAAATGCAAATGGCCAACAAACATATGAAAATGTCCAACATCCATAGCAATCATGGAAATACTATATTGAACTTTCTGCCATTTACCTATAATTATTATTTTTAAAGCAGGGGGAGGGGAGAGAGAAGAAGAAGGACAGGTACTGGGATCTGATTAGAAAAGGATATATCCATGTTTTTATAATTATGTCAAAATGCATTCCACTATCATGTATAACTAAAAATCACCAGTAAAAACACTACATTGGAATTTCATCTCATTCCAATCAGAATGGCAATTATTAGGAATACAAGTAACAATAAATGTTGGCAAGGATGTGGGGAAAATATATACTCATACATTGTCTGTGGGACTGCAAATGGGTGCAACCATTCTGGAAAGCAATATGGAGATTCTTCAAATAACTAGGAATGGAACCACCATCTGACCCCAGATTTAATATGCTTGGTATATATCCAAAGGGATTAAAATCAGCATAACTGCATAGATGCAGCCATATCAGTATTTATAACAGCACAATTCACAATAGCTAAGCTATGGAACAAACCCAGATGCCCATCAACAGATGAAAGAATAACAAAATTGTGGTTTATATACACAATGGACTATTATTCAGCCATAAGAAGAATGACTTTATGACATTCACAAGTAAATTGATGGATCTGGAGACTTTCTTGCCAAGTGCAATGACAATCCCCCAAATCCAAAGGTCGAATGTTGTCTTTGATATGTGGATGCTAACCCAAAACAAGGGGGGATAGAAGTTCACTGGATTAGACAAAGGGGAATGAAGGTAAGGGAGGGGTAATAGGAATAGGAAAGACAGTGTAATGAATTTGATATAACTTTCCTGTGTACATATATGAATATACCACAGTTAATCTTAACATTGTATACATGCACAAGACTGGGGTCCTAATTAAAATAAGATATGTTCTATGTTTGTATAAATATATCAAAATAGAATCTACTGTAGTTTATAACTAAAAACAAATTTTTAAAAGAATAAAAATAATAATAAATGCTAGTGAGTATGTGGGGGAAATGGTACACTCACATACTATTTGCAGGACTGCAAAATAGTACAACCATTCTAGAAAGCAATATGGAGATTCCTCAAAAGGTTAGGTATAGAACCACCATGTGACTCAGATGTTCCATTTATCCAACAGAACTAAAATAAGTACACTATAGTGATACAGGCACATCAATGTTTATAGCAGTGCAATTCACAAGAGCCAAGTTATAATACCATCCCAGGTGCCTTCCAAGATATGAGTGGATAAAGAATATGTGGTATATATAGATAATGAGAAACTGAGGCCAAAAAGAAGAGGGAACTTTTCTGGATTCAACATTAACCACTTTAAAAGCCAGTCCCAAGACAATGCACACTGGCATAGGTCCCTCTTACTATCCATCACAACTGAAATATCCCCCAAAAGGCCCATATATTAAAGACTCAGTCCTTAAATGGTACTGTTTGGAAATGGTTGAACCTTTAAAGTGTGGGGCTTAATTGGAAGAGGTTCAGTTCACAGGGACATGTCCTTGAAAGGAATATTGAGAATCTGAACCCCAACATGTGTGTATGTCTCTTCCCCCTCCCTCCCTTCTGCTTTCTCTCCCTAGCAGCTCTCCTCCATTATGTGACCACACAATGATGTACTGTGCTACCACAGGCCAAAGTCACAGTCTCAATGATAAGGATTACAGCTGTCACCTAAGGAACCCTGACTATCCCAGACTACTCCTAAGTGGTTTGCCCATATCCAGTTAATCTCCACAACAGCCCTTCTATGGAAAACCCTACTATTATCTACACCTTGAAAAAGCACTAAGAAGGCACACAGAGAACTGAAGTCCCTTCTCAAAGTTTCCAGTAGTAGCTAGTAACTAGGATCCAACACCCACACAATCTGGTTCCATCTGTTATATTTACCCTTACACTCCTGAGACAAGAGAGAGAACTGAGAACTCTAGAGATGTGACCTCTAAATTTGGAGGACAGTAAGTTTCAGAATCTAAAGATACTCCAAAGGAACCTATGAACTCTCTAGGATGGTCATGCAATAGAGGGCCCTGTTGTGCCCACCGGGAAAAATTGTTCTGTGGGGGTCTCTCAGCCACATCCCACATGGATGAGAAAAGGGTTAACTGCTGGAGGATGATGTTGTCTATAAATCAATCAATTACCCATAAGCTTATCTAATCAGTAAACACACAAGAGGCAATACTCCTTTTAAATGAGAGGGAGTGTCATGGGTCTGGTCACAACTCTGACCTCTAACGACATGGAGTAGCCCAACTCACTTTTATTTATAGACACACAGGTAAAGGGGGGCAAGACCAGGAGGATCTTCTTCTGTGATGGACAGACTAGGGTGGAGTTAGAGGAGTCATTTTCTCAGGGAAACTAGACACAGAACCATCTGATTCTGCTAGTTAAGGATGGCTTCCCACATCTCCCCATTTTAAATTTTTTTAAAAATGCAAATGATGGGAAGTTATTTTGAGGTTCCAGATCTTGGTTCTGAGAGCAGTTTTGATGCCCCAGCCTTGATTCTGAGGGTATGGCAACCTGACAGCTCAGTACAGCTAACATGGCTACAAACATTGTAATGAAGATTTAACTTCTCCTTATTGTTCAATCATCCATTCAGCCTGTGAATCAAATTTCTCATTTGTCCCCATAATGGCAGGTGGAGTGTTTGGTTCACTTGGTTCTTCCTCATTGACTTAATGTTCTCCCTGGAGGTCAGGCTGATGTCTCTGGTTCGATTTGCAACAGTTTAAACCTTATCTCTAGGTCCTCCATGCTTGATGGCACATATAGGTACCAAAATAGGGTGGAATGCTCCTTCTGGAAAGACAGAAGCATGGCCTCTGCCCTGCATTATTACTGGATCTGGTCCTTTCCACTGTCCTGTTTGTAAGTCTTTCCACCAAACTAGACCCAATGGACCTATCATAGCAGAAGACATATGTCTCTCAGCTACTGTGTGATCTTCAGAACCACAATTTTGGAAGTTTAAAACAAGCAAGGCATGATTAAGGTTATTTGTGGGGTCTTATCTACCCCTTTTTGTTTTTGTAATTGTAGTTTAATAGATAAATGAACTCTTTCTACAATGGCCTGACCTTGAGAATTATAAGGAATACCTGTTTTGTGTTCAATATAAAATTGGTGGCAAAAATGTTCGAAAAGAAGAAGTAGTATAAGCTGGATCATTATCAGTTTTGATCTGTAATGGACAGCCTAATACTGCAAAAGCAGCTGGGCAATAAGAAATAACATGTTGAGTTTTCTCTGTTCTTATTCTAGGGGGCTAACACAAGTGTATATCTTAAGTTACATTTAACTTTTGTTTCTTTTTAAAATGCCCAAGAATGGCTATGTTTTGGTTTTCACAGGTCAAATTGACCTGTTCCTATCTGTTAAGAGTCAGCTGAGTTCCCACAGAGGTCACTCATGGGGAACTTGAGAGAAGTTTCTTAGCTCTTTTAGTGCCATTCACTAGGTAGGGTCTCCTTGATGAAGTGGCTTCCCTTGAAAACATCAGGGATATCTCCCTTTTCCAATGGCCCCCCTCTGCATCAGGTGCACTAATGGGCTTTTCATCCTCTAGTGGTCTTATCAATCTCCCTGATTGGGAGGTCATGTGGCCCAGAATTGCAAAGGTCCTTAGAGAAGTTCTCTTGTTCCCTGGATTCAGGCTGACTCTGAGGGCAAGAGCCAAATACTGGTTTTGTTGGCCCCTTTATTTTAGTCTTGATCTCTAAGTTTGATCTTAAACATTCAGCAAGCCAGTCTCACAACTCATAAAGTAAGTATGGGACTTTAAATTCAATGTCTATAACTTTACAGTTATTTACCCCCTAACTTTAAATAAGCTGAAGTCTGACTTATTTTGGAACTATTCTAACATGCAGTAAGGTGGGAGGCAGAGCCTTATTTCAGGTAAGGTGGGGCTTTTCACAAATCTTAAGTGTTCTAGTTCTGAAGCTTATCTTTGCTTCCTCATTAAATGTCATTTTACAAAGTTTAGGTATATTGTTTCCTGAGTCTATATGAATGTGAGTCAACACAATATGACATTCCATCTAAAATAGGAATCAAGGAGAGTCTCAGAGAACTTTTAACTTTCCTTTTGTGTGGCAAAGTGACAAAATACTTTTATGTTTCAAGATATTATCCTTTAAACAAATCAGGCTCTCACTAACTTTTAGAAATACATTTACATTTTTATCACAGTGTAGAAGGTAACATAAAATTTTACATATATCCTATTGATAACAGGTCCCATTATAGAACATTAGATGATATAAATAAATTGCCAATAAAATTTGCTATTCTTATAAGTTTAAAATTACCATTACAGAGAACTTTAATTCATAGAACAACAGTTTGATAAATTTTCTGCTTTAAAGACTTGTATACCTGGAAGATATGAACATATTTTTGATATACAAAGAAGAGTGGCCACTCTACAATTACCTTGATATTTTTATATTAACCAAGTTTAGTTTTTAAGGAAAAATTTAGGCTTTGTAATGTAGTATATAATACCATAACAGTTGTTGTTTAACCATAATTGTGCAAACCCAAATTTTTAAGACTTTTTGTTCTATAGAATAATACTTAACAAACACGATGTTAAGATTAAATCAGTGTTTTAAAGAAATCCTAGTCATTTTAACATATGGATTAAATTTTGGTTTATATCAGTACATTAGTACTTGTCCTTAGGAAAAACTTTAAGTAGCTTTAACTGATTGTCTCACATACATATAACCAACTTAGTTACACACAAACTTGTTAAAATTTGCCCTTTATTTACACACAGAATTTCTCAGCACTTACTTAGACCCTCATATATTTTATCACACAGCCTTCCCTACCCAGAAACATTTTTCCTTCTACTAAATATATTCCCATACCTAGAACCTTTTCTTTTTCTCTTTCCTATCTGTTGACCCCTTTTTCTTCACATTCTGAAACAATTTTTAAGAAATTTTTTGAAGTTAGATGAATTACTCCATTTAAATAAGATAAAATATTTTATGTTATTTATAGTACTTTAATTGAAACATAGTTCAAACTTTTGGATCCTTTTGTATATACAGTCGTACCTGTTAGAACTTAACTCATAATAACCTTGTTTTAGCAATGACATGAAGCAATTTTAAACCTCTTTTATTTACCAATCTATTAAAACACCAATAATGTTTCGTTACCTCATGGAATTTAAGGAGTTAAGAGTACTCGATGTTATTTAGCAGTAAGCATTTTAACTTTTGTAAATTAATCAGATATTTCTAACAAACACATTTGAGTAATCTCATACATGTCAAATCTAATTTACTTATTTTACTGTAAAAACCAAGATATCAGACAAGTGTATTGAACAGTATCTGCCACATTTTTCCTATTGAAGAAAAGTCCTAGAAACAATTAATATTAGACATTTTATAGATATCAACATTCTATTAGTTTGAACACCTAGAGACTTTAGCATTAAGTAATTTTAAAACATTTTACTTTCATTTGTTTACCCAATTTAAATTGAACCTTTTAAAATCACATGAATTAAAGGTATCTGAATCCATCTTTTAATTTTAATTCATGAGCACTCATTATATATCAATTTTCATATATGTACATGATATTTGGACCCACATATTGTTCCATCCAGCAGAACCGGCACGGAGAAAGGAGACACCACCAATCTTTAGTTGACCAGATTTATTGCGTCCTCCCTGTTTTTCTGCCTCCTTTGTTCTCCTACTCTCTCCCTTCTTCTACCCTCTCCCTCTCTCCTCCCCCAGGCTCCTAGCTTATCAGCCAATTATAGCAAAGCTTTCTCTCACACAGGAGAGCATGCAGAGGAATATCAGCATAGCGCTATATGAATCACGAGCTGTCCACGTGCGGCATGATATTAGATAGCCAATCCTAGAGCCTGGCGTCAACACGTCATAAGTCTCCAAGAACTAGTAGGCAAGCAACCTTTATGGGTACTTCCTTATTTTGGTAGCCAGTGCCCTTTTGCTCACTACTAGGTGCCATCTTGTCCAAGACGGCCCTCAACAGGCTCCCCCTTTTTGTTATAAAAAGAAAAGGACAGCGACTGTGCCTGTCTTAAGTGCCAGAGTCAGACTTTATCCTTACCCGTCATTGGGAGTCAAAGAGCTGTTGGCATACTTTGATCCCTGTCTTAGGTTGGTATAAAGTCCACCCTGTGCTTACCCGTCATTGACTACCAGTCCTGTAATTGGGAGAGCCAAATCTGAGGATCAGAGCCTTGGTTCATGGCCATAAGGGCTTGCCACACCACTAAGGCTTGACGTCTTTGATGACTCCTTAGAGACAACAGATATCTGAGCAGCAATAATAACAGCAAGAACAACAATCCCATCATAGCAAAACTTCCCATCCATTGTTACCAAATTGTAACGCTGACTGTAAGAAACTAATGGCTTCTGGCATACCCGGGACCTTGACCTGAGTACTATTTACCACAAATATAGAATTTCTCAATAGGGTAGTCAAATTAGTAAACTCTTTAGTCCCTGTCCCATTAAGCATGCTACCAAGTGGTTTGGACAGATTGTCAGCAGCAGTAATATTAGAATAGGGTATCGGGGTAACGCATAATGCTTGGGCATGCGCTAGACAGCCCGTCTGTGAGGTAACAGTCAACTTGTCCACTTGTTCTTGTAGTAACTCCACTCTTTGGTTTAGAATCAGGATTCCCATGGCGAGATGCACATTGATGTTTTCCTGGGCTGTCAATACTTCGGCAGTGGCTTGTGACATATTGTTGAGCACGTTAGCAGTAGAAATAGCAGTTCCTAGGGCAAGTCCAGCAGCAGTGGCAGCAGCCGCAGCAGCCGCCACAGCAACAGCGATGGCTATAATGGCTGAGATACCAAAATCTCTTTTTGCTTTTATGGGTAGGAAATTCCACTCACTATGAATTAAGGTCACTGGGACTGGAATGAATTTTGGAATCCTGGTAATCACAGCCAGAGGAAATAGTGAAGCATCCCAACAACTAGATACATAATACTCTTAACACATAACACATACCACTCTTAACACATAACACAGTTAAGGACCTCGGTATCATTATTATTGTTATTAGTAATGTTAATATTAAACTTAGAACTGTTAGACAGAATGAACACAAATGGAGATGTGACACATACGGGAGTTGGGGGGAAAACCTGATAAAAGGAAGAGTAATTGGCCTCGCACCCTGTATAACTATAAATAGGTGTATTACTTCCCTTTATATAGGTTTGCTTTAGACTGTACCTTTAATGAATGAGAGAGAGATTGCCTCCCTGTATTATGGCAGTTTCTGAGGTGGCTAACCAGAGGAAGCAAAGACTACCTCTTAACTTGAAGTTTAGACTAGTAATAAGTGGCTTTACAGTGGAACCAGCTGGTAGGTAAGGAATACCTACAAGTTCTGTACTAGGAAATAATTGAGGGAAAACTTGTGTGCCATGAGTGATATATCCCCAAAAGTTTTAGAAAGAGCTAACAACAGCAGGCTTACCACCATCACCATCATTTTGTGTTTTCGGTGCCATTTTCTTTCTTATGGATAGTTCTTACCAAGCGCTCCGGGACACAGATAGGTTGTTGTTGGTCCTGAGGAAAAACACAAACATCCTCTCCCCCAAATTAATACGGGGTCAGGTCCTTTCCAGGACCCAGTCAAGATGTCTTTCCATATTGCTTGTGGATGTCCACCAGACTTTTCCACTAAAATGTCTATCATGCCCCGAACATTGGCTCATCCACATATGTCAAACAAATCCTTCTCAATTCCAGAAATCAAATAGACCACAACACAATAATACTAGGCAATTTTAACACACCTCTCTCACCACTGGATAGATCTTCCAAACAAAAATTGAATAAAGAAACCATCAATCTCAATAACACAATCAACAATTTAGACTTAACTGACATATATAGAATATACCATCCAACAAAGAATGAATATACTTTCTTCTCAGCAGCACATGGATCCTTCTCTAAAATAGACCATATTTTATGCCACAAAGCTACTGTTAGCAAATACAAGAAGATAGAGATACTACCTTGTACTCTAGAAGACCATAATGGATTGAAATTAGAAATAAATGACAGAATAAAAAACAGAAACTTCTCCAATACCTGGAGATTAAATAATACACTATTATATGATGAATGGATAACAGAAGACATCAGGAGGGAAATTAAAAAATTCTTAGAAGTAAACAAGAATAAAGACACATCATGTCAAAATCTCTGGGACACTATGAAAGCAGTACTTAGAGGAAGATTTATTTCATGGGGTGCATTCAACAAAAGAAGTAGAAATCAACAAATAAACAACTTAACACTAGATCTCAAAGCGCTAGAAAAAGAAGAGCAGACCAATACCAAAAGTAGTAGAAGACAGGAAATAGTTAAAATCAGAGCTGAAATCAACAAAATTGAAACAAAAGAAACAATTGGAAAAATTCACACAATAAATAGTTGGATCTTTGAAAACATAAACAAATTTGATAAAAACCCTTAGCCACACTAACAAAGAGAAAGAGGGAAAAAACTCAAATTACTAAAATTCAGAATGAACAAGGAAACATTACAACAGACACGACTGAAATACAAAACATAATTAGAAGCTATTTTGAAAATCTATACTCCAACAAAACAGAAAACCTCGAAGACATCAACAAATTTCTAGAGACATAGGAAATACCTAAACTGAACGAGGAGGACATACACAACTTAAATAAACCAATTTCAAGCAATGAAATAGAAGAGGTCATCAAAAGTCTATCAACAAAGAAAAGTCCGGGACCAGATGGGTTCTCAGCCGAGTTCTACAAGACCTTTAAAGAAGAGTTCATTCCAATACTCCTCAAAGTATTCCATGAAATAGAAGAGGAGGGAACCCTCTCAAACTCATTCTATGAAGCCAATATCACCCTGATACCTAAACCAGACAGAGACACATCGAGGAAAGAAAATTTAAGACCAATATCCTTAATGAGCATCAACGCAAAAATTCTCAACAAAATTTTAGCAAATCGCATACAAATATATATTAAAAAGATAGTGCACCATGATCAAGTGGGTTTTATCCCAGGGATGCAAGGTTGGTTGGTTCAACATTCGGATATCAATAAATGTCATTCACCATATCAACAGACTTAAAGTTAAGAATCACATGATTATTTCAAATAGATGCAGAAAAAGCATTCGATAAAATACAGCATCCCTTCATGCTCAAAACACTAGAAAAAATTGGGGTAGTGGGAACATTCCTTAACATTATAAAGGCAATCTACGCTAAGCACATGGCTAGTATCATTCTAAATGGTGAAAAACTGAAAGCGTTCCCCCTAAAAACTGGAACAAGGCAGGGATGCCTCTTTCACCACTTCTATTCAACATCGTCCTTGAGACTCTAGCCAGAGCAATTAGACAAACCAAAGAAATTAAAGGGATACGAATTGGAAAAGAAGAACTCAAACTATCCGTTCGCTGATGACGTGATTATATATTTAGAGGAACCTGGAAATTCCACCAGAAAACTTTTAGATCTCATAAGTGAATTCAGTAAAGTAGCAGGTTACAAGATCAATGCTCATAAATCCAATGCATTTTTATACATAAGAGATGAATCTTCAGAAAGAGAAATTAGGAAAACTACCCCATTCACAATAGCATCGAAAAAAATAAAATACTTGGGAATCAATCTCACAAAAGAGGTGAAAGACCTCTACAATGAGAACTACAGAACACTAAAGAAAGAAATTAAAGAAAACCTTAGAAGATGGAAAGATCTCCCATGTTCCTGGATAGGCAGAATTAATATTGTCAAAATGGCTATACTACCTAAAGTGCTATACAGATTCAATGCAATTCCAATTAAAATCCCAATGATGTACCTTGCAGAAATAGAGCAAGCAATTATGAAGTTCATCTGGAAGAATAAAAAACCTAGAATAGCTAAAGCAATCCTCAGTAGCAAGAGCGAAGCAGGGGGTATCGCAATACCAGATCTTCAACTCTACTACAAAGCAATAGTAACAAAAACGGCATGGTATTGGTACCAAAATAGACAGGTAGATCAATGGTACAGAATAGAGGACATGGACACAAACCCAAATAAATACAATTTTCTCATATTAGACAAAGGGTCCAAAAATATGCAATGGAGAAAAGATAGCCTCTTCAACAAATGGTGCTGGGAAAACTGAAAATCCATATGCAACAGAATGAAATTAAACCCCTATCTCTCACCCTACACAACTCAACTCAAAATCGATCAAGGACCTCGGAATCAGACCAGAGACCCTGCATCTTATAGAAGAAAAAGTAGGTCCAAATCTTCAACTTGTTGGCTTAGGATCAGACTTCCTTAACAGGACTCCCATAGCACAAGAAATAAAAGCAAGAATCAACAACTGGGATAGATTCAAACTAAAAAACTTTCTCTAAGCAAAGGAAACTATCAGCAATGTGAAGAGAGAGCCTACAGAGTGGGAGAATATCTTTGCCAACCATACCTCAGATAGAGCCGCTAATTTCCAGAATCTATAAAGAACTCAAAAAACTCTACAGCAAGAATACAAATAACCCAGTCGACAAATGGTCTAAGGAAATGAATAGACACTTCACAGAAGAAGATGTACAAGCAATCAACAGATATATGAAAAATGTTCAACATCCCTAGTAATAAGGGAAATGCAAATCAAAACTACCCTAAGATTTCATCTCACCCCAATTAGAATGGCGATTATCAAGAACACAAGCAACAATAGGTGTTGGCGAGGATGTGGTGAAAAAGGAACACTCATACATTGCTGGTGGGGTTGCAAATTAGTGCAGCCACTCTGGAAAGCAGTGTGGAGATTCCTCAGAAAGCTTGGAATGGAACCACCATTTGACCCAGCTATCCCACTCCTTGGCCTATACCCAAAGGACTTAAAATCAGCATACTACAGAGATACAGCCACATCAATGTTCATTGCTTCTCAATTCACCATAGCCAGACTGTGGAACCAACCTAGATGTCCTTCAATTGATGAATAGATAAAGAAACTGTGGCATATATATATATATATACAATGGAATATTATTCCACAATGAAGAATGATAAAATTATGGCATTTGTAGGCAAATGGATGAAATTGGAGAATATCATGCTAAGTGAGATAAACCAATCTCAAAAAACTAAAGGATGAATGATCTCGCTGATAAGCGGATAAGGACATATAATGGGGGGGTGGGAGGGGTTAGCATTAGGGTTAGGGTTAGGTTTAGGGTTAGGGATATGGAGTGTGGTAAGAATGAAGGAAAGAAGGACTGTATAGAGGGAAAAGAGGGGTAGGAGGGGTGGGGGCAAGGGAAAAAAATAATGAATCAAACATCATTGCCCTATGTAAATGTATGATTATACAAATGGTATGCCTTGACTCCATGTACAAATAGAGAAACAACATGTATCCCATTTGTATACAGTAATATTTTTTAAAAAAAATGTCTATCAGCCGCAGTACAGCCCATAGCATCCAAAGTTAAAAAATTGAGGGTGAGTAAAGCAAGGTTAAGTCTGTTCTTGGGAGGGGCTAATGCCCCTATTCCCCCTTTTTGTTTAGTTAAGTAGACTTTTAATGTTTGATTAGCCCTTTCCATGATAGCTTGTCCTTGTGGATTGTAGGGCAATCCTGTAGAATGATAGATATTAAACTTTGAGCAAAACTGTTGAAATGAAGAAGAAGTATACACAGGCCCATTATCTGTTTTAACTGATTTTGGCCTTCCCATAGTAGCAAAGGCTTGAAGGCAATGACTGATTACATCTTTTGTCTTTTCCCCTGTATGGGCAGTAGCAAATATATATCCTGAGTAGGTATCTACAGTTACATGTACAAATCTTAAAGTACCAAATTCAGGAATATGGGTGACATCCATCTGCCATAGATGATTTGGAAGGAGTCCTCTAGGATTGACTCCAAAATGAGGAACAGATAAATGAGGCACACAGGCAGGACACTGTTTTACTATATTTCTGGCTTGTACTTTTGTAATGTTATATTTTATTTTGAGAGTAGTAGTATTGACTTAAAAATCTTTATGGAGGGCTGGGGAGATAGCTCAGCTGGTAGAGTGCTTGCCTCGCAAGCACAAGGCCCTGAGTTCGATCCCCAGTACTGAAAAAAAAAAAATCTTTTTGGAAATTACTTGACTTTTGTACAATGTTAAACACATGAGTATCTCAAAGTAGTTGAGTCTGCAGTAGAATTTCCTTCAGCTAAAGGCCCAGATAAGCCTGAATGTGCTCTGATATGGCCTATATATAAAGGTTCTTTGCGAGCCCACAGAAGAGTTTGAACTTGATAAAAGCATTGTTGTAAGGTAGATATAATTGCTTCTAGTTCAGTTTTTTGAGCAGACTTATGAGAAGTAATAATAGTCTGTACTTTATCAGAAACTACTGTAGCTGTGCCAGAGGAGGAGCCATCTGTAAAGATTGTATTTGCTGCTGGGATAGGTTGAACCTTAACAACCTGAGGGAAAATAACAGGATGTCTTTTGAAGAAGTTGACAATAGGTGAACTTGGCAAGTGATTATCAAATGTGGCCATGGTGGAACAATAGACAATTGCCAAATCTTCATTACTGTTAACTAGTATTTCAATTTGTTTTGCCAAGTACGGGACAATAACTGTCTGAGGATGAACTCCAAAAACTCGAAGGGCTGTCTTAAGTCCTAATGTAACTGGATTTGCTACCATCACAGGATATGGGGAAACAACACATTTGGGGGATACTGGCAAATGGATCCATATCAGGGGTCCAGTTTGCCACACCAGACCTGTAGGAGTATATTCAGAATCTAACACTATGAGGCTAAAAGGCAAGGTTAGATCAACTCTATCACTATGAGCGTTTTCTAAAGCTTGTTTTACTAACCTTAAGGCTTTTCTATCTTCAGGAGTTAAAATTCTGGGGGATGTAGGGTCTGAATCTCCTTGGAGAATATCAAACAGAGGCTTAAGTTGACCAGTGGTGATTCCCAAATTTGGTCTTACCCAATTTATATCACCTAATAATTTTTGGAAATCATTTAGAGTCTTAAGCTTTCCTGTGGCTAATTGAATTTTTTGTGGCCTGACATAGGTATCTAATATTTGATGTCCTAGAAAGGTAATAGGGCTGCGGATTTGCACCTTTTCTGGGGCCACATGTAATCCCCATTTTTTTAGGGTTTTGATAATATCATCAAATACCCCTAATAAGGTCTCCTGTTCCTTATGAGCCAAAAGAATATCATCTATATAATGGAGACAATAAAGTCCTTTACAATTTTGTCTAATCTGTGATATAGCCTGGCCAACATATATTTGACACGTAGTGGGACCATTTGTTATTCCCTGGAGAAGGACCACCCATTGGTATCTAGTATTAGGCCCTTCATTATTCAAAGAGGGAATGGAAAAGGCAAATTGAGGGCTATCCTCAGGATGCACAGGAATGGAAAAGAAACAATCTTTTATGTCTATAGAGATGATATGATAATGTTTTGGAATAGCAGCTAATGAGGGGAGACCCAGTTGCACCGGGCCCATAATCTGCATACTGGAATTTATGACTCTCAGATCTTGCAAGAGTCGCCATTTCCCAGACTTCTTTTTTATGACAAAAATGTTTGTATTCCAAGGGGAAGTGGAAGTAATGATATGATTTTCCTTCAATTGTTGATTAACTATTTCCTGGGTTGCCTCTATTTTTTCTTTAGAAAGGGGCCACTGGGGGACCCAGAAAGGATTATTGGATTTCCATGTTATCTTTAATGGTTCAGTGGCCCCTCCAGAAAACCCAGCCCCTTAGTCCCTGTTTGTCCTTTGGCTTGAATGGGGCAGGTCATACCTTGTAGATTCTTACCTAGTCCTTTTCCAGGGATATAACCTTGTCCCACCATGACTGGTAAAATGGTTGGGTTTAGACAGGAAATATTTTGTTTAACTGAGGAAGAAATGACAACATCCATCTGTGTTAAAATGTCTCTTCCCCAAAGAGTGACAGGTAGGTGAGCTAATACATAAGGTTGGAATGTCCCCCTTTTCCCATCAGGGTCCTCCCAAGATAACACAGCTGAACTTTGTAATGGGGTTTGGGCAAATCCAAGTCCCTGTAAGGAAGTACTGGATGCTGTAACAGGCCATGATTAGTTCCAGTCCTTCTGTCTTATAATAGAGATGTCAGCACCCGTGTCTATTAGACCCTCTATGGGAGTACCATTAACTTTCAATTTAAGCATGGGTCTATTTTTTGTTGATTGTGCCCAAAAGACACCCAATCCTGCAGATCCAAACCCGTTGTCTCCTCCAGTTCTTTGTGAACTGGGAAAGGCCCCATGATGGCTAGACAGTATCAATATTTGTGCTATTTTATCTCCTGGAAAAACAACAGATACCCCTCGAGGGGAGGATAACATAATCTTTATTTCCCCAGTATAATCAGAATCAATGACTCCTGGCAATACTTGTAATCCTGACAGAGTTGTGAAACTCCACCCTAACAATAATCCTACTGTGCCCTCAGGGAGTGGTCCATGTATGCCCGTGGGGACCACTTGTACTCCCATCTCTGGGGTTAGAACAAGTTGGGCGGAGGCACAGAGGTCCAATCTCCTGCTCCCTGATGTTCCTTGGGACAACAAGGAGATAGTCGGAAAGGATTGTGAGTAGGGATCTGGACTATGGGATTCTGAAAGGCCCCGTATATTTAAGGGCCCCGGGTTGGGCCCCCCTGGCCATTTTTTGACTGGGTAGGAAGAGGATTTCTCTCTATGTCAAATCTTGCTGTACAAAATCTCACCCAGTGCCTTCCTTTCCAGCACCAGGGACATAGACCTGGGGCAGGTTTATTTGTCCCTTGCTGTTCTCTAGTCTTAGGTATTCCCCTGAGCCTTAATCCTGTGGGCCCTTCAGGGCAGTCTCTTCTGAAGTGCCCTTTTTGCCCACACTTAAAGCATATTATTCCTTTAGCTCTTGATTGCCCCTGATTTGGCCCATGAAGAGCAGCAGCTATTACTTGTCCTGTAATGACTGCATCATTGATATCCCTGCAGACCTTTATATATGTACTTAAATCTTTATTTTTCCATGGTCTTATAGCTTCTTTACACCATCTATTTGCTTGCTCATAAGCTAATTGTTTTATTAAGGGCATAACTTGTTCTGAATCCCCAAATACTCTAGCAGTCATTTGGATTAGTCTATCAACAAAATCTGCAAATGGTTTGTTACTCCCCAGAATCACCTTAGACAACTGCCACTGTAAATTTCCTGACTCTTGAATTAACTTCCAAGCTTTAGTGGCAGCAGCAGCAATTTGTGCATACACCCCAGGATCATAAATAATCTGCTGTTGAATACCTTTATAGTTTCCTTCTCCCGTTAGCTTTTCTACATTTCTTTGGGGAAAGCCTGTGGCAGCATTACATCGTGCCATTTCTAATGAGGCTTCCTGCCATGCAGTTTTCCACACTAGGTACTGCCCCCCTGATAGCACAGCTTTACATAGCCTTTTCCAATCTTCCTGCACTAGATTCAGCCCCGCTACTGATTCCAACATACTAATTGTAAGTGGGGCCTGTGGACCATATGTAGCCACTGCCTCCTTAAAATTTTTTACTGTTTTGAAATCCAGAGGTTGGTGGAATCTTTGTCTATTTTGGTCCTCTAGTACAGGGAAGAATTGTGAGACTGCTGAGGTTTCCTTAAGAGGGGCTTCTTCTCCCCACAGTGAAAAACCCATATGATTTATAGCATGAGATAACTCCTCCCAAGGGTACTTTGGGGGATATAGGGGGCAGACTGCTTGAGGGGGAGCGGCTGCCTCCAGGAAGGGATTGGTATTCCTTCCCGATATAACTGATAGGGGCGACCGTGTTCTTGATCTTGATGCTCTTTCTAATTCCTCCCCAGTCAGCCCCTCCTCCTCTTTTTCCTCTTCAGGAGAAGTTACACGTAGTTGTTTCTTTCTCTATTCCAGACACATATTTCCTTTTTTTACTAAAGTTATTATTTTACTTTTTTAGATGTTAGACATTCCTTAATGAGCTGCCACATGGGAAAAGTACCTCTAGGTAATGGGGATTGCTTTTCTGCTTTAATAAGATCCTCTTTATCATGTTCCCATTGTGGAATATTTAGGACTCCCTCTTCCAAAAACCAAGGACCAACCTTGGCCAGTGTAGTTACATATGCTGTTACAGGAGATCGTTTTACAGCAGTTCCATTAGCCTTAAGTACATCTTGTATGATTCCTATCATTTCTAGACACTTGTGACCCCATCCTGGAGTTACGAGACCTCCCTTTACCGGGGCTATGTAGACTCCCTTCACCGGGGTTATGTGACCTCCCTTTACCGGGGTTATACAGACTCCCTTTACCGGGGTTATGTGGCCTCCCTTTTAACAGGGTAATCCTACAGTTTTCCTATAGCTTATCTAAAGTTACTTAGTTTTCCTATAGCTTACCTTAAGTTACTTACATGGGAGGACGCAGAAGGAGGAAGAAGCTCCCCGTACAGGCCACCACTTGTTCTGTCCAGAAGAACCAGCACGGAGAAAGGAGACACCACCAATCTTTAGTTGACCAGATTTATTGCGTCCTCCCTGTTTTTCTGCCTCCTTTGTTCTCCTACTCTCTCCCTTCTTCTACCCTCTCCCTCTCTCCTCTCCCAGGCTCCTAGCTTATCAACCAATTATAGCAAAGCTTTCTCTCACACAGGAGAGCATGCAGAGGAATGTCAGCATAGCACTATATGAATCACGAGCTGTCCATGCGCGGCATGATATTAGATAGCCAATCCTAGAGCCTGGCGTCAACACGTCATAAGTCTCCAAGGAACTAGTAGGCAAGCAACCTTTATGGGTACTTCCTTATTTTGGTAGCCAGTGTCCTTTTGCTCACTACCAGGCACCATCTTGTCCAAGACGGCCCTCAACAACATATATAGACAGACAACATGATATCAGACAACACAATATACACATAACACAAAAGCAAAGGCCTTGTAGCTTTTTATAGGTGAATCTCCATTGCAATGTAACAGATGTTCAAAAACTCTAGTTTTTGAATAAAAATATAGTTCTAGTTTATGAATAAAATATAGTACTGATCAAAAAAAGTCATGAGCTCAAAAATATAGAATTTAAGAAAAAAAAAAAGTCCTGGAAAATGACACAACCATTAATTCTTTTAGTAAAACTCCATACAATTTACTTTTTAGTTTAGATTAGTTGGAGTTCAGAGAGATCACCCCCCCTTTTTTTTCCTTTGGTTTGAGACTGTTCTCCTACTGAGCCTGCAGGCTTCTTCCATTTACATTTCAATGTAAGCGTTCACCGAGATCTGAAAGGAGCTGAGAAAGAGAGATTACTAGTTCCTTCAAAAACTTGATGCCTAGGGCATTTTAACCATTTCTTATTTTCAGGCCAGGTTTGGATGTCAAAGAAATTTATGAGTCCTTATTTTCCATTACTTTTGAGAATGAAGCAACTATACTAAGATTCTTACTGAGATATGCCATTGGATATTGACCTGGTTTGTCCATGGATGCCTATCCAGTAGTTTAGGGTGAATATTTTTAGGGTTAGGGTTATTTTCCTTTCAGTGGCAAGCAGGTTAAATCTTGTTCCTTAGGTAATCCAAACACAGGGGCTTGAAGTAAGACCCCTTTTTGATATTTTAAAAACATTTAGCATGTTTCACATCAGGGTAGTTTTTTAAGGAGGCTATAAAGAGGCTTAGCTAATTCCATATACCTAGAAATCCAAGGTCTGCAGTATACAGTTATCCCTAGGAAGCCCAAGTTGCCTTATGGTCTGGGGCAGATGATATTCTCCTAAGATAGTTATTTTTCCTGTCCTAGCTTGTGAGTTCCTTGAGACAGTTGCAATCCTAAGTATTTAACCTGTTGATGGCATAATTATGCTTTTTTCTTTGATATCTTGTAATCCCTGTCAGCTAAGAAGTTTAGGAGCTCTGTAATGGCCTTAATATTTCTCCTATGTGGTAGCACATAAAGGATGTCATCTACATATTGGAGAACAATTACAGATGTTTTATCTCTGAATTTTGTTAAGTCCTTAGCTAGGGTTTGTCCAAACAGGTGAGGGCTATCTCCAAATTCTTGAGGCAACACTGTCCAGGTTAGTTGAGATCCACTATCTGGTTCCTCAAAGGCAAACAGATATTGTAATTGGGAGTCTACAGTACTCAGAGAAGGGCATCTTTTAAATCTAACATAGTAAACCAAGTAGCAGATAGAATTTCAGATAAGAGAGTACATGGATTAAGAACTACAGGGTAGAGGGAAATTACTACTTCATTAATTATTCTAAGATTTTGAACTAGGCAGTTAACTTTTGAACTCCTAAAATGGGTGAATTTCATGGGCTGCTGCAAGGCATTAAAAGTTTCTGTCATTTGAGGTTTTGAATGATCTTTTATAAGTCATTTTTCTTGTCTTTATGTTCCCTTTCTTTCTTTTCCTCTTGATCTCTATTATAAAAATAAATGGAATATGCAAGCTGGAGGAATTCATCTAAGGATTGATCAGGGCCATGTACCAATTTTGTAATATCCTTGAAATGTTTGGGACTGACTGAATGATCTAGAATACCAAGAAGTGAGAGCATCCTACATCCCCCATAGACCAGGGTCTCCTTTGTTCTGTTCTCTACCTCCCCACCTTTCTCCCTTCTGCCTATGCAACTAGACCCAGGAGTTGCCAGTGACATGGCAAAAAAAGGTGAGTTGCAGATGGCAGAGGGAAGGGCCAAATGGACATTCAGGGAGGGGCCCAGGATAGATTAATTAACAATTCCCTGCCTGCAGCATTTTGGGAATTGTAGTTAGGCAGGTAAATTTAGTGATCAAAAGGGCTCTGAAAACACTGACGTTCCAATCTTCCAGGGGCAGTTTCCATCTTTCCAGAGTCTGATGGCCTCAAATTGCTCAATTTGACCAGATTCCCTATTCTACACTAACTGCCTGTCCTCAATTCTGGCATCAACTAGAACCAAACAGTTAAAATGCAAATTACAGAGGTTCCATGCTAACTCATCCTCCTTTGACTTTGAATGCTCTCCACTCTTCTGATTAGAGATTTAGCCCCCAACCTTCAGTATTTTTTTGTCCATAGGGAACTGCTTATCTACTAAAAACTCTTTTAATATGTTCCCTGAAGACAAAGAGGTTCTGGAGGATGAATATTTCTGACTCTTAGGTTTAAAATTCTTAATAGCAGTTCTAAGTCCTATGATTAAATCTCCCAAAGTCCATAAATCAGCATCTTGGTCCAAATGAAAGCAAGTTTCCATTACATCCCAAACTCTCTTTACATTTTCAGATGTGCTCCTAAGCATGTTTTTTTTTTTTTTTTTGAATCCCCATAGCCTATGCCATGGTGTTTCCAATTCTCATGCTATTTGTCCCCTCATCTTGATGGCCTGGCCCTGAGGGGCACTGCCTTGGCAGGGAGCAGCCATGTTATGTAGGAGCACACTTTTCTCTCTGCTGTTTCTCATCCTCCCTTCCCAGGAGGAGTAACCATGATGTTTCTGGAGGACTGGAAGCTGTGGTAGGAACATGCATATTTAAACTAGGAAACTGGTCACGTGATTTCCCCTTCTTAAGTAGAAACATACCTCAACACTGTAAAGGCTATCTATGCTAAGCCCATGGCAAACATCATTCTAAATGGAGGAAAGATGGAAAGCATTCCCTCTAAAAACTGGAACAAGAAAGGGATGCCCTCATTCACCACTTTTATTCAACATTGCCCTTGAAACACTAGCCAGAGCAATTACACAGATCAAATAAATTAAAGGGATATGAATAATGAAAGAAGAACTCAAGCTATAACTATTTGCTGATGACATGATTCTATATTTAGAGGAGCCAAAAAACTCCAATAGAAAACTTACAGAACTAATAAATGAATTCAGCAAAGTAGCAGGATATAAAATCAAAATGCATAAATCTAGTGAATCCTCTGAAAGAGAAATTATGAAAACCACTCCATTCATTATAGCCTCAAAAAAAAAACTTGGGAATCAATCTAACAAAAGAGGTGAAAGACCCTGAAAAATGGATGATGATATATAACATGGTTGGGTGGGAGGTGAGAGAAGAATGGAGAGGGAAATGAGAGGGAGGAGCGGCGGGGGTATGAAAAATGGTGGAATGAGACAGACATCATTACCCTATGTACATGTATGATTACACAAATGGTATGAATCTACATCGTGCACAAGCATAAAAATGAAAGATGTACCCCATTTGTGTACAAAGAATCAAAATGCAGTCTGTAAAAATAAAAAAATAAAAGAACTGTAGGAGTTGCATTCTTTCCATTGATTTTTCACTCTGGCTAAGTATTGCATATAGCTGAATAAATTTTATTTCTCTCTCTGTAGAAAGTGAATGCCCCAGGCTTAACAATTAAATTCCCTTTCCTTTCTTCCTACTAAATCTATTCACATGCATGGACTTCCCATGGGAAAAGGGCCGACACCTTACCTTTATTCTTTCTTCTGAAATCCTCCCAAACAGTCCCTACTCAGGTGCCAAATGTGGGGATCTCTCAGCAACATCCAGTGTGGCTGAGATAAGGTTTAACTTCTGGAGGATGATGTTGGCTATATATCAATCAATTACTCATAAACTTATCTAATCAATAAACACACAAGAGCAAATACTCTTTTTAAATGAGAGAGTGTGTGATGGGTCTGGCCATAACAGCTCTGGCCTCTAACAACATGGAGTAGCACAACTCCTTTATTTATAGACACACAGATAAAGGGAGAAAGACTGGGAGGAGCTTCTTCTGTGATGGGCAGGAGAGGGTGGAGTTAGGGGAGCCATTTTCTCAGGGAAATTAGACAGGGAACCGTCTGATTCTGCTAGATAAGGATGGTTTTCCACAAATGATGTTTCAGTCCATAGTCACTTGGCTTCTTTGCAGTGGGCTTGTGGTGAGGGTGAAAAACATCATGGGAGTAAGCACATGGTTAAGCAGAACTTCTCACCTCTTCTCTGGGAAGGAGAGAGAGAACAAGTAAGGGTCTGGGACAAGTTATACCCTTCCAGGTATTGATCTATTTCTTTGGAGGTCCCACTTCCTACGACTTCCACCATCTCCTAATAATACCATCAAATTATGAGTCACTCAGTGAATTAATCCTCAGATGAGGTCAACCTTTAGCACCATATGAGGAACAAGTTTTTAATACATAGACCTTTGGAGGATCATTCATGATCCAAACTACACCAACTAGCCTGATCCCTACAAGTTCATCTGTTCAGAGCCACACATATCTCTCCCACCTGCTACTCCCATGAATCTCTCTGCTTCTGCTATGGCCAGATCTGTGTTTGGATGGGGAAGGGAACAGCTCAGGGAAAATTTGGAGCTAAAGGAAACAATTTCAACAGCAGGTGCCATAACTAAGGTATGATACAGGGCAGGACAGTCATGGGAGAACAGGGATATGGAGATGGGGGCAGGGAGTAGCAAGGAATAAGGGGCAAGAACACAATAGTTTGGATCTTGAGGCCACCAAAGACTTGGGTATTGAAGGCTCAGCCTTCAACTAGTGAGGTGTAACCTTGAAGAGGTAGGGCCCTGTAGGAAGTCCTCAGGTCTTCCTACATTAGGGGTATACCTTTGAAGGACAGTGAGGGACCCTGGTCTCTTTCTCTTTTTCTTTGCTTCCAGCTCATGAATTGTGCTGTTTTCTCCACCACATGCTCTCCACCACTGCCAGGTATTATGTCCACTTCACCATGAACTGGAACCTCCAAAACAGTAAGCCAGAATAAACCTTTTCTCCTTATGAGTTAATCATCTCAGGCATTTCATTATATTGATGGAACACTGACTAGTACACTAGGCAACTGGCTTAGAGAGGGCAGCTCTGGTCCCTGAGTGTGTTACCCTGGCTGAGGCTTTGCTCCTCCCATGATAGAAATGCTGGAACTACACAGGGAGGTTAGAATGTAAAAATTGGATTTTAAGGTACAATGGGGGGTGGCAGAGCAAGATGGTGGCAGGGGAGGGAAGGGTTTCAGAGACTTCAGCACTGGTTCTTAAGCTGGCAGGATTTGCTGTGAGGCACCATTTTAGCTGTTCTATAACATTCAATAAGGTCATACCAGACCTCAGGTTCACTTTCTCAATCTCAGTCTCTTCTCTCTCTCTCTCTCTCTCTCTCTCTCTCTCTCTCTCTCTCTCTCTCTCTCTCTCTCTCTCTCTCTCTCTCTTTCTCTCCTTCTCCATATGCATCTCCTTCTCCTTCTTCTTCATCTTTTCTTCTCCTCCTCCTCCTCTCCTCCTCCTCTCCTCCTCTCCTCCTCTCCTCCTCTGCTCCTCTTCCTTCTCCTCACCTCCTCCTCCTTTCTTCTTTTCTTCTTTTCTCTCTCTTCCCTCTTCTCTCTCTTCTCTCTCTCCTTCTCCATATGCCTCTCCTTCCCCTTCTTCTTATCCTTCATCTTCATCTTTTCTCCTCCTCCTCTCTCCTCCTCCTCCTGTCATCCTCCTCCTCCTGTCATCCTCCTCCTGTCCTCCTCCTCCTCCTCTCCTCCTTTCCTCCTTCTCCTCCTACTACTACTCCTCTCCTCCGCCCCTCCTCCTCCTCTCCTCCTCCTTCTTCTCTCCTCCTCCCCTCCTCCTCCTCCTCTCCTCCTACTACTACTCCTCTTCTCCTAGTACTCCTCCTGTCCTCCTCCCCTCCTCCTGTCCTCCTCCCCTCCTCCTCCTCTCTTCTTCCTCCTCCCTTCTTCTTTTCTTTTCTCCCTCTTCCCTCTCCTCCTCTCTCTCTCTCTCTCCTTCTCCATATGCCTTTCCTTCCCCTTCTCCTTCTTCATCTTTTCTCCTCCTCCTCTCTTCTTCCACCTCCCTTCTTCTTTTCTTTTTTCCCTCTTCCCTCTCCTCTCTCTCTCTCTCTCTCTCTCTCTCTCTCTCTCTCTCTCTCTCTCTCTCTCTCTCTTTCTCTCTCTCTCTCTCTCTCCCCCTCGCTGCTTACCTACTTCTTGTAACCCTGACACCAGGTGGATGGGTGCACTATTGCTCTCTCCTCTGCTATCCCAGGCTGGAGGAGAAGTAGTAGAGGTCATCAATCCCCCAGTTAAACATTCCCAGGGGCCCAGGTACTGGCCTGGAGGTAAGAGTCATGGGGCTGTGCCCTACATGGTGTTCCACTCTACTAAGCCTGATACTGAGTGTCAAGTGTAAGGCTTCATCTTAATGCCATCTCCCCCCTAAGCAGATGAACCTGCCTCCACATTGCATTGCTTGGAGATGGGGGAGGGGTGACCCAGGCAGATTTTTCCTTCATGCCTTCTTCAGTTCCTCTTTTCATTATACTAAGGCCAGTCACTATGGTCTCTAACCACCTGGTTTCCTTAGTGCTTGTGAAGTTTGGTTTATGAATAGAGGTTCACATTGGTGTGTCTGGGAAGAGAGGATGGCTAAACGATTTGACTGTGCTGCCATCTTGCTCTGTCACCTCCCTGTCATTGTACCTTAAAATCCAAAATCTAAGACACTTCATATTTTTAAATATTTGGCACACAAAAAGAATGTGGAAAAGAAACAACTTTGTAACAAAACTCTTTCTAAATTATACAATATTTTGTACATGGGGAAAAATGTGATTTGTAAGTAGCCAAGTATTTGGAAACCCATGAGGTAGTAAACCAAGGCATTTGTAAACCAAAAAGTGGTTTTGCAGGTGGCCAAATGTTTTCTCCTGTGACAGTCACTGCAGGAGACTTTAACTATTGTTATGGCCAATTAAAATAGCACTCCCTTCCACCTCACCTCAAATCCTAAAATGACCACCAAGGTCACAGAGAAATCCTGGTTCCCAACAGCCACAGCTGCCTCTGAAAGAGGGGTCATTAAACAAAGGGGACTGACACTGGTCCCTGACTTTACCCACAGAAAGAGTAGAGAAAGTGTGGCTCTCGGGCTGACTCTTGCTTTCTGAGGTGAACTTCCAGAGACTGTGCAGAGCACCAATATTCCCATCTTCCCCCCTCCAGACACCTGTCAAAATTACATCTCCCCTCTCACTATGAAGTCACACAGCTATGTGCTATGGTTTAGATATTGGTTCAGGTGTTTCCCAAAGGCCTAAGTGTGCAAGCCTTGGTCCACAGGCTGGCACTAGAAGGAGGTGGCAAAACCTTTAGGAGATGGAGCCTCAATGTGGAAGATCCTTAGGTCACTGGAGGCCTGCACTTGTAGGGGGCTGTACACCCACCTTCCTTCTGTCATCTCCTTCTCTCTCTCTCTCTTCACCCCCTCTCTCTCTGCTTCCTGGCTCAAGATGTGATCTCATACATTCCTGCAGCAATGTGCCACCATCCTCTATCCTCCCTGGAAGTGAGCCAATGCAGTCTACATGATGTTAAATCTCCAAAGCAGGAGATTTTTAAAACTTTTTATGTTTATAACTGGGTTGCCTGAGAATCTGGGTTGTAGCAGCATGAAACTAATATGGGGTTTGCTTTTGTCAACAGAATATGAATCAAAATGATCATTACCCTTTTAACAGAAATAAACGCATATTAGTAGTAGTTTCAAACAGAGATAAACAAAAGAGAAAAAGGTCAGTGTTGGCCTTAAAATTGCAATAAAAAAAGCCACAAATATTTGTATTCACAGAAAGAAAAGTAAAGAAATAATACAAGATTAATCTTTTTCTCTGTCATTTCTTGGTTTTTCTCTCCTGCTTTGTAAAGTATTTATTATCAAATACCATAAAAACCATTCTGCATTTTGTTCTTATACTTCTAAAATTTTGTTTTTAAATGTGTAGACTTTGAACCCACTTGCACCTAGTTGCATTCATATTGTAAAATGGGGTGGGTTTATTTATTTTTAGAATTTTGTAAATTTTTAAACATATATGGGTCTGTTTTCATATTCTCCATTATTTTCCAGGAACATCTTTCTTTCCTCATGTAATAATAAAATACAATTATTGTGTTTAAAAAAAGAACTGGTGGGGAGGCACATGGAAAATACAAAGAGAGATAAGAATTGAGACTTATTCCCAAGAGATGACAGCTGCCACAGGTTCTTCTTTCTTCTTTCTCTGTCACCTGCAGCAATATTCTATCAGTGAGTTTTTGCCAAGTTATGCTGAAGTAACAAGGAATCCCAGAATCTCCAATGCTTACAACAGCTAATGTGTACTTCTTACTTATACTTATTTTTATAAAAAGTCAGCTCAAGATGGAGTTGCAAGTTTTCTTTATTTGGGGATTCAGACTGAGGAAGCAGATCTATCAAGTACTGAATTAGTTTTGTGGCAGAAGAAAAAGAGGGGCGGTGGCACTAAGCTCTTGAGGGTATTTCTTGATCCTTTTCTCTTGGTCAACTTTCAAGGCTATTTGGAGGTAAATGGAGACCACAGCATGCTGGATGGAGGACAGACTACAGAACTCACTTTCCACAGCAGAGAGGGAACAAAGAGAAGCTCAAGTGGCCTCATTCTTTTCAGGGGTGGGGGCCACATGGAAGGATCCTGAGGAAATTTGCATCTCTTCTTTCTCTCTATGGCGGGGCAGGAAGCAGAGTTGGAACACAGGGGGCGACTTGCCCAGCCCATTCACCTGTGGAGTGAGGTCGATGTCTTCTGGGGCCTTGGGACAGCCCAAGGAGAAGCTCTGCAGCATGGAGGTCAAAAAGAGGAAGAGCTCGGAGCGGGCCAGGCTCTCGCCCAGACAGATGCGTTTTCCTGGGGGCATAAGAGAAGGAAAGCACCCAGTTCCCGCGCCCATTCCTCCTGGACATTTGCATGCTCATTTGTATAGATTTACACGTGAAGCACTTCTGCTCATATTCTTGTCCTCCATGCAAATAATCTGAGTACACGAATCCCTCTCTGTTCCACCTCATTACAACTGCCCTGTACCATCTCCTCTGTATTTCCTGGTCCCTTGTCATTGCCTCTTTCACATTCCCTTTCTCTGTATGTCTCTGATTAAATATATTATCAACTAAGTTTTATGAAGATCATGGAAGAACCTCTCTAATGTATCCTATGCAAAGCAGCAAGAGAGGCATAGGTGAGCTGAGACCTGCAAGGTTCCCTCCTAGGCTGATGTTCATTGGGTTGGCTGCAGATCTGTACTGGCTGTTGGAATACCGAACTACTTCTAAAGGAGTTGATATACAGTTACTGCTCCAAGCTTCGGGTCTGGCTCACCATGGCCCCTCCCCCGGGTCCTAAGGCCCACCCCCAGTCAGCAGCAAACCCAGTAAGCCTCCCAGATCCAGCACACCAGTGGTAACAGTTCTGATTGGCGGACAGCCATGTCATGCTTATTAAGCATCTCAGTTGGCACTTCTGTGCACCCTCGCCCCACCACCCTCACTCTCAGATCCTGCACTCATATCCCAAGGTGGAATTAAACACTGCAGAAGTGTCCTGTGGATGGAGCCCTCATTATCTCCTAGTGTACAACCCAGACTTGGGTCCACGTGGTATACCCACGGGTGAGCAGCAATTGTTTCGCTGTACTGGACACAGGGAGGGAACCTGGAGAGCTGCCTCTCAGAGCACCATAAACTGTATAATCCTTCAGGAATCTGACCATTTCTGTCACGGTGAACTTGCATGGACTTGCTTTGGCCAGTAAAGTGTGGGATAAATTGATGTGTTTTGTGATTTCTTCCTTGCTTCTGCACTCGGCAGGATACAGTCCCCATCGGCCCCAGTCTCTAGGTTATCTTGAGTCCAGGCCCCCTGGTTGGGATGTTGGTACAACAGTAAGCCTGAAATTAACTTTTGGCCTTGAGCTGCGGAGCCATTGGGGTTGTTGATTACAGTAGCTCCTCTGACTGACACAGGCCCTGGCCTCCCAAGGGGCCTTGGACAAGCCCCCGTTCTCCTGAGCCTCTCTGATTCCAGCTTTACAGAGGAACATATGATTCAACTCTAACACATCTATTTTTATAATCGATCAAAGAAAAAATAGTTTGATCATCTTGACAGGAGCTGAGAATAGACTTGAGAATACTCAAGACCAAATCCTCATTCAAAGCTTAAAAAAAGAAAAAAAAAACTTTTGTTAAACTGGAACAGAGGGAGACTTTTCCTTAATTTGATTTAAAACTGAGATAAATATGTGCTAGACTAGCCATAAAATATCTGAAAAAGACCATGGTCAGCAGTAGCTTAATAGAGAAAACTGATTTATTTATTTATTTATTTATTTCTTAAAGTTAGGAATCAGACAAGTGCAAGTCCATGATGTGAGGGAAAAAACAAAATATAGATTTAATGTAAGAAAGGATTAGGTCAAAATATCAGTTGCAGATGCTATCTATGATCAATTATCTGGAAAGTCCAAGAGAACCTATGAAAAACTGTTAGTGATAAACGTATCAGGAAACTGCCTCATTATAGCAGAAATACATAAAAATCAGTGGCTTTCAGATATTATAATTAAAGCATTTTAAAATACCATGAGAAGAGGCTCTATGAACAGTAGCAAAAACCTCCCCTAGAGGTTGAAATGCAGGAATAAATTTAGAAAGAAATGTGAAAAACTCAGATTTAAAACACAGAAAAAGTACAAGTGATATACTAAGTGACATAAGAACTGACTGAATGGGGACTCACACTATTTCATCTAGTATACTTTATAATGTGACGTTTCCAAACTCCAAAGGCTTCCCGATTCATCTACAAATTTATGTTAATTCTAACAAAATCACTATGGGTTTTGGCGGAGTGGGGTGGAGGACCTTGACAAAATAATACCAGACTGTAATTGAAAGAAAAAAAATAAGTTAGAAGAGCCATAGGAGTCTGAAAAATCAGAGTGATGGAGGAGGATTAACTCCTGTGAAATAGTAAAACATATTATAAAGCCTGATGATTGACATGGTATGGACAGATGGTATAGCTAGAAAAGACAGACAGGGCAGTGGATTGGCATGGATATGGACTAACATCCATAAAGCAGAAGTAAACTTAAGGGAATTTAAAGTTTTAGTATATGATAAATTTCAAATCAGTTGCTAAAAGTTAAATTACTAGATAAGTCATTGAAAAGGGACCTTCACATGACTAAACATGAGTACTTCTTAAATTTTGTGGCCTAAATTCCTGGGGCCCTCACTTTGGTTTTGGTGTAGATTTCAACAACTGACTAACAAAAAAAACTTGATATATTTTCTGTCTCTTTACATCTTTTCCACCTCTTTTCTTTTCTTCTCTTTAAATCTTTCTTTCACTTTCCTACCTATTATCTAGCTAGCTAGCTATTAGCTATCCATCAGCTAACTTCGTATGTGTGAATACATATAATTAAAAATTTGGAAGTACACCCTCTGTAATACCAACAAATATGTTTTTGTTGGTGAATCACAGGTGGTCTTCATCTTCAACTTGACTACTTTCTGGAAAAAATAATAGTTAATAATAGTTGTTTTTTGTAACAAAAAAATGAAAATGTCTTTCCCAATTCTTGGCACACAAAAGGTGCTCAATCACAGGTCATTCATTTGTTTGGTTTTCCTGTGCTTATACATGTGCATGTGCCTTGGTTTTTTTACTTTTATCTCCACCACCAACTTAGTCTCAATCTTTCTCTTCCATCTCACTTCAGAATCCTCATCTTTTCCACCCAGTGTTTGATGTGGACAAAGGGAGAAAATCACACAGAACTGTCTCAAAAGTGAGAAGGGAGCAACTCACCCATGGAGAAAGGAATAAAGGCTTCCCGTTTCCTAAAGTTGCCCTTGGCATCCAAAAAGTGTCCAGGATAGAAGGTGTCTGGCTTCTCAAAGTGGCGTGGGTCATGGAGGACAGAGTTCATGACAGGGTACACAGTAGTGTTCTGAGAGGGTATCAAATTCAAGAGACCCAGATGGCCATCAGTAAGGTGTGACTGAATCAATTCCAGTATATCCACAGTTGACAACAAACTTTACCCATGATAAGGCTCTGCAGTTGAAGGCTAAATTACGGAAATAATTCTGCCCTGTTTCATTAATAGTTGTGTCCTGGGCCTTCTGGATACCCCTACCAACCACCCTGATCCCTCTTCCCCTAAGACCCTTTGGACTTCCCTATGATCCATCAACCGCATGTTCCCATCTGGCTCAGCAGAGACCTCCATGCCATCACTAGGGCCAGAATCAATGAGTTGGTGATTAGGGTGGTTTGATATTGTGAACATCATCTCTAAATACATTCAACTTGGGCTGGGGCTGTAGCTCAGTGGCAGAGCACTTGCCTAGCATGTGTGAGGCACTGGGTTTGAGTCTCAGCATTGCATGAAAATAAATAAATACATCCAACTCAGGAATGACTCAGGACACCATGGTAGAATAGAAAGAGTTAGAACCACAGGCACTGATCTAAAGATGTGCAACTATTAAATTATAAAAAGGAAATCACACAGACCCATAAAATATAAAAAACAAGCAAGATGTGTTTGCATGAACATAAGTATAAGCATGAAAGGAGATATACCACACTGTCCACACAGCTGCAAAATAAGATATAGCATGATATGAACTTCATATACATGTCTATCAGGTATATGATTATATGAGCTTAAAGGAAATATGGAAGCAAAAATGTCAAACTGTCAGCACCTTCTCATGAAAAAGGAAGTTGAGGAAGATGAGGAAAGGAAAAGACAGCTCCACCATAGAACAAGTTTAATAAGTATATGCCACTTTCTTCAGCAAAAGTAACTCTAACATCTAATAAAAGTAAAAATAAAGAAAGAAAGAACAGAAAGGGGAGGACTTTTCTATTTCCAAAATCCCCTTCACCCCATAAAAAATAAGAAAATAAAAATCTTCCATATAGCCCAGTGACCAGAGACATGAACTATCATGGTTGCACAAGGATCATAAGCTGGCACCCTCCATCCATGATTCTGTGGCCCTGAAGATCTCACCTTAGGGAGATGATACCCTCGGAAGTTGGTGTCCTGAATGACGGAGTGTGGGATACCAATTGGGACTAGGTCACTGTATCTCTGAATCTCATGGATGACCGCATCCGTGTAAGGCATTTTTGCTCTATCTTCAAGGGCTGGGAGACGCTTGCTGCCAACGACCCTGTCAATCTCTGCCTGGACTTCCTCTGAGATGGAGAGGATGTGGGAGGAGTCACAATAGTGAAAACCTATAACAAGGGGGCTCAACAAAGGCATCTGAAGAGTGGCCTGCAGGCTGGGGGAAGAGGCTTAAGAACTCTTCATTAAGGTATTATCACTCCTTCTCAATGAAAGCATCAGGAAAGAAAGTCAATGCCTTCCTCAGGGAGAAGTCCTGTCTAATTCTTCCATTCTAATTATGAGACATGTTCACTTGGTAAATATGGGTGAGTGGAAATTAATTCAACACTTAAGGTCAAACCCTCCTTTTTTTTCCCTTCTTTTACTGAGAATGAGTTGTGGCTGGAACTAACGCCATGTCCTTTTCTCTCATTGGCTTGCTATGCAATCTTAGATGGGTCACTTTCCCTTTCTGTGGAAGCAGTTTTGATGAGATGAGAGTTTCTCCAAGTTTGCTCTACAGACCATCAGCACAAGCATCAAAAACTTTTAAATCCATCACAAATCAACAATATACTCCAAATTGTTAAGCTGCTTGTGAACCTCAAGTTTTTCTATCAAGAGTCATGTGATTTTGCAGACTGCAAAATGCTTTGTAAAAAGGTAATGCTTTGTGACCTGTGATGCTTTGTAAACCTCATTTACAAATTGAAAACATGCCATAAAGCTCAAAAGTAACTTCTGAACTACATTTGAATGAAAATATTTTGTCAACTGTAAAGTACCTCGTCAAACTCAAATTGCTTTCGGTGGCTACAATTTATTATAATTAGTACATCCGTGCTGGGGTGGATTTTTTCTTTTTCCTGACCCATCAGAACCAAAGTCTGTTTTTACCCATTAACCAACCACCTTCCATCATAGTAAAGCCGCCCCTGCCCCCAACACACATACAGGACCTGCTCACCCAAGACATCCGGGTGCTTCAGCAGCAATAAGAGCGCATATCGGAGGGTGGTGCTGGAGGTCTCTGTTCCAGCAAAGAAGAGTGAAAGCACGGTGTGGACGAGGTTTTTATAGTGGAACTCACTCTCGGGAACAAATCGTTCCTCTGGGTGAAGGTTGACAGTCCTTAACATCTCTCTTTGCAAAAATTTCCAGTTTCAGAGTCTTCTTTTCTACACACCTACCCCCAGATTACCCTATACCAGTTTTTCCACTTCCTTTTTTCCTCTTTCCTCTATTCAAGGTCTACAGAGTAGCAATAGCATAGGTTCTGGAGCCAGAATTCCTGGATTCAAATTCAGGTCCTGCCATTTCCCAACGTTGTGTTATGAGGCAAGAACATAACCTCTCTCTGCCAATGTTGTGTTGTGAGGCAAGCACATAACCTCTCTGTGCCTCAGTTAAATATTAAACAACCTCACATGGGGTTGTTTAATATTATGATTTTAAACACTCAATAAACACTATTGCTTAATTATTGTCCCGGCTTTGTGATCGCCATCTTGGTTCTTGGTTATCTTTGTTTCCTGATTGGCCACTGCAGCTGCGTATTCAGACATGATAAGGAAACTCTTTAACACTTTGTATGGCATTTTCCAGACCAGTCAGAACAGACATAAACCCAGACCAATAAGAACACGGAAGGGGGGCCTCTGATCAATCAGAATGAGGGGAAGTGGGAGGGAGCAGGGTATTGAGCCCAGTGATAACTCTTCAGTTACTGAGTCCTAGAAGGCATTGTTGGTGAGGCTGAGGAAGAGCCAGGTGGAGGCCTGGAGGTTGTGCCAGTGGCTGGATCACCAACAGTAAAAAGTGTCCCGTACTTAACACACCGACTACCAGCTCAGTGTCAGTAGGATGGCCCACACTCTCACTCCCACCCAACCCCAATCCCGGCTGGCCTTGCCTTGTCCATGCGGAGAAGGAAGGAATCAATGAAGTCCCGGGGAGCACTGGGGTCCAAGGTTTCTTGGTGCCTCTCAATGTTCTCAGTGATAAAATCTTTTAGTTCTTGAATGATTCTGCACAGATGAGTATGGGGGCCAGGAAAATGTTTCAGGATTCCCGAGAGGAGTTCAAACACCTAAGGACAAGACAGGAAGATCCCAGAATCTGGTGCTGGGGCCCTGGGCTTGCACTGGCAGCCTTGAAGTTGTGCCCTGCACAACACTGTGACATGTAAAGCCAAGCTGGTAGAGAGGGTGACCGTGCTTCCCAGGTGAGCACATGCGGGCACATCATACACACGTACATGCATGTGGGCAGGCACACAGTGCCACAAGCACGGCTGCTGGCTGTCCAAACCACTGTGTGTGTGTGTGTGTGTGTGTGTGTGTATGTTGGGGGGATTTATACTGGAGGTTGAACCCAGAAGCACTTTACCATTGAGCTACAACCCCAGCTCTTTTTATTTTTTATTTTGAGACAGAGTGTCCCTCAATTACTGAGACTGAGCTCAAACTTATAATCCTCCTGCCTCAGCTTCCCATGTAGTTGGGATCTTCTCTCACCATCCATAATTTTTGCAGGCCTAATTCCTATTCCCAACCTAACTCTTGCCTCACCTGGAGAGTGTAGGAGATGAAGTGTGTGCAGGGCTGGTGTCATGTGTACCTCAAAGTTCAGGAACAGGAGTGTGTGTGAGCAGGTAAAGGGAACCTGCATGTGAACCCATAGCCAGGATTTGGAAAGCCACTAGGGCACAGCTTCCTGGGTTGTGGAATAGGGAATGAACTTAAAGAGTATTTTTCCTAGAGGAAGGGATGCCATTTTCTAATTTTCAATACAAAGTCACCATGGATGCTAACAGGTGCCTTGTGGGCCTGTTACTCAGAAGAAGGGAGAGATTAAAATAAGCTCCTCCCCTTCCAAAATCCAAACCCACCTCACTTTCTTGCTCCTGAGCTCTGGACAGGGAGAACCTGGTCCCATCCTGGAATCTTTGGCCTCACCTGACTGTAGAAGGAGCTGAGGATGGTGAAGGCTTGGTTCAGTAAACTTAGCAGACGTAGGAATTTGGGGTCCTGGTAATTAAAGCGTTCATCAAAGATAATGGAGCAGATGATGTTGGCTGTGACGGAGTGAAAGAGGAGGGTGGGGTCCAGATAGGTCCCTGGAGATGAGAGGTTTATCATGGAGGTCTGGATGTCCCCTGCATTGCACTGTCCTCCTGGGTGACTCTGACCTATCTGGCGCTATATTCACTCTGAGGTTGGTTTCTCTGTCTCCTGGATGGTCCATCTATTCCTTGGCCTTTGAGTCTAAGCTTTTCTTTCTGCACATCTCTCTGTGTCTTTTATTTATTTTATTTATTTATTTATTTATTTTTGGTGTCTCTCTTGATCTGAGTTTCTTTCTACATCTGTGTCTCTCTGTCTTTCTTCTCTCTGATTTGATGTCTGAAACTGTGTCAGTTCTCTTTCTGTCCCTACCTTTCATATCCTTCTCTCCATTGCCCACTAATATTTTATGTCTCTTCCAGCTCTACTTATAGCCTTGACTCCTTCATTTGTAATCTTTTCCTTGAAATTTCTATGACTAGATCTTGGTTTGTATCCTGAACTTTTCTCTCTTGCCGTCTCTCTCCCTTCCTCCTCCGTCTCTTTCTCTGTGTACCTCAATCTCCCACTCTTTCCCTCCCTGAATCTGTCTCTGCATTTCCCTGCCCCTGTCTCTGAGTCTTGTGGAGCCCCCTCGTGCTCACCCTGGGATTTCCACAGCTCCTCCACCAAATTCTGAGCCTCCTCCTTGATTCTCTCCTCAATACTTCGCTTTCCCATCCCAAAGTCCTTCATGGTGGTCAGACAGAACCGCTGGAGGACTTTCCAAGACTTTCCATTGGCAAAACTCACACCTGATTGGTGGGGCACAGAAGTAATGTTAGGAGGACTCATGCATTCCCAGGTCCCTCTAGTCCCCATCATGTCCCCCACTCACCAGTTCCCTGGAAGATGGAGTCAGTGATGGCAATGAGCCCTCGGCCAGAAAAGGTCTCAGCTTGATGCACCAGAGCCTCTCTTATGGCCTCATATCCACACAGGATGATGACTGGTCGGGGTCCCAGGTGCACTGTAAAGACGTCCCCATACTTCTCCCGCAGCTGTGGACACAGGGTCCAGATCTCACTATTGTGCCCAAGAGAAGGGCCTTCTGGTCTGACACCTGGACCACTCCTTCCAATGGAGCCTGAGCCCTGCTTTATGAAAGCCCATCAAGGAAGAAGCCAAACTTGAACTCTGTAGCTTCATTCAAGTCTCACACCATGTCATTCCCCAGGCTGTCCTTCTCCAGCTTTCTCAATAATTTCCCCTGTTCTGAATTTTATGAATCGTAATCTCCACACTAAATCTCCAGGACTTCTCCTGTCTCCACTATAGGACCACAACTCAAAGTCCCAAAACTATCAGAAAGTCCCCCTCCAGTCTATCACCTACATGCATTCTCATAGGAACTCCAGAAGCTTCTCTGCCTGCCTTGTGGGGACAAATCATGACTGAAAGAGAATTCCTAAGCTGGTCTAGAGAATTCCACCCCAAGACTTCCACCCCAAGTTAGACCCTTGACAGTCTTGCTGCCTTGAGCTGTTTCCACTCAACCCATTCCATCCCTTCCTCCTCTTTCCCCCTCCAATCTCACCTCCTTGAAGGTCTTGAGAAAGCCTTTAGAGTCTATTTGCAAAATGTTCCCCAGGAAGGGAAGAGGCCAGGGTCCAGGAGGTAGGCGACCCTTGGAGTTGGGGCGGCCCCAGATCCAGAGAAGAAAGAGGCTAATGAGGACAATGAAGAGTGGGAAGCTGGACAGAACCATAGTCCCCTCTATGCCAGCTGTCTGTTCTTCTGCTCCTCTTGCAAGACAGACTATTTTGTTTGTTTGATTTCTGTGGTTAGGGGAGGAGGTTGTGCCAGGAATCTACTTGGCAGAGCTCCTACTAACTCTGCAGGGAGCCCAAGGGAGGCAGGCACTGTTGGGTCACATGATTAGTTCTCAGTGTTGAGTCCCAGAACCAGCTTCCCATTGGCCACTAGCTGCCCGAGCCATCTCCATGAGGAAAGCCCTGGAATGTGCAACATGTCCCTCAAGGACATACCGACGGGGATGTGTCCAGGCTGGTTTCAAGTGGCTCCCCTGCTAAGTGGCTCTCAGCCGTTTTCATCAGGGGTGGCCTTCCAGCATGAGGGAGGAAGAGGGGGCCTCCCTGTGCACTTTGGGGCAGGAAGGCATTCTGGGTATTAAAAGAAAGTGACCTATGGAGAAGGTGGCATGGGCTGGTGCAAGAGGTCTGGTTCCGTTTGTGGCGGGGGGACTGATTTTGTCTTTGATTAATTTATTCACCCACACCTCACCAAATAGTTTGAACGCCTCTCAGAGGCCTCACACGACTGTAGGTGCTCTCACTGCAGCAGTGAAGGAGAGAGCAGGCTGCCCTTCACAGAGTTGGCAGTCCCTCTGAAAAGGCACCTGGGGACCTGAGAACCAGTAAGCCACAGGCAAAATGGTGGGGTCCCCTCCTGATGCAGGAGGTCGGACTTTGGATGTTGGTTTGATTTCAGAAGATTTTGAAAAAATTTATCTAGAGACCCAAGGTGCCACTGTGGAACCATGATGCTCACAGCACATGGGTGAGGAGGCGCTTCCCTGGAGAGAATCCACAGGGAGAGGTAACAGGGAACAGGAGCAGGGAGGACCACAGCAGGCGTGACCGAGTCTGCAGTGTGGGGACCTCGAGGTGCTGTGTGAAGAAAAGAGTCAGACACACGCAATCAGAATCAGATAATTCCTTAATGTGAGAGGGCCAGACCAGGCAGGTCCATGGAGACAAGGAGGTTGGTGTTTGCAGGGCCTGGGCGAAAGGGACTGAGGAGAGACTGTTCAATGGGTACCGGGGTATTGGGGGCAGTGACATGAACATCAGGAACAAGATGGTAATACTCATACACCTTTGGGAATGAACTAAATTCTACACTCCATAATGGCCAAGTTTGGGTTATGTTGATTTATCTCTCTCTCTCTCTCTCTCTCTCTCTCTCTCTCTCTCTCTCTCTCTCTATATATATATATATATATATATATATATATATATATATATATATAAAGAAACTGTGGGAGAATTTGGGTTCTGTGACCTCAGAGAGGACACTCCCACCCGCCCTCTCTCACTGTTCTGTAAAATGGGTGTGGTGACCTCACCCACCACAGGGTGCTGCTGGGGGAGCAGTCAAGAGCAGTCTTAGGCAAAGCCCTTCAGCACAGATGATGGAGCACATGGAGTGGACAAATGGAGCCATACTTATTCTGAACAAGGGAGAATTTATTCGGCATGAGCTGTGCCTGGGAGGCAGAAGTTCAGAAGGACCTAGAGCCCAATTTCCCCGTTTGCCCCCAGTGTCTATATACACACCTAGGAAGGGGCTTGATTATCTTCAAGCTTGCTTCTGACTTCTGCAATTCTATTAATACAGGAAAGGAGAACGTCTAAGAGCCTTGGAAGAACTACAGCGTGAGGGAAGGAAGTAGGACTACACAGGGGACTTTCCCTCGTTGATGCAAACGAGGACAGGGAGGATGCTGGTTCTCAGGCAGGAAGATGTGGAGGCCAGGGGGGTCGTTCTCTACAGAGGTAGAAACAATGACCCTGGAATCCTTTGGCCCTCTTCCCTCAGTCCATTCAGTGAGGAAGGAAGCGGATCTGGTATGTTGGGGGTACTCTGCCCACACCACTCTCCCTGGGAGTAAGGTCGATGTCCTCGGGAGCCACAGGGCTGGCCACAGAGAAGTTCTGGAGGATGGTGGTGAAGAAGAGGAATAGTTCGTTGCGAGCGATGCCTTCACCAAGACAAATGCGCTTCCCTGTGGGCACAGAGGGTCACCATGTGGGCACGGGGCCAGTGCACGTGCTTGCCCACCACACCCCAAAGCCCAGGCACCTGTGCACTGCAGTGGATTGTCACAGGCTTGACCTTGAACCTGATATTCAGCATGGACTCCCAGGGAGTCCCAAATCTGACACCAGGTGCACACCTTGTTCCATGTTCATTTGTTTGGAAAGAAAATGTAGTTTTTGTTTGATCACCAAAGGTTCAGTGGCTCCATAGGAGATAAGGATGCAGCTGTGCGTGGGTGTGTCAGAGTGTGTAGGTCAAGTGAGCACAAGTTTCTGAACATTTTATAGTGTTTTCGTTTTTCATATGAGAATAGTACCATCATACAGGCTACTATGAGGGTAAAGTTAATCAGTGTAGACACTCTTTAACACTTGGCTCCTGTTCAGAATCCTAGAGTACTAGCTATGGTTTTGTGTTTGCTCCTGAGAACATGGCTCTGTGTGTTTCTGGCACTATGTGTTATGTCTGTCTCTGAGTTGTCTTCTGGTTTCGACCTGAAAACCACCAGCTTTGAGAATCTTCAAAAAAATTATTCATAAAAGTTGTGAGTGGGACCAGGGCCCATGAGCAGGTTTTCTATGCTTCCCCTGGATTCATGGAGGTGTGTGAAAAACCCATGTTGTTTACAGACCACAGGTTTATAGGGGAAGGAGGAGAGAGACTGCCTGAAGTCAGGCAGGGACGCAGCGCTTCCGGGTGCTTCAATGCTTCCTCATCTGCAAACTGACAGTCCCAGGAAGGCCAGTGGAGGGTGGGATTCCAGGCATCCCCTGCACCTTTCCAGCCACTGCAAAGATGTGCCTGCAGGGATGTATCTGGCAAAGGGGTCCATGTCCTCTTGGCATTTCCTGATGGCAGGAGACGGGACCACAGAGGTACTCAGGGCAGGTGTCTTGGCTGGTTCTTCTGGAACTGGTTCTGTGACCCACATTTTTCCAGGACTGGCTAATGCTTTTTATCTTCCTCTCACACACCCTCCCCATTCCTAGGACTCTCCTTCTCTTTGGGCACCTTCTGACATCTCCTTGACTCTCACATTCTCTTGGCTCATTTCCTCTTTCTGTCCAGGCAAAGTCTATCCTGTGCATTAAACATACAGAACAGGCACTGTTTCATGTTCATTTTTATATTTTCTTCTCTTTTTACTTTCTTCCATCTAAATTCCTTCTCTATTCTACCTCTCTCTCATCTATTTATACCTCTATGACCCTATCATATTTTTCATCTCCCTCTGAAGAACTCTAACCTCCTTCTCCTCCTCCTCCTCCTCCTCCTGCTCCTCCTCCTCCTCCTTCTTCTTCTTCTTCTTCTTCTTCTTCTCTCTCTCTCTCTCTCTCTCTCTCTCTCTCTCTCTCACACACACACACACACACACACACACACACACACACACCCCTCTTCTCTGCTCTGCTCTTTTCTTTTCTCTCCCCCTCACTCTCCCTCTCCCTTCCTCTGTGGTCTCAGGTTCACCCTCTGTCTCTCACAGACTGTCTCCTCTGTGCCATGATCTCCTTGTGTCTATGGGTGACTCTGTCCCCTCTCTCTGTCTCATCCCCATAATGTCTCTGTTGCTTAGCTGTTTCAGTCCTTACTTCCCTACAACTCTCTCATTAAACCTAGGACAGGACTATTGGGCGGGGAGCTGACTTTCACCCAATACCCCAGGTGTTCCCAGCTCTCACTGAAGACAGAATGAAGACACTGCAGTTCACATCCACAAAGCTGGGCACCACTGGAGTCACTGATGAGATTTATATTTGGGAACTTGTTCCTGGGGCCATCCTACCTCCCCCCCAAAAATGAGGAGCCTGGACCTTGTGGTTTCCTCGAGTGACCTTCAAGTTAAATTTGGCCAAAACTCCAAGGAGTAACCTGCACCCTATGTAAATATTTAAAAAAATGGCAACCGAATCTGAGCAGATTCCTAGAAAAGAAAACCGAGGCTCAGTCACTCCCAGCCCTTTACTTCAGCCAATCCCAGCCCTGCATTTCAACCAATCCCAGCCCTGCATTTCAACCAATCCCAGCACTGTGCTTCAGCCAATCCATGCCTTGCACTTCAGCCAATCCCAGCACTGTGCTTCAACCAATCCCAGTCCTGCACTTCAGCCAATCCCAGCACTGTGCTTCAGCCAATTGCACGCTACACTCTGCTCAGATCTGTCCAAAGGCAGCCACGTGGAACTGGACCAACCCAGCTGTTTCTGCTTGTAGGTTCCTTTCTGTCTGTAACACCATGTGCCCTGCTACTGGGTGGAACTCTTTCAAACTTCTCGCTTCAGGATATGAGGTCCAGCCAGCTGAGCTCCTGGCCCTCAGCCACTTTCTAATCCACACCTGAGTTTCCTACACTTACTCTAATGGACCACCTGGCTCTTCCCTGCTGTTGCCTCCACCTGGAACCTTCTTTCCTGGAGCTGATCAACACTCGCCCACCAGGCCTCTGCTTGGAAACCAGTTTCTCAGCTGAGCTGTTTCTCACCTACCCACCAATATTACTCAGTATATCCTTTTTGGTGCTCCCAATGCTTGATTAATGATAATACATAGCCCTGTTGGTGTGTCCTTTGTGCCAGGCACTGGTTAGCTCAGGACAGGCATTAACTCTTTTAATTGGATTATTATTTGGGACACTTTGATGAATGTCTATCTCATCTGCAGGACTATAAATTTCCTGGGGCAGGATCTGTGTCTTTATGTGATTTGTCGGATGCATTCTCTTTAGTCCCCTGGACTCAGTGCTGCATTAATTTTTACTTGTTGTTTTTCCCCTCTGCTTTTTTTTTTTTTCCCCTGTGCTCGGAATTGAATACATGGCCTTGTTTTTGACAGGCTGCACTCTGAACTGAGCTTTATCTCCAGCTCTGCACCAGTTTTTAGTTATTGCTTTTTTAATGGTTACTTTGCTCAGGTCTAGAGATTTTCCACCACTTGTCCAATGTCCTGTTATCAAGATGTGCCTTAGGTCATCATCTCACTTCTCAAGTAGCCTCGTGGGGTTGTAGTGAAGACTGAATGGGACAGTGCAGGTAAACCAACTGGAATGTGCTAAGGGCTGGACAAACAAACACCTATCGTTGTCTGCAGGAGAGGATAGGACCTACCCCTGGGGTCTGTGAAGGGATCCCAGGTCCAGCTTACCCATGGAGAAGGGAATAAAAGCTTCATTCTTCTTCAGTGCCCCATTGGCATCCAGAAAGTGGTCGGGGTTGAAGGTGTCTGGTTTTTCAAAGTAACAGGGGTCATGGAGAGCAGAGCTCAGGATGGGGTATACTTCAGTGTTCTGAGGAAAGATTGAAACATCAGAGGACATTGCCATTTCATCAAGAACACAAGTAATAATAAGTGCTGGCCTGCATGTGTGGGGGAAGTATACTCATACAATGTGGTGGGACTGAAAATTACTGCAACCATTTTGGAAAGCAATATGGAGATTCCTCAAAAGACTGGGAATGGAATCACCATGTGACCAAGTAATTCCACTCTCTGTTATTTATCCAACAGAACTAAAATCAGCATACTATAGCAATGCAGGCACATCTGTGCTTAGAGCTGAGCAGTTCACAATAGCCATACTATGGAACCAACCCAGATACCCATCAACAGATGAACAGATGAACAAAATGTGGTATATATACACAATGGAGTTTTACTGAGATATAAAGAAGAATGAAATAGTGTAATTTGATAATAAATGAATGGGACTGCAGAACATCATACTAAGTAAAATAAGACAGACACAGAGTCAAGGGTTGAATGTCCTCTTATATGCAGAAACTAGAGCAGAGTAAGGAAAATAAGTGGCGGGGGGCAGGTCCAATGAAAACAGAGAGGACATCAGTGGAGTGGAGGAAGGAGATTGAGGGGGAGGGAGGAGGAACTGGAAAAGGGAGGAACGCAGAATCAAATTGACAAAATTATGCTCTGCACATATGTGAATATACCAAACTATTTGCACCTTTATGTGTATTTATAAAGCACCAATTAAAAAAAAACAAATAAATTAAAGCAAGACCACTAGAATATAGGAATGGAAACTGGGGAGGAAGGAGAAGAGGGTAAGGGGAAGCACAGGGGACTGGAATGGAGCAATTATTACTCAGTGCGTGAGTGATTATCTCATCCTGAATCCCTCTGTTATCTACAGCTCTAATGCACTAATAAAAATATTTTTTTAATGTTGTCATTCCCTGGGTCTCACATACAAACAATAAACAAATAGGTAAAACAAACTAAAAGTTAGAACACGGAGACCCTATGGAAAAGCCCACAAGAGGTTGAGATGGTGTGCTGGGAGGACAGAGGGCGCCCACACAGAGATGGGCAGCCTGCAGGACTCACCTTGGGGATGATGAACCCTCAGAAATAAGTGTCCTTGGTGACCACATGAGGCACACCAATGGGGAGGAGGTCAGCGAATCTCTGAATCTCGTGGATGACCGCCTCTGTGTATGGCATCCTGGAGTGGTCATCTAGGGCTGGTGGGCGGTGTGAGCCAATCACCTGCTCAATCTCCTTTTGGACCCTTTCTGCACCAAAAAGGGGAACTGTGAGCCTCGTTTCCCATAGATTTCCCCAGAGTCACTGTTTTCAGGAGTCAGTGAGCTGGGAAAATCCTATGGGAAAAGCTGAGACCATTGATATACTTTAGAGCAGACAGCTGGGGTGATGTGAGGAGAGAGAGCAAGAGCATTAGATTTCCAACCCTTTCACATTCAAGTAATTTAATGAATTGTCTCCTACCTGTACAGAAACCCTTCAGGAATTGTGTGCACAAACACACACACACACACACACACACACACACACACTCAGATCTCCACATCCACCACAACCCTACAAGGAATTTTTTATTAAAAACTCCAAAATAAGAACTTGTCAAAATTTCACCCTCAAGGATGAATAGAAAATGATCCAGTGTGTGTGTGTGTGTTCATTACAGGAAAACACTGTGCCAAGTTCTCACAAATATCACAGTGGACTAAGTCAATGGATTAATCCAAGAGCAACTGGATGAAGACATGAATGCGTAATAAACCAACAGATCAATTCCTGAGTGAAAAAACTGACAATTAATGAATTGAACAAACCAATGAGTGAATGTGTTTGTTCAGCTTATCAATCAATAGATGGATCAAATAAGCAATCAATTAAGAAACAATTCCTTGATAAATAAAACAATGAACCCAATGAATCAATAATCAGATGCAAGTTTCATTTATGGGCACTGTGTGAATGGATCAATTCGTGAATGAGTAAACAAAGGAATAAATGCATTGGTGGGTAGAGGGATAAATGAGGGATGAATAAATGAAGGAATCATTAAGTGGTTAAATGTGGGAATGGATGGATGGATACATGTAGGAAGAATTAGAAGATGGTTGATTGAAGGATTAAGGAAAAAAACCCAGTTCATTAAAAAAATGGCTGGAGGCCTGCACGAAGGAAAGAATGAGCCAAGTCATCAGTGACCAATAGAGCACTCAACTATCCTTGTACATAGCATCAACTCATGAATGAAATTATATGTCCATGGATGCATTGCAGATGAAGCAATCAGTGAAAGTACAAGTGGATTAATCAATAAAAGATGGACAGATGGATGGTGGATGGGAGAAAGCACTGGGAGAACAGGTTGACAGACTTGTCATTCACCCATCACCAACAGGACCAGCTTAGCGGGAGACCATCCAGAGCCTGCAGAGCTCCTGAAAAGGAGGTCAGGTTGCCTCTCATCCATGAAGGACCCCAGCCCCCGCTCTGCAGCCCTAGAGGAGATCCCAGGACCCTCCCCACACGCCCGTCCCTGGCCCACCTGCAATGTGGGGGTACTTGAGCATGAGCAGGAAGCCATAGCGCAGAGTGGTGCTGGTGGTCTCAGTGCCAGCGAAGAAGAGGGACAGCAAGGTCAAGGTGAGATTCTTGTGGTGGAACTCGCTGTGCACGTTAGACTTCTCCTGGGTCCAGAAGTGGAGAGGGAGGGGCAGGTCAGGGCCAGAGCCCACTGAGGACTCATCCCGCCTGCCAGGCCTCCCTCTGTCTCTGGGTCTCGCCCCTGGGGCCCCTCCTTCTCAGCATGGACTCTGTCTCCCTCAGCCTCCTCACTCTGTCTGGCCTGGTGTCTCTCTCCATCTCCTTGGTTTGTGTCTTGGTTTTCATCCCCCAGTCTCCTCTGCCTCTGAGGGTCTTTTCCCCTCTTTCTTGTTGTCCCTTGCCCTGTATTTCTCCATCCACCTGCGCCCTGTCCCCTCTCCCTCTCATTTCAGTTCCTCCTTCCTTTCCCTTCATCTTCCCTTCGCTCCCCGCTCCCTCCCCAGGCCTCACTTTGTCCATGCGGAGCAGGTAGGTGTCGATGAAGTCTCTGGGGTTGCTGGGGTCCAGGGTTGCGCGGTGCTTCTCCACACTGTGGCCGATGAAGGTGATGACTTCCTGCAGGTTTTTGTAGACTTGCCTGTGTGTGCCAGGAAAGTGCTTCAGGACGTCAGAGAATAATTCAAACACCTGCAAGAAGGAAGGGGTGGTGAGGGCGCCCAGGGGCTGAGCCAGCAGGTCACGGGAGGGGGAGCCATCCAGGGCCCCAACTCCACTGTGGGGAATCCCCATCTCTCTCTGCCTTCTTTCTCTCTTCCTCTCTCCTTCTCGCCCTCCCTCCTTCCCTCCTCCACTCCTCATCAGAATCAACCTCTCTCCCCTGTCTCTCTGTCCTCTCTTCCTTTATTCTTTCTCCCAAGTTCTTGTTCGCTTTTTTCTTTTCTTTTTGTTTGATTTTTTTTTAAACATTTTTGGTGCCTTGAATTCATGCCTACCCTGTGCTTCCCTATGCCATTTTCAAACATGCACAAACCGTGATTGGATCAATTTCATTCCCAGTACCCTCCCTTTCCTTCACCCTCCCTCCACACCCACTACCTCTACTCTACCCTTCCCCTTTCTATTGGTGCTACCATTATCTTAATCAGTACATGATATAAATTAGTGTGTATTTGTACACAGACATAGTAGAATTTGGTAGATTTCACCTCCAGTACTCCCCACATCCTCCCCTTCTCTGTCTTTCTCAATCCCTTTACTCTACAGGTCTTTCCTTTTGTTTTTTGTCCTTGGGAATTGAACCCAGGAGCACTTAACCACAGATCCCCATCCTCAGCCCTATATTTTATTTTATTTAGAGACAGGATCTCACTGACTTGCTAAGTATCTCACTAAGTTGCTAAGGTTGGTTTTGAACTTGCAATCCTCCTGCCTCAGCCTCTGGAGCCAATAAGATTACAGGTGTGCACCACCTGTAGTCCAGTTCTTCCTTCTGTTTTTGACAGACACCCCATGTTTAATATCTATTCTCCCCCGCCCTTTGGTTTCTACATACTAGGGAAAAAGAATTCAACCCTTAACTTTCTGAATCTGCCTTATTTCACTTAACATGATGTTCTCCAATTCCATTCATTTACTTGCAAATGATATGCTTACATTCTCTTTCGTGACTGAGTAGAACTCCATTGTGTATAGATACCTCATTTTCTTCATCTTAGCCTGTTGATTAGCATCTAGGTTAGTTTCATAGTATAACTATTGTGAATTGTACTTCTACAAACGTTAAAGTTCATGTATCACTATAGTATGCCGATTTTATATCTTTTGGATAAATGCCAAAGACTGGGATATCTGGGTCATGTGATGCTTCCATTTCTAATCTTTTGAGGAATTTCTATGATACTTTCCAAAGTGGTCCTTCTAATTTGCCTTGCCACTAAAATTACATGAGTTGACTTTTTCCCCACATCTTCACCAGCACTTTCCATTATTTGTATTCTTGATGTCTGCCATTCTGAAAAGAGTGAGAGGAAATCTCAGTGCAGTTTTCATTTTCATTTCCTGATTACTACAGAAGTTAAACATTTTTTCATGTGTTTGTTGCCGATTTTTATTTGTCCTCATGAGAGATGTTTATTTAGCTCTTTTGCTCATTTATCAATTGGGTTATTTTATGTTGTTGCTTTTTGAAGACTTTTCTTATTGTGGGTATTAATGTCCTCTCAGAGGAGTAACTGGCAAGGATTTCAACCCATTCTGCAGGGTCTCTCTCTCATGCTCTTAATAGTTTTCTTTGCTGTGCAGAAAAGTGGATCCCACTTTTTCCTTTTCTATATCTTGAGTTTTAGAACTCTTGTTAAGGAAGGCGATGCCTGAGTCAGTGTTGGATTCTGTCCCTACATTTTCTTCTAGCACTTGCAAAGTTTCTGCTCTAATTCCTATAAGTCTTTGATCCATGTTGAGTTGATTTTTCTGTGGGGTGAGAAATAAGAATCTAGTTTGAATGTTCTGCAAACAGACACCCAGTTTTCTCAGTACCATTTTTTAGATGTCTCCAACCTACATTTTTGTCACCTTTGTGAAGTGTCAGGGGACTGAGTTTCTGTAGAGTTGTCTCCTGTCTTTCATTCCTTTCCACAGGTCTTGGTGAGTGTTCTAACGCCAACACCATGCTGCTCCTTACTGTCACTCTGCAGTGTGATTCGACACCAGGTATCCTAAAGCCTCCACTGCTGCTCTTCTAACTCATTATTGCTTTGGATATTCTGGGTCTTTTATCTTCCAAATGAATTTGAGAATTGTTTTCCCTAGTTGAGTAAAAATACCACCTGCCATGTTGGTGGGGATTGCACTGGCTCTGTAGAGAGCAATGACCATTTGGACCCTATCAATTCTGCCTATCCTGGAACAGCCAAGCCCTCCTTTTCTGAGATTTTCTGACCCCGTGTTTCAGCCTACCCTTCTCTCCCATTTCTCTCTCTCCATCTCCCTTTTCCCTCCCCCAGCTCTCCCTCCAGGTCTCAAATTCCCTCTCTCCATGTGCTCCTATTGCATTTCTGTGCCCATAGAGCAGACCATCCTTTCACACCTCCCCGCTCCTCCTCCTTGCCTCCTGCCACTCACCTGGCTGGAGAAGGAGCTGATCAGTGCAAATGACTGATAGATCATGTCCAGCAACCACAAGAACTCTTGATCTTTGTAGTCGAAGCATTCTCCAAAGACAATGGAGCAGATGATATTGGCGGTAATGAACTGGAAGAGGAAGGTGGGGTCCTGGAGGGCTCCTAGGAGGACAAGGCAGCAGGTCCCAGGTCAGAGACTCCAGAGCCTGGGGACATTCTATGTGGTGCCCCGTCTTCTATTGCTCTGAAGTAGAACAATCCTAACAGCTCACACTGGCACAGAATCTGTGTCAGGCCCTATGCTTTCATTCAGTTTGCACAAAACGTTGTAAGGGAGATGCTCTTCTATGACTACCTCCACTTTACAGGTGGACAGAAGATTGAGTAATGGAAGGTTGCACAGCTTCTCATTACCAAGGGCAGGAGTCACACCCAAGCATCCAGAGACAGAGCCAGCGCTGCAGGGCCCTAACTGCCTCTCCTCTGGGCCCATCTCTGACTGTGTGAGCTCAGAGAGTAAAGGCCTCCGGGCAGGGTGCAGGGCCTTGTTCACTCCATGCCTTGTGCAGATTTAAAGCCCCATGGTTGCATCCCTCCCTCTCACACCCATGTCCTCCCTTCTCTCCACCCCAGGGGCTCTCTGACCCTGCATGAATCATTCTTCACTTCCCATATCTCAATCAAGCCTCACTCTGATGCCTGTACTTGGCAGGCACAGTCCTGGTTTCTGAGGCTGAGAGGGAGGGGGCTGGGAACCCAGGAACCTCGGGTGGGTGTGACCCTCTTTCTGGGTCTCACCTCTCATTCCTCTGTGAACCTTTCTCTGAGCCTTGTCTGTCTGTCCCTCTAATTGTCTGTCTCAGATTCTCTTCCTCTGTTTCTTTTGATCTCTCTCATTCTCTTCCTCCCTCTCTTCTTTGTCTTTCTTTTCTTCCCTCCATCCCTCTCCTTTCCTGTCTCTCTGTCACTCTGTCCTCTGTCCTTATCAATCTCTGTCCCTTTCACTCCCTCCAGTTTCTACATGGATGTCTCAGAGTCTCCTGAGAAGTGTTGATAAGAGATGATGAAGACCTGGTGCAAATGAGATGGACAGCTGACAATGGACCTGCCAACTATGCACCCTTTTATGAAGAATCTAGAATCCCCAGCAGTGCCCTTGGGCTTCCCTGAGCAGAGCACAGCTCCTGACTCCTTGCTCATCAGCACTTCACCCAAGGGAACGGAAACACAGTTCATAACTTGGAAATGTCTGTACTTGCTCTTTGCTTTCTTTCATATAGGTCCTATTTTTGACTTTGACACATATGAGCAATCCAAAAATTGATTTCTCTGCATGGAAGGTAATAGCATACTAATCATTCATCTGTCTTGGACACTAAAAGCCTCACATCTCTTCCCCTAACTCTCTTGGTTTCCCACATCCCTTCTCTATTCATCTCTATTCCCATCTCTCGCTGCTTCTCCATCTCTGTCTCTGTCCTTCTTTTCTGCCCATGCGTACCTCTCTGTGTTTCCATTGCTGTGCACCCCACATCCCTCTCGGTTCCATGTCTTCTTTTCTGTTCATCCCTGGGCCTCACCCTTGGATTTCCGCAGCTCCTCCACCAGACACTGAGCCTCCTCCTGAATCCGTCCCTCAATGCTCCGCTTTCCCATCCCAAAGTCCCTCATGGTGGCCAGAGAGAATCTCCAAAGGGTTTTCCAGCATTCTCCATTGGCAAAGACCACACCTGGGGATGTAAGTGAGGCAGAGTTTGCAGAGGAAGTTAAAGGAGACTGGGTCAGGCCCCACCCCTTGTCCTCCCTTCTCATACCCCCCTTTCCCACGTCCCATCGACCATCCCTCCCCATCCTACTGACTTCAAGGTCCTCACCATATCCCTGGACGATAGGCTCAATGATGGCCAGTGTTCCCCGGCCAGAGAAATCCTCAGCTTGGTCCACCAGGGCCTCCCGTATGGCCTCTGTCCCACACAGCATGACCACAGGCCTTGGTCCCAGGTACACCGTGAACACATCCCCGTATTTCTCTCGAAGCTGCCAAGCACATCCACACCAGGGTTGACATTAGTCACCAGACACCTCAGTTGTTACACCATGAGGTGCTGAGATGCAGATTGGTACGTAGGTGTCTCCCACAAGACCCTCCTCCCTCAGCTGCCATCGCCCTTCCCAGGACCCAGCCACTCAAGGGTCAGTGCACAGTCTAGCCAGGTCTGCTCTGATTGGTTGGATTCCTAAGCATACGAATGCTTAAATATCTCTAGTATCATCCTGCCTGTACCCTTGAATTTGGTGAGATTGGGCCTCTCAATCGAAGAATTCCTCCTGTGACCCAACGTCAATCTGCTTTCTGCCTCCTGACCATGTCCTGAGTTGACAACTCTGACCCACCCACTTGGTGGATGTGAAGGGACAGTGATGGTCCTATAGCTGTGCTCACAAAATGGTAAAAGCCATCATATCAGCCATTGGAAACTTCTGGGCAGTAGAGTCACCCCTTGGCAGCTCCAGGAATCTGGTCCCAAGATGCCCCTGGAAACCCAAAAACCCTCAAATGCTAATCTAAAGGACTTAAAATGGCGTAGTGTTTGCATATAATGAATGTGCATCCTTGTGTGAACTTTACGTTATCTCTAGATTACTGATAAACCTGATGGAATGTAATGCTGTGTAAATATTTGTTGTACTGTATTATATAGAGAATGTTGTCAAGAAAGAAAGTTATTATATGTTCAATAATTTTTTCTACACAAATCAATCCACAACTGGTTGAATTCGCAGATGTAGAATCATCAACCATGGAGGCCAACTGTCCTTGTTGAAGCCAAATATGCACATTCTCAGCAACTTCTCCCCCAAATACCTGCCCCCAAACATGTGTACATGTTCACCAGAAAGTCTCTCTGAACATTCATAGGAGTCTTCTCATTGTAAATACACAGTGAGAGATGCCAGCAATGGAATATTATGCAGTCCAGAGAACGAACAATCTAAAACTATAACCAATGACTTCTGTGAAAATCACAGAAAGGATGCTCAGTGGCAGCCATTAGACACAAAAGCACACTTGGTTTACATTCACTTCTATTTACATGGAGTTCATACACAGAACACCAGGCCACCATGGTCTCTGGAGAGTGGGGGAATATTTATAATAAGGGGACCAGAGGGGTGTCCTGGGGGACAAAAAGCCTGATGCTATTTGATCTGCATGTCAGTGACATGAGTGCATTCAGCTGATGAAAACTCATTAAACTGTGCACATCCTGTCTGGGGCAGAGGTATTGGGGATGGAACCCAGGACCCACACGTGCTAGGCGAGCACTCAACCATTGAGCTATATCCCCAGGCCCTTTTTATTTTTCATTTTGTGACAAGTCTCACTGCATTGCCAAAGTGGGCCTAGAGCTTTCAATCCTCCTGCCTCAGCCTCCTGAAGTGTTGGGATTAGAGGTGTGCACCTCTGCACCCAGCAGGCTGTGCACATGTTACGGTGATGTTCAACTGCAATAAAAACTTGAGTCATAAATCACGGAAATGGCTGAGACCTGTCTTGCACTGGGGTCTGCAATGTGTCCTCACTGGCTTGCCTGCATCCACTCTTATACTCCTGAAAATGGATTCACATCTCTCCAGATCAGAGCAAGTGCACCAAAGGTAAGTTGGTTAATACCCCTGACCCTCCTCAAGCCCTCCAATGTCCTCATGTCACTGAGAATGACACCACTGTCTCCATCCAGGTCCACACAGCCACAAACCACGTGGTCCCTCACTTCTCTGGCTTCTTTCTGTCGCCCCTTATGCCTTGGCCACGCTGATCAACCTCCATGCTGTTCCCTGAGCTCCTTCCTGTTCAGGCTCTTCCAACAACACCTGCTGCACCTGCTGCCACACATCTGCTCCCTTCAGGGTCTGTCCAGAAATATAGCAAGACCATGGGCTGGGGCTCAGGGGAAAAGGGCTTGCCTAGCATGTGTGAGGCCCTAGGTTCAATCCTCAGCACCACATAAAAATAAACAAATAAAATAAAGGCATCTGTAGAACCACAAAAAATTTTTTAAGGAAATAAAGTGAGACCATGTCAATCCCTGGCCATGCAATCTGACATATCTCCCAATACTTTCTAAAATATCATTCCATTTTATTCTAATCATAGCTGCTTCCTATCTAATATGGCTTTGTTTTTTTTGTTGTTGTTGTTGTTTTGTTGTTTTGTTTAGTTTTTCTTTTTCTTTTATATCAAGAATGGCTGAGACTAGATAATTTATAAAAACAGAGAGAACAGAGAGAGCTGTACTTTTGGGAGGGTGGGTACTAGGGTTTAAACCCAGGAGCGTGTAAACACTGAGTGACATTCACAGCCTTTTTAAACTTTTATTTTGAGACAGGGTCTTGCCAAGTTGCTTAGGGCCTTGCTAAATTGCTGAGGCTGGCTTTGAACTTGCAGTCCTCCTGCCTCAGCTTTCTGAGCTGCTGGGTTACAGAAGTGCACCACTGTGACTGGCAAGATGTACCTCTTACAGTTCTTGAGTCTAGGAAGTTTAAGACCAAGGGGATGTCTGTATACAGCAGGGATTAATTCTTGCCTCATCCCTTGTAATACATGCAAAACAACTAGAATGAAATAATATGAACTCAAAGCCCCTTCCTACGTGAAAAAACTCAGGACAGCCCTGGGTCTGTTTCCCCCAGGAATACCTGAGAACATAAAGCCAGGGCCACATCTGGGGATCAGGAAGATCTTCCCAGGGTAAATCTTGCTTGACTGGAAATATAAGAATCCCCAAATATGAGGCAGGAAGTCTATTCCTGTATCAACCATAGCCAAAGGATAATCCACACAGAATCCTGAAAAGATCTCATATGATATTACCCAAGTTCTTCCTGCAAGAAAACTGAAAAGTTTGCTACAATGAAGAATGGGGATCAGACAAGTCTCTTGGAAGCTGTGTGTGAATGATGGATTTTGTTTGAGCCATTAAGGCAGGGAGGCTACTTTTCTAGGAACTCCTCTGTGAAATTCCCTGGCATGAAAGCCCAGATCATGCTGCCACCCTGCCTTAGCTCACAGCCATCAAACACAGCCAACAGGAGATGGGCATAAACTGCCAAGCCCTAAACACCTGTTTTCCCCACATTTATCCTCTTTCTCCTGAAGGAGCTATTTACTGATCCCTTTGGTCTGTGCTGCTATAAATAAAGCAAGCGTGGGCTTTACTCTTTGTTAGGGTCAGACCCATCTGGTCTGTTCCACCCATCATGCCCCTGCTTTGAAAATATATATAACTCTCACCGCTTGTCTTTATTTTATTAATATTACTCCTAGCTTTCATTGTGGCTGACCCACACCTCCAATGGTTACCCACTCCCTCCACAAGCAGGATGTGGGCAGAACACATCCAAATCCCGCAACCCTGAACACACAGGAAGGAAGACATGAGAGAATGGAGGGAACGGATTGGACTCAAGAAAAGCAAAAGAAGGGGGGAGGCATAAGGGCAAGTCAATCAAGATTCAGACTTAAAATAGCTTCTTTCATCATCAAAAGGAGACTACATGAGACCACTTTACTGATAACTGATCTGTGTCAAAAATTGTTTTTTGTTTTCTATTTGTTCCTCAATGCCAGGTATGGTGACCCATGCCTGTTAATCCGAGCAACTCAGGTGGTTGTGGAAAGAGGATTGCAAATTCAAGACCAACATCAGCACATTAACACAGGCCTAAACAACTTAGCACAACCTAGTCTTGAAATAAATAAATACATAAATAAATGAAGGAACACATAAATTTTTAAAAGGGCTGAGGATGTGGCTCAGTGGTAGAGCACCCCTAGGTGCAATCCACTATAGCAAACAAAGGGCATCATTTGACAATACTGAAATAATCCCCAAAGGAACAGCATATGTTATGGTTTAGATATGAAATGTCCCTCAATATCTCCTGGTAATGCAGGAATATTCAGAGGTGAAATGATTCAGTTATGAAAGCTGTAACCTATTCACTGATCCTGGCTTGAATGGACTCACTGGCTGGTAACTGTAGGTAGGTGGGCTGTGGTTAGAGCAGATGGGTCACTAGGGGCATGTCCTGGAAAGGTGCATCAGACCTGCAGTCCCTTCCCCCTGTCCTCTTCCCTCTCCTCTACATCCTGACCCCACCACGTCCTGGGCAGGTTTGCTCCTCCAGACCCTTCCACCATGATCAGCTGCCCCACGTTGTGCCCACAGCAATGGAGTCAGTCATCTGTGGACTGAGACCTCTGGAACTGTGAGCCACAAATACACTTTTCCTCCTCTAAGTTGTTCTCATCAGATGTTTTGGTCACCACCACACAAAATCTAACTGGACAAATTCACACATAACCTTGCTAATCATAGTAGAAATATTGAAGCATCATTATGAAATTGAAACCGAAAGCTAGAAAGTGGATAGTAAAAGGAAAATGGCAACACTCGTTGGAGACTGCAGTGTGTCTTAGTGCCTCTCCCTCTGACCAGCTGAATTTTATTGTCCTTAGGATGTTGATCTTGGTAACACTCCCATGCAGAGAAAGCCCACACAACCATCTTCCACACACCAGTTACCTTGGGGACCAGCCATGGGCTTCCCGAGCCACAAACAGAAGGATCGGAAGACTATTCCAAGGGCGTGTCAACAAGCCCCAGTCTCAGCAGGGTGGTGAGCCAGGCACTCTGGAATTGCACCGCTCCAAGCTCATAGGCTGTGGACGTCTGTGTTCCAATCGGGTCACAGACACACACACAGTGTGCCTAGGACACCTGGGCTGCTTGTTTCTCGGGATCACCAGGAGCTCACCAGCATTTGGCATTCAGAGCTTTCCATCTGGGGCAGTTCCCTCTGGCTTCTTACCTATTTCCTGTGCCATGGATCATGAGTTCGATACCCAGTAGAGCAGGGTAAAGTGGAGGCAGGGCCTGAAGAGGTGCAGCTTTGGGGGAGGAAATTAGGTCATGGTGGCACCCTCAGAGAAGGAGCTAGTTCCTGAGATAGCAGTGAGGCCACTCTTCCGGATTGGCCTCTTCTGGATGTGGCTACTTCCATTTCTTCATTTCCACCATGTGGTCACAGAGTGCAGGCTTCCCTCACCAGAGGCTGAACAGAACTTGCCTGATCCTGGACTGTCGCCTTTCAAAACTGTGAGCCACTCTATACAGTAGCCAGCTTCAGGTATGTTGTTCTAGCATGAGGGAAGCGACTAAGACAACAAGGGACCATCTTGCCTGGCCAGCTGGACCACTCTTTCTCTTACTGCTGCTCCTAGCTTCAGACAAGCCAATTGCTCCCTGGGCTGCCATCATTCCACACCTGAGTCCTCTCTACTTCACGCCCTCATTCACCTGGGCCTATTCCTTCTCCCCTTCCTTCCAACACCCTCAGAAAGGGTGTTTCCTCCCCACTGATCTTAACTCCATGCAGTCATTACACTCTGTCCAATTCTGAAAGAATAAACCTGTTCTGGACCCTGAATGATCTTAAGACTCCTACTTGTTTGCTTGTGTTCAGTGCCACCCGGATGAACCCTTAATGTTACCTAACTAATTTTTGCAGTTATTTTATATCTGCAGCCAGACTGTCGACTCCTCAAGGGCAGGTCCTGCCACTTATCTCCGTGGACATGTCACGGTTCCAGATATTCAGGGGCACTGGGTTGACTCATTCGGTCATCACAGTAGTTACAGGTGGAACAACGCAACCTCCTGAGAGCAGCTGCTGGCAGTAGGTTCCAGGTCACTCCACACTGTCCCACCAGTGCTGACTTCCTTTACTCACCATCTCCAGACATGGCCACTGCAGGGACCAGGTGTAACACCCTTGGATCACTGGGACGGAACCTTAACTCTCCGACTCTGAGAACCCCATGTTAAAGCATTGGCGGATACTCTAGACTGTCTCCATAAACACACAGGGCACCCAGAGTCCTGGAACCTTGCAGTGAACAGGGGCGTCAGACATCAGCCAGCACCCACCCTTCCCCAGAGGATGTGAAAAACTCCTCCAAGGCCCTTCCCAACACATTCCACTTTTCCACTATCTTACAAAGCCACCAAGACTTTGTAAAACCTCCTTTTAGACACATAAGAACTTCCTGGTCAGCTTCACTTCCTTCAGAATGTGTAAAGAATCGTGACTACTGATCATATCAACAACTCTCATGGAGACAGGAGGCGGTGAGACACAGAAAGCTGGAGTGTGGGCAGTTAGTGTGGCCACAGTTGGTGCCCAAGACTGCAGGGCAAGGAAACCACCTTCGAGAGGGTCATACAGCGAGGTGCAGTGGTACTCACCTGTAACCCCACCAGCTTGGGAATAAAGCAGGAAGATTGCAAGTTCAAAACCAGGTTCAGCAATTAGAAAGGCCCTAAATAACTTTAGTGAAACTCTCTCTAAATTAAAAAATACAAAGGGCTGAGGATGCAGAGACATGTTTAAGCAGCTCCAAGATGGCGACTGGCATTGAGCCAAGAGGTGGCGCATAATTAGTGTTAATACGGCGCGATCTTTTATGATCTTTTGCCTAATTAGTTAATGTCTCCTCTGCGCTAGTGGTCAACAGATGTTCCTCATTCTTTCTTGATTGGTACCATGGGGCATGCTTCAATTGTGTTAATCCTAAGCTGATTGGCTGCCTTAGGTACATAAGACATCTCTTCACTTGGGCAGCAGTCGCATGTCACAGGTTGCTGGACACAGGCTGCACGCCGTACACCACACCCTGCACCTCCAAGAAGCGACTCACCTCTAAGAAGCAGACCTCTGAAAGCACAGCCTCTCTGAAAGCGTAGCACCTCCAAAATTAAGCAAAACCTCTCTTCCTCTAAGCAAAACCTCTCTTCCTCTAAGCAAAGTCTCTCTTCTTCTAAGCAAAGCCTCTCTTCCTCTAAGCAAAGCCTCTCTTCCTCTCAAAGCCTCTCTTCCTCTAAGAAAAACTTCTCTTCCTCTAAGCAAAGTCTCTCTTCTTCTAATCAAAGCCTCTCTTCCTCTAAACAAAGCCTCTCTTCCTCTCAAAGCCTCTCTTCCTCTAAGCAAAGCCTCTCTTCCTCTATAAACTAACAAACAAGCAAGCAAGGAAGGAAGTAGCCCAGATAAAGATAATAAAAGTAGTTCATTCCCAGTCCACCTCCAATAAATTCTCGCGGAATTGTTGCTGCAGGCAGCAACAGATGTGGCTCAGTGGTTAAGCACTACTGGATTCAATCCCAGGTACTAAAAAAAAAAGTTAAAATTTAAAAAAATTTTAAAATGGGCCCATGCTTCAGGAGTGTGGACTCCACGTCAGGGAAAAAGGACAGAGGAGCTGGGACTTACTGGCACGGTTCCAGCTCTCCCACTGGAAAGTGGGATCATGGATGCTGATTAATTATTAATAAGGAAGTAAACAGGAAGATCCAAGATGGTGGACTAGAGGGAGGCTGTTTTCTCTGTTGCTCCATAACTCCAGTTTCAAGGAGAGGATATCTGTTTCTTGGCACCTATCATCCGCCATTTGCCTGCCTCTGACCTGTCCATCGCCTGCCTTACACCTATCCATCACCCAACGCACGAGGTTCACCTCCTGATAGTCTGAAAACAGTCAGCAAACTGATCGCCGACCGCCAGTGGAGCACCAGCCGCTTGTTGTTGCCTGGAAGTTCACTGCTACAGTACCTGCAGTATCCCACAGCCTGAATGATCACTCCCTGCCTCTGGGGCCCTCACATTGACTGACTGCTCCATGCTGCCAGGACCCCCAGACCAACTGACTGCGCCCTATCACCAAGACCCCAGACCGACTGATTGCAACCAACCTCCAGGATCCCAAAACCACACCAAACACTCCCGACCTCCAGGACCCCTGCTGACCAACCGCATCCTGCCTCCAGGACCTCCTGCTGACATGTCCACACCCTGAGCTGCAGCTACCCATTTGCCAACACATTTTGAAGCATGAAAGTCCATCATGGATAATCCTGGAAGCCCCGATCTTTACGTGGGGCAGAACCCATCTTGAGACACCTGCTGGAGGTTTGAAGCTCATTATCAGGTACCTCTCCTGCATCAGGCTACTGAACAACTGGAGTTTTCATTACTATATGAATGTTATACTTTAGATTTTATTTTTTCTCCTTATTGAAAATTTTTAAGTTTTTATTTCTTTACTTTTCTTGCTCTCTTTTCCTTTTGTTTACCTGTTTCCTCAGAGTCTCTCTCCTTTCTTGCATGCTAACATCCAATTTCTTTTTATTACACTCTCACCCTTTCTATTATCTAGAACTTCTGTATATTCTTTTGTTATCCCATTAACAGCCACATTCTACATCCCTCTGCATCCTCTTTGTCCTCCATTTGAAACTGCAGACCTTATTGCAAATCTGTTTGCTTTACTGAAGATAATATTTGAACTCATTCTGTTTATTATGACAATTTTGTTATTGTCCTCATAGGGGCTATTTGGTCTAGGATTGCATAGTGTCTGAATTGGGCACTGCTAATATTGATCTTCCCTTAAAGAAAGGGGCCCCTGTAAGCCTATAGGGGGAAATCTGCAATACCCCAGATCTGCACTGCTAGAGGGGAAGATACATGAACAACATGAAAAAACAAGGGAAGAAAATGATCCAAACAAATCTAGATTCTATATTAATAGAATCCAATGACAGTATGTTAGAAGAAATGTCAGAAAAGGACTTCAGTTTATATATGACTAAGATGATTCATGAAGCAAAGGATGAGATAAGAGAGCAAATGCAGGCAATGAATGATAATACCAATAAGCTGAAAGAGCACCTGCAGGAAGCAAAACATCATTTCAACAAAGAGATAGAGATACTCAAAAAAAAAAACCAAATGGAAATCCTGGAAATGAAAGAAACAACAAACCTAATAAAAAACTCAATGGAAAGCATCACCAACAGACAAGACCATTTGGAAGACAGAACCTCACAATGAAGACAATATATTTAATCTTGAACATAAAGTTGCCCAAACAGAGAAGATGGTAAGAAATCATGAACAGAATCTCCAAGAACTATGGGACATCATGAAAAGACCAAATTTAAGAATTATTGGGATTGAGGAAGACACAGAGATACAAACCAAAGGAATGAGCAACCTATTCAATGAAAGAATAGCAGAAATTTCCCAAACATGAAGAATGAAATGGAAAATCAAATGCAAGAGGCTTACAGAACACCAAATGCACAAAATCACAACAAGTCCACACCAAGGCACATTATAATGAAAATGCGTAACATTCAAAATAAAGATAGGATTTTGAAGGCCGCAAGAGAAAAGCATCAGATTACATATAGAGGGGAGACCAATACGGATAGCAGCCGACTTCTCAACCCAGACTCTAAAAGCTAGAAGGGCCAGGAACAACGTATTTCAAGCTCTGAAAGAACATGGTTGCTAACCAAGAATCCTATACCCAGCAAAACTAACCTTCAAATTTGAAGATGAAATAAAATCCTTCCATGATAAACAAAAGTTAAAAGAATTTACAAATAGAAAGCCTGCACTACAGAATGTTCTCAAAAAAAATATTCCATGAGGAGGAAATGAAAAAAAACAATGGAGGTCAGCAAAGGGAGGAACTACCTTAGAGAAAAACCGCTCAAAGGAGAAACCAAGCCAACTTCAAAACCAAAAATAAGCCAAATGACTGGGAATACAAATCATATCTCAATAATAACCCTTAACGTTAATGGCCTAAGCTCATCAATCAAAAGACATAGACTGGCAGAATGGAATTAAAAAGAAAGACCCAACAATATGCTGCCTGCAAGAGACTCATCTCATAGAAAAAGACATCCACAGGCTAAAGGTGAAAGGATGGGAAAAAACCTACCACACACATGGACTCAGTAAAAAAGTTGGGGTTTCCATCCTTATATCAGATAAACTGAACTTCAAGCCAAAGTTAGTCAGAAGGGATAAAGAATGACATTTCATACTGCTTAAGGGAAATATAAATCAGGAAGACATAACGATAGTAAATATTTATGCCCCAAACAATGGAGCATCCCTGTACATCAAACAAATCCTTCTCAATTTCAGGAATCACATAGACCACAACACAATAATTCTGGGTGACTTTAATGCACCACTGTCACCACTAGATAGATCTTCCAAACAAAAACCAACCAAAGAACACATAGAACTCAATAACACAATCAATTCTAGATATAATAGATATATAGAATATTACATCCATCAATGAGCGGATTCACTTTCTTCTCAGCAGCACATGGAACCTTCTCAAAAATAGACCATATGTTATGCCACAAAGCAGCCCTAAGGAAATGCAAAAAAATAGAGATACTGCCTTGTATTCTATCAGATCATAATGGACTGAGAGTAGAAATCAATGACAAAATAAAAAACAGAAATTACTCCAACACCTGGATACTAAATAATATGCTATTGAATGAAACATGGATAACAAAAAACATCAGGGAGAAATTAAAAAAAAATTCTTAGAGGTCAATGAGAATGATGATACAACATATCAAAATCTCTGGAACACTATGTAAGTGGTACTAAGAGGAAAATTCATTGCATGGAGCACATTGCAGAAAAGAATGAAAAGTCAACAACTAAATGACCTAACATTACAGCTCAAAGACCTAGAAAAAGAAGAACAGAATAACAACAAAAGTAGTAGAAGACAGGAAATCATTAAAATCAGAGCTGAAATCAATGAAATTGAAACAAAAGAAACAATCAAAAAATTGACAAAACAAAAACTTGGTTCTTTGAAAAAGTAAACAAAATAGATAAACCCTTAGCCACACTAACAAAGAGAAGGAGAGAGAAAACTCAAATTATTAAAATTTGTGATGAAAAACGAAATATCACGACAGACACCACTGAGAATCAAAACATAATGAGAAGCTACTTTGAAAATCTGTATTCCAACAAAATGGAAACTACTGAAGACAATGACAAATTTCTAGAGACATATGCTCCTCCCAAACTGAACCAGGAGGACATACAGCAATTTAAACAGATCAATATCAAGCAATGAAATAGAAGAAGCCATTAAAAATCTACCATTCAAGCAAAGCCCAGGACCAGACGGATTCTCAGCCAAGTTCTACAAGATCTTCAAAGAAGAACTTATTCCAATACTTCTCAAAGTATTCCAGGAAATAGAAAAGGAGGGTACCCTACCAAACTCATTCTACGAAGCTAATGTCACTCTCATACCCAAACCAGGCAAAGACACATCAAGGAAAGAAAATTTTAGACTGATATCCTTGATGAATATAGATGCAAAGATCCTTAACAAAATATTGGCAAAACGTATCCAAAAATATATTAAGAAAATTGTGCACCACGATCAAGTGGGGTTCATCCCTCAATGCAAGGATGGTTTAACATCCGTAAATCAATAAACATAATCCATCATGTCAATAGAATTCAGGATAAGAATTATATGGTTGTTTCAATTGATGCAGAAAAAGCGTTTGACAAAATACATCACCCCTTCATACTCAAAACACTAGAAAAAATAGGGACAGTAGGAATATGCCTGAACATTGTAAAGGTTATTTATGCTAAGCCCATGGCCAACATCATTCTTAATGGAAAAAAACTGAAACCATTCCCCTTAAAATTGGGAACAAGACAGGGATGTCCTCTTTCACCACTTCTATTCAACATTGTCCTCGAAACTCTAGCCAGAACAATCAAGCAGACTAAAGAAATTAAAGGGATACGAATAGGAAAAGAGGAACTTAAGCTGTCACTATTTGCTGATGACATGATTCTATATTTAGAGGATCGAAAAACCTCCTCCAGAAAACTTCTAGACTTCATCAATGAATTCAGCAAAATAGCAGGCTATAAAATCAACATGCATAAATCTAAAACTATTTTATACGCAAGCGACAAAACAGCTGAAAGGGAAATGAGGAAATCAACTCCATTTGCAATAGCCTCAAAAAAAAAATAAAATAAAATACATCAGAATCAATCTAACCAAAGAGGTAAAAGATCCCTACAATGAAAACTAAAAAACATTGAAGAAAGAAATTGAGGAAGACCTTAGAAGATGGAAATATCTCCCATGTTCTTGGATAGGCAGAATTAATATTGTCTAAATGGCCATACTACCAAAAGTGCTACACAGATTCAATGCAATTCCAATTAAAATCCCAATGATGTACCTTACAGAAATAGAGCAAGCAGTCATGAAATTTATCTGGAAGAATAAGAAACCCAGAATAGCTAAAACAATCCTTAGCAGGAGGAATGAAACAGGGGGTATTGCAATACCAGAACTTCAACTACACTACAAAGCAATAGTAACAAAAGCAGCATGGTATTGGCACCAAAATAGACAGGTAGATCAATGGTACACAATAGAGGACACGGACACAAAACCAAATAAATACAATTTTCTCATAGTAGACAAAGGTGCCAAAAATATGCAATGGAGAAAAGATAGCCTCTTCAACAAATGGTGCTGGGAAAACTGGAAATCCATGTGCAACAGAATGAAACTAAACCCCCTATCTCTCACCCTGCAAAACTCGACTCACAATGGATCAAGGACCTTGGAATCAGATCAGAGATCCTGCATCTTATAGAAGAAAAAGTAGGTCCAAATCTTCAACTTGTTGGCTTAGGATCAGACTTCCTTAACAGGACTCCCATAGCACAAGAAATAAAAGCAAGAATCAATAACTGGGATAGATTCAAACTAAATAGCTTTCTCTCAGCAAAGGAAACTATCAGCAATGCGAAGAGAGTGCCTACAGAGTGGGAGAATATCTTTGCCACTCATACTTCAGATAGAGCACTAATTTCCAGAATATATAAAGAACTCAAAAAACTCTACACCAAGAATACAAATAACCCAATCAATAAATGGGCTAAGGATATGAACAGACGCTTCACAGAAGATCTACAAGCAATCAACAAACATATGAAAAAATGTTCAACTACTCTAGTAATAAGAGAAATGCAAATCAAAACTACACTATGATTCCATCTCAGCCCAATTAGAAAGGTGATTATCAAGAATACAAGCAACAATAGGCATTGGAGAGGATGTGGGGGAAAAGGTACACTCATACATTGCTGGTGTGGATGCAAATTAGTGCAGCCACTCTGGAAAGCAGTATGGAGATTCCTTAGAAAACTTGGAAAGGACCCAATATTTCACCCAGCTATCGCAGTCCTCGGCCTATACCCAAAGGACTTAAAATCAGCATACTTCAGAGATACAGCCACATCAATGTTCATAGCTGCTCAATTCACAATAGCCAGACTGTGGAACCAAAATAGACATCCTTCAATGGATGAATGAATAAAGAAACTGTGGTATATATATACAATGCAATATTACTCAGCTATAAAGAATAATAAAATGATGGCATTTGCAGGTAAATGGATGAAATTAGAGTACATCATGCTAAGTGAGATAAGCTAATCTCAAAAATCCAAAAGACGAATGATCTCACTGATAAGCGGATGATGACACATAATGGGGCATGGGACGGGATGCAAGAATGGAGGAAGGAGGGACTGTATAGTGGGCCAAGAGAGGTGGGAGGGGTGGGGGGAAGGAAAAAATAACAGAATGATTCAAACATCATTACCCTATGTAAATGTATGATTACACAAATGGTATGCTGTTACTCCATGTACAAACAGAAACAACATGTATCCCATTTGTTTACAATAAAAATAAATTTTAAAAAAAGTAAGTAAACAATTACACATGAAAGCTTACATTGGAGCAGTGACAGAGAGCCTGGTACACAGGCAGAGTGTCCCCTAGTATGGTGCATCACTCTCACTATCAATAAGCACCTCTGACCCACCCCTTGCCTCTCCTCCGTCCCAGCACTGAGTCAGGCCAGCCTTCGCTCTCTCTTCTTGGCAGAAATCATATCTACATGACGGTGCTGCTGCCCTTCACCTCTGTTCCAGGGACAGGCAGGCAACAGGGACACAGCAGAGGGTGGCAGAGGAGTGGGAAGCTCCGCACCAAGGCTCACACCCCACACCTCTACACATCCACCTGCCTCTCAAGGACAGTGCCCCTCACACACTTCCATCTGAGCAGGATGCAACTGACCATCTGACCACTCTCCATCAAGGTTCAGGCTCAGGCCCTTCACACACCAGGTGTCCCCCACCCACCAACCCTTGAGCTGGAAGCAGGCCTTGCTCCTTCTGCTGAGGGATCCCCAAACACAGAGGCAGAAACGAGCCCACCACGGGACCCGTCCATCTGTGTCTCACCCGCAGGAAGGAACTGAGCAAGCCTCCTCTCTGTAGCTGCAGAAGGTTCCCCAAGAAGGGCAGAGGCTGGGACCCTGGTGGGAGGTGGCCGCAGGCCTTTGGGCAAACCCTGGCCAGCAGAAGAAAGAGGCCTGTGAGCAGAGCAAGGGAGAGGAGGACACTGAACTCCATGGTCCAGGTCTGTCCGCTGTCCACCAGCAGCAGCCTCAGCTGGACCTTTTATGCTGAGCCTCCTCTCCATTCAGTTATGCAACTCCATCTGCTCCCGCCTCCCTCTCCTCATCGTCCAGGAGAGTGAAGGTAGCAGAGGTGCTGGATGCACAAACTTCCTCCTTGGTTGGCCCAGTGACCTGCCACCTCCCTTCCCCTCTACCCCCTCCCTACATGTTGGCAGGGATTCTGTGAAAGAGATACACAGTGCATGTGAGGGTGAAGGTGCATGTGTTGTTGGATCTTTTCTTCTGTGGGTGTGGGTGTGTTTGGTGTGCAGCTGTCCATGAGATTTGTCTGCTCACTGATACTGGCATTCATCTGTCCACGCCTGCTTGCTACCACGTGTGCTTGTGTGCTTTTGACCTGTGAGGGGATATTTTCTATGCAAAGGTACTGGTGGGCATTTCTGTGCATGTGATGACCCTCCCACTGATCACCAGCTCATCAGTAGCTGAGGTTACGTCACAATTTCTATGTCCTTCACCTCACCTCTTCCCATCCCCTGCGTGCTGCACCACCTCACATCGCAGGAAGGGTGAGCACAGTAAGATGAGATATTCTGAGAGAAAGACCATACTCATAACTTTTATTACAGTCTATTTTCATAATGGTTATATTTTTCTATGAGCTCCTTTGATTAATCTCTTACTGAGCCGAAATTATCAATAAGATTTTATCATATGGATATTCACACGGCAAAAAAACAAAGTGTCTGTAGAGTTGAGAACTATCCAAAGACTCAGGTTTCCCCTAGTTTCTCATGGATGTGTTCTTTATGATGCTACTCTGTATAGCTTTGAAAGCTCTGATCTCTTAAGACTGTCATGGTGGCAATAAATATCAGCATGAACTTTGGCAGGGACACTCAAATCATCAGATGGCTCCACATTTCGATGGTCACTCTGCTCCAGTCTGTGTTCTTTGCTCTGAGCCTTCACCCACACAGCTTCTGTGGTGGTCATTCCATATTTGCCAAATGTGAGAATGAAACTTTCCATCCCCAGCTCTTTGGCCTGGGCCTGGTTCTCCACCTCTCTGTTGTAAGGACATCTCCCAGGCTAGGGACATGGCTCAGAAGTGCAGCACTTGCCCAGCATGGGAGAGGTCCTGGAACGGACTCCTGACTCTGAAAACATAAAATAAAGTAAAGGCACCTGCTTCTCTTTAAAGTGGATGAAGGATGAGTCAGAAGAGACAAGGGAATATCGTTCTTTTTAAAAACCTTATATTTTGGTTCATATTAATCATACAGAACAGTGGGCTTCAGGCAACTCATTCATACACTCTTGTAAAATAACCTGGTCTTTAAGACTTCCCAAATTTCTCCTTACCCTCTCTTCCTCCCTCCTGGTCCCCTTCCTATAGCCTAATGGTTTCCCTTCAATCTTCACCCCTCTTTTTGTTCCTCTCTAATTTCCACAGGAGAGAAAACCTACCACTCATGTCCTTATGAGTCTCGCTTATCTCACTCAACATAGTGTTCTCAAGTTTTACCCCTTTTCCTGCAAATGATGGAATTTAGTTCTTCTCTGTGGCTCAGCAAAACTTCACTGTGCATAGAGACCACCATTTTTTATGCATTTACCTGTTGACAGACGCCCAGGCTGGTTCCATAACTCAGCTCTTGTGAATTGTGCTGTGATGGGCCTGGTATGTGTACGTCACTCTGACTGCTGACTCTGATGCTTCTGGATAAATGCTGAGGAGTGGAAGAGCGGGGTCCTGTGGTGGTTCCATCCCTAGTCTTTGAAGAACCTCAGCATTGAGTTCCATGGTGCTTGTACTAAGTTACACTCCTACCACCAGTTATCAGTGGGTCTTTTCTCCACACTCTGCCATCATGTATTATTTGTATTCTTGATGACGGCCATTCACCTGGAGTGAGTGAAATCTCAGTGTACTTTGGATTTGTATTTCCCTGACAGCTAAAGAGGTTGGACATTTTCTCATATGATTGTTGACCATTTGTGTGTGTTCATTTGAGAAGTGTCTGTTCAGCCCATCCACTCATTTATAGAATGGGATTTCTCTGGGGTTTAGGATTTTTTTCTTTAATTTTGGGGATATTATTGCAGGGGCAGTTTTCACAGGACAAGGGGTGGTGCTCTGGAGATTAAAACCAAAGGCACATTACTGCTGAGCTACATCCCCATCCATTGCTGGTTTTTATTTTGACACAGGGACTTGCCACGAAGGTCGAAGCCTCTCAAAGTTGCTGAGACTAGCCTTGAACATGAGGTTCTACTACATCAGCCTGTACTACATCAGTGTGTGTGTGTGTGTTTGTGTGCATGTGTGTGTGTGCACATGTGCATTCTGGTCTCTGCCTTCGTGTGTGCCTGCAGGTGCTCAGTGTCTTTCTCTCCTTCGCTTCTCCTCTGGGGCAGCCATAGAACCAGAGATGATGAGAGGATGGGAAAGTCATAGTAGGGGAGACCCAGGCAGGGATATCAGGACACACTGTGGAGAGCTCTGTCCCTCTTGGACCCCTGTGTCTCTCTAAGCTGGACATTTGTCTCCCTCTCTGTTTCCCCCTGTGTTTCTCACTAGCCGAATACTTTCATGCACCTCTGGTGGCCCTCTCTGCCCTTCCACACCCTGCTCACTCGGAATCTGTTCTCTTCTGGGCTCTGAACTCTAGGAGCCAGAGATGGGTCCAGTGTGTGCTGTCCAACGTGCTTGGTTCTGTCTACATCATCGCTGTGCCTCTGCACCCTCCCTGCCCCAGCAGGAGGTCAGGTCCTCACTAACCAACATGGGAATGAATGTGTCCGCATCTGCCTGTCTCTTTCTCTCTAAATCCTTTGTTACATCGTGATTCCAAAGCAAAGCAAACCACTCGCCCCCACCAGGAGCCTGACAGAGGAGATGCAATGGCTGAGGCTGAGGTGGAGGTACTGCTCTTATGTGAGTCTGAAGTCCAAGCTGCTGGGCCCAGCCTTGCCCCAGACTCCTCTGACCCAGGAAGAAGGGAGCAGCAGGATGCACCCTGTTCATTCCTGACCTTGGAGAGGTGCCACCATGGACCTTAGTGACCTCAGGATCTTGCTCCTGCTGTGCTGGGTCATGTAGCACTGAGTTCCATGGGTCCTCATTCCAGACTCAGGAAGCACTGATTGGGAAGCAAAAAGTTCTTTCCACTGAGTTCTCGCCCCTTAGGAATGGGTTGAGGTACGGTTGTGTTCCCCATTTTAGGAGATGGAGGCAACACAAATCAATAGTCTTATCCAAGATCACACAGAAGCTTAGAGCTACACTGTCCAATTGGGTAGCCCCTTGCCACACATGCCATTAAACCCAAAATGTTGTGTGGACCAACCAATTCACACTTAATTTTATTTTAATAGCAGAATTTAACATGCAATTCAACTGTTGTGAAACTTACAAGTATGTGGGTACAATTGACATATGCCAATCAGTTATTTCCACTGTAAAACTAATAGAAGCTGAAAATAAATGAAGGATTCTTTTGAAGAAAATTGAGGGTTCTGACTAAGGACATTAGATTTCAAAGATACAGTATTAAAAAGAGAGAGCGAGGATCAGTGGCAGAGACAGGAAGAGGAGGAAACTCAGAGACAGAGATAAAGAGGAAAAGAAAGATTGAAAAGTATATAATGTAAAGACCCAGCCAGAGAATGAGAAGGACCAAGATTCACAGAGAGAGAGGAGAAGAGCCAGATGGAGGAGGAGACTGACAGACACAGGAACAGAGGGATCTAGCTGCCTCCTGTCCCTGCAGCTCAGGGACCCATGAGGGCCTGTGTCCACCAGACCTTCCCCCACCGGCCCTCTTGCGCTGCTGAAGCCTTTAAAGCCTGTCAGGTGGGGCTGGCACCTGCAAAACTGCTTCTTTTCATATCTGAAAGGATGCTGGAATTATTCTCTAAAATTTTACAGATTTACTGTGTAATAAATGGTGTGCAATACATCACACGCATTCAAAACCTACAATTAGGCCAGATTTGAGATATCGTACGTCCATGCAACCTTGACCACGTTCATGATGGTGAGCACACCCTGCTCTAAGTCATCCTCATTCCCTTCTGCACCTCCTCCCTCCTCCTGTTCCAACCCCTCCACGGCATCCACTCTTCTGCTGTGGTCACCTTGTTATGCGTCCTTGCATTTTTATAAATGGGATCATACAGTACAGTATCCTTTTACTCTCCTTCTCCTTCCATATCACTCTTCTGAGGTTCCCAGTAGGTGGAAGAAGGAACACCCACGTATGTGCACATCCTCATACCTGGAGCCTAGGATTGTTCCTTTATTGGCCAGAGGGGCTTTGCAGATGTGGTTAAATTAAGGACCAGGAGATAAAGAAATGACCCTGGGGATCCAGGTCAGCAAGGGTTGTCATTATGAGGATCTTCCTAAGAGGGAGGCAAGAAGGTCAAGTGAACCATGGGAGATGTGGGCAGGGGAAGCAGGAAGTTGCAGAAATGCCGAGAAGGTGCCACCAGTCAGGAAGAGCGGGCAACCTGGAGAAGCTGGAAGACACAAGAACACTCTCCACGCTGGGCTCACACAAAGAATCCCCCCCACAAACACCTTGACTTTAGTACAATGAGCTTCGTCTGAGACTAGTGAACTCCAGAACTGTGAAAGATTGAAACCGGGTTGATTTTAGTCACTGAGTTTGTAGATTTCTTACAATAGCCCTAAGTAGCTAGTTGAAGGATCACTTGTTGCAAATATCAGCAGCTCGTACCTCTCTACTGCTGAGCGTTTAACATGGTATGGAGACACCCCAGGGGGATCACTCCCTACTCAGTGGACATGAGGGAGATTTTTCTGCCTGGGACTCATAGAATTGAAGCTGCTTTCAAAGGTTTGCCAGCTGGATTGGTAAGCACATTGCATTCCTTTATCTTCAGTGAATGCCACATTGTAGGAAGGTGGGGTTATGTGATAGGTCTAAGAACTGCATGAGAATCTACTAAGCCTTGACACAAACAAAGTAAATCTCTAATTTCACCTTCCCACCAGCAACTGTGAGGGTTCCAATAACTTCGCCTCTCCAAAATGTATTTCTTCATTTCAGCCAGTGTAATTATTGTGTGGGGAAAACTTGTTACAGTTTTTATCTTTATTTATAAATAGTAATAATGCTGAACACCTTTTATAATGCTTACTTTTCCTACATATGTCACCTTTAATGAAGTGCCTGTCAGTAACTTTCCTTTTAAAGCAAAAGTGGTGCTGAAGGAAACAAGGCTGACAATAAAGACTACTCCATGTTTCCAATTACATAAAATTCTCAACATGCAAAATGATTTAAAATGACAGAAAGAGACCAGTGGTTACCTAGTGATGGGGGCGGGGAAGGGAAAAGGATGGATTACACAGAGACACAAGGAATATGTGAGCAGAAGGTGATGGGTTTCTTCCTTATCTGAATTGCAGTGAGGTTTTCATGGTATATAAATATATAAAAACTGAAAGGAGGAAAAAAAGGAACTTCAATGTGGGGCATGGTGGCACATTCTGTAATCCCAGTGGCTTAGGAGACTGAGGAAGGAAGATTGCAGATTTGAGGCCAACCTCAACTGGCCTTGACGAGGCCCAAAGCAACTTAGCAAGACTCTGTTTCAAAATAGAAAATAAAGGGGGCAGGGGATGTGGCTCAGTGGTTAAGCAGCTCTGGGTTCAATCCCTGTCACCAAAAACAACAACAACAAAACACAACTTTGTTTTTGTCTATTTTAATTTGGATTATTTGTTTTCTTCCTGAGTTTTGAAAATTGTTTATTAATTCTGAATATAAACCTTTTGTCACATATATGATCTGTAAATTTTTTTCCATGTCTGTGTCTTCTTTATTTTCTTAACTGTGTCAATTTTTTTATACTAGGAATTGAACACAGGGGCACTTTACCACTGAGTCACCTTTTTTTATGTTTATAATTTGAGATAGTTTCTCACTAAGTTGCTGAGGCTAGCCTCAAACTTGCAATCCTCCATCCTCAGCCTCCCCAGCAGCTGGGATTACAGGCATGCACCACTGCTTAACAGTGTCTTTTAAGGAGCTCAGGATTTTAATTATGCCGAAGTTCAACTTATCATTCCTTCCGTGGATTTTGCTTTCAAAGTCATACCTGAACATCCTAGCCCAATTCAAGTGCACAAAGGTTTGGTTCTCTGTCTTCCAGAAATGATATTTGAGGTTTCTTTCTGCTCTATGATACATTGTGAGTCATTTCTTGCATGAGGTGTGGATGTGGATGAAAGTTTCTCCCTTGGCATGTAGATGTCAAAGTTTCTAGAAATATTTGTTTTAAAATGTACTTACTCCACTGAATTGGCTTTGCATCTTTGTGAAAATCAGCTCAGCCTATGTACACCTCAATTTCTTTTTTTTGAGACGTGCTTGGGATCAAACCCAGGATCTATTTGGAGGGTGGTGCAGCATGGCAGGAGCTGAAGGCAGAGCAGAACAACTCACCTCGTGGCCAACAGTCAAAAGAGAAAGGGAAGGGGCAGGGGTCCCAGCTCCCAATCTAGGGAACACCCTGATAACTCAAAGACTTCCCACTGGGTCCCACCTCTTAGAGTTTCCATCTCCCCCAATAGCACTGGGGACCAACCCTAACACGTGGACCTTTGGGGAACATTCCAGACACACACCATGGCAAGCATTAAGTTTGGCATTACTTGCAGGTTTTCTATAGGCACCTTGCATGAGGTTGAGGAATTTCCTTTATTCCTGGTTTGCTGAATAACTTATCATGAATTTCTATTTAAGGGTGGTTCTTATAGGCTGTGTATTAGGTATTACATTCATTTCTCCAATAATGTGTTTGATTTGGATGTTTATATAATTTGCATTATATATGATTATATATGTTTGGTATAATTTGTATGCAAATTATTGATCCCATCTGCTATTTATTCCCTATTTTCTCTGTTTCTTGCTTCCTTTACATTAAATATGTTTCATGGTTCCACTTTGTCCCCTGTCTTACTAGCTACCTTGTGATTGTTGTGACTGTTTTAGGAACTTAGTAACCTGGACTCCCCTGGGTTCCTCCTTCCTGCACTGCAGCCGGGAGGCCCTGCAGAGGCCACAACCTGAGATGGTAGTAGGGTCCACTCTTCTGTTTCCCATCCCTCCAGGATCACTGAGCTTATTGCCTGATACCCTGTGCCTTGAAAACTTTTTCCATACATGATCTCCATTTTCTGAAGGTTGGTCTGATCCCATGACTTCACCTGGACCACAAGATGCCCTGTGTTTGTATCTGCCTGGTGGTGTGGTGCATGCTCCTGTGTGTGTCTGCTTGTGTTGGTCCAGTCTATACGTGTGTGTGTGTGTGTGTGTGTGTGTGTGTGTGTGTGTGTGTGTCCTGCTTTCTGCTATTTTGTTTCCTGCAGGTGCTCAGTGTCTTTCTCCTTCACTTCTCCTCTTCTGGGACAGCCATAGACACAGAGAGGATGAGACGATGGGAAAGACGTAGAAGGGGAGACCCAGAGACAGGGGTGGAAGAGGTGGAGAAAGGCAGTGAGGCTGTGACTGGGGACATCAGGACACTGCTGTTAGCTGGACACTCTCTCCCTGTCTTTTCCTGTGTCTCTCACTGTCTGAGTACTTTTATCTGCCCTCTTGGGGGTCGTTCACTCTCTCCCGCCCCCCCCCCCCATGTCTCACTGTTTCTGTATGAGTCCTTTTCTAGTCTCTGAGCTCTCAGAGCACAGACTTGCCTCCAATGTGATTGATGTTCTCCTGAGAAGAAATTGAATTGGGATGTTTTGGGATAAAATATTCTATAGATGTCTGTTCAATCCACCTAAGGTATAATATGCTTTAGTTCTAATTTTATGCCTGCATGGTCTATCTATTGGTCATTGTGTCGAAATCACCCAGTGTTATAGTATTGGGGTCTGGTTCTTTGTGCTGAGACTGTGTTTATTTTATGTAATTAGTTGTACCAACATTTGAGGCATAAATATTTGCTATCACAGCTTCTTGTTGGGATGTTCTTTTTACCACTATGGTCTGACTTTCTTCCTCTCTTCTTCTTAATTTTACCTCAACATCTTTTTTATTGGATATGAGAATAGCTTTTTATTGGATATGAATTTGGGGAACTCCATCTGCATGGATTACCACCTTTCATCCTTTCACACTCAGCCTGTGCTTGTCTTTGTTGGTAAGTCTAGTCACTTACAGACAACATAGATTTGGGTCTGGTTTTTTAATTCATTCTACAAGTCTGGCTTTTCATTGGATGTTGAGCCCATTTAGATTCAGTATTATCAAAGAAAGATGTTTATAAAGTCCTAACATTTTGGTTAATTTCTGTTTAAATTAGTCCTGCTTATCAGTTTCTTTGCTACTCTTATAAAGACATTTGTCTATTCCCAACCACTGCAGTTTGTTTTTAATTGCTATATTTGTAGTATTTCCTTAGGTACTTTCTGGAGTGCTGGCTTAGTAGTAACATATTCTTTTATGCCCGTCTTAGAAGGTTTTGTTTCTTCTTTCATTCTAAAGGATAGCATCGCTGAATATAGAAATACAGGTTGGCAATTATTTTTTTCAGGGCTGGAGACCTCAATCTCAATAGTTCTTCAAGCTCTAACACTATACACATTGCCTTAAAGGACACCAATCATCAGCAGAAAAAACTACTAGGGAATGTATATTACAAACACACATGAAAGTACATGCAACAATTAAAATCAATCTTATATCTTATCTCTTATATCACTAAGAGAAACCTGTGTCATAAAAAACCAATACCTACTGGATTTTCGTTTCTATTGAGAAAATAAGTGATTCTGATTGACATACCTTTATGCATGATCTGATATTTTTCTTTGGAGGCCATTCAATTATTTTCTTCCTCTGTATGTCAGGCACATTAATCATAAAGCATCGTGGAGAGGTTCTTTCTACTCTTCTGTCCTATATCTGAATGTACTTCTCATTACCAAGATTTGATTTTCTTTTTCAGCTTTTATTTCACTAACAATGTTACCCTGGCCTTTTTCCTGTATCGTGGATTCCTCTTTAATTCTAATGATTCTTCAATTTGGTCACTTCATCTTGTCCCATAATTCTTGTATATCTGATCATGGTTATTTTATCTCTCTTCTTTAATGCCATGTGAATATACCAAGAAGGCCATTTTCTTTTCCAGCTTGGAAATTATGACTTCTATTTGATCAACATTATTGAAGATACTTTCAATTGAATTTTATCATGCCATGTTGCTTATTCAATATTCTGGTTGGGTTCTTTTTCATTCTCTTTCTCTCCCTTTTGAATTTTTCATTCATGTCTTCTTCTGACTTTCTTAATTTGCCTGGGTATTTTTCTATGTTCTCTTGGAATTCATTCATCATTTTTATATTCATTATTTTGAATTATTTATCTAGCCCTTTATCTACTTTTATGTCTTTGGAGTCAGGTGCTGATAAATAATGAAAACTAGGAGGGGTCATGTTACCTTGATTTATAGTATTTCTTGTATTCCTATGTGGATATCTACTGAAATTGAGTTTCACTTCCATGGGAGGATATTTTTAGGACACAGCAATCTCTTAGTGAAGGGTTCTGGGATATTGGATTGTTCTGGATTGTAAAACATATTTGCATATGGGTTTGTAGCATAGTTTCTCTTGTAGTTTTACTTTGTTTTGTATTGTGTGTGCATGGGCATATGTGTGTGTGTGTGTGTGTGTAGTGATTAGTGTGCTTTGATACAGTGTGTATTGTCTTTCTGTTATTTCTCTTTTCTGTTACTGTAGGGGTGTATGTCCATGAATAGGAAGAAAGGCCTCTTCCTAGAAATTCTGAAACAAGAATTGTTCATTGCTTTGGGGTTTACATCCCTACTATGTGATGTGTTAAATATTGTTGATGTTTGAGCAGGGTTAGCTTGTGTATGGAAAAAAGTTCACTGACTCTTACCTGGACTGGGAAAGTAGCTCAGCTGAAAAAGAACTACCCAATGAACTTCTAGTATCACAGTGGATTCCCAACACCTCACAGAAAGAGTGGAGATTAATAATTGCAACAATGGCAGTCACAATATACAGCAGTAAAGTAAATACAAGGTGCATACTATGGCATCTATGACTCTTAATAACCAGAAAAATAGAACAGTTGGGTCATAAATTAACAAAGCAACAACAAACAGTTGTGAACTAGATGTAGCATTAAAGTAAACCCCAGGTATCTGCCATGACATCTACAATACTGACAAACATAAAAACATGTTTGGTGAGGTAAGAAATATATCAACTAGTTTTTTAAATGGTTAAAATATAAAACATTAAAAAAAGAAAGTGTAGTAGGATGAGTCAGGATCGCTGTCTCTTAGCTAATTTAGGGGAGTAGCTCAAGTGCGAAACATCTACCCCATGAACTTGCAGTGTCACACCAGAATCTCAAAGTCTCCCAGAAAGGGTGTGTGTTCAAGCATGCACACACACAACCAATCAGCAAATACTGCAAGAAAATTTTCTTAATGAAAAATGAAGTCTCCACTCAAGTGGCCAAAATTGTGGACAAGGATATTCATTGCCTATGCCAGAGGGTCATTTTCTTTTCTTCTTCAAATATGCCTTCCTTACAGCAAGGGATGGGGGTTATGAAACCCTCTCCAAGCTGTTGGCTGAAGTGGCCTGGAGGTGAGAATGGCTGAAATGACTTTCAGTTTCCCTGTTCAACAGTATAAAGTATAACACAATGGAAGGTACCATCTGTTAGAGTTTTATCCACACAAGATTACATCAATGCTCCCTCAGGGTGGGATGAGGCAGAGATTAAATGGGACGTTCCAGTGGTTGGAGTCCAGCTCTGATCACAATCTTCTAACTTTGTCTGGTGGGATGTACTCTGGAGAAACTACATCAACACTCTCCTAAGGTAGGCAGATGCCTGTCTCTGCTGGAGGTCTGGATTGCCCCCACTCCTGCCACCACTCCCTCTATACATCTACTCACAAACAAGGTAGTCAAACATCCTGAATGGAGGGGATCAGCAGGCCTCAGATACTCCGTCACCCATGAATATGACCTTCCAAGTCTTAGTCTCCAATATAATCATGCCCACCTTTTTGATTTCCCAGCCTCTTCAGCCAATCTTGCCAGCCACCAGACTCAAAGGAAAGTGAGTTGTACTCCCTTCCCTATCTCTGACCTGAGTCCCCTTAGATACTTCTCTGTGACTATTTCAGTTGCATTCTGCCAGGTGTACCATAGGCCACAAAAGCACTGGCTGGGACAGTTTGGAAGTATATCTATGATCCCCCACTTTCCCACAACGGCAAGCTTAGGCATGATGTCCACCCAATGGTTTCCCCTCAGCTCTGTTCCCAAGTTGAGACACAAAGCATACTTTTCAAACACCACCATGTTGTGCAGCCTCTGATTCACCTCAGACCACCTTTTTATCCTACCAGAGTTCCTATGTCAACTTCTCTGGTATGTTTCTCTTTCCTTTTGTGTTGCTCCTCCACCCTGGTGACCCAGCATTTCTACCACAAGCAGCTTGGCTCTGCTGGACTCCTTCTTGTCTCTCTTTAAAACACAAGGATTTCTGGATTCTCTAAGGGTCTGACTCTCCCAATGCATTTCAGTGAATTCCCTCAGGCATCTGCCTCACTGAGAAGCAGTGTTCCCAGAGTTTGAATCACTAGCCACGGAGGAAGCTGAAAGTACAGGCTATGTCCACAACATACTTCTTTCCCCTTATGTAATAGTGAGAGAAACATATGCACAAGTAAGTCATTCTAAAATGATAATTCATCACAAAAGGTAAGTTAGAAATAATTTTATGTCATAAGGAATATTGTTTTTTTAAAACATGATATTCAAGGGCAAGCACAAGAGGTGGAATCACTTTAGCCAATCTCACTAATAAGGTTAGTGTCCTCACTGTAAACAACTTAAAGAATCAGTGAGAGAAATTCTGAACGTAAAGCACATACATGCATGATGACATAAATCACTGAGTCATAAAAGTGCAAATTCAAAGTATAAACAAACAGAAAACATATCGTTCTCAGTAGTCAAAATTGAAACCACGCTGTGTCAACTTTTAAACTCATGGAGTTTTCAAGAGAGGCCAAATCTGTCTCATGAGGAAGCAGAACCACAAACTGTGATACAGGAGTGCCGACAACCCGACATCAAAGTACCAAGAACCCCGACTGCTAGAGAGCCCTGCACACACTCTGCAGTTAAAATCCCAAGACCTTCTGAACAATCCCAAGAAGAACCAAATTCAGTTGATGGGTGATCCATTCCAGCTCCCAAAGGGAAACACTTCCATCATATCTGAGATCTGCCAAACCATCAGCAGCCCACCAAAGAAAAACAAAGTTCAATTGTTCCAAGTTCCAAGTTCCATGGTAAAAATCATCAAATTATCTGTGATGTTTCTTCCTACCTCTATCTTATTTCCATTATATCAATGTGGTTTTTGCCTTTCTTAGAGCAAATGCATACATGTTTCTAATGTCCTGACCATAAGGTCATGTGAGGCTCAGTGATATTTCACTATGAATTTACAAAATACAGTTGTTCCTCTGTGTGTGGAAGGAGTGTGAGGCTTTATTCATGTGTTTGTATGTGTTCCTGTCACAGATGTGGACATGCACCACCAGAATATTGAAGAAAAACTTGCCATTCGGCTGCAAGAGAACAGTGAGGTACAGCGCCCATTCACAGTACCATCAGGATCCACTCAGCTTGGAGCAAAGTCCTTGTTCTTCAAAGGAAGCCCTGAAAGAACTCAGGACAGCCTCTGAAGACATAGAGATGGTGGGAAAGGTGAAGGCAAGAAAATGATAAAGCCTCTCCCTCTGGGTATTACCAGTGGTAAATGACCACTATTAGTCCAGAAGAAATGATAATTACTAAGAGAGAAGTATCAAAATCCATTTCAAATGTTTGTATTGTTCTAAGTGGAGACACATACTTAAGTTCCTAATTTCCTAGCTGCTTTTAACACCACATATTATTACTTTTTTATATTAAAATGATAAGCAAAGAGAAAGATTAGACTCTATTTTGGGTCCATATCAGAACTCACACAGAGGTGTAACCTAAACACATGGAAAACTTAAACATGGTATTGATTTCCTACTAGCTATAAAAGACATGCAGATGTGCACTTTCAGTTGTATCTCCCAGCTGTGATCCAATCCTGGTAGTGTCTTCTCTTAGCGTAGTTGTGAGAATTTGGGGGAGATGAGGTGAGTTTGCCTGGATGCTCCAGTAGAGCTACTTTACCATATTTGGTTAGAAAAAGGTGCTTGGTGTGTGTTATGTTTTGAATGTGAGATTCACCCAAAAGCTCACATGTGAGACAATACAGAAAGGCTCAGAAGAGAAATGATTGGGTGGTAAGAGTATTAACCCATCAGTGAATTAATCCCAGATGTAATTAATTGAAGTGGTAGGGTGTGGCTGGAGGAGGTGGGAATTGGGGAGTGGTCCTGGGGTGTATATTTTGTATCTGGAGAATGGAGTCTCTCACTCTTTCTGCTTCCTGATGATGTGAGCAGCTTCCCACTGCCATACTCTTGGACCATGATGTTCTGCCTCACTTGGAGCCCCAAGGAAAGGAGCCGACCTTCTATGGACTAAGAACTCTAAAACTTTGAGCACTAAAATAAACCTTTCCTCCTCTATAACTGTTCAGGTCAGATCATTTAGTTACAGCAGCAGAATAAGTGACTAAAACAGTGGGCAATAAAACAGAATTCGAAGTTCTGGGAGATATTCCCTACACCCAATTCTCTGGTGGAGGAATCCATAAGAAAAAGTGCTGGAGGAAGCAGGTGACAGAATTGCCTGTGGGACAGGGACTCCTCCAGGTGAATGCACTTTCCTGCAGGCAGAGATGAGGATGGAAAGACTGGTCACACCCATAATGTACTGAGGGCCTGGAGATTATCTGGCTTGACCACCCCACTGAGCCTCAGCTGCCTCATCAGCATCTTAAAGGTCAAGACTTTATGGGGACATTAGTAAGACTCATTGGGCTCCAAGCGTTCAAGCTTAGCTAGGACCTGCCTCTTAGAAAGGCTCAACACTGGCAGCTACTTCTTTGATGCCTCAGATTCCATCCATTCCAAGATGAAAGGGTTCTGAAGATCCATGAATTTTACATTTCTCTTCATTTCACTTCCTCAAAGGATTTTTAAAAGTCTACTAGGTGCTAGTCACTAGTAAAAGAAAAACACTGAAGAATCACACTTGAATAATATGTATTCTTCCTTGGACTCAATTCCAATTGTCTGAAGTGAGGAATGCCCATTTCCTAGATGAGGATCTACAGTAACTCACCAGAGTCCCTCCACTGGTAAGTGCTGCAGTGGGGTGGAATTTCTCATTCCACTGGGTCTGGTTCTCTTATGTAATAGTGAACCTGTCTCTTGAAAATGACAGTAACTCACACATCCCCAGACACCATATACCCTTCCTGGCACTCACACACTTGAGATCCACTAAAAGTTGGTGATCCCTATACAATCAGGTCTCTTTCTTTCATGCCAATTTTTAACATGGAACCTGACATGAAAGACTGTGAATCATTCCTCATCCCCTCCTATTCCATAGTGGCCATTCCCTAAGGGTTTCCTTCTGATACTGACTTCACTACAACCTGTCAGTCCCCTTGTGGCCCTCCACATGGTGGGTTCTATACCATGATTCCTTCAATAGAAGACCAGGCTCCTTCTAGATCCACTCATGAATGTTCCACTTTCCCATCACAAAGTCCCAAAGAACTCTCAGGGAGAGACAAGGGAGATGGAAGAATCCTCCATCAGTCCCCAGTAGCCATGGTTACTCCTCCCAAAATGTCTTTGTCAGGCTCCCGCCTCCCCTCCTTCTTGTGCCCAACTCAGTGCTGGACCACCAGAGGGTCAGGATATGGATGTCTATACTGTGCTATCCCAGAATCTTCTCTAATCTGCCAGGTTAAATGGGAAGGATAAGGAATCTAAGCACTACTGGGATTCCCTAGATATATGCACATGCAGGCATATACAACCTCACACCTGGACACAAACTCAATGATGCCAAAAGTCTCACTATGCAGTAAGTGTATAAATATATATTTCTTTATTGTTGTGAGCCCAGGACTTACCTCTCCCTATTATAGCTTCCCACCTGAGCTTCTCAGCCGCTAAAGTCTTTGCTTGTCTGTATGTGTCCCTCCAATCACACCCTCTCCTATGTCTTCCTTCACTCCCAGCAACTGGGAAGTTTCAGTTTGCTCAAGGCATCTCCTCTCTGCCCCTGAAGTCATCTGCTTGTCCTGCCAGATTTCCTTCATTTCAAGCCCACATACACTGGCTACTGCCTGGGAACCAGTGTACACAGTGAGCACAGAGTTGTACTTCTCCAAGTGCTGGGAGTGAAGGGAGACACAGAAGAATCTGATTGGAAGGACATGCAGAGACAAAGGAAGGATTTTAGAGGTTTAGAGTGCAGGGGGGACACAAATATAGGAATAACAGGTAGACTGTAAACCCTGGGCTTGGAAGGGTTATTGGGGAAAGGTATAGACACCTAGACTCCTGTGACCCTGGAAGAACAATCCTGCCCCAAAAAGCCTTAGTGTCCTCAGTTTAAAAATGACAGGCTTGCATTAGAATCCAAGACTCATTCTTCTCTCACTTCTCAATTCCTACAATGGTGAGACTTTGATATTCACACTCACAGTTCTAAGACTACCAGAGTCCAGTGGTTCTTGTGCATATGTTTTCAGGCATAATGACTCTAACGTCCTGAGGTTATCAGGGTTAAATTCCAGTGTTCTAGGACTAGGTGTTCTGAAGAGTTACACATTCTGGGATTTTATAATTCTGTAGTTTTGTGACTTTGTTTTTCCAACGGTCTGTGTTAAAAGTCACGCGTGTCTCTGTCTGGCTACAGGATTAGTGGGATCCACCTATAGCCCGAGGTGGACAAACTGACTTCATGATAGACCGAAAGGCAGGTCTCATGGCAGACCTGTGGCAGGTTTCCCAAGAACAGTCTGGCTGTGGGACCTGGGGCAGTTTTCCCCTGTTGTCAGCTCGCTTCCAGGCAATGAGATGAGTATCACAAACAAGGAGACTGCCAGAAACATGGCGTGGATGCCTTGTAGGCCCAGGATGCCAGTTGGATGCAATGCGTCAAGGACATCTGATCCTTCTGGAATAGTTCCTGGGAAATCAGACACGTAATCTGTGATTCTTGAGATTTAACTACTTGGTATAAATGACAGTGAACAGATTGCTTTATCTGTGTGTGTGTGTGCGTGTGTGTGTGTGCACTGTGCACACACATGAACACACACGTGTCTTCTGAGTTAATTTCCTCCTCTGTAATGAAAGGTTGAGTTCAGTCCATGAAACTCACTGTTACCATTCTCCTTCATTCCTATACCCAGTCCCTACCCATTATTTTCTCTCAAGATTAAAAAAAGGTCAATGATTTCACAGTTTTCTTCTTTTCTAATATATGCATTCAATGATATTGATTTCCCCTTATGGATTATGGTGGCTGTATCCTTCAAACTTTACCTTATGATTTCACTTTTATTCAGTGCAAATTATTAGTAATTTGTCTTAAGTTTTCTTCACTGACTATCTTATTTCCTTTGAGTTGTTTAATCTCTGAATATTTTGGGATCTACTAGTCATCTTTACCTTACTGATTCCTTCTTTAATTCCATTGTGTTTTGAGAGCATACTTTGTATGATATCTTTTCCTTGAAATTCCTTGAGTGGCATTTGAAAATCCAGAAGCAATATGTTCTCCCCCAGGAGTGGTGCAAGGAGGCTGAGGAAGAATGTGTGCTCTGCTGTGGCCACAGGGCAGGGGTAATGTCAACGGGTCTATTCGATTGATGGTGCTGTGGAGTTCAACTATATCTTCCTGATTTTCTGCGGAATCTGTCTATTGAGTCTGTCAAGAAAAATTGAAAGAAGATATTTACACATAAATGTAAAAGACATAATTTTACTTAAAATACTGAAATGTTTATCCAGTTCCTATAAATCATTGTAACACTACTCATTTCTCCAATTGTTGAGATTGATGTATTTTTTCTTTGCTTTTTTATTAATTTTTAATTTTACAGACTGCACTTTGATTCATTGTACGCAGATAGGGTACACACCATTCATGTAATCATACATACACGTGAGGTAATGATGTCTGTCTCAGTCTACTAAGCTATGGAACCAACCGAGAAGCCCTTCAATAGATAAATGGGTAAAGAAAATGTGGTATACATACACAATGCAATATTACTCAGTCATAAAGACCAATAAAATTATAACATTTGCTGGTAAATGGATGGAACTGGATGCTATCATGCTAAGTGAAATAAGCCAATCTCCAAAATTCCAAGGCGAAATGTTCTCTGATATGCGAATGCTGACTCACAATAGGCAGCAGGGAGGGAGGAGTGTAGGTTCACCAGATTGGGATAGGAGGAGTGCGGAAAAGGAGTTGGGTGGGAATGAGATAGTAGAATAAATCAGACATAACTTTCCTATGTTCATATATGAATACATGACCAGTGAAACTACGCATCATGTACAAGCACAGGAATTGGAAGTTATACTCCATGTATATACAATATGTCAAAACACATTCTACTGTCATGTATAACTAAAAAGAACAATTTTTTTAAAGTTCAAAAGTAAAAAAACAAAGAACCTGGTAGGAAAAATTCTTTCTAAATGATAAAGTACTTTGTACAAGGCAAAAAACGTGATTTGTAAACTGCAAAGTATATTGTAACCCATTAGGTAATTTGGAAACCAAGGAATTTTTTAGTTTTACAGGTGGAAAAGTGGGGTTTTTCCCATATTTTTTATTGGTGCATGGTGGTTGTACAGAATGGCAGGATTTGTTGTTATGTATTTGTGCGTGCACACAATATCACAATATCATTGGCCAATATCATTTCCCAGAATTCCCCCTTTCCTCTCCTCCTCTTTCCCCTGGTCCCTTTCCTCTATTCCATGAGATGTCTCCACCACCACCACTTTTTCTTTCCTTCTTCCTCACTAGCCTCCACATATAAGAGAAAACATACAATCCCTGACTTTCAGAGTTTGACTTATTTCACTTCACATGATATTCTCAATATGCACCTATGTCTCTGCAAATGATATAATGTCATTCTTTTTCATGGCTGAATAAAACTTCATTGTGTCTCCATACCACATTTTCTTTAGCCATTCATCCACTGATGGACACCAAGACTGCTTCCATAGTTTGGTTATTGTTAATTGTGCTGCTATAAACATGGTTCCACTATAGTATAATGACTTTAATTCTTTAGGATAAATATCAAGGAGTAGTATAGCTGGGTTATATGGTGGCTCCATGCCTAATTGTTTCAGGAACCTCCATACCAATCTCCATAGCAGTTGTAATGATTTATAGTCCCACCTACATTCCTTTTCCTCCACATCCTCCCTGCATTTAGTATTGTTTGTGTTCTTCACAACTGTCATTCTGACTCATGAGAGATGAAATCTCAGTCCAGTTTTGATGTGCATTTCCCTTCTTACTAATGACATTGAACATTTTTCAAGTATTTGTTGACCACTTGTATTTCTTCTTTTGAGAAACTTTGGTTTAGTTCATTTGCCCATTTATTACTTGGGTTATTTTTATTCTTAGGGTCCTAATTTTTGGAGTTCTTTTCATATATTCTGCATATTGATATATTGTCAGGAGAGTAGTTAGCAAAGATTTTCTCCATTCTGTAGATTCTCTCTTCAAATTCCTGATTGATTCCTTTGCTGTGTGGAAGGCTTTTCTTTGATGCCATCCCACTTATTAACTCACCAGTATTATTTCCTGAGCTTTAGGGTCCTATTGAGAAAGTTGTTTTCTGTGCCTGTATGTTGAAGTGTTGGCCCTACATTTTCTCCTAGGAGTTGCATGATTTCTGGTCTAACTCGTGGTTCTTCGATCAATTTTGAGTTGACTTTTGTTCTGGCTGAGAGATAAGGGTCTATTCTCATTCTTCTACATATGGATAACCAGGTTTCCCCTGCACCATTTTTTAAAAAGGGCTCCTTTTCTCTAGTGTATGTTTTTGGCATCTTTGATAAGGAGCAGATGACTATCTGTGTGGGTTTTTTTTTTCTGTTTTTATTCTGTACCACTGGTCAATATATCTCTTTTTATGCCTATACCATGTAGATTTTATTACTACATCTCTGTAGTGTAAATTGAAGTCAGTTATTGTGATGCCTCCAACATTATTTTTTTAATTAGAATTGCTTTGGCTGTTCTGGGTCTTTTATTGCTTTTGGTAGTATGGCCATTTTAACAAGATTATTTCTGCCTATCCTTGAATATGGGAGGTCTCTCCATCTCCTGAGGTCTTTTTCAATTTCTTTCTCCTGTGAGCTATATAATTTTCATTGTAGAGGTTCTCAGTTCCTTGGTTAGATTCATGCCTAAATGTTTGCTTGTTTATTTTTTTGAGGCTATTGTGGATGGGATTGTCTTGCCGATTTCTCTCTCAGATGATTCATTATTGGTGCATAGTAAAGCTATTGGTTTTTGTATGATGATCTTGTGACCTGCTACTTTACTGAATTTGTTTGTTAGCTGAAAGAGTTATTTGGTAGAGCCTTTTGGATCTCCTAAGTATAGGATCATTTCATTGACAAATGATGATAATTTGACCAAGTGTTTAATAATAGACCACTCACAACAGGAGACCTTACTATTATGTTATGGTTAATTAGAATAGCATTCCCTTCCAATCCCACCTCAAGTCCTAAAATGAACACCTTAGACACAGAGAAATCCTGATTCTCAACAGCTCCACCCACCCGTGAAAGAGGTGTCACAGAAAGCAGAGTAATATTGTACTCTCTTTAACCACAGAAAGAGTGGGCAAATGTGGTTCTCTCACTATGAAGATAGAAAGCAATGTGGTCTGGATAATGATTTGGAACTCCCCATGAAAGCCCAAGTGTCTAAAACTTGGTCTCCAGGGTGGTGAGACCTTGGGAGGTGATGGAACATATTGTGGGAGTTGGGACCATATGGGAGGTTCTTAGGCCACTGGGGGCCTGCACTTAAAGGGTATATGAAGGAGAAGAAATAGAAATAGACGTAGGGGAGACATCAAATATTAGGAAGGTATGGATGAAGGGAGGCAGAAAGACAGACAGGAGCAGAGAAGGGAATGCACACAGTCTCAGAGGCATGACAAGAGTGTGTCAGTCCAAGACAGACACACAAAACACAAGAGACACAGAGGAGGAGACATGAAGAAAGAAAAACGTAGATGCAAAGACCCAGTGAGAGACAGAAAATCCAACCACACAAGTGAAGATGGCACCAGCCAGGTCAGAGTCACACTGGAGGATGATGCAGGGGACACGCAGTGCCACATACATAGCTGCAGGCTGTCAGTCACCCTTACATCCATGCTTTTTGAAGACCAAATTCCTACACCCAGCCTGACTCATCTTCTCATCTGAAGATCATAGGGGTGACATGTGTGCTGAGATGGTGGCGTGTGTACCTCAGATCCAGACATAGGAGAGGGTGTCAGCAGGTAACAGGAGCCTGCATGTGTGCCTGCAGCCAGGACTTGACAGCTCCCAGGGCAGAGCTTCCTGGTTTGTGCAATAATGAGTGAACTTAAGCAGCAGTTTTACTCAAGGGAGGGCTGCCATTTTCTAGTTCCTTTAAAAGGCGCCAGGGGCTCTCTGCTTCCTCCCTGACGGGTCTGGAGGTGCTTTCCTCGGCTGTGCCCTTCCATCATGACGTTCTGCCTCCCCTCTGGCCCTTAGCTGTGGAGGTGGCCCACCACGGACTGAACCTCTGAGATGGTCACATGTGCCAATTCCACAAATGATGGAAACTCAGAACTTGTGGTGTCAGAAGCAGCAAATCCACACTAAAGCACATGTGTTCAGAAATCAGTGAGCACTCACCTAACAGCCAACTCCTGCCACAGACATTCAGAGCAAAGAAAATGATGCAGATTTGGACCTATGATCTGACACCCAGAGCCTGCCTCTGAGCAAGGCCTCTGGGACCAGCTGAGGAACTCCTTGGCCCAGGGCTCAGAGCAGACCCACTGTTAAGTTACGCAGGTTTCAGAAAATGTTTCCATGGGGGATTCTCATTCCAACATCCAAACAGCAAAGCAGAACCTTTTGACACTGGGAAATTGTAGATCATGGCAATGGGGCAGAAATCCACTAGTTGGGGGAAGGTAACAGTCAGCTTGGTACCTCCTACAAAAATTGTGGAATTCGACTTGGCAAAACCAATGTGATTGCTGCCAAGATCCCACGTCCTGTAACTGTGGTGTGGAATATGAAAGGTTGACAAGGCTCCAAGAACACACTCTGCAGAAAGGACCCTTCAAACACCTGTCCCCAGAAGCATACCAGCAAGTTCCCTGGCTCTGCTCCAGGCCCCTCAAGGCGACCCGTACCTACATTCCCTTTTATAATACAGATTATGAACAAGTACAGAGAGTGTGTCCCAATGACAGTGGCCACACCTGACCTCTCCTGGGGATGAGGAGAACAAGGGGAGGACTGAGGAACGAAAGGTCACGTGACAGGGCTGTTTCCACAACGAAGAAGGACACAGCTGTGGTCGGGAATGTGTCTACACTGCTGTTCCATCAGATTGCTGTGGAATCAGATTGTTCCATGTGTTGCATGACTGCTGTGGAAAGCAATCTGATGTCATTCCTGTCCAGTCAGCCTCATCTCTCAGGATGGTTGTAAACACCACTGATTTTTACATTCATTTCTATTGATACTTCCTAGTGATACATAGTATTAGGCTTCACTTTGACAAAGTTATGAGAGCATGGAATATGGTGTGTTCTCCTTCAGTCCCCAGAACTTCCCTTTCCCTCCCTTTTCCCTCCCTCAGTTTTCTTCCCTAGTCCCTACTGAACTTTCTGCTATTCACTTAGAGATGTTTTTAACTAGTGACTTTTGAATGCACAGGATGGTGGGATTCATGGTGGTCTGTTCCCATATGTACATAGGAATGTTAGGTCAGATTCATTCCACTGTCTTTCCCTTTCCTATTCCTCCTCCCTTTTCTTCATTCCCCTTGGCCTTCTCCACTAATCTTTCTTCTCTTCTTTTTTCGAATTAGCTTCCACATATCAGGGAAAACATTCGACCTTTGACATTTTGTAAGTGGCTTATTTTGCTTAGCAGGATAGTCTCCAGTTCCATCCACTTGCCACCATATGCAATAAAGTCCTACTTGATTACTACTCAATAGTACTCCACCGTCACCACAGATTTTAAAAGTCACACTTTTGGACACCTCTCCAGACACATAAACACACACTCATCTATCATCTATCAAGAGGACTTTCCTTGTCTGACTCATGATGATTTAGGATAACTATCATCAAACAAAAGGACTAACTAAGCAGAAAACTCTTCTAACACTCACTGTTCCGGAAATCTCTTTGAAAGTCTTAAGCTTATGCTAATCAATAATCCCCAAGGAAGCATTCCTGTGCTGAAAGGAGCTAAACTGGAAAATGATACTGCATATATGAAGTAAAAGGGAAAACTGTGTCTTTATTTGATGAACACAACTAAGGGTGGTCACCTTTTCTCCAGCAGACAGTAGGCACATTCAAGGGGATACAAGATGACTCTCTTTTGTCCCCCTGTGGAGGGAGCCTGTTTTCAGTAAAGATGAGCAAACATTCGGAATTGACATGTGGGCAGACACTGGTGTTACAGTTTTCACCTCCAATCATTGGATATTTGCAAAGTTGAGACCCCAAAGGCCACTTCAAACAAGTTCTGATCTGAAAGGGAAATGCCTGACAGACACCAAGCAGTAATAAATGTCTGTCTTATCTTTACTACACACAGGCTGACAAATCCAGCATCCCAGTCTTCATTTGTATGAATGGACTGTGTTTTACCTAGTTTAACCAAGTGTTACTTGAGCTACTTGTTAACACAGGCAAAATGGTGGAGTTCCCTCCTAATACAGGAGGTCAGACTTTGCATGTTGGTTTGATTTCTGATGATTTCCAATAAATATCCAGGAATCCAGGTGCCACTGAGGCTACTCAGGTCACATGGATTGAGGAGGCACTTCCCTGGAGAGAAACCGCAGGGAGAAGCAGCTGGGAACAGGAGCAGGGAGGACCACAGCAGGCATGACTGAGTCTGCAGTGTGGGGACCTCGAGGTGCTGTGTGAAGAAAACTCAGACACACACAATCACAGTCGGACGCTTCCTTAATGTGAGAGGGCCAGACCAGGCAGGTCCATGGAGACAGCAAGGAGGTTGGTGTTTGCAGGGCCTGGATGAAAGGGACTGAGGAGAGACTGTTCAATGGGTACCGGGGTATTGGTGGCAGTGACATGAACATCAGGAACAAGATGGTGGTACTTGCACACCTTTGGGAATGAATTAAATTCTACACTCCATAATGGCCAAGTTTGGGTTATGTTGATTTATCTCAATATAAATATATATATATATATATATATATATGTGTGTGTGTGTGTGTGTGTGTGTGTGTGTGTGTGTGTGTTGAAGAAGGCACTGTGGGGAGAATCTGTGACCTCAGAGAGGACACTCCCACCCGCCCTCTCTCACTGTTCTGTAAAATGGGTGTGGTGACCTCACCCACCACAAGGTGCTGCTGGGGGAGCAGTCAAGAGCAGTCTTAGGCAAAGCCCTTCAGCACAGATGATGGAGCACATGGAGTGGACAAATGGAGCCATACTTATTCTGAACAAGGGAGAATTTATTCGGCATGAGCTGTGCCTGGGAGGCAGAAGTTCAGAAGGACCTAGAGCCCAGTTTCCCCGTTTGCCCCCAGTGTCTATATACACACCTAGGAAGGGGCTTGGTTATCTTCAAGCTTGCTTCTGACTTCTGCAATTCTATTAATACAGGAAAGGAGAACGTCTAAGAGCCTTGGAAGAACTACAGCATGAGGGAAGGAAGTAGGACTACACAGGGGACTTTCCCTTGTTGGTGCAAACGAGGACAGGGAGGATGCTGGTTCTCAGGCAGGAAGATGAGGAGGCCATGGGAGGGTCGTTCTCTACAGAGGTAGAAACAATGACCCTGGAATCCTTTGGCCCTCTTCCCTCAGCCCATTCAGTGAGGGAGGAAGCGGATCTGGTATGTTGGGGGTACTCTGCCCACACCAATCTCCCTGGGAGTGAGGTCGATGTCCTCGGGAGCCACGGGGCTGGCCACAGAGAAGTTCTGGAGGATGGTGGTGAAGAAGAGGAACAGTTCGTTGCGAGCGATGCCTTCACCAAGACAAATGCGCTTCCCTGTGGGCACAGAGGGTCACCATGTGGGCACGGGGCCAGACTTCTCCCCTTCTTCCCTCTGCCCTTCTTCTCTCTCTCTCCTCTGTTGTCTCAGGTTCACCCTCTGTCTCTCACAGACCGTCTCCTCTTTGCCATGATCTCCCTATCTCTATTTGTGTCTCTGTCCCTCTGTCTGTCTAGTCCCCATAACGTCTCCGTTGCTTAGCTGTTTTGGTCCCTACTTCTCTGTCTCTGCCTCTCCCTAAACTTAGGGCAGGATAATTGGGTGGGAGCTGACCTTCACCCACTACCCCAGGTGTTCCCAGCTCTCACTGAAGACAGAACGAGGACACTGAAGTCCGCGTCCACAGACCTGGGGGCTGGGACAGAGCCGGCACCGCTAGAGTTAATGAAGAGGCTTATCACTGAGAACTTGTTCCTGGAAACTTCCTTCTCCCTAAAAGATGAGAAGCCTGGATGTTGGGGTTTCTTCAGATGGAAACTTCAATTTAAATTTGGCCTAAACCCCAGTGAGTAACCTGCACCCTAAATTAATATCAAACAAATGGCAACCTAATTGAGAGCACATTCCGAGGAAAGGTAACCTAGGCTCAGCCAATCCCAGCCCTGCGCTTCAGCCAATTCCAGCCCTGTGCTTCAGCAGATCCCAGCCCTGTGCTTCAGCAGATCCCAGCCCTGCACTTCAGCCAATCCCAGCCCTGCACTTCAGCAAATCCCAGCCCTGTGCTTCAGCAGATCCCAGCCCTGCGTTTCAGCCAATCCCATCCCTGCACTTCAGCAGATCCCAGCCCTGTGCTTCAGCAGATCACAGCCCTGCGCTTCAGCAGATCCCAGCCCTGTACTTCAGCCAATCCCAGCCCTGCACTTCAGCAGATCCCAGCCCTGCGCTTCAGCAGATCCCAGCCCTGTGCTTCAGCAGATCCCAGCCCTGCGCTTCAGCAGATCCCAGCTCTGCGCTTCAGCAAATCCCAGCCCTGTGCTTCAGCAGATCCCAGCCCTGCGCTTCAGCAGATCCCAGCTCTGCGCTTCAGCAAATCCCAGCCCTGTGCTTCAGCAGATCCCAGCCCTGCACTTCAGCAGATCCCAGCCCTGCACTTCAGTCAATCCCAGCCCTGCGCTTCAGCCAATCCCACCCTGTGCTTCATCCAATTGCACACTGCATCTGCTCAGATCTGTCCAAAGGCAGCCACGTGGAGCTGGACCAACCCTATTATTTCTGCTTGTAGGTTCCTCTCTGTCTGTAACACCATGTGCCTTGCTGCTCGGTGGAACTCTCTCAAACTTCACTGCTTCAGGATATGAGGTCCAGCCAGCTACCTCCTGGCCCTCAGCCACTTTCTAATCCACACCTGAGTTTCCTACACTTACTCTAATGGGCCACCTGGCTCTGCCCTGCTGTTGCCTCCACCTGGAACCTTCTTTCCTGGAGCTGATCAACACTCGCCCACCAGGCCTCGGCTTGGAAACCAGTTTCTCAGCTGAGCTGTTCCTCACCTACCCACCAATATTACTCAGTATTTCCTTCTTGGTTTTCCCAATGCCTGATTAATGATAATACTTGCTCCTGTTGGTGTGTCCTTTGTGCCAGGCACTGCTTACACCAGGACAGGCATTAACTCTTTTAATTGGATTATTATTTGGGACACTTTGATGAATGTCTATCTCAGCTACAGGACTATAAGTTTCCTGGGGAAGGATCTGTGTCTTTATGTGATTTGTTGGATACATTCTCTTTATTCCTCTGGACTCAGTGCTGCATTAGTTTTTACTTGTTTCTTTTCTTATTTTAAGGTTACTTTGCTCAGCTCTAGAGATTTTCCAACACTTGTCCAAGGTCCTGCTAATCAAGATGTGCCTTATGTCATAATGTCACTTCTCAAGTCCCCTCTCAGGGCTGAGAAGATGGAATAGCACAGTACAGGTAAAGCCACTGAAATAGGACACGTGCTCACAAAACAACAACCTGTCATTTTTTGTCTCAAGAAGAGGATGGGACCTGCCTCTGGTGTCTGCCAAGGGATCCCAGGTCCAGCTTACCCATGGAGAAGGGAATAAAAGCTTCATTCTTCTTCAGTGCCCCCTTGGCATCCAGAAAGTGGTCGGGGTTGAAGGCGTCTGGTTTTTCAAAGTAACGGGGGTCGTGGAGAGCAGAGCTCAGGATGGGGTATACTTCAGTGTTCTGAGGAAAGGTTGAAACATCAGAGGACATTGCCATTTCATCAAGAACACAAGTAATAATAAGTGCTGGCCTGCATGTGGGGGAAAGTATACTCATACAATGTGGTGGAACTCAAAATCACTGCAACCATTTTGGAAAGCAATATGGAGATTCCTCAAAAGACTGGGAATGGAATCACCATGTGACCCAGGTATCCCACTCTTTGGTCTTTATCCAACAGAACTAAAATCAGCATACTATAGTGATGCAGGCACATCTGTGCTTAGAGCAGAGCAGTTCACGATAGCCATGCTATGGAACCAACCCAGATGCCCTCAACAGATGAACAGATGAACAAAATGTGGTATATATACACAATGGAGTTTTACTGAGATATAAAGAAGAATGAATAGTGTAATTTGATAATAAATGAATGGAACTGCAGAACATCATACTAAGTGAAATAAGACAGACACAGAGTCAAGGGTTGAATGTCCTCTTATATGCAGAAACTAGAGCAGAGTAAGGAAAATAAGTGGCGGGGGGCAGGTCCAATGAAAACAGAGAGGACATCAGTGGAGTGGAGGAAGGAGATTGAGGGGGAGGGAGGAGGAACTGGAAAAGGGAGGAACTGCAGAATCAAATTGACAAAAATATGCTCTGCACATATGTGAATATACCACACTGAATTGCACCTTTATGTGCATTTATAAAGCACCAATTAAAAAAAAAAAACAAATAAGTGGAAGGAAGACCAGAAGAGAATAGGAATAGAAAGTGGAGGGAGGAGAAGAGGGTAAGAGGAAGCAAAGGATACGGGAATGGATCAGATCACACTCAGTGTATGAATGATTATGTCTCCTTGAACCCCACTGTTACATAACTCTAATGCACTAATAAAAACATTTGTTTAAATGTTGTCATTCCCTGGGTCTCACATACAAACAATAAACAAATAGATAAAACAAACTAAAAGTTAAAACACAGAGACCCTATGGAGAAGCCCACAAGAGGTTGAGATGGTGTGCTGGGAGGACAGAGGGCGCCCACACAGAGATGGGCAGCCTGCAGGACTCACCTTGGGGATGATGAACCCTCGGAAATAAGTGTCCTTGGTGACCACATGAGGCACACCGATGGGGATGAGGTCAGCAAATCTCTGAATCTCGTGGATGACCGCCTCTGTGTATGGCATCCTGGAGTGGTCATCTAGGGCTGGTGGGCGGTGTGAGCCAATCACCTGCTCAATCTCCTTTTGGACCCTTTCTGCACCAAATGGGGGAACTGTGAGCCTCGTTTCACATAGATTTCCCCAGAGACACTGTTTTCAGGGGTCAGTGAGCTGGGAAAATCCTATGGGAAAAGCTGAGACCATTGATATACTTTAGAGCAGACAGCTGGGGTTATGGGAGGAGAGAGAGCAAGAGCATTAGATTTCCAACCCTTTCACATTCAAGTAATTTAATGAATTGTCTCCTATCTGTACAGAAACCCTCAGGAACGTGGCACACGTGCACATATACACACACCCACACACATACACATACACACCCATATTCTCCACAACCTTACAAAGAATTTTTGATTAAGAAATCCAAAATAAGAACCTGGCAAAACTGTACCCTCAGGGATGAATAGAAAATGATCCAGTATGTGTGTGTGTGTGTGTGTGTGTGTGTGTGTGTGTGTTCATTACAAGTGAACACTGAGCCAAGTCCTCATAAATATCACAGTGGACTAGGTCAGTGGATTAATACAAGAGGAACTGGGTAAAGAAATGAATGCATGATCAAATAACAGATCTAATCCTGAATGGAAAGATTGATGATTAATGAAATAAACAAACTAATGAATGGATGTGTATGTTCAGCATATCAATCAATAGGTAGATCAAATAAGCTATCAAGTAATAAATGATTTCTTGACAAATAAAGCAATGAACCCAATGAATCAATAATCACATTGAAGTTAGATTTATGGGCACTGTGTGAATAGACCAAATAGTGAATAAGTAAAACAAAGACATGAATCTACAGGTGAGTAGAAGGAAAAATGAGGGATGAATAAATGAAATTGTCATTAGTGGATAAAGGAGGGATTGGACAGAGAATGGATGTGGGATGAATTAGAAGATGGTTGATTGAAGGATTAAGGGAAAAAAACCAGTTCAAACAATAATGGGTGGGGGCCTGCGTGACTGAATGAATAATGAATAAGCCAGGTCACTAGTGACCGATAGATCATTCAACTCTCCTTGTGCATAGCATCAACTCATGAAGGAATTCATCCAAATAAATGAAGGAAATTCTATGTGAATGAATTGCACATGAAGCACTCAGCGAAAGTACAAGTGGATTAATCAATAAAAGATGGACAGATGAACGGTGGATGGGAGAAAGCACTGGAAGAACAGGTTGACAGACTTGTCATTCACCCATCGCCAATGGGACCAGCTTAGTGGGAGACCATCCAGAGCCTGCAGAGCTCATGATAAGGACATCAGGTTGCCTCTCATCCATGAAGGACCCCAGCCCACGCTCTGCAGCCCTAGAGGGGATCCCAGGACCCTCCCCACACGCCCGTCCCTGGCCCACCTGCAACGTGGGGGTACTTGAGCATGAGCAGGAAGCCATAGCGCAGAGTGGTGCTGGTGGTCTCAGTGCCAGCGAAGAAGAGGGACAGCAAGGTCAAGGTGAGATTCTTGTGGTGGAACTCGCTGTGCGGGTTGGACTTCTCCTGGATCAGGAGGGTGAATAAGGAGGGGCAGGTCAGGGCCAGAGCCCACTGAGGACTCACCTAGCCTGCTGGGCCTCCCTCTGTCTCTGGGTCTCACCCCTGGGGCCCCTCCTTCTCAGCATGGACACTCCATGTCTCTGTCTCCCTCAGCCTCCTCACTCTGTCTGGCCTGGTGTCTCTCTCCATCTCTTTGGCTTGTGTCTTGGTTTTCATCCCCCAGTCTCCTCTGCCTCTGAGGGTCTTTTCCCCTCTTTCTTGTTGTCCCTTGCCCTGTATTTCTCCATCCACCTGCGCCCTGTCCCCTCTCCCTCTCATTTCAGTTTCTCCTTCCTTTCCCTTCATCTTCCCTTTGCTCCCCGCTCCCCTCCCCAGGCCTCACTTTGTCCATGCGGAGCAGGTAGGAGTCGATGAAGTCTCTGGGGTTGCTGGGGTCCAGGGTTGCACGGTGCTTCTCCACACTGTGGCCGATGAAGGTGATGACTTCCTGCAGGTTTTTGTTGATTTGCGTGTGTGTGCCAGGAAAGTGCTTCAGGACGTCGGAGAAGAATTCAAACACCTGCAAGAAGGAAGGGGTGGTGAGGGCGCCCAGGGTTAGGGTTAGCAGGTCACAGGGACGCGGACTCATCCAGGGCCCCAACACCTCAGTGGGGAATCTCTGTCTTCCTCTCTCTCTCTCCCTCCTCCACCCCTCATCAGAATCAACCTTTCTTCCATGTCCTTCACTCTTCTCTCTTTTCCTTTATTCTTTCTCCCAAGTTCTCATTTGCTTTATATATATGTATGTTTGGTTGTGGTATTTGCACACAGACCTAGCAGGATTTGGTAGATTTCAGCCCCAGATCTTCCCCTTCCCATCCTCTCACCTACTTCCTTCTACTCTATTGGTCTTTCTTTCTTTCTTTTTTTCTGCTGGGGATTGAACCCAGGGACACTTAATCACAGATCCCCACCCCTAACCCATTGTTTTATTTTATTTAGAGACAGGATCTCATTGACTTGTAAGTGACTCACTAAGTTGCTGAGGCTGGTTTTGAACTTGCAATCCTCCTGCCTCAGTCTCTGGAGCCACTGAGATTAGAGGTGTGCATCTTCCTTCTGTTTTTGACAAACACCCCCATTTTTAATTTCCATTCTCCCCAGAACCTTTGGCTTCTACATTCAAGAAAGAAAAAACATTCAACCCTTAACTCTGAATCTGCCTTATTTCGCTTCACATGATGTTCTCCAATTCCATCCATTTACTTGCAAATGACATAATTATATTCTATTTATGGTTGAGTCAAACTCCACAGTGTACAGATACCACAATTGCTTTATCTTAGTCTGTTGATTGGCACCTAGGTTAGTTCCATAGTGTAACTACTGTGCATTGCACTTCTACAAACATTAGAATCCTTGTATCACTAGAGTATGCTGATTTTAGAGCTTTTGGATAAATGCCAAGGACTGAGAAATCTTGGTCATGTGGTCGTTCTACTCCTAATTTTTTGAGGAATCTCCATTCTACTTTCCAAAGTGTTTCTTCTAATTTGCCTTGCCACTAAAAATACATCAGTGGACCTTTTCCCCACATCTTCATCAGCAATTTCTGTTATTTGTATTCTTGATGATTGTCATTCTGCCTAGAGAGAGAGGAAATCTCAGTGCAGTTTTCATTTGCATTTCCCTGATTGCTACAGATGTTGAACATTTTTCATGTGTTTGTTGGCCATTTTTATTTTTTCTCTTGAGAAATGAATATTTAGATCTTTTGCCCATTTACCCTTTGAGTTATTTTTAGGGTGCTGCCTTTTGAGGTCTTTAGATATTCTGGGTATTCATCTCCTGTCAGAGGAGTAGCTGGCAAGGATTTGAACCCATTCTGCAGGCTCTCTCTCTCAAGCTCTTAATAGTTTTCTTTGCTGTGCAGAAACGTTTTCATATGGTGGATCCCACTTGTTCACTTTTAATATCTTGAGCTTTAGAACTCTTGTTAAGGAAGGTGATGGCTGAGCCAGTGTGTTGGATTTCTGCCCCTACATTTTCTTCTAGTTCTTGCAAAGTTTCTGCTCCAATTCCTATAGGTTTTTGATCCACGTTGAGTTGATTTTTGTCTTGGGTGAGAGATAGGGATCTACTTTCAATGTTCTGCAAATAGACACCCAGTCTTCTCAGCACCATTTGTTAAATGTCTCCAACCTACATTTTTGTCACCTTTGTGATGTGTCAGGTGACTCAGTCTGTGTGGAGTTGTCTCCTGCCTTTCATTCCTTTCCACGGGTCTTGGTGAGTGTTCTAACGCTAACACCATGCTGCTCCTTACTGTCACTCTGCAGTGTGATTCGACACCAGGTATCCTAAAGCTTCCACTGCTGCTCTTCTAACTCATTATTGCTTTGGATATTCTGGGTCTTTTATCTTCCAAATTTCCTAGTTGTGTAAAAATACCACCTGCCATGTTGGTGGGGATTGCACTGGCTCTGTAGAGAGCAATGACCATTTGGACCCTATCAATTCTGCCTATCCTGGAACAGCCAAGCCCTCCTTTTCTGAGACTTTCTGACCCCGTGTTTCAGCCTCCCCTTCTCTCCCATTTCTCTCTCTCCATCTCCCTTTTCCCTCCCCCAGCTCTCCCTCCAGGTCTCAAAATCCCTCTCTCCATGTGCTCCTATTGCATTTCTGTGCCCATAGAGCAGACCATCCTTTCACACCTCCCCACTCCTCCTCCTCGCCTCCTGCCACTCACCTGGCTGGAGAAGGAGCTGATCAGTGCAAATGACTGATAGATCATATCCAGCAACCGCAAGAACTCTCGATCTTTGTAGTCAAAGCGTTCTCCAAAGACGATGGAGCAGATGATGTTGGCGGTGATGGACTGGAAGAGGAAGGTGGGGTCCTGGAGGGCTCCTAGGAGGACAAGGCAGCAGGTCCTAGGTCAGAGACTCCAGAGCCTGGGGACATTCTATGTGGTGCCCCGTATTCTACTGCTCTGAAGTAGAACAATCCTAACAGCTCACACTGGCACAGAATCTGTGTCAGGCCCTATGCTTTCATTCAGTTTGCACAAAACGTTGTAAGGGAGATGCTCTTCTATGACTACCTCCACTTTACAGGTGGACAGAAGATTGAGTAATGGAAGGTTGCACAGCTTCTCATTACCAAGGGCAGGAGTCACACCCAAGCATCCAGAGACAGAGCCAGCGCTGCAGGGCCCTACCTGCCTCTCCTCTGGGCCCATCTCTGACTGTGTGAGCTCAGAGAGTAAAGGCCTCCGGGCAGGGTGCAGGGCCTTGTTCACTCCATGCCTTGTGCAGATTTAAAGCCCCATGGCTGCATCCCTCCCTCTCACACCCATGTCCTCCCTTCTCTCCACCCCAGGGGCTCTCTGGCCCTGCATGAATCATTCTTCACTTCCCATATCTCAATCAAGCCTCACACTGATGCCTGTACTTGGCAGGCACAGTCCTGGTTTCTGAGGCTGAGAGGGAGGGGGCTGGGAGCCCAGGAACCTCGGGTGGGTGTGACCCTCTTTCTGAGTCTCACCTCTCATTCCTCTGTGAACCTTTCTCTGAGCCTTGTCTGTCTGTCCCTCTAATTGTCTGTCTCAGATTCTCTTCCTCTGTTTCTTTTGATCTCTCTCATTCTCTTCCTCCCTCTCTTCTTTGTCTTTCTTTTCTTCCCTCCATCCCTCTCCTTTCCTGTCTCTCTGTCACTCTGTCCTCTGTCCTTATCAATCTCTGTCCCTTTCACTCCCTCCAGTTTCTACATGGATGTCTCAGAGTCTCCTGAGAAGTGTTGATAAGAGATGATGAAGACCTGGTGCAAATGAGATGGACAGCTGACAATGGACCTGCCAACTATGCACCCTTTTATGAAGAATCTAGAATCCCCAGCAGTGCCCTTGGGCTTCCCTGAGCAGAGCACAGCTCCTGACTCCTTGCTCATCAGCACTTCACCCAAGGGAACGGAAACACAGTTCATAACTTGGAAATGTCTGTACTTGCTCTTTGCTTTCTTTTATATAGGTCCTATTTTTGACTTTGACACATATGAGCAATCCAAAAATTGATTTCCCTGCATGCAAGGTAATAGCATACTAATCATTCATCTGTCTTGGACACTAAAAGCCTCACGTCTCTTCCCCTATCTCTCTTGGCTTCCCACATCCCTTCTCTATTCATCTCTATTCCCATCTCTCGCTGCTTCTCCATCTCTGTCTCTGTCCTTCTTTTCTGCCCATGCATACTTCTCTGTGTTTCCATTGCTGTGCACCCCACATCCCTCTCGGTTCCATGTCTTCTTTCCTGTTCATCCCTGGGCCTCACCCTTGGATTTCCGTAGCTCCTCCACCAGACACTGAGCCTCCTCCTGAATCCGTTCCTCAATGCTCCGCTTTCCCATCCCAAAGTCCCTCATGGTGGCCAGAGAGAATCTCCGAAGGGTTTTCCAGCGTTCTCCATTGGCAAAGACCACACCTGGGGATATAAGTGAGGCAGGGTTTGCAGAGGAAGTTAAAGGAGACTGGGTCAGGCCCCACCCCTTGTCCTCCCTTCTCAGACCCTCCTTTCCCAGGTCCCATCTTCCACCCTCCCCATCCCAGAGTCTTCGAGGTCCTCACCATATCCCTGGAAAATTGGATCAGTGACAGATATTTTTCCCCGACCAGAGAAATCCTCAGCTTGGTCCACCAGGGCCTCCCGTATGGCCTCTGTCCCACACAGCACGACCACAGGCCTTGGTCCCAGGTACACCGTGAACACATCCCCGTATTTCTCTCGAAGCTGCCAAGCACATCCACACCAGGGTTGACATTAGTCACCAGACACCTCAGTTGTTACACCATGAGGTGCTGAGATGCAGATTGGTACGTAGGTGTCTCCCACAAAACCCTCCTCCCTCAGCTGCCATCGCCCTTCCCAGGACCCAGCCACTCAAGGGTCAGTGCACAGTCTAGCCAGGTCTGCTCTGATTGGTTGGGTTCCTAAGCATACGAATGCCTAAATATCTCTAGTATCATCCTGCCTTGAATTTGGTGAGATTGGGCCTCTCAATCGAAGAATTCCTCCTGTGACCCAACGTCAATCTGCTTTCTGCCTCTTGACCATGTCCTGAGTTGACAACTCTGACCCACCCACTTGGTGGATGTGAAGGGACAGTGATGGTCCTATAGCTGTGCTCACAAAATGGTAAAAGCCATCATATCAGCCATTGGAAACTTCTGGGCAGTAGAGTCACCCCTTGGCAGCTCCAGGGATCTGGTCCCAAGATGCCCCTGGAAACCCAAAAACCCTCAAATGCTAATCTAAAGGACTTAAAATAGTGTAGTGTTTGCATATAATGAATGTGCATCCTTGTGTGAACTTTAAGTTATCTCTAGATTACTGATAAACCTGATGTAATGTAATCTATATAAATAGTACTGCATTGTTTAGAGAATGCTGTCAAGAAAGAAAGTTATTATATGATCAATATTTTTTTTACACAATTTTCAATCTGCAACTGGTTGAATTTGTAGATGTAGAACCATCAACCATGGAGGTCAACTGTCCTTGTTGAAGCCAAATGTGCACATTCTCAGGAACTTCTCCCCCAAATACCTGCACCAAAACATGTGTACATGTCTTCACCCGAAAGTCAATCTGAACATTCATAGGAGCCTCCTCATTGTAAATACACAGTGAGAGATGCCAGCAATGGAATATTATGCAGTCCAGAGAATGAACAAATTAAAGCTACAACCAATGACTTCTATGAAAACCACAGAAAGGATGCTCAGTGGCAGCCATTAGACACAAAATCACACTCAGTTTACATTCACTTCTATTTACATAAAGTTCAAACACACAAAACCAGACCTTCAGAGTCTCCAGATAGTGGGGGGAGAGTCACAAGAAGGGGACCAGAGTAGTGTCCTGCAGGATGGCCTGTTGGTATTTGATCTACATGTCAGTGACATGAGTGTATTCAGGTGATTAAAACTCATTGCACTGTGCACATCCTTTGTCTGCAGGAGTTGGTATTGGGGATGGAACCCAGGATCTTACACATGCCAGGTAAGCACTCTACCATTGAGCTACATTCATGGACCCTTTTAATTTTTTAGTTTGAGACAGAGTCTCACTGCATTGCCAAAGTGGGCCTAGAGCTTTCAATCCTCCTGCCTTAGCCTCCTGAAGTGTTGGGATTACAGGTGTGCACCTCTGCACCCAGCAGGCTGTGCACATGTTGCAATGATGTTCAACTTCAATAAAAACTTGAGTCATAAATCATAGAAATGTCCGAGGTTACTTAAACCTGTCTTGCGCTGGTCTCTGCAAAGTCTCACTGGCTTCTCTACTTCCATTCATACACCCCTTCACCTGGCTTCACCGTTCTCCAAGTCAGAGCAATCCTATTTAAGTGTGAATTACTTGATATCCCTGACCCTACAAGCCCTCCATTGTCCCCATGTTGCTGAGAATGACACCACCGTCTCCATCCTGGTCCACACAGTCACAAACCACGTGGTCCCTCACTTCTCTGGCTTCTTCCTGTCGCTCCTTATGCCTTGGCCGCTCTGATCAACCTCCATGTTGTTCCCTGAGCTCCTTCCTGTTCAGGCTCTTTCAACAACACCTGCTGCACCTGCTGCCACACATCTGCTCCCTTCAGGGTCTGTCCAGAAAGAGAGCAGGACCACGTCTTTCCCTGACCTCGTGATCTGAAACTTCTCCCACACCTTCTAGAGCGTCACCTGCTTTATTTCCATCATAGCTCGTCTACCTGACATTTCTTGTCTGTTTTTTGTTTTTCTTTTTCTTTTTTATTGAATCTCAGAATGACTGAGACTGGATAATTGATAAAGAACAAAGAGAACAGAGAAGTACTTTTTTTCTCTTCTTTTCTTTCTTTCTTTTTTCGGTTTCCATTTTTGTCCTAGGTATTGAACCCAGGAGCACTTAAATATGAAGTCGCATCCCCAGCACATTTTAGATTTTATTTTGAGACTGGGCTCAGCAAGTTGCTGAGGCTGGCTTTGAACTTATGATCCTCCTGCTCAGCCTTCCGAGTTCCTGGGATTACAGGCATGCAACACCATGACTGGTGAGATGTACTTCTTATAGTTCATGAGTCTGGGAAGTCTATCCTGGGGGTCTGTATCCAGCAGGGACTAATTGTTGCTCATTCCTTGTGATACATGCAAAGCAATTAGAATGAAGTAATATGCACTCAAAGCCTCTGCCTAGTGATAACACTCAGAGAGGGGGGCAGGCCTGGGTCTGTGTCCCCCAGGAATGCCTCAGAACATGAAGCCAGGACCACCAACCCAAAATCCTGAAAAGACCTCGTACAATTTCCCCAGGGCTCTTCCTGCAAGAAAACTGAAGGCTTTGCTACAATGAAGAATGGGGACCAGACATGTCAAAACCCAGAGGTCCTCAAGAGATGTGGAGGAGCAGATGAAAGAATAGAAGGAACAGATCAGACTCACGAAAAGCAAAGAAAGAGGGGGGGACATAAAACCAAGACAATCAAGTGTCAAAGTTAAAATAGCAAGTGTCATCATCACAAGACTATGAAAGAGCCCACTTTACTACTCACTGTTCTGTGTCAAAAACCGTTTTTGTTTTGGTTCCTAGATGCCAGGGGTGGTGGCAGGTTCCTTTAATCCCAGCAGCTGCGGAGGATGAAGCAAGGGGATTGCAAATTCAAAGCCAGCCTCAGCAACAGAGCAAGGCTCTAAGCAACAGAGTACAACCTTGACTCGAAATAAATAAATACATAAAATATGAATAAATACATGAATTTTTTCAAGTGCTGAAGATGTGGCTCAGTGGTAGAGCACCCCTGGGTGTTCTGTTTGTGGCTCCTTCCCGAGCCACAAACAGAAGGATCGGAAGACTATTCCAAGGGCGTGTCAACAAGCCCCAGTCTCAGCAGGGTGGTGAGCCAGGCACTCTGGAATTGCACCGCTCCAAGCTCATAGGCTGTGGACGTCTGTGTTCCAATCGGGTCACAGACACACACACAGTGTGCCTAGGACACCTGGGCTGCTTGTTTCTCGGGATCACCAGGAGCTCACCAGCATTTGGCATTCAGAGCTTTCCATCTGGGGCAGTTTCCTCTGGCTTCTTACCTATTTCCTGTGCCATGGATCATGAGTTCGATACCCAGTAGAGCAGGGTTAAGAGGAGGCAGGGCCTGAAGAGGTGCATCCTTGGGGGAGGAAATTAGGTCATGGTGGCACCCTCAGAGAAGGAGCTAGTTCCTGAGATAGCAGTGAGGCCACTCTTCCGGATTGGCCTCTTCTGGATGTGGCTACTTCCATTTCTTCATTTCCACCATGTGGTCACAGAGTGCAGGCTTCCCTCACCAGAGGCTGAACAGAACTTGCCTGATCCTGGACTGTCGCCTTTCAAAACTGTGAGCTACTCTATATGGTAGCCAGCCTCAGGTACGTTGTTCTAGCATGAGGGAAGAGACTAAGACACCAAGGGACCATCTTGCCTGGTCAGCTGGACCACTCTTTCTCTTACTGCTGCTCCTAGCTTCAGACCAGCCAATTGCTCCCTGGGCTGCCATCATTCCACACCTGAGTCCTCTCTACTTCATGCCCTATTTCACTGGGCCTATTCCTTCTCTCCTTCCCACCAACACCCTCAGAAAGGGTGTTTCCTCCCCACTGATCTTAACTCCATGCAGTCATTACACTCTGTCCAATTCTGAAAGAATAAACCTGTTCTGGACCCTGAATGATCTTAAGACTCCTACTTGTTTGCTTGTGTTCAGTACCACCCGGGTGAACCCTTAACGTTACCTAACTAATTTTTGCAGTTATTTTATATCTGCAGCCAGACTGTCGACTCCTCAAGGGCAGGTCCTGCCACTTATCTCCCTGGACATGCCACGGTTCCAGATATTCAGGGGCACTGGGTTGACTCATTCGGTCATCACAGTAGTTACAGGTGGAACAACGCAACCTCCTGAGAGCAGCTGCTGGCAGTAGGTTCCAGGCCACTCCACACTGTCCCACCAGTGCTGACCTCCTTTACTCACCATCTCCAGACATGGCCACTGCAGGGACCAGGTGTAACACCCTTGGATCACTGGGACAGAACCTTAACTCTCCGACTCTGAGAACCCCATGTTAAAGCATTGGCAGATACTCTAGACGGTCTCCATAAACACACAGGGCACCCAAAGTCCTGGAACCTTGCAGTGAACAGGGACGTCAGACATCAGCCAGCACCCACCCTTCCCCAGAGGATGTGAAAAACTCCTCCAAGGCCCTTCCCAACACATTCCACTTCTCCACTATCTTACAAAGCCACCAAGACTTTGTAAAACCTCCTTTTAGACACATAAGAACTTCCTGGTCAGCTTCACTTCCTTCAGAATGTGTAAAGAATCGTGACTACTGATCATATCAACAACTCTCATGGAGACAGGAGGCGGTAAGACACAGAAAGCTGGAGTGTGGGCAGCTAGTGTGGCCACGGTTGGTGCCCAAGATGGCAGGGCAAGGAAACCACCTTTGAGAGGGTCATACGGCCAGGTGCAGTGGTGCTCATCTGTAACCCCAATGACTCCAGAGGCTGAGGCAGGAAGACTATGAGTTCAAAGCCAGGCTCAGCAACTGAGAAAGGCCCTAAATAACTTAGCAAGACTCTGTCTCTAAATAAAAAATCAAAAGGGCTGAGGATGTGGCTCACTGGTTATGCATTACTGGGTTCAATAGCAGGCACTAAAAAAAAAAAAAAAAAAAAAAAAAAAAAAAACAGGCTCATTCAGGAGTGTGGCCTCCATGGCAGGGGAAAAGGACAGAGGAGCTGGGAGTTACTGTCAGGGTTCCAGCTCTCCCACTGGAAAGTGGGTTCATGGATGCTGATTAATTATTAATAAGTAAGTGAACAATTACACATGAAAGCTTACATTGGAGCAGTGACAGAGAGCCTGGTACACAGGCAGAGTGTCCCCTAGTATGGTACATCACTCTCACTATCAATAAGCACCTCTGACCCACCCCTTGCCTCTCCTCCGTCCCAGCACTGAGTCAGGCCAGCCTTCGCTCTCTCTTCTTGGCAGAAATCATATCTATATGACGGTGCTGCTGCCCTTCACCTCCGTTCCAGGGACAGGCAGGCACCAGGGACACAGCAGAGGGTGGCAGAGGAGTGGGAAGCTCTGCACCAAGGCTCACACCCCACACCTCTACACATCCACCTGCCTCTCGAGGACAGTGCCCCTCACACACTTCCATCTGAGCAGGATGCAGCTGACCATCTGACCACTCTCCATCAAGGTTCAGGCTCAGACCCTTCACACACCAGGTGTCCCCCACCCACCAACCCCTGAGCTGGAAGCAGGCCTTGTTCTTCCTGCTGAGGGATCCCCAAACAGAGGCAGAGACCAGCCCACCACGGGACCCGTCCATCTGTGTCTCACCCGCAGGAAGGAACTGAGCAAGCCTCCTCTCTGTAGCTGCAGAAGGTTCCCCAAGAAGGGCAGAGGCTGGGGCCCTGGTGGGAGGTGGCCGCGGGCCTTTGGGCGGCCCCTGACCAGCAGAAGAAAGAGGCCTGTGAGCAGAGCAAGGGAGAGGAGGACACTGAACTCCATGGTCCAGGTCTGCCTGCTGTCCACCAGCGGCAGCCTCAGCTGGACCTTTTATGCTGAGCCTCCTCCCCATTCAGTTATGCAACTCCATCTGCTCCCGCCTCCCCTCTCCTCATCGTCCAGGAGAGTGAAGGTAGCAGAGGTGCTGGATGCACAAACTTCCTCCTTGGTTGGCCCAGTGACCTGTCCCCTCCCTTCCCCTCTACCCCCTCCCTACATGTTGGCAGGGATTCTGTGAAAGAGATACACAGTGCATGTGAGGGTGAAGGTGCATGTGTTGTTGGATCTTTTCTTCTGTGGGTGTGGGTGTGTTTGGTGTGCAGCTGTCCATGAGATTTGTCTGCTCACTGATACTGGCATACATCTGTCCACGCCTGCTTGTTACCACGTGTGCTTGTGTGCTTTTGACCTGTGAGGGGACATTTTCTATGCAAAGGTACTGGTGGGCATTTCTGTGCATGTGATGACCCTCCCACTGATCACCAGCTCATCAGTAGCTGAGGTTATGTCACAATTTCTATGTCCTTCACCTCACCTCTTCCCATCCCCTGCGTGCTGCACCACCTCACATCGCAGGAAGGGTGAGCACAGTAAGATGAGATATTCTGAGAGAAAGACCATACTCATAACTTTTATTACAGTCTATTATCATAATGGTTATATTTTTCTATGAGCTCCTTTGATTAATCTCCTACTGAGCCAAAATTATCAATAAAACTTATCATATGGATATTCATAGAGCAAAAAACAAAGTGTCTGTAGGGTTAAGAACTATCCAAAGACTCAGGTTTCCCCTAGTTTCTCATGGATGTGTTCTTTATGATGCTACTCTGTATAGCTTTGAAAGCTGTGATCTCTTAAGACTGTCATGGTGGCAATAAATATCAGCATGAACTTTGGCAGGGACACTCAAACCCTAAGAGTGCTACAGGTTTTGAAGGCTTCTCTGCTCCTGTCTGACTCATCTTTGCTGTGAACCTCCACCCACACAACTTCTGGGGAGGTTATTCCATATTTGCCAAATATGAGAATGAAGCTTTCCATCCCCACCTGCGTTGGCCTGGGCCTGGTTCTCCACCTCTCTGCTCTAAGGACATCTCCCAGGCTGGGGACATGGCTCAGAGGTACCAGGTGAGGTCTTGGGTTGGATCCATGATTCTGAAAACATAAAACAAAGTAAATGCAACTGTTTCTCTTTAAAGTGGATGAAGGATGAGTCAGAAGAGACAAGGGAACATTATTCTTTTTAAAAACCTTATATTTTGGTTCATATTAATCATACAGAACAGTGGGCTTCATGGCAACTCATTCAAACACCCATGTAAAGTAACTTGGTCGATATGACTCCCCAAACTTCTCCTTACCGCTCTTCCTCCCTCCTGGTCCCCTTCCTATAGCCTAATGGTTTCCCTTCAATCTTCACCCCTCTTTTTGTTCCTCTCTAATTTCCACAGGAGAGAAAACCTACCACTCATGTCCTTATGAGTCTCGCTTATCTCACTCAACATAGTGTTCTCAAGTTTTACCCCTTTTCCTGCAAAAGATGGAATTTAGTTCTTCTCTGTGGCTCAGTAAAACTTCACTGTGCATAGAGACCACCATTTTTTATGCATTTACCTGTTGACAGACGCCCAGGCTGGTTTCATAACTCAGCTCTTGTGAATTGTGCTGTGATGGGCCTGGTATGTGTACGTCACTCTGACTGCTGACTCTGATGCTTCTGGATAAATACTGAGGAGTGGAAGAGCGGGGTCCTGTGGTGGTTCCATCCCTAGTCTTTGAAGGACCTCAGCATTGAGTTCCATGGTGCTTGTACTAAGTTACACTCCTACCACCAATTATCAGTGTGTCTTTTCCCCACACTCCTGCTGTCATGTATTATTTGTATTCTTGATGACGGCCATTCACCTGAAGTGAGTGAAATCTCAGTGTAGTTTAAATTTGTATTTCCCTGACAGCTAAAGAGGTTGGACATTTTCTCATATAATTGTTGACCATTTGTGTGTGTTCATTTGAGAAGTGTCTATTCAGTCCATTCGCCCATGTATAGAATGGTTATTTTGGAGTTTTGGGTTTTTTGTTTTGGGATTTTGGGGTTTTGATGGGGGCAGGTTTTGGCAGAGCAGAGACTGGTACTCTGGAGATTTAACCCAGAGGCACTTTACCACTCAGTTACATCCCCATCCCCTTTTTATTTTATTTTGACTCAAGGTCTTGCCAAGTTTCTCAGGGCCTCGCAGTGTTACTGAGACTCACCTTGAACTGGAGGTCCTCCTGCCTCTGCCTCCCAAGCTGCTGGGATTACAGGCCTGGGCCACCATGCCTGGCTTGGTGTTTATAAATTTTTTTTAATGTTGAGTTTATTTAGTTCTTTGTATAATCTGAATATTAATCCTCTGTCAGAACAGTGGCTGGCAAAGATTCTCTCCCGTTCTGCAGGCTCTCCCTTCTCTTCATTGTTTACACTGCAGTCCAGAATCTCCTCACTGTGATGACACAGCAAAGGAATGCAGACCTTTTGTCAGAACCAGGACCCTGACCCTGACATCTGAGTCACAATCTAGTGACCCATGAGGAGAGGACAGAGAAATGTGATGTTTTTCAGGCGGACACACTTCTCTGATGTTGGAGAGGAGCTGCCATAGACTTTCCTAACCCCAGAACCTTGCTCCTGCTGTGCTGTGTCACCTGGCACTGAGCCTGGGTTACCATCAGACCAGGAATTCCTGGCGGGGAGACAACAGTGCCTCTTCCTCTTAGAGAGTAACTCACGGAGTCTTTACGCTTTGAGGGAGATGTTGTGATCATCCCCATTTGATAGTTGAAGAGCCTGAAAGAGAAGTTGAGAGTCTCACCCAAGCAGACCCAGGGGGTTAGAGCTACGCTGTCCAACGTGGGGTCACCTTGTCACACAGGGCCTCAAACACCTGCAATGTGACCTGCTCCATCGCACTTAAATTTGATTCTAATTTTAAACTTAGATAAAGTTAATTTTAAAATTTGAAACTGAAATTGGGCTATAGGAGAAGTGATAGGTATTTTGGAACACTTTTGTGAATCATCTGTATGAACGGTGAGCAGGAGGCCCTGCTAAGGCCACCTACTGAGGCTCTCACGGGTTCCTGTCTTTGTCGCCCATCCCTCGGGGATCACTGCCCTTATGGCATGATGCCCTGTGCCTTGAAATCTGCTTTCAGAACAAGTTCTCTGTTGTGTGGTTGTTTCTTTGGGAAGGTTGCTCTGATCACTGTGAATTCACCTGGTCACAAGAAGCCCTGTGTTTGTATTTGTGTGTGTGCTGTGTGCTCCTGTGTGTGTCTGCTGGGGCTGGTCCTGTGTTGTGTGTGTGTGTATGTGTGTCTGTGTTTGTGTGCGTGTGTGCGTGCACGCACATGAATCCTGGTCTCTGCCTTCGTGTGTGTCTGCAGGTGCTCAGTGTCTTTCTCTCCTTCACTTCTCCTCTGGGGCAGCCATAGAACCAGAGATGATGAGAGGATGGGAAAGTCATAGTAGGGGAGACCCAGGCAGGGTGTGACCTAGGACATCAGGACACAACTGTGGAGAGCTCTGTCCCTCTTGGACCCCTGTGTCTCTCTAAGCTGGACATTTGTCTCCCTCTCTGTTTCCCCCTGTGTTTCTCACTAGCCGAATACTTTCATGCACCTCTGGTGGCCCTCTCTGCCCTCCCACATCCTGCTCACTCGGAATCTGTTCTCTTCTGGGCTCTGAACTCTAGGAGCCAGAGATGGGTCCAGTGTGTGCTGTCCAACGTGCTTGGTTCTGTCTACATCATCGCTGTGCCTCTGCACCCTCCCTGCCCCAGCAGGAGGTCAGGTCCTCACTAACCAACATGGGAATGAATGTGTCCGCATCTGCCTGTCTCTTTCTCTCTAAATCCTTTGTTACATCGTGATTCCAAAGCAAAGCAAACCACTCGCCCCCACCAGGAGCCTGACAGAGGAGATGCAATGGCTGAGGCTGAGGTGGAGGTACTGCTCTTATGTGAGTCTGAAGTCCAAGCTGCTGGGCCCAGCCTTGCCCCAGACTCCTCTGACCCAGGAAGAAGGGAGCAGCAGGATGCACCCTGTTCATTCCTGACCTTGGAGAGGTGCCACCATGGACCTTAGTGACCTCAGGATCTTGCTCCTGCTGTGCTGGGTCATGTAGCACTGAGTTCCATGGGTCCTCATTCCAGACTCAGGAAGCACTGATTGGGAAGCAAAAAGTTCTTTCCACTGAGTTCTCGCCCCTTAGGAATGGGTTGAGGTACGGTTGTGTTCCCCATTTTAGGAGATGGAGGCAACACAAATCAATAGTCTTATCCAAGATCACACAGAAGCTTAGAGTTACACTGTCCAATGGGGTAGCCCCTTGCCACACATGCCATTAAACCCAAAATGTTGTGTGGACCAACCAATTCACACTTAATTTTATTTTAATAGCAGAATTTAACATGTAATTCAAATGTTGTGAAACTTCCAAGTATGTGGGTACAATTGACATATGCCAATCAGTTATTTCCACTGTAAAACTAATAGAAACTGAAAATAAATGAAGGATTTTTTTGAAGAAAATTGAGGGTTCTGACTAAGGACACTAGATTTCAAAGATACAGTATTAAAAAGAGAGAGCGAGGATCAGTGGCAGAGACAGGAAGAGGAGGAAACTCAGAGACAGAGATGAAGAAGAAAAGAAAGATTGAAAAGTATATAATGTAAAGACCCAGCCAGAGAATGAGAAGGACCAAGATTCACAGAGAGAGAGGAGAAGAGCCAGATGGAGAAGGAGACTGACAGACACAGGAAAAGAGGGATCTAGCTGCCTCCTGTCCCTGTAGCTCAGGGACCCATGAGGGCCTGTGTCCACCAGACCTTCCCCCACCGGCCCTCTTGCGCTGCTGAAGCCTTTAAAGCCTGTCAGGTGGGGCTGGCACCTGCAAAACTGCTTCTTTTCATATCTGAAAGGATGCTGGAATTATTCTCTAAAATTTTACAGATTTACTGTGTAATAAATGGTGTGCAATACATCGCACGCATTCAAAACCTACAATTAGGCCAGATTTGAGATATCGTACGTCCATGCAACCTTGACCACGTTCATGATGGTAAGCACACCCTGCTCTAAGTCATCCTCATTCCCTTCTGCACCTCCTCCCTCCTCCTGTTCCAACCCCTCCACGGCATCCACTCTTCTGCTGTGGTCACCTTGTTATGCGTCCTTGCATTTTTATAAATGGGATCATACAGTACAGTATCCTTTTACTCTCCTTCTCCTTCCATATCACTCTTCTGAGGTTCCCAGTGGGTGGAAGAAGGACCACCCACGTATGTGCACATCCTCATACCTGGAGCCTAGGATTGTTCCTTTATTGGCCAGAGGGGCTTTGCAGATGTGGTTAAATTAAGGACCAGGAGATAAAGAAATGACCCTGGGGATCCAGGTCAGCCAGGGTTGTCATCACGCTTGGAGAGACTGGAATAGGTAAGCACACTCTCCACGCTGGGCTCACACAAGGAATCCCGCCCACAAACACCTTGACTTTAGTACGATGAGCTTCGTCTGAGACTAGTGAACTCCAGAACTGTGAAAGATTGAAATCGGGTTGATTTTAGCCACTAAGTTTGTAGATTTCTTACAATAAACCTAAGTAACTAGCTGAAGGATCACTTGTTGCAAATATCAGCAGCTCGTACCTCCCTACTGCTGAGCATTTAACATGGTATGGAGACACCCCAGGGGGATCACTCCCTACTCAGTGGACATGAGGGAGATTTTTCTGCCTGGGACTTGTAGAATTGAAGCTGCTTTCAAATGTTTGCCAGCTGGATTGGTAAGCACATTGCATTCCTTTATCTTCAGTGAATGCCACATTGTAGGAAGGTGGGGTTACATGATAGGTCTAAGAACTGCATGAGAATCTACTAAGCCTTGACACAAACAAAGTAAATCTCTAATTTCACCTTCCCATCAGCAACTGTGAGGGTTCCAATAACTTCACCTCTCCAAAAAGTATTTGCCTTCAAAGGTTTTGTTCATTTTAATCAGTGTGATTGTTGTGTGAGGAAACCTTTTTACAATTTTTATCTTTATTAATAAATAGTAATAATGCTGAGCACCTTTTCCAATACTGACTTCCCCTGCATATATCACCTTTAGTGAAGTGTCTGTCAGGAACTTTCCTTTTAAAGCAAAATTGTGCTGAATGAAAGAAGGCTGACAATAAAGACTACTCCATGTTTCCAATTACGTACAATTCTCAACATGCAAATTGATTTATAATGACAGAAAAGAGACCTAGTGATGGGGGTGGGGAAGGGAAAAGGAATGGATTACAAAGAGACACAAGGAACATGTGAGCAGAGGGTGATTGATTTGTTTCTTATCTGAATTGCAGGGAGGTTTTCATGGTATATAAAACCTGAAAAGATTAAAAAAAGGAACTTCAATATGGGGCATGGTGGCACATCCTATAATACCAGCAGCTTAGGAGACTGTGGCAGGAGGATCACAAGTTCAAAACTGGCATCAGCAACAAAAGGAGGTCCTAAGCCACTAATTTAGAACCTGTCTCTAAATAAAAAATAAAAAGAGTTGGGGCCAGAGGTGGTGGTACATGCCTGTAATCCCAGTGGATTAGCCTTGGGAGGCTAAGGCAGGACTGCAGGTTTGAGGCCAAACTCAGCTGGCCTTGATGAGGCCCTAAGTCATTTAGCAAGATCCTGTTTCAAAATAGAAAAGAAAGGGAACTGGGTATGTGGCTTAGGGTTTAAGTAACCCTGGGTTCAATCCCTGTTACCAAAAATCTATACACAACTTTGCTTTTGTCTATTTTTGTCTATAAGTTGGATTATTTGTTTTCTTATTGAGTTTTATATTCTCAAGGAAAGTCTTTCCACATAGGGAATCTATAAATATTTCATCCAGGTCTATGTCATCTTTATTTTCTCAGCAGTTTTTCATTTATTTATTTATTTATTTTTGATACTGGGGTTTGAAACAAGAGGTACATTACCACTGAGAACATTTTTTATGTTTATATTTTAGACAGGGTCTCACTAAGTTGTTGAGGCTGCACTCAAACTTGCAATTCTCCTCAGCCTTCCCAGCAGCTGGGAGTGCAGACATACCCAACTGTTAACAGTGTCTTTTAAGGAGCTCAGGTCTTGATTATGCTGAAGTTCAACTGATCATTCTTTTCATGGATTGTACTTTGAAAGTTATGCCTGAACATTCTAGCCCAAAAAATGTTTGATTCTGTGTCTTCCAGAAACATATATTTGAGGTTTCTTTCTGCTCTATGAACCATTGTGAGTCATTTCTTGTATGAGGTGTGGATGTGGATGAAAGTTTCTCCCTTGGCATGTAGATGTCAAAGTTTCTAGAAATATTTGTTTTAAAATGTACTTACTCCACTGAATTGGCTTTGCATCTTTGTGAAAATCAGCTCAGCATATGTACAATTCAATTTCTTTTTTTTGAGACGTGCTTGGGATCAAACCCAGGATCTATTTGGAGGGTGGTGCAGAATGGCAGGAGCTGAAGGCAGAGCAGAACAACTCACCTCATGGCCAACAGTCAAAAGAGAAAGGGAAGGGGCAGGGGTCCCAGCTCCCAATCTAGGGAACACCCTGATACCTCAAAGACTTCCCACTGGGTCCCACCTCTTAGAGTTTCCATCTCCCCCAATAGCACTGGGGACCAACCCTAACACATGGACCTTTGGGGAACATTCCAGACACACACCATGGCAAGCATTAAGTTTGGCATTACTTGCAGGTTTTCTATAGGCACCTTGCATGAGGTTGAGGAATTTCCTTTATTCCTGGTTTGCTGAATAACTTATCATGAATTTGTATTTAAGGGTGGTTCTTATAGGCTGTGTATATTTAGGTATTACATTCATTTCTCCAATATTGTGTTTGATTTGGATGTTTATATAATTTGCATTAAATATGATTATAGAGGTTAGGTATAATTTGTATGCAAATTATTGGTCCCATCAGTTCTTTATTCCCTAGTTTCTCTTTTTCTGACTTCATTTAGATTAAATATGTATCATGATTCCACTTTGTCCCCTGGCTTACTAGCTACCTTGTGATTGTTGTGACTGTTTTAGGAACTTAGTAACCTGGACTCCCCTGGGTTCCTCCTTCCTGCACTGCAGCCAGGAGGCCACAACCTGAGGCAGTTAGGGTCCTCTCTTCTGTTTCCCATCCCTCCAGGATCACTGAGCTTATTGCCTGATACCCTGTGCCTTGAAAACTTTTTCCATACATGATCTCCATTTTCTGAAGGTTGGTCTGATCCCATGACTTCACCTGGACCACAAGATGCCCTGTGTTTGTATCTGCCTGGTGGTGTGGTGCATGCTCCTGTGTGTGTCTGCTTGTGTTGGTCCAGTCTATACATGTGTGTGTGTGTGTGTGTGTGTGTGTGTGTGTGTGTGTCCTACTCTCTGCTATTTTGTTTCCTGCAGGTGCTCAGTGTCTTTCTCCTTCACTTCTCCTCTTCTGGGACAGCCATAGACACAGAGAGGATGAGACGATGGGAAAGACGTAGGAGGGGAGACCCAGAGACAGGGGTGGAAGAGGTGGAGAAAGGCAGTGAGGCTGTGACTGGGGACATCAGGACACTGCTGTTAGCTGGACACTCTCTCCCTGTCTTTTCCTGTGTCTCTCACTGTCTGAGTACTTTTATCTGCCCTCTTGGGGGTTGTTCACTCTCTCCCGCCCCCCATGTCTCACTGTTTCTGTATGAGTCCTTTTCTAGTCTCTGAGCTCTCAGAGCACAGACTTGCCTCCAATGTGATTGATGTTCTCCTGAGAAGAAATTGAATTGGGATGTTTTGGGATAAAATATTCTATAGATGTCTGTTCAATCCACCTAATGTATAATGTGTTTTAGGTCTAATTTTATGTCTGCATGGTCTATCTATTGGTCATTGAGATGTGTTGAAATCACCCAGTATTATTATATTGGGGTCTGATTCTTTATGCTGAGTCTGTGTTTATTTTATGTAATTAAGTGTACCAACATTTGGGGCATAAATATTTACTATCGAAGCTTCTTGTTGGAATGTTCTCTTCACCATTATGGTCTGATTTTCTTCCTCTCTTCTGTTTAATTTTACCTCAAAGTCTTTTTTATTGGATATGAGAATAGCTACTCCTACCTGTTTGGGGGACTCCATCTGCATGGATTATCACTTTTCATCCTTTCACTTTCAGCCTGTGCTTGTCTTTGTCTATAAGACTAGTCACTTGCTGACAACATATATTTGGGTCTGGTTTTTTAAATTCATTCTACAAGTCTGACTTTTCATTGGAAGTTGAGCCCTTTTACATTATCACAGAAAGATGTTTATAAAGTCCTATCATTTTGATTAATTTCTGTTTAAATTAGTCCTGTTTATCATTTTCTTAGCTAAACTTATAAAGATATTTGTCTATTCACAAGCACTGCAGTTTGTTTTTAATTGCTACTATCCGTAGTATTTCTTTAGGTACTTTCTGGAGTGGTAGCTTAGTAGGAACATATTCTTTTATGCCCACCTTAGAAAGTTTTGCTTCTCCTTTGATTCTAAAGGACAGTATTGCCGAACATATAAATACAGGTTGGCAATTCTTTTCTTTCAGGGTTTTAGACCTTATATTAAAATACACCATTCATCACCAGAAAAAAAACTACTAGCAAATGTATATTACAAACCCACATGGACATACATTCAACAATTCAAAACAATCCGATAGCCCAGAACATTTCAATAAGAGAAACCTGTGTCAAAAAGACACAAGCCCTTCTGGATTTTTGTTTCTATTGAGAAAATAAGTGATTCTGGTTGACATACCTCTGGATGTGTTCTGATACTTCTCTTTGGAGGCCATTCAATTCTTTTCTTCCTCTGTATGTCAGGCACATTAATCATAATGCATCATGGAGAGGTTCTTTTTTATCTTCCATGATTGGGATTCTTAAAAAAAACTACTTTATCTGAATGTGCATCTCATTACCAAGATTTCAATTTTTTTTCTGCTTTTATTTCACTAAACAGGTTACCCAGGTCATTCTCCTGTATCTTGGATTCCTCTTTAATTCTGATGATTCTTCCATTTGGTCACTTAATGTTGTCCCAGAATTCTTGTATATCTGATCATGGTTATCTTATCTCTCTTCTTTAATGCCATGTGAATATACCAAGAAGACCATTTTCTCTTCCAGCTTGGAAATTATGACTTCTATTTGATCAACATTATTGAAGATTCTTTCAATTAAATTTGTTGTACCACTTTTCTTTTCCAAGATTTTGGTTTGGTTCTTTTCCATTCTCTTTTTCTCCTTTTTGAATTTTTCATTCATGTCCTCTTCTGACTTCCTTAATTTGTCTGGGTATTTTTCTATATTCTCTTGGAATTCATTAATAGTTTTTATAGTCATTCTTTTGAATTATTTTTCTAGTCTTTTATTTACTTTGATGTCTTTGGAGTCAGCTGCTCATGAGTAATGAAGCTTAGGAGGTGTCATGTTACTTTGTTTTGTAGTATTTGTTGTATTTCTATGTGCAGATTTACTGAGATCCACTTCTGTGTGAGGACACTTTTCAGACACAGCCATTTCGTAGTAAAGTGTTCTGGGATATTGGATGGTTTTGAATTGTACAATGTATTTCCCTATGGAAAATGTTTTGCAGCATAGTTCCCTTGTAGTTTTGTGTTTTGTGTGTGTGTTTGTATATGTGAGTGTGTGTAGTGATTAGTGTGCTTTCATACAGTGTGTATTTGTCTTTCTGTTATTTCTCTTTTCTGTTGCTGTAGGAGCAAATGTCCATGAGTGGGAAGAGAGGCCTCTCCCTAGAAATTCTGAAACAAGAATTGGTCATTGCTTTAGAATTTACATCCCTACTATGTGACGTGTTAAATATTGTTGATGTTTGAGCAGGGTTAGCATGTGTATGGAAAAAAGTTCACTGACTCTTACTTGGACTGGAAAAGTAGCTCAGCTGAAAAAGAACTACCCAATGAACTTCTAGTATCACAGTGGATTCCCAACACCTCACAGAAAGAGTGGAGATTAATAACTGCAACAATGGCAGTCACAATATACAGCATTAAAGTAAATGCCAGGTGCATACTATGGCATCTATGACACTAATAACCAGAAAAATAGGAACAATTGGGTCATAAATTAACAAAGCAACAACAAACAGTTGTGAACTAGATGTAGCATTAAAGTAAACCCCAGGTATCTACCATGACGTCTGCAATACTGACAACCATAAAAACGTGTTTGGTGAGGGAAGAAATATATCAACTAGTTTTTCTAAATGGTTGAAACATAAAACATTAAAAAAAGAAAGTGTAGTAGGATGAGTCAGGATCACTGCCTCTTAGCTAATTTAGGGGAGTAGCTCAAGTGCAAAACATCTACCCCATTAACTTGCAGTGTCACACCAGAATCTCAAAGTCTCCCAGAAAGGGTGTGTGCTCAAGTATGCACACACACAACCAATCAAAAAATACTACAAGAAAAAATTCTTAATGAAAAGTGAAAGAATTGTCTCCAATGAAGTGACCAAAATTGTGGACAAGGATATTCATTGCCTATGCCAGAGGGTCATTTCCTTTTCTTCTTCAGATATGCCTTCCTTACAGCAAGGGATGGGGGTTATGAAACCCTCTCCAAGCTGTTGGCTGAAGTGGCCTGGAGGTGAGAATGGCTGAAATGACTTTCAGTTTCCCTGTTCACCAGTATAAAGTGGAATGGAATGGAATGAACCATCTGTTAGAGTTTTATCCACACAAGATTAGAACAATGCTCCCTCAGGGTGGGATGAGGCAGAGTTTTAAATGGGAAGTTCCAGTAGTTGGAGTCCAGCTCTGATCAGAATCTTCTAAATTTGTCTGGTGGTGTTTACTTTGGAGAAATTATGTCCACACTGACGTAGGGTAGGCAGATGCCTGTCTCTGCTGGAGGTCTGGATAGCCCTACTACCACCTCCTGGATAAATCTACTCCTACAGCAAGGTATCCAATGATCCTGATTGGAAGTGGCTCAGCAGGCCTCAGATACTCCATCACCCATGAATATGGCCTTCCAAGTCTTGTCTCCAATATAATCATGCCCACCTATTTGATTTCCCATCCTCTTCAGTTGATCTTGCCAGCCACCAGACTCAAAGGAAAGTGAGTTGAACTCCCTTCCCTATCTCTGACCTGAATCCCCTTAGATACTTCTTCTCTGTGAATGTTTCAGTTGTATTCTGCCAGGTGTACCCTAGGCCACAAAAGCACTGACTGGGACAATCTGGCAGTAGATTTAACAACCTTCAGTTTACCACAAGAGCAAGCTTGGACACAACCTCCACACACTGGTTACCCCTCAGCTCTCTGTTCCCAAGTTGAGAAACACAGCACACTTTTCAAACACCAGCATGCTATGCAGCCTCTGATTCACCTCAGTTCAGACCACCTTTTTATCTTACCAGTGTCTCTATGTCAAATTTCTCTGTTTTGTTTCTATTTCTTTCTCTTTGTGTTTCCCCTCCATTCTGTAGTGACCCAGCATTGCTACCACAACCAGCTTGGTTCTGCTGGACTCTTCCTTGTCTCTTTAAAACATAAGGATTTCTGGGTCTCCTTGGGTCTGACTGTCCAATGCTGCATTTCAGTGAATTCCCTCAGGCATCCGCCTCACTGAGAAGCAGTATTCCCAGAGTTTGGATCACCCATCATGGAGGAAGCTGAAAGTACAGGCTTCGTCCACACCACACTTCTTTGTCCTTGTGTAATAGTGAGATAAACATATGCACAAGTAAGTCATTCTAAAATGATAATTCATCACAAAAGGTAAGCTAGAAATAATTTTATGTCATAAGAAATATTGTTTTCTTAAAAAATGAATATTCAAGGTAAGCACAAGAGGTGGAAGCACTTTAGCCAACCTCACTAATAAGGTTAGTGTCCTCACTGTAAACAACTGAAAGAATCAGTGAGAGAAATTCTCAAGGTAGAGTACATACATACACAGTGACGTAAATCACTGAGTCATAAAAGTGCAAATTCAAAGCATAAGCAAACACTAAATGTAGGGTTCTTAATAGTTAAAATTGAAACCATACTGTGTCAACTTTTAAATTCATGGAATTTCCAAAGAAAGGTCAAGCCTGTCTCATGAGGAAGCAGAACAACAAACAGTGATACAGGAGTGCTGACAACCTGCCATGAAGTTGCCAAGAACAGCAACTGCTATACAGCCCTGCACACACTCTGCAGTTAAAATCCCAAGACCTTCTGAACAAACCAAAGAAGAACTCTATTCAGTTGATGGGTGATCCATTCCAGCTCCCAAAAGGAAACACTTCCATCATCTCTGAGATCTGCCAAACCATCAGCAGCCCACCAAAGGAAAACAAAGTTCAATTGTTCCAAGTTCCAAGTTCCATGGTAAAAATCATCAAATTATCTGCGATGTTTCTTCCTGCCTCTATCTCATTTCTATTATATCAATGTGGTTTTTGCCTTTCTTAGAGCAAATGCATACAGGTTTCTAATGTCCGGGACATAAGGTCATGTGGTCAGGGACTGAGTCAACAGTTCAGTGATCATTTGACTGTGAACTTAGAAAGTACAGTTGTTGCTCTGTGTGTGGAAGGAGTGTGAAGTTTTAAAAATGTGTGTTTGTATGTGTGTGTCTTTCATGGTTGTGGAGATGTACAACCAGAAACATTGAAGAACTTGCCATTCAGCACAAGGAGAACAATGAGCTGACAGCCCCCATCTGCAGCACCATCAGGGACAGCCTCTGAAGGCATAGAGATGGTGGGAGAGAAAGATGCAAGGAAACAATAGAGGAAGGGGTATTACCAGTGGTAAATGACCACTGTTAGTCCAAGAGAAATGATAATTACTAAGAGAGAAGTATCAAAATCCATTTCAAATGTTTGTATTGTTCTAAATAGACTCACCCTTAAGTTCCTAATTTCCTATTGGCTTTTATCACCACATATTATTTTTTATTGAAATGATAAGCAAGGAGAAAGACTGGACTCTATTTAGGGTCCATATCAGAGCACACACAGATGTGCAACATGGAAAAACATGGAAAAGCTTGAACAGGATATTTATTTCCTACTAGCTGTAGGAGACAAGCAGATGTGCACTTTCAGGTGTATCTCCCTGCTGTGATCCCATCCTGGTAGTGTTCTTCCTTACAGTAGTTGTGAGAATTTGTGGAAGATCAGGAGGGTGAGTTTGCCTGGATGCTCGAGTAGAGTTACTTTTCCACATTTGGTTAGAAAGAGGTGCTTGATGTGTGTTATGGTTTGGATGTGAGGTGTCCCTCAAAAGCTCACATGTGAGACAATGCAGGAAGGTTCAGAAGAAGAACGATTTGGAGGAAAGAATCTTAACTTAATCAATGAATTAATCCCAGATGGGATTAATTGAAGTGGTAGGGTGTGACTGGAGGAGGAGGGAACTGTGGAGTGGTTGTGGGGTATATATTTTGTATCTGGAGAGTGGAGTCTCTCTCTGTTTCTCTTGTGCGCTCTCTCTCTCTCTCTCTCTCTCTCTCTCTCTCTCTCTCTCTCGGCATTTCTGCTTTTCAATTGGACTGTATTGAGATTTTCAAAATGGCAAGATATAGAAGGAACACAAAAAAGAAAGGGAACAAGTCACCCCAAACAAACCAAGATACTTCAATAACAGAATCCAATAACATCATAGTGGAATAAATGTCAGAGAATGAATTTAGAATGTTCATAGTTAAACTGATCTCTGAAATAAAGGATGATGTAATGAGTGAAACAAGAGATAAAATATAAGAAGAGAAAAATCACTTCAATAAAGAGACATTCTGGGTGGGGAGAATAAAGCAGAAAAAGTAAAAATGAAGGAATTGATAAACCAAATTAAAAATTCAATGGTAAGCACCACCAGCAGCCTAGATCACTTGGAAGACAGAGTTTCAGGCAATGAAGACAAAATACATAATCATCAAAACAATGTTGACCATGCAGAAAAGATGTTAAGAGACCATGAACAGAACTTACAAGAAATATGGGTTAACATAAAAAGAACAAACTTAGGTTTTGTCAGGATAGATGAAGACACAGAGATACAAACCAAAGGAATCCACAAACCTTTCAATGAAATAGTGTCTGAAAATTTCCCAAAATGTAAGAATGAAATGGAAAATCAAATACAGGAGGCACAGAGAAACCCATATATACAAAATTTCAACAGACACAAAGGCACATTAGTATGAAAATTTCTGACATATAAAAGAAGGATCCAATTTTAAAGACTGCCAGAGAATAATAATGGGTTGTATTTAGAGAGAAACTGATCTGGAATTCAGATGATTTCTTAACTCAGACCCTCAAAGCTAGGAGGTCTTGAAATCATATATACCAAACTCTGAAAGAGAATGGATGCCAGTCAAGTATGCTATACCCAGCAAGATGAAGCTTCAGAGTTGATGATAAAATAACCACCTTCCATAATGAACAACTAAAAAGCCTGCATTAACAAACATACAAAATAAAACATTTCACAAAGAAATACACTAAAAGTGAAACCCAGCAAGTGGAGGAACTACACTACAAAATAGTCAATTAAAGGAGAAACTAATTTAAATTAAAAACCAAAACTAAAATGACAGGGAATAAAAATCATTTCTCAATAATAACATTGAATGTAAATAGCCTAAACTAATCAATCAAAAAACATAGACTGGCAAATTTGATTTAAAAACCAAATCCAACAATATGCTGCCTCCAAGTAACTCACATCATAGGCAAAGACATCCACAGACTAAAGATAAAAAGATGGGTTAAAAAGACCCTCATTCACAAGGATCTCACGAACAAGGAGGGGTTTCTATCCTCATATCAGATAAAGTGGAAATGAAGCTAAAGTTAATCAGAAGGGGCGAAGAGGGCCATTTCATACAGCCTAAAGGAATTATACATCAACAAGATGATACGATTTTAAATATGTTTGCTCTAAACAATGTAACATCTATGTACATCAAAAAAACACTTCTCAATTTCAAGAATCAAATACACCACAACACAGTAATAAAGGGTGACATTAACACACCTCTTTCATCACTAGATAGATCTTCCAAACAAAATCTAAATAAAGAAGCTATAGAACTAAAAAAATACAATTAATAATTTAGACCTGATAGACATATATAGAACATTCCATCCATCAGTGACTGAATACACCATCTTCTCAGCAGCACATGGATCCTTCTCTAAAAGAGATCCTATCTTAAGCCACAAAACAACTCCTAGAAAATACAAAACAAAATAGAGATAATACCTTGCATTCTACCAGATCATAATGGAATAATAGTAGAAATCAATGATAATATGTAAATAGAAGCAACTCGAACACCTGGAGAATAAATAATATGCTATTGAATGATCAATTGATAGCAGAAGAATTTAGGGATGGAATTTAAAAAATACTTAGACAAAAATGAGAAGAGCCATTCAACATATCAAAATCTCCAGGACACCATGAAGGTAGTTCTAAAATGAAAGTTCATTGCATTGAGCTCATTCATTAAAAGAATAGAAAGTCACCAAATAACCTAACATTACATCTAAAAGGCCTAGAAAAACAACAAATCAACACCAAAAGCAGTAAAGAGAGGAAATTATTAAAATCAGAGCTGAAATCAATGAAATAAACAAAACAATTCAAAAAATCAACAAAACAAAAGGGCGGTTCTTTGAAAAATAGATAACCAGAAAGAAAGAGAAAGGAAACTCAAATAACTAAAATTTGTGATAAAAATGGAAATATCATGATGAACACTATTGAAATACAATTACAATCAGAAACTATTAAAAACATATACTCTGATAAAATAGAACATCTCGGTGATATCGAAAAATTTCTAGAGACATATGATCTACCCAAACTGAACCATGAGAACATAGAAAATTTAAACAGATCAATTTCAAGCAATGAAATTGAAGAAACCATCAAAAGCCTACCAACAAAGAAAAGTCCAGGACCACTCAGATTCTCAGCCAAGTTCTACAAGACTGTCAAAGAAAAACTAACACCAATACTCCTCAAATTATCCCATAAAAGAGAAAAGAAGGGAGCCTGACCAAACTCTTTCTACAAAGCTAGAATCACCCTGATATCAAAATTGGACATAGTCACATTAAGGAAAGAAAACTTCAAACCAACAACCCTTATGAACGTAGATGTAAAAATTCTTAATAAAATACTTGAAAATCACATAAAAATAACATATGAAAAACATAGTGCACCATGATCAAGTGGGGTTCATCCCAGGGATGCAAGGAAATCAATAAACATAATTCATCACATCAATAGACTTCAAGACAAGAATCACAAGATGGTCTCAATAGATGCAGGAGAACCATTTGACAAAACACAACATCCTTCCATGTTCAAAACACTAGAAAAACTATGGATAGTTGGAACATACCTATCATTGTAAAAGCTATATATGCTAAACTCAGGGCCAACACCATTCTAAATGAAGAAAAAATGAAAGCATTTCCTCTAAAAACTGCAACGAGACAGGGATGCCCTCTATCACCACTTCCATTCCACATAGTCCTGTAAACTATAGCCAGAGCAATTAGGCAGAAGAAAGAAAATAAAGGGATACTAATAGGAAAAGAAGGATTCAAACTATCCCTATTTGTCATGGACATGATTCTATATTTAGAAGACCTAAAAAAACTCCACCAGAAAACTGCCAGAACTCACTAAAAAATTCAGTAAAGTAGCAGGCTATAAAATTAACACCCACAAATCAATTGTGTTCCTACGAACCAATAATCAATCAACAGACAGAGAAATTAGGAAAGTTATTCCATTCATTATATTCTCGAAAAAATAAATAAAATACTTAGGAATCAATCTAACAAAAAAAGGGAAAAGACCTCTACAGTGAAACTATGGAATACTAAAGAAAGAAATTGAAGAAAACTTTAGAAGAGGGAAAGTTCTTCCATGATCTTGGATAGGCTGTAATAAAATTGTCTGTGCAGATTTAATGCAACTCCTAGAAACATTCCAATGACATTCTTCAGAAAAATAGAAAAGTGGTCATGAAATTCACTTGGAAAAAGAAGAGGTGCAGATTAGACAAAGCAACCCTTAGAGAGAAACGTAAAGCAAGAGGCATCACACTACCAATACTTAAATTGTACTACAGAACTATAGTAAAAAAAAATGGCAAGGTATTGGCACCAAAACAGACATAAAGACCAATGGAACAGAATAGAAGACACAGAGAATAATCCACATAAATACAGTTATCTCACACTAGACAAAGGCATCAAAAACATACATTGGAGAAAAGATAGCCTGCTCAACAAGTGGTACTCAGAAAACTGGAAATTCCTACGTAGAACAATGACATTGGAACCCTATCTCTCACCCTGCATGAAACTCAATTCTAAGTGGATCAAGGACCTAAGTATTAGACCACAGCCCCTGTGCCTACTAAAAGAAAATGTAGGCCCATCACCCCATCACATCAGCTTAGGAAAAAACTTCCTCAAGAAGACCCCTGAAGCACAAGAAGTAAAATCAAGAATCATTAAATAGGATGTGACCGAACTAAAAAACTTCTTCACAGCAGAGGAAACAATCAACAATGTGAGGAGAGAGTCTATAGAATGGAACAAAATCTTTACCTTCTGCACCTCAGATACAGTGTTAATCTCCAGGAATATTAAGAACTCAAAAAACTGAACACCAAAAAAAAAAACATAAAATAAAAATGAAAATAAACCAATCAATAAATGGTCTAACGAAGTGAACAGGCACTTCACAGAAGAAGAAATATGAATGGTCAACAAATATGTGGGAAAAAATGCTAACCATCTCTAGTAATGAGAGAAATGCAAATTAAAACCACACTGAGATTTCATCTCACACCAGTCAGAATGGCAATGATGAAGAATACAACAACAAATGTTGATGAGGATGGGGGGAAAAGGTACACTCATACATTGCTGGTGGGACTGCAAATTGGTGCAACCACTATGGAAAACAGTATAGTGATTCCTCAGAAAACTTGGAATGGAAACCCCATTTGATCCAGTTATCCCACTCCTTTATGTATTCCCAAAGGACATAAAATCAGTATACTACAGTGATGAAGCCATGTCAATGTTCATAGCAGCTCAAGTAGCAAAGCCTTGGAAACAGCTTAAGTGTCCTTCAACAGATAAATGGGAAAAGGAAATATAGTATATATACACAATGGAATATTAGCCAGAAAGAAGAATGAAGTTATGGCATTTTCCAGTAAATGGATGGAACTGGAGGCTATGATATGCAGTGAAATAAACAAATCCCAAAACAGCAAAGACCAAATGTTCAGATATGTGGATGCTAATTCACAATAAGGTGGGAGGAGAGAACCATAGAAATTCATTGGATTAGACAAAAGAGAATGAAGAAAGGGAATTGGAAAGACAGTCAAATGCATCAGATATGACTTTCTCATGTTCACTATGAATACACCACCAGTGAAACTCCACATCATGTTTAACCACAAGCATGGGATCCTAATTAGAGTAGGTGATACTCCATGTATGTATGTAACATGTCATAATATGTTCTTCTGCCATGTATATCTAAAAAGAACAAATAAAAAAGAAGTGGACTGTTTGAGTTCACTAACTTTTTAAAGTAGTTTTTCATTTTCTTATTGCAGTTTATTCAAGGATAGAAGAAAATGAGAGGGAGGAGGCTATGAAAAGTGGTGGAATGAGACAGACATCATTACCCTATGTACATGTATGATTACATGAATGGCGTGAATCTACATTGTGTACAACCATAGAAATGAAATGATGTACCCCATTTGTGTACAATGAATCAAAATGCAGTCTGTAAAAAATTAAAAGCTAAATAAAAATAATAAAAAAACATTAAAATAGATGGTTGCTTTTACCTCAGTAAAGATATGAAAAAAATTATTAACATGCATTATATTTACACAAGGGTACTCAGAGCATTTAGGCCACCTAAATGCAATATACACACTTGGTCTCAAAAGAGTTGAAATAAACCTGTGTCTCTAAAGGAATTATGTACATGGAATGATGCTATTTGCACTTGTAACATAAGTACTATTTTATGCTTATACTGTGAAACAAATAAAAAAACTTTTTGACTCAAAAAACAAAATAAAATAAAATAAAATAAAGGCTGCAAAAAAATCCAATCTGCTCTACATATCTGTGGCCTTTCTAGTACATAACTTTTCACATATCAAAGTATATGGCAAACTTACAAATAAGGAGAAGGTAACACACCCCCTATGGACAGTATAGCTCTGAAATCATAAATAAGCTCTGTAAGGGACAATTGGCAAGTGATTCCCAACACACTCACCAGTGAGGTATCACTCTCACCTGAACAACCAACTGCGGCTTAACAATTTATTTAGTAACATGGTCCAAAAATACCCAGATCGGGCTGTGGTCGTGGCTCAGTGGCCAAGCACTGGCCTAGCATTGTGTGAGGCACTGAGTTCGATTCTCAGCACTTCATATAAATAAATGAACAAAATAAAGATCCACCAATATCTAGAAAAAATTTTTTTAAAAAATACCCAGATCAAACAAAATATACTTCACCAAATAATTTCCTTCTCTTGAACTTTTTTCTTTCTAATTTAAAGCTTTCATATATGACCTTACATCTGCCTTATTCTTCTCCATAACTCCCTCTCCTGAAAGTTTCAAAACACACATTGGTACTATAAATATAAATGCTACTTGTGAGGTATTGAATTAAGCTTTTTTTCTTCGAGTTTTTGCTTTTGTCTAGCAATCTGTTGGGCTTCTGAATCAAGACCAAATATTTAGGTTATTTTGCATAGCAACCTTATTCCAAACTCAAAAAATCTGGGGTTTTTTTGGTTGTTGTTGTTGTTGCTTTTTTGTTTGTTTGTTTGTTTGTTTGTTTTGAGACAGGTTCTTGCTAAGTTGCTCAGGCTGGCTTTGCACTTCCAATCCTCCTGCCTCAGGCTCCTAAGTCACTGGGATGACAGGCATATGCTGCCACATCCAGCAAAATATTCTACCATTGCTGTTCTGTACTGTGAGCTCACTCATCTTTCTTCTGTTTGTTCTAGCCCATTAACTATGTCTCCTATCATGTTCTTAATTCATCGAACTATATTGTTCAGCTCCAGGATTTGTCTGATGTTTTTCATTGCTCTGTTCTCTCTGTTAAATTTCTCAGAGTAGCGGGTGGGTCTGTGTGTTTTCTTGAATCCCCCTGAGTTTCCTAAAGCAGTTGCTTATATTTCTCCATTGCAGAGGACATCCATACTGGACACACTAGTGGTTTGGCACCTCACTGTGACTGACTGACATTCGATTAGTGAGTCAGGGCTTCCTGAAAGCTCATGGTTTCCCGATGTCTGATGCTTGCTGTCTGAGGCCTCATCTGGGCACTGCAGGGTTAGATATTTATTCCAGTCTTCATAAGCTGGCTGCCTTTTTCTGTAAGCCTGTGGTCACCTCCACTATTCCAATTCTAGATGGCACTCTAAGGCCAGCTTTGCCTTGAGTGTTCTCTTCCTGTGCTGCTATTTGGGCACTGCATGGACTGGGGAAGTGACTAAAACCAGAAGTCCATCCCACAAGCCTTTCTTGCAACCAGAGAAGACCCAGACAACTCATCTGCAGGCACCAGCCTCTGACTGCACACTGCACTGTTCTCACCAGCTATGGAGAGACTCGCTGTGGAAAGACCCTCCCAGGCTCCTGCACCACACCTGCGAACAGAAACAGTGCAAAGCTGTGTTACACTCTAGGCCCACAGGTCCCCCAGCCCAGAAGCAGCAGTGGGGAGAACCAGGGCCCACACCACTAGGGGTGGCCTGCTGCTTTATCTCAAGACTGCTGCAACAGACCCCAGGTGATGTCAGCTGGAATAGCATTCCAACAGCCTTGGCCCATTTGCTTCTTCCTGGCCCCACAGTTGTTCCAGAAGCTCTATCCACCGGCACTGCCCTGGGAACAGATGCCATTGGGATCTGCAGTGTTAGGTTTCAGCAGGCCAGCAATGGGATCTAAGACAAAATATTAGGCTTCCTAATCTCTCCTTCCTCCTGCAAATGGATTCTTGCACCATGCTATGCTGCTGGAAGTTGGAATAGTGTTAATGAAGGTAGTTCCTTGGCCACCAGTCTGACATTAAGTGGGATCACTCCTGGGTCTCAGCTGCAAGGACATGCACACTCTCAGAAATGCACCTAGTGGGGGCCCACACTGCACATGGTGGCAATTTAGGTGAAATCACCAGTCTGTCTCATTGGGACACAGATCTCTGCCTAAACTCAGGACTGGTCTAGACGTTCCATGTGCTAGTGCTGGTCCAGGAGAGCTGTGCTGCCAAAGTCTGAGGGACAGGTCGGGGAGATGGTCCTTTGGTCACAAAGGACCCACTTGGTGTTGGGCCCAGCACTGAGATCCAAGAAAACGTCCCATGCTAGTTGTCATGTCTTACTATCCAGAAGGTGAAACACACTCCCTCCTCTGCTGTCCAAGGCTGGAAGTGGGGTGATGGAGCCAGTCAGCTCCTGACTAATGCATGCAGGCCCAGAGGCTCAGTCCTCAGGTACTGACCTGGAGGTAGGGGTTGGGAGAGCTCTACTCTCTGCTGTACCTAGTAGGGGATTCAAGTCTAAGGCCTGGGCTTCATTAAGCAGAGTCATTTCTCTCCACACTACACTGCCTGGAAATGGAAGAGGGCTAATGCAGGCAATCATCCGTTCCTGCCTTCTTCAATTTTATTTTTATTGTATTAAAACTAGGCACTAGGATTCAAGATGGCGGACTAGAGGGTGACTGCATCTCCTGTCACTCCAGAACTCAGGATTCAAGAAGGGGAGGTATTGAGAGACTCGAAACAACTCAGAGACGCTGGGTGAGTCGCTCCCACTGGGTGAAGCTCAGCCCGGGCAGCAGGCCGGGACAGTGGGCAGCTTCTCGGAGCAGGGCAGGATGACAAGAGGCTTTCCCGAGCAGCCCAGCTCCATCCGGTGGCAGGCCTGATCCACAGCCAGCTTCTCAGAGCAGACCCGCCTCGTGAGAGGCATTCCGCGCACACACAGTCCCCAGTGTCGGGCCCTGGTCTGGTCCACAGGCAGCCTCTCGGACCAGGGCAGGGCAGCGAGAGGCTTTCCCTAGAAGACCAGCTCCATCTGGTGGCAGTCCCGGTCCACGGCAGGCTTCTCAGACAAGACCCGCCTAGTGAGAGGCTTTCCCAGCACACCCATCCCCCAATACCGCACTCAGCAGCAGGCCAGGGGCAGCTTTCTTCAGAAGCACTGCATTATCAAGTTCCTCCAAGACTTCAGGCCACTGAAGTTTAGGAGGTGATATACTGGAAATCTATAGGGACACTATAAGCCAATAGAGGAAATCTGCAATATCTCAGAGTCCCACTGATATCTGACCAATATGAGAAAACGAGGGAAGAAAATGTCCCAAACAAACCTAGATGCTATATCAATAAAACCCAATGTCAGCACAGCAGAAGAAATGTCAGAAAGGGAGTTCAGAATGTACATAATTAAAACAATCATAGAAGCAAACGAGGAGATGAAAGATCAAATGCAGGCATTGAAGGATGAGACGAAAGAGCAAATGCAGGCATTAAATGATCACACCAATCAACAGTTAAAAGAGCAAATATGGGAAGCAAAAGATCATTTCAATAGAGTTAGAGATACTGAAAAAAACAAACAAACAGAAATCCTTGAAATGAAGGAAACAATAAACCAAATTAAAAACTCCATAGAAAGCATAACCAATAGGATAGAACACCTGGAAGACAGAACCTCAGACATTGAAGAAAAAATATTTAATCTTGAAAACAAAGTTGACCAAACAGAGAAGATGGTAAGAAATCATGAACAGAATCTACAAAAATTATGGAATATCATGAAAAGGCCAAATTTGAGAATTATTGGAATTGAAGAAGGTACAGAAAAACAAACCAAAGGAATGAACAATCTATTCAATGAAATAATATCAGAAAATTTCCCAAATCTGAATAATGAAATGGAAAATCAAGTACAAGAGGCTTATAGAACTCCAAATACACAAAATTACAACAGACCCACACCAAGGCACATTATTATGAAAATAGCTAACACACAAAATAAAGACAGAATTTTAAAGGCTGCAAGAGAAAAGAATCAAATTACATTCATGGGGAAACCAATAAGGATATCAGCAGATATTTCAATCCAGACACTAAAAGCTAGAAGGGCCTGGAACAACATATATCAAGCCCTGAAAGAAAATGGATGCCAACCAAGAATCTTATTCCCAGCAAAATTTACCTTCAGATTTGATGATGAAATAAAATCCTTCCATAATAAACAAAAACTAAAAGAATTTACAAAAAGAAAGCCAGCATTACAGAACATTCTCAGCAAAATACTCCATGAGGAAGAGATAAAAATCAATGATGCAAATCAGCAAATGGAGGAACTAGCCTAAAGGAATAGCCAAATAAAGGAGAAACCAAGTCATGTCAAAAAACAAAAATGAGCCAAATGTCTGGAAATACAAATCATATCTCAATAATAATCCTGAATGTTAATGACTTGAACTCATCAATCAAAAGACATAGACTGGCAGATTAGATTAAAAAGAAAAATCCAACAATATGCTGAACAATATGCTGCCTGCAAGAGACTCACCTCATAGAAAAAGATACCCACAGACTAAAGGTGAAAGGATGGGAAAAAACATACCATGCACATGGATACACCAAAAAAGCTGGAGTATCCATCCTCATTTCAGATAATGTGGTCTTCAAGCCAAAGTCAGAAGGAATAAAGAAGGACAATTCATACTGCTTAAGGGAAGCATAAATCAGCAAGACATAACAATCATATATATCTATGCCCCAAACATTGACTCATCCATGTACGTCAAACAAATCCTTTTCAACTCCAGAAATCAAATAGACCACAACACAATGATACTAGGCGATTTTAACACATCTCTCTCACCACTGGACAGATCTTCCAAAGAAAATCTGAATAAAGAGACCAAGATCTCAATAACAATAATTTAGACTTAACGGACATATATGGAATATACCATCCAACAAAGAGCAAATATACCTTCTTCTCAGCAGCACATGGATCCTTCTCCAAAATAGACCATATTTTATGCCACAAAGCTAATGTTAGCAAATACAAGAAGATAGAGATACTACCTTGTATTCTATCAGATCATAATGGATTGAAATCAGAAATAAATGACAGAATAAAAAACAGAAACTACTCCAACATATGGAGATTAAATAATATGCTATTATATGATGAATGGATAAAAGAAGACATCATGAGGGAAATAAAAAAATTCTTAGAAGTAAACGAGAACAAAGACACATCATATCAAAATCTCTGGGACACTATGAAAGCAGTACTTAGAGGAAGATTTATTTCATGGAGCATATTCAATAAAAGAATAAAATATCAACAAATAAATGACTTAACACGACAGCTTAAAGCCCTAGAAAAAGAAAAACAGACCAACACCAAAAGTAGTAGAAGACAGGAAATAGTTAAAATCAGAGCTAAAATCAATGAAATTGAAACAAAAGAAACAGTAGAAAAAATTAACAAAATAGTTGGTTCTTTGAAAAAATAAACAAAATTGATAAACACTTAGCCACACTAACAAAGAGAAGGAGAGAGAAAACTCAAATTACTAAAATTCGAAATGAATAAGGAAATATTACTACAGACACGAGTGAAATACAAAATATAATTAGAAACTATTTTGAAAATCTGTATTCCAACAAATCAGAAAATCTCAAAGACATCAACAGGTTTCTAGAGACATATGAATTGCCTAAACTGAACCAGGAGGACATACACAATTTAAATAGATCAATTGCAGTAATGAAATAGAAGAAGTCATCAAAAGCCTACCAACAAAGAACAGTCCTGGACCAGATGGGTTCTCAGCTGAGTTCTATAAAACCTTTAAAGAAGAGCTCATTCCAATATGCCTCAAAGTATTTCATGAAACAGAAGAGGAGGGAACCCTCCCAAACTCATTCTATGAAGCCAATATCACCCTGATACCTAAACCAGACAGAGACACATTGAGGAAAGAATATTTCAGACCAATATCTTTAATGAACATCAATGCAAAATTTCTCAACAAAATTTTAGCAAATCGCATACTAAAATATATTAAACAGATAGTGCACCACGATCAAGTGGGTTTTATCCCAGGGATGCAAGGTTGGTTCAACATTCGGAAATCAATAAATGTAATTCACCATATCAACAGACTTAAAGTCAAGAATCACATGATTATTTCGATAGATGCAGAAAAAGCATTTGATAAAATACAGCATCCCTTCATGCTCAAAACACTAGTAAAAATAGGGATAGTGGGAACATTCCTTAACATTGCAAAGGCCATCTACACTAAGCCCATGGCCAATATCATTCTAAATGGTGAAATACTGAAAGCATTCCCCCTAAAAACTGGGACAAGCCAGGGATGCCCTCTTTCACCACTTCTATTAAACATTGTCCTTGAAACTCTAGCCAGAGCAATTAGACAGACCAAAGAAATTAAAGGGATATGAATAGGAAAAGAAGAACTCAAACTATCCCTATTTGTTGATGACATGATTATATATTTAGAAGAACCAGGAAATTCCACTAGAAAACTTTTAGAACTCATAAGTGAATTCAGTAAAGTAGCAGGATATAAGATCAATGCTCATAAATCCAATGCATTTTTATACATAAGTGATGAATCTTCAGAAAGAGAAGTTAGGAAAACTACTCCATTCACAATAGCCTCAAAAGAAATAAAATACCTGGGAATCAATCTAACAAAAGAGGTGAAAGACCTCTACAATGAGAACTATAGAACACTAAAGAAAGAAATTAAAGAAAACCTTAGAAGATGGAAAGATCTCCCATGTTCTTGGATAGGCAGAATTAATATTGTCAAAATGGCCATACTACCAAAAGTGCTATACAGATTCAATGCAATTCCAATTAAAATCCCAATGACATACCTTACAGAAATACAACAAGCAATCATGAAATTCATCTGGAAGAATAAGAAACCCAGAATAGCTAAAGCAATCCTTAGCAGGAAGAGTGAAGCAGGGGGTATCGCAATACCAGATCTTCAACTATACTACAAAGCAATAGTAACAAAAACAGCATGGTATTGGTACCAAAATAGACAGGTAGATCAATGGTACAGAATAAAGGACATGAACACAAACCCAAATGAATACAATTTTCTCATACTAGACAAAGGTGCCAAAAATATGCAATGGAGAAAAGATAGCCTCTTCAACAAATGGTGCTGGAAAAACTGGAAATCCATATGCAGCAGAATGAAACTAAACCCCTATCTCTCACCCTGCACAAAACTCAACTCAAAATGGATCAAGGACCTCAGAATCAGACCAGAGACCCTTCCTCTTATAGAAGAAAAAGTAGGTCCAAATCTTCAACTTGTTGGCTTAGGATCAGACTTCCTTAACAGGACTCCCATAGCACAAGAAATAAAAGCAAGAATCAATAACTGGGATAGATCCAAACTAAAAAGCTTTCTCTCGGCAAAGGAAACTATCAGTAATGTGAAGAGAGAGCCTACAGAGTGGTAGAAAATCTTTGCCACCCATACTTCAGATAGAGCACTAATCTCCAGAATCTATAAAGAACTCAGAAAACTACACCAAGAATACAAATAACCCAATCAACAAATGGGCTAAGGAAATGAACAGACACTTCACAGAAGAAGATCTACAAGCAATCAACAGACATAGGGAAAAAATGTTCAACATCTTTAGTAGTAAGAGAAATGAAAATCAAAACTACCCTAAGATTCCATCTCACCCCAATTAGAATGGCGATTATCAAGAATACAAGAAACAATAGGTGTTGGAGAGGATGTGGGGAAAAAGGTACACTCATACATTGCTGGTGGGGTTGCAAATTAGTGCAGCCACTCTGAAAAGCAGTGTGGTGATTCCTCAGAAATCTTGGAATGGAACCACCATTTGACCCAGCTATCCCACTCCTTGGCCTATACCCAAAGGACTTAAAAGCTGAATACTACAAAGATGCAGCCACATCAGTGTTCATAGCTTCTTAATTCACAATAGCAAGATTGTGGAACCAACCTAGATGCCCTTCAATTGATGAATAGATAAAGAAACTGTGGTATATTTATACAATGGAATATTACTCAGCCATAAAGAATGATAAAATTATGGCATTTGCAGGCAAATGGATGAAATTGGAGAATATCATGCTGAGATAAGCCAATCTTAAAAAACCAAAGGAAGAATGATCTCATTGATAAGCGAATGATGACACATAATGGGGGGGACAAGAATGGAGGAAGGAGGGACTGTATAGAGGGAAAAGAGGGGTGGAAGGAGTGGGAGGGAGGGAAAAAATAACAGAGTGAATCAAACAACATTACCCTATGCAAATGTATGATTGATTACACAAATGATATGCCTTTACTCCATGTACAAACAGAGAATCAACATGTATCCCATTTGTTTACAATAAAAATAAGTTAAAAATAAAAGCAGGCACTATGGTCTCTAGGCACCTGGTTTCCTTGGTCCTTGTGAAGTGTGATTCATGAATAGAGGTTCACATTGGTGTGTCTGGGAGGAGGTGATCACCAAAGGATCTGACTCAGTTGCCATCTTGCTCTGCTGTCCCCCATTGTACCTTAAAATCCAAAACCTAAGATACTTCACATTTTTAAATAGTTGGCATGCTGAAAAGAATTTGGAAAAGATAAAGAATCTTGTAGAAAGTAACAATGAATGTGGGCAAGGATGTGGGAGAAAGTACATTCATACAATGCTGGTGGAACTGCAAATTGGTACAACCACAATGGATATCAGTTTACTCAGAATATGTGGAATGAAACCACCATTTGACCCAGTTATCCCACTCCTCAACATATACCCAAAGGACTTTAAAAAAGCATATTGTGATGCGGCCACATCAATGGTCGTGGCAGCTCAACTCACAATAGCTAAGCTATGGAACCAACCTAGATGCCCTTCAATAGATGAAAGGGTAAAGATAATGTGGTATATATACACAATGGAATATTACTTAACCATAAAGACAAGCGAAATTATGGCATTTGCTGGTGAATGGATGGAACTGGAGGTGATCATGCTAAGTGAAATAAGCCAATCCCAAAACCCAAAGTTGAAATGTTCTCTGATATGCAAATCCTGACTCACAATAGGCAGCAGGGAGGGAGGAGTGTAGGTTCACCAGATTGGGACGAGAGAAATGAGGGAAAGGAGTTGGGGATGGGAAAGGAGAAGATAGTGGAATGAATCAGAATAACTTTCCTATGTTCATATATGAATACATGAACAGTGAAACTCCACATCATGCACTAGCACAGTATTGGGAAGTTATACTCCATGTATGTACAATATGTCAAAATACATTCTACTATCATGTATATCTACAAAGAACAAATTTCTTAAATTTCTGAAGCAAAAAAAAAGAAACTTGTAGGAAAATTATTTCTAAATTATAAAGTACTTTGTACAAGGGAAAAAACTGTGATTTGTAAACTTCAAAGTGTTTTGTAACCCAAGAAGTAGTTTGTAAACAGGCATTTTTCTACTAAAAAGTAGTTTTACAGGTGGCAAAGTGGATTTTTTCACATAATTTTTATTGGTTCATTGTAGTTTTTCAGAAGGACAGGATTGGTTTTACATATTTGTACATGACCACAATATCACAATATAATTTGACCAATATCATTCCCCATTATTCCCCCTTTCCTTCCCTCCTGCTTCCCCCTGGTCCCTTTTCTCTATTCTATGAGATATCCCCACCACTGCTACTTTTCCTTTCTTTTTTCCTCTCTAGTTTCCACATATAAGAGAAAACATACAACCCCTGACCTTCAGAGTTTGACTTATTTCATTTAACATGATGTTCTCAATTTCCACCTATTTCACTGCAAACGACATCATTTCATTCCTTTTTATGGCTGAATAAAACTCCATTGTGTATACATGCCACATTTTCTTTACCCATTCATCCACCAATGGACACCTAGGCTGCTTCCATAGTTTGGTTATTGTTAATTGTGCTGCTATAAACATGGCTCCACTATAGTATGACTCCAAGCCTAGTCGTTTGAGGAACCTCCATACTGATCTCCATAGCAGTTGTACTAATTTACAGTCCCACCAACAGTGTAAGGTGTTCCCTTTTTCTCCACAACCTACTCTGCATTTATTATCATTGTATTCTTGACAACTGCCATTCTGACTAATGTGAGATGAAATCTCAGTCTAATTTTGACGTGCATTTCCTTCTTACTAATGACATTGAACATTTTCTCATGTATTTGTTGACCATTTTTATTTCTTCTTTTGAGAAGCATCTGTTTAGTTCATTTGTTCATCTTTAATTGAGTTATTTGTTCTTATGGTGTTAAGTTTTTTGAGTTCTTTACATATAACCTGGATATTAATCTATTGTCAGAAGAGTAGCTAGTAAAATTTTCTCCATTCTGTAGGTTCTCTCTTCACATTCCTGACTGTTTCCATTGCTGTGTGGAGGCTTTATATTTGATGCCATCCCACTGATTAACTCATTGGCATTATTTCCTGAGCTTTAGGGTCCTATTGAGAAAGTTGTTTTCTTTGCCTGTATGTTGGAGTGTTGACCCTACATTTTCTCCTAGGAGTTGCATGATTTCTGGTCTAACTCCTGGGTCTTCGATCAATTTTGAGTTGATTTTGTGCTGGGTGAGAGACAAGGGTCTAATCTCATTCTTCTACATATGGATGACCAGTGTTCCCAGAGCCATTTGTTAAAAAGGTTGTCTTTTCTCCAATGTATATTTTGGGCACCTTGTCAAGGATCAGATGACTCTATCCAGGTGGGTTTGTTTCTGTGGTATCTATTCTATACCACAGGTCTATGTATCTGTTTTTATGCCTACACCATGTAGCGTTTATTACTAGAATTCTGTAATATAAATTAAAACCAATTATTGAGATGCCTCCAGCATTGGTTTTTTTGACTTAGAATTGCTTTGGGCTGTTCTGGGTTTTTTATTGTTTTTGGTAGTATGACCCTTTTAACAATATTAATTCTGCCTACCCATGAATATGGGAGGTCTCCCCATTATCTGAGGTCTTCTCAATTCCTTTCTCCAGTGTGCTATATATTTTCATTGTAGAGGTCTTTCAATTCCTTGATTAGAATCATGCCAGGGTGTTTGCTTGTTTATTTGTTTTGAGGCTATTGTGGATGGGATTGTTTTCCTGATTTCTTTCTCAGAAGATTCATTATTGGTATATAGTAAAGCTATTGATTTTTGTATGTTGATCTTGTAACCTGCTTCTTTACAAACTTTGTTTGTTAGCTGAAATAGTCTTTTGGTAGAACCTTTTGGATCTCCTTAGTATAGGATTACATCATCCGCAAGCAGTGATGATTTGATCAAGTGTTTTCTCATAGACCACTCACTGCACAAGACCTTACCCTTGTTATGGTCCGTTAGAAGAGTATTCCTTTCCACCCCCACCTCAAGTCCTAAAATGAACACCTGGGACACAGAGAAATCCTGATTCTCAACAGCTCCACCCACCTGTGAAAGAGAAGTGACAGAGAAAGGAGCGTACTGTTGTACTCTCTTTAACCACAGAAAGAGTCAGGAAATGTGGTTCTCTCACTATGAAGATAGAAAGCAACGTGCTGTGGTCTGGATAATGCTTTGGGTCTCCCCACGGAAGCTCAAGTGTCTAAAGCTTGGTCTCCAGGGTGGTGAGACCCTGGGAGGTGATGGAATATGTGGGAGGTGGGACTATGTGGGAGGTCCTTAGGCCACTGGGGGCCTGCACTTAAAGGGTATATGATAGAGAAGACAAAGAAACAAAAAAAATAGAAATAGACTCAGGGGAGACATCAAATATTAGGAAGGTATGGATGAAGGGGGACAGAAGACAGGAGCAGAGAAGGGAATGCACACAGTCTCAGACACATGACGAGAGAAACTCAACCAAGACAGACACCCAAAGCTCAAGAGACACAGAGGGGGAGACAGGAAGGAAGAAAAATGTAGATGCAAAGACCCAGTGAGAGACAGAGAATCCAACCACACAAGTGAAGATGGCACTAGTCAGGTCAGAGTCACACTGGAGGATGATGCAGGGGACACGCGGTGCCACATGCTCAGCTGCAGGCTGTCCAGTCACTCTTACATCCAAAGTCATCCAATTTCGAAGACCTAATTCCTGCACCCAACCTGACTCATCTTCTCATCTGAAGAGAGTAGGGGTGACATTTGTGCTGAGATGGTGGCGTGTGTACCTCAGATCCAGACACAGGAGAGGGTGTCAGCAGGTAACGGGAGCCTGCATGTGTACCTGCAGCCAGGACTTGACAGAGCTTCCTGGTTTGTGCAATAATGAGTGAACTTAAGCAGCAGTTTTACTCAAGGGAGGGCTGCCATTTTCTAGTTCCTTTAAAAGGCGCCAGGGGCTCTCTGCTTCCTCCCTGACGGGTCTGGAGATGCTTTCCTCGGCTGTGCCCTTCCATCATGACGTTCTGCCTCCCCTCTGGCCCTTAGCTGTGGAGGTGGCCCACCACGGACTGAACCTCTGAGATGGTCACATGTGCCAATTCCACAAATGATGGAAACTCAGAACTTGTGGTGTCAGAAGCAGCAAATCCACACTAAAGCACATGTGTTCAGAAATCAGTGAGCACTTACCTAACAGCCAACTCCTGCCACAGACATTCAGAGCAAAGAAAATGATGTAGATTTGGACCTATGACCTGACACCCAGAGCCTGCCTCTGAGCAAGGCCTCTGGGACCAGCTGAGGAACTCCTTGGCCCAGGGCTCAGAGCAGACCCACTGTTAAGACACGCAGGTTTAAAAAAATGTTTCCATGGGGGGATCCTCATTCCAACATCCAAACAGTAAAGCAGAACCTTTTGACACTGGGAAATTGTAGATCATGGCAATGGGGCAGAAATCCACTAGTTGGGGGAAGGTAACAGTCAGCTTGGTGCCTCCTACAAAAATTGTGGAATTCGACTTGGCACAACCAACTGTGATTGCTGCCAAGATCCCACGTCCTGTAACTGTGGTGTGGAATATGAAAGGTTGACAAGGCTCCAAGAACACACTCTGCAGAAAGGACCCTTCAAACACCTGTCCCCAGAAGCATGCCAGCAAGTTCCCTGGCTCTGCTCCAGGCCCCTCAAGGCGACCCGTACCTACATTCCCTTTTATAATACAGATTATGAACAAGTACAGAGAGTGTGTCCCAATGACAGTGGCCACACCTGACCTCTCCTGGGGATGAGGAGAACAAGGGAAGGACTGAGGAACAAAAGGTCATGTGACAGGGCTGTTTCACAATGAAGAAGGTCACAGCTGTGGTCGGGAATGTGTCTACACTGCTGTTCCATCAGATTGCTGTGGAATCAGATTGTTCCATGTGTTGCATGACTGCTGTGGAAAGCAATCTGATGTCATTCCTGCCCAGTCAGCTTCATCTCTCAGGATGGTTGTAAACACCACTGATTTTTACATTCATTTCTATTGATACTTCCTAGTGATACATAGTATTAGGCTTCACTTTGACAAAGTTATGAGAGCATGGAATATGGTGTGTTCTCCTTCAGTCCCCAGAACTTCCCTTTCCCTCCCTTTTCCCTCCCTCAGTTTTCTTCCCTAGGTAGGACCTAGTCCCTACTGAACTTTCTGCTATTCACTTATACATGTTTTTAACTAGTGACTTTCGAATGCACAGGATGATGGGATTCATGGTGGTCTGTTCCCATATGTACATAGGAATGTTAGGTCAGATTCATTCCACTGTCTTTCCCTTTCCTATTCCTCCTCCCTTTTCTTCATTCCCCTTGGCCTTCTCCACTAATCTTTCTTCTCTTCTTTTTTTAATCCCCCCTATATTTTGAATTAGCTTCCACATATCAGAGAAAACATTTTGCCTTTGACCATTTGGGACTGGAGTATTTTGCTTAGCACGATCGTCTCCAGTTCTATTCATTTACCAGCAAATGCCATAAAGTCGTTGTTCATTATGGCTCAGTAGTACTCCACCGTCACCACAGATTTTAAAAGTCACACTTTTGGACATCTCTCCAGACACACAAACACACATTCATCTATCATCTATCAAGAGGACTTTCATTGTCTGACTCATGATGATTCAGGATAACTATAATCAAACAAAAGGACTAAGCAGAAAATGTTTCTAACCCTCACTGTTCTGGAAATCCCTTTGACAGTCTTAAGCCTATGCTAATCAATAATTCCCAAAAAAGCATTCCTGTGCTGAAAGGAGCTAAACTGGTTAACAATACTACATATGCTAATTAAAAGGGAAAGCTGTGTCTTCAGAGCTCTGCATGCTGTATTTGATGAACACAACTAAGGGTGGTCACCTTTTCTCCAGCAGACAGTAGGCACATTCAAGGGGATACAAGATGACTCTCTTTTTGTCCCCCTGTGGAGGGAGCCTGTTTTCAGTAAAGATGAGCAAACATTCGGAATTGACATGTGGGCAGACACTGGGGTTACAGCTTTCATCTCCAATAATTGGATATTTGCAAAGTTGAGACCCCGAAGGCCACTTCAAACAAGTTCTGATCATATATAGGAAGGGAAATGCTTGGCAAACACCAGGCAGTAATAAATGTCTGTCTTATCTTTACTACACAGAGAGTAACAAATTCAACATCCCAGTCTTCATTTGCACGAATGGATTGTGTTTCACCTAGTTTGACCAAGTGTTACTTGAGCTTCTTATTAACATTAAATTGCACTTGTCTTTCTGCTTGTTATTTGTTCAAAAGGGGAAAAAAATATACGAGGAATTCATTTCATCAGTAGCTGTGAACTCCATGAAAAAGATCAGCCGTGTCCAAAGCATCAATTCTGTAATACAAAGCTGCTCCCCCGCCCTTTCCGTCGCATCACAACCTAGCTTGTCAGTTTGAAAACTGCTCTCCCGCCCTTTCCAGGACAGCCATTTTCCCCACCTCCCAACTACTGTCAGTCTGTGAACATCCTAGCTAGCTATTGGTTCATTGGTCAGCTTACAAGTATCCTTCTCCATTATTGGTCCCCTGTTGGCTCGGGTGGGATTCTTAAAGATAGCTTCCCCGTCATCTTTTCTCTCTCTTGCTTTTCTCTCCCCCTGACTCACTTTCTTTCTCCTCCTCGCTTTCCACTCTCTCTAGCACGTGCGCTCTTTCTCTTTCCTTTCTCTTTTCCTCTCATTTTCTCTCTTACCCTGCAGGGAGACACTCTGTTTGCTTAATAAACTCCCTTATGTGATTTCCTGTGTCCTGCATGGTTTCATGAGATCCCTTACAGATTCAGCTCAGGTATTGTTGAAAGGTATATCTGTGCAACATGACATTGTTTGTATTTAGATATTTTGTTTCTGGACAAAACAAAATGTGCATAAAAATATATTACTTAAAGCTGAGTTCTAAAAAAAGGCAAGAGTTCTACCAGGTTCGATTATCAGCCCCACATACAAATAAATGAATAAAATAAAAGTCCATCAACAACTAAAAAAAAATGTTTTTAAAGACACCGTGGATGCTAGCAGAGGCCTTGTAGGCCTGTTACTCTCCTCAGAGGGAGAGAATCAAATAAGCTCCTCCACTTCCAAAATCCAAATCCATCCTGCCTTCTTGCTCCTGAGCTCTAGACAGGGAGCACCCAGTTCCATCCCAGGGTCCATCCACCCAGATCCCTGGCCCATCCTGAAATCTTTGACCTCACCTGGCTATAGAAGAAACTGAGGATGGTGAATTTTCATTCAGTAAACTTAGCAGATGTAGGAATTTGGGGTCCTGGTAATTGAAGTGTTCACCAAAGGCAATGGAGTGGATAATGTCAGCCGTGATGGAGTGAAAGAGGAGGGCCAGGTTCAGATAGGTCCCTGGACATGAGAGGTCCATCGTGCAGGTCTGGATGTCCCCTCCATTGCATTGTCCTTCTAGGTGACTCTGACCTGGCTGGCACCACCTTCCCCATAAGGTTGATTTCTCTGTCTCCTGGACAGTCCATCTATCACTTGGCCTTTGAGTCTAAGTTTTCCTTTCTTTACGTCCCTCTCTGTCTCTTTTGCTTCCAGTGTCTGTCTTGGTCTGACTTCCTTTGCACATCTGTGTCTCTCTCTAGTCATCTCTGACCCTTTTTTTGAGAATGTCCAATCTCTTTTCTGTGACCTTCTGTCTTTGATCCCCCTCCCCTTCAACCCACTAACCCTCTGTTTCTCCCCTGATTCTAGCTTTAGCTTTTTCATGTGTAAATCTGTTCCTTGGAATTTCTCTTTCTAGATCTATCTTTGCTTCCCTGGCTTTTCTCTGTCTTGTTTTTTCTCTCTCCCTCCCTCTTCTGTCTCTATGTTCCTCACTCCTTTTCCCTTCACTGACTCTGTTTCCCTCTCTCCCTGAATCCGCCTGCATCTCTCTGTTCCAGTTCTTATCAGTTATGTTCTTCCTCTCAATGTCCCCATCTTGCTGACCCCCAGCCCAGTCCAAGGGGCTCATCCTCACCAAACAGTTCATCACCAAATTCTGAGCCTGCTACTTGATTTTCTCCTCAAAACACCACTTCCCCCTCCCAAAGTCCTTCATGGTGGTCAGACAGAACCTCTGGAGGACTTCCCAAGGCTTTCCATTGGTGAAGCTCACTCCTGATTGGAGGAGCATGGAGGAAAGATTGACGGGACTCATGCACACCCACATGCCCAGTCCCCACCCAGTCCCCCACTCTCCAGATTCTAGAAGGTGGACTCAGTGATGGCAATAATCCCTCAGCTGGGAAAAGCCTCTGCTTGATCCACCAGAGCTTCATGTATGACCTCGTATCCACACAGGATGATGGTGCGATGTGGTCACAGGTGCACTGTGAAGTCATCCCTATAATTCTCATGCATCTGTGGAGACAGGATCTAGATATCACTATCGAACCGAAGAGAGGCATCTTCCCCACTCACACCTGAATGACACCTTCCAATGGATCATGAGCCCCACTGGCTGTAGCCCCATCTGGGAAGAACCAACCCTTGAACTCCATGGCTTCATCTGAGCCTCACACACATGCTCTTCCACAAGTGTCCTTGTCTCTCAGCTTTCCCGAAGACCTTCCAGACTTTGCATATTACGAATCTCACCACTCCCCATACCCAAACTCTCCTCCCCCCACTGCAGGCCCAAATTAAAGCCTCAAGTCTGACTCCCCTCCAACCAATCCTCCTCCTTGCATTCTCTTAGGAACTCCAGAAGCTTCTCCATGGGGCATATTGGGCAAGATTCTTGTGAAAGAAGAGAATTGCCAAGCCAGTGTGAGACTCTCACCCAAATTTGGATCTCCAACTGCCTTGCTGCCTTGAGCTGTTTCTCCCCCACCCACCCTCCCTCCTCACCATATCTGTGGCTGGTGGAGGAGGTCATGCCAGGAATCTACCTTAGCAGAGCTCCTACTAACTCTGCAGGGAACCCAAGGGAGGCAGGCACTGTGGGGCCCATGATTAGTTCTCAGTGTTGAGTCCCAGAACCAGCTTCCCATTGGCCACTAGCTGCCCGGGCCATCTCCATGAGGAAAACCCTGGAATGTGCAACATGTCCCTCAAGGACATACCGACGGGGATGTGTCCAGGCTGGTTTCAAGTGGCTCCCCTGCTAAGTGGCTCTCAGCCGTTTTCGTCAGGAGTGGCCTTCCAGCATGAGGGAGGAAGAGGGGGGCCTCCCTGTGCACTTTGGAGCAGGAAGGCATTCTGGGTATTAAAAGAAAGTGACCTATGGAGAAGGTGGCATGGGCTGGTGCAAGAGGTCTGGTTCCGTTTGTGGCGGGGGGACTGATTTTGTCTTTGATTAATTTATTCACCCACACCTCACCAAATAGTTTGAACGCCTCTCAGAGGCCTCACACGACTGTGGGTGCTCTCATTGCAGCAGTGAAGGAGAGAGCAGGCTGCCCTTCACAGAGTTGGCAGTCCCTCTGAAAAGGCACCTGGGGACCTGAGAACCAGTAAGCCACAGGCAAAATGGTGGGGTCCCCTCCTGATGCAGGAGTCGGACTTTGGATGTTGGTTTGATTTCAGAAGATTTTGAAAAAATTTATCGAGAGACCCAAGGTGCCACTGTGGAACCATGATGCTCACAGCACATGGGTGAGGAGGCGCTTCCCTGGAGAGAATCCACAGGGAGAGGTAACTAGGAACAGGAGCAGGGAGGACCACAGCAGGCGTGACCGAGTCTGCAGTGTGGGGACCTCGAGGTGCTGTGTGAAGAAAAGAGTCAGACACACGCAATTAGAATCAGATAATTCCTTAATGTGAGAGGGCCAGACCAGGCAGGTCCATGGAGACAAGGAGGTTGGTGTTTGCAGGGCCTGGGCGAACGGGACTGAGGAGAGACTGTTCAATGGGTACCGGGGTATTGGGGGCAGTGACATGAACATCAGGAACAAGATGGTGGTACTTACACACCTTTGGGAATGAACTAAATTCTACACTCCATAATGGTTGATTTTGTGTTGTTAATTTATCTCAATACAAATAGGAAGGTGCTGTGGAGAGTTTGGGTTCTAGAGTCAAAGGGTAACCTGGGTTCTCCACTGGCTAGTTCTGTGACCTCAGACGAGGATGCCCTCACCTGGTCTCTGTTACTGATCTATAAAATGTTTGGTCACCACGACCCACCACTGAGGCTGTTGGGGAGTGGTATTGAAAGGGCTGCCAGGTTTAGGGGGCAACAGCCTGTAATCCAAGTGGCTCAGGAGGCTGAGGCAGGAGGATCACAAGTGGCCAGACTCAGTCACTTAGTGAGGCCCTGTCTTTAAATAAAAATTTTAAAAGGGGGCTGGGTTAAGAGTCCATGAATTCAATCCCTGCTACCAAAATGAAAGGGGGGGGGGGTCATATGCAAAGCTTCAGCACAGATGATGGAGCACATGGAGTGGACAAATGGAACCATACTTATTCTGGGCAAGAGAGAATTTATTCGGCATGAGCTGTGCCTGGGAGGCAGAATTTCAGAAGGACCTAGAGCCCAGTTTCCCCCTTTTGCCCCCAGTGACTATATACACACCTAGGAAGGGGCTTGGTTATCTTCAAGCTTGCTTCTGACTTCTGCAATTCTATTAATACAGGAAAGGAGAATGCCTGAGAGCCTTGGAAGAGCTACAGCATGAGGGAAGGAAGTAGGACTACACAGGGGACTTTCCCCCGTTGATGCAAACGAGGACAGGGAGGATGCTGGTTCTCAGGCAGGAAGATGTGGAGGCCATGGGAGGGTCGTTCTCTACACAGGTAGAAACAATGACCCTGGAATCCTTTGGCCCTCTTCCCTCAGCCCATTCAGTGAGGGAGGAAGCGGATCTGGTATGTTGGGGGTACTCTGCCCACACCACTCTCCCTGGGAGTGAGGTCGATGTCCTCGGGAGCCACGGGGCTGGCCACAGAGAAGTTCTGGAGGATGGTGGTGAAGAAGAGGAACAGTTCGTTGCGAGCGATGCCTTCACCAAGACAAATGCGCTTCCCTGTGGGCACAGAGGGTCACCATGTGGGCACGGGGCCAGTGCACGTGCTTGCCCACCACACCCCAAAGCCCAGGCACCTGTGCACTGCAGTGGATTGTCACAGGCTTGACCTGTAACCTGTTGGACCTTCTGGAGTGCCCAAATCTTCAGGTGCAGACCTTTGGGTGTACTCATGTTGATTTTTATAGGAGAGAGTTTACAACTGTTGTTTGCTTTTCAAAGGGTTCAGTGGCCCCTGGGAGATAAGAACCCACTTGTGTTTGGGTGTGTCTGTGTATGTAGTTAAGTGTGTGCATATTTCTGACTTGACATTTTAATGTTCTTCATTTCTCATGAGAAGAATAGTACCTATCAGGCACTAGCAAGGCAACTGAAGTTAATGTTGGTACTTGCAGAAACTCCTAGACTAACACCTGGCTGACATTAGGAATCCTACAGGTGTAGTTACTGCTGTGTTTTGAAGAGCCAATAAGCATGTGTGTGTATGTGTGTGTGTTTCTGGCACTCTGTGTTATGTCTGTCTATGGGCTGTCTTTTGGTTTCAACCTGAAATCCACCAGCTCCATGAATTCACTCCAAAAAAATTGTTCATAAAATTGTAAATAGGACCAGGGTCCATGAGCAGGGTTTCTATGGCTTCCCCTGGACTTGCAGAGGAGCTTGGAAAATCCCTGTTGTTTACAGACCACAGGCTTATAGAGGAAGGAGGACAGAGAGATCTCCGGCTGCTTCAGTGCTTCCTCATCTGCAAACTGACAGCCCTGGGAAGGCCCAGTGGAGACTGGAATTCCGGCATCCCCTGCACCTTCCCAGCCACTGCAAAGTTGTCCCTGCGGGCATATATCTGGCAAGGGGTCCATGTCCTTTTGGTATTTCCAGATGTCAGGAGATGGGACCGTCAAAGTACTCAGGGCAGATGTCTGGATTGGATCTTCTCCTAGAACTGGCTCTGGATCCAGATCTTCCCAATAGTCTAAGGTCACTTATCTACCTCTCAGCACACTCTCCCCCTTCCTGGGTTGTCTGTTTGAACATCACTTGCTATGTCTTTTATTCCAACACTCTTTTGGTTCACCTTGTTCTTCTTTCTGCTCAGGGTACTCTACCTCTGTTTGGTCTATATCTAAGAAGCACTGGGTTTTTATCCATTTTAAATTTTCTTCTTCACTTTTCTATCTATATACATATTCATTCATTCATATTCATTCTCTCTCCCTCCCTCCCTCCATCTCTCACAGACTGTCTCCTCTTTGCTATGATCTCCCTGTCTCTATTTGTGTCTCTGTCCCTCTGTCTGTCTAGTCCCCATAACGTCTCCGTTGCTTAGCTGTTTTGGTCCCTACTTCTCTGTGTCTCCGCCTCTCCCTAAACTTAGGGCAGGATTATTGGGTGGGAGCTGACCTTCACCCACTACCCCAGGTGTTCCCAGCTCTCACTGAAGACAGAACGAGGACACTGAAGTCCGCATCCACAGAGCTGGGGGCTGGGACAGACCCTGCACCCCTAGAGTCAATGATGAGGCTCATCATTGAGAAACTGTTCCTGGGACCTTGCTTCCCCTGCAAAGATGAGAAGCCTGGATGTTGGGGTTTCCTCAGGTGGAAACTTCAATTTAAATTTGGCCTAAACCCCACTGAGTAACCTGCACCCTAAGTTAATATTAAACAAACGGCAACCAAATTGAGAGCACATTCCTGGGAAAGGTAACCTAGGCTGTCAATCCCAGCACTATGTTTCAGCCAATCCAGCAAGACGCTTCAGCCAATCCCAGCGATGCGCTTCAGCCTATCCCACCACTGCGCTTCAGCCCCCACCACTGAGTTTCAGCCAATTACAGCACTGCAAACTGCTCAGATCGGTCCAAAGGCCGCCACATTGAGCTGGACCAACCGAGCTTTGTGCTTGTTGCTTCGTTTTTCCGTACGTAGCTCCCTGCCCTGCCGCTGGCAGAATTCGATAAATCTTCACCGCTGCAGGATAGGGTTCAATTCATGAATCTTGCTTTGCTCAAATAAATTCTACAAAATTTAATTTGTCTGAAGTTTTCTTTTACCAAGCAAGAGTGGAGAGTGGGAACAGGGACTAGTGTATCCAAGATGTTCCTCAAGTCCCACACACTGGTGCACGCCTGTAATCCCAGAGGCTGAGGCAGGAGGATTGTAAATTCAAGACCAGCCTCAGCTACTTAGTGAGGCACCAAGCAATTTAGTGAGAACTTGTCTCTAAGTAAAAAAACAAATAAATACAAAGGGAAAAAGTCTGGGGTGTGGCTAAGTGGTCCTTGGGTTCAATCCTTGATACAAAAGAAAAGAAAAGAAAAGAAAAAATTTCTCCAGCCCCAGTGCTCAAGGATCATTCCAAATTCCTCCCCAACCCTCCAGGTCCTGCCCAACTGAGCTCCTCGCCCTCAGCCCCTTTCCTAAAGTACGTCAGGAGCTTCTTACAGTTTCTCTAATGAGCCACCTGGCTCTTCCGTGCTATTGCCTCCACCTGGAACCTTCTTTCCCGTAGCTGATAAACACTCACCCACCAGAACTTGGCTTGGAAACCAGTTTCTCATGTTAGCTTTCCTCACCTACCCACCAAAATTAGTACTCCCTCTTTGTGCACCCAATGCCTGATTATGAATAATAATAATTGCCCACATGAGCACTTACTTTGTGCCAGGCAGTTCTAAGTGCCAGGCTTTAACTCATTTAATAATATCATTATTTGGGGACCATTTGATGAACATCCTTCTCCCTGCTGGGCTATGTTTCCTGGGGGAGTAATTGTGTCTGTATGTGATCTGGGGTTTTTGTGCTTTTATTCATGCATTATAATCAGACATCGTTGATTCACTGTGACATATTCATATGTGCACATAACACTCTCATTCCCCAGGACTTCCCCATTCCTCCCTCCTCTCTCCCCCTGACCCCCTTCCTCTAATTTACTGGTCTCCCCTCTATTTATTGTTTAATGGTTCTATTACAATTATAGATGAAAGTGGGATTCATGGATTTGTACATGCACAGAGCATAACTTGGTCAGTTTTATTCCCAAGTAGCTCCCTTTCCTTCTCCTTTGCCCTCAACCTTGATCCCCTTCCTTGCTCTACTGGGCTCCCTTCTGTTTTTGTGAGATCACTTTTGTATTCCTTTTTTCTCCATAGTTTCCACTTATGAAAGAAACATCCCACCCTTGACTTTCTTGGTTTATTTGGTTTAGCACAATGTACTCCATTTCCATCCATTTATCCATTTACCAGCAAATGATCTTATTTCACTCTTCTGTATGGATGAATAAAGCCCTGTTGTGTGTGTGTGTGTGTGTGTGTGTGTATATCACATTTTTTCTTTTTTCTTTTTTCTTTTTTTTTTTTTTTTTTTTTTTTTTGGTTCCAGGTATTGAACCCAAGGGTGCTTAACCACTGAGCCTCATCCCCAACCCTTTATTATATTTTATTTAGAGACAGGGTCTCACTGAGTGCCTCTTAGTGATTGAAGCTGGCTTTGAACTCATAATCCTCCTGCCTCAGCCTCCTGAGCTGCTGGGATTAGTTGTGCCTAGTAACTATACATTTTCTTTATCCATTTACCTGTTGACAGACACCAAAGCTGGTTCCATAACATGGCTATTGTGAATTGTGTTGTTATTAACATTGGTATGCATTTACAGTTATAGTAGGCTGTTTTTAATTCTGGATAAAAACCAAGGAGTGGGATAGCTGGGTCATGCGGAGGCAAAAGACTAGGAATGAAACCTCTCTGAGTTATTAGTCGCATTATCTTAGCCCTTAGTAAAGTACTGGACTTGAAGTCGTGCTAATAAATAGTTTTTGGTTGTTGTTTTTTAAGAAAGTGACTTTGCTCAGATCTGGAAATTTTCCAAGCACTTGCCCAAGGTCCTGCTTATCAAGGCTTGCCTTGGGACACAGTGTCACTCCTCGAGTCCCCTCTCAGGGTCATAGTGAAGATGGAATGTGACAGGAGAGGTAAAGCAACTGGAATGTGCCAAGTGCTGGAAAAACAAGACCTGTGATTGTTTGTCTCAAGGAGAGGTTGGGACCTGCCCCTGGTGTCTGCTAAGGGATCCTAGGTGCAGCTTACCTGCCGAGAAGGGAATAAAAGCATCATTCTTCTTCAGTGCCCCATTGGCATCCAGAAAGCGGTCAGGGTTGAAGGCGTCTGGTTTTTCAAAGTAATGTGGGTCATGGAGAGCAGAGCTCAGGATGGGGTATACTTCAGTGTTCTGAGGAAAGGTTGACGGGTCAAAGGACATTGCCATTCCTGGCCCCATGAAAAATAAATAAACCAATGCAACAAACAAAAATGAGAACAAGGGGCCCTGTTGAGAAACCCACAGGAGGTTGAGACGAGGAGTTAAGTGAATCCAAGATGCCCACGGAGAGCAGACATGGAGCCCCGCTGGTCTCACCTTGGGGATGAGGTACCCTCGGAAGAGAGTGTCTCTGGTGACTATGTGGGGTACGCCAATGGGGAGGAGGTCTCCAAATCTCTGAATCTCATGGATGACTGCCTCCGTGTATGGCATTTTGGAGTGATCATCGAGGGCAGGTGGGCGGTGTGAGCCAATCACCTGTGCAATCTCCTCTTTGACTCTCTCTGCACAGAAAAGGGGACCAATGAGCTCAGTTTCAGCAGCGAGGCCTTTCTCTGTGGAACAGTGAGCCATGAAAGTCCTACAGCGAGGCTCAGATCACTGATACCCTCAGAGCAATCAGGGGGATGGGAAGAGGGAGACTGCAACAAGAACTCCAGGGCTAGAATTCTAATGAACGTGATGAATCATCTCCCACCTGCCCTGTGCGCAAATGCACGCACACACACTCCATGATTTTGCATGCAATTTTAGATGAAGGACTCCAACCTAAAATCCTGTTAAACCTATCCCTCTAAGACAAATAAAAAATGATCTACTATTTGTCCTGGGTGCATTACTGTTGAGGCACTGTGCTAGGTCCTCAGGAATTGAACAGTGGAACAGACCAATGGGTGAATCCATGAACAACTAGAGAAAGAAATGACCACCTAAGTCAATCCTATCAATAATAAATCAGTGCCTGAATGTGAAGATTAATGAATTAGTGAAATGAGCAAGTCAATGAATGGATGATGTATTCAAATTATCAATAGATGGATCCATGAACAAATACATTAATATATGGTTCTTGGACAAAAAACAATGAATCCAATGAGTCAATAATCACATGAATGCTTGACTTAGGGAGGAATACATGGATGAATAAATTAGTGGAGGGATGCATAAAGGAAAAAATGGGTAGATTAAAGGCTAAATAAATGAGGGATGAATGAATGAGTTATTTAATGCAAGAAGGATGGATTGAAAGACTGGTTGATGGAATGATTAAGGAATGAGACCTAGTTCAGGGAAGGATAGCTGGATGCACGCCAAAGGATGAGCTGATGAATCAATGACAAGGAGTTCATTTAACTATCCAAAGGTCAACTCATGAATGAGTTAATCCACATAAATGAAGGAATGTGTATGACCTTGGATGAATCATAGATGAAAGAATCAGTGAGTGTCCACATAAATGAATCAATAAAAGCTTGGATAAATAAATGATGGATGAGAGAAAACCGTGAAAGAACAGGTCAACAAATTCCACATTCACTCATCAGCCAACAGGATTGGCTCAGCAGGAGGCCACCCAGAGCCTGCAGAGCTCCAAAAAGGAGCCTCTCATCCACAAAGGACCCCAGCCCCCGCTCTGCAGCCCTAGAGGGGATCCCAGGACCCTCCCCACACGCCCGTCCCTGGCCAACCTGCAACGTGGGGGTACTTGAGCATGAGCAGGAAGCCGTAGCGCAGAGTGGTGCTGGTGGTCTCAGTGCCAGCGAAGAAGAGGGACAGCAAGGTGATGATGAGGTTCTTGTGGTGGAACTCGCTATGCGGGTTGGACTTCTCCTGGGTCCGGAGGTGTGAAGAGGGAGGGGCAGGTCAGGGCCAGAGCCCACTGAGGACTCATCCCGCCTGCCAGGCCTCCCTCTGTCTCTGGGTCTCACCCCTGGGGTCCCTCCTTCTCAGCATAGACTCTGTCTCCCTCAGCCTCCTCACTCTGTCTGGCCTGGTGTCTCTCTCCATCTCCTTGGTTTGTGTCTTGGTTTTCATCCCCCAGTCTCCTCTGCCTCTGAGGGTCTTTTCCTCTTTCTTGTTGTCCCTTGCTCTGTATTTCTCCATCCACCTGCGCCCTGTCCCCTCTCCCTCTCATTTCAGTTCCTCCTTCCTTTCCCTTCATCTTCCTTTCACTCCCCGCTCCCCTCCCCAGGCCTCACTTTGTCCATGCGGAGCAGGTAGGTGTCGATGAAGTCTCTGGGGTTGCTGGGGTCCAGGGTTGCGCGGTGCTTCTCCACACTGTGGCCGATGAAGGTGATGACTTCCTGCAGGTTTTTGTAGACTTGCCTGTGTGTGCCAGGAAAGTGCTTCAGGACGTCGGAGAATAATTCAAACACCTGCAAGAAGGAAGGGGTGGTGAGGGTGCCCAGGGGCTGAGCCAGCAGGTCACGGGAGGGGGAGCCATCCAGGGCCCCAACACCTTGTCTCTGTCTCTGTCTCTCTCTCTTTCTCTCATCAGAATCTACCTCTGCCCTTTGTCTTACTCCCTTGTCTTCTCTTTTCCTCTTTTCTTTTTCCCCAAGCTTCTTCATTTTCTGTGACTCTGTTCCTCCCCCTCCCCTTTCTCTCAGCCTCTGATCCCTGCTCTCCATCTCTCCCTCCCTCCACATCCAGCATCTCCGACCCTCTGTGAGTCATCGCCTTTCTCCCAATCCTAGGTGCAGTTCTGAAAGCTGACCATCCAATCCCACTACCTTGGATGTCCCCCTGACCCCCACCCGCCTTCCTATCCATGACCTGGCCGAAGAAGGAGCTCATGAGTGCAAAGGACTGATAGAACATGTCCAGCAGCCGCAGGAACTGGCCATCCTGATAGTCAAAGCGTTCTCCAAAGACGATGGAGCAGATGATGTTGGCGGTGATGGACTGGAAGAGGAAGGTGGGGTCCAGGAGGGCTCCTAGGAGGACAAGGCAGCAGGTCCCACGTCAGAGACTCCAGAGCCTGGGGACAACTGACTGCTGCCCCACCTCTCTGTGACCGTCCACCGCTGCTCAGTAATAACAGGTGAGAATATCCATCGCGCTCACACTCGCTAGCACAGACCAGGTGTCAGACCATACGCACTTTATAGATGGACAGTCAGACAGGTTAAATAATTTGTCCACGGTAGTTTCTCATTACCAAGGGCAGGCTCAAACCCAGAGACAGAAGCAGTGCTGCAGGGCACTCCCCTGCCTCTGCTCCGGGTCCATCTCTGACCGTGAGTACAGGGAGTCAAGTCCTAGGAGCACCACCATGTTCAGTCAACCCCTTGTGCAGATTTAAAGCCCCTTGGCTGCATCCCTCCCTCTCACACCCACATCCTCCCTTCTCTCCACCCCAGGGGATCTCTGGTCCTGCATGAATCATTCTTCACCTTCTCACTGATGCCTGTGCTTGGCAGGCACAGTCCTGGTTTCTGAGGCTGGGAGGGAGGGGGCTGGGAGCCCAGGAAGCTCAGGTGAGTGTGACCCCTCTCTCTGGGTCTCACTGTTTTCTCTCATTCCTCTGAGACCTTAATCTGAAGTTTGTCTGTTTGTCCTTCTAATTTTCTGACTCGGTTTCTCTCTGGTTTGGGGGTTTTTATTTTGTTTGTTTTGGTTTGGGGTTTTTTTGGTATTTTGTTGTTGTTTTTGCCTCTCTCGGTCTCTCTCTTTCTCTCTTTGGTTTTCTGTTTCTCTATCTTTAATCCTCCTTTTTGCCCACGTTTGCGTCTCTTTCCATTGCTGTGCACCCCACATCCCTCTCTGTTCAATGTCTTCTTCCCTGTTCATCCCTGGTCCTCACCCTTGGATTTCCACAGCTCCTCCACCAGACACTGAGCCTCCTCCTGAATCCGTTTCTCAATGCTCCGCTTTCCCATCCCAAAGTCCCTCATGGTGGCCAGAGAGAATCTCCGAAGGGTTTTCCAGCGTTCTCCATTGGAAAAGATCACACCTGGGGATGCAGGAGAGGCATGGGTTGCAGAGGAAGTTTGGAGACTGGGTCAGGCCCCACCCCTTGTCCTCCCTTCTCAGACCCCCCTTTCCCAGGTCCCATCTTCCACCCTCCCCATCCCAGGGCCTTTGAGGTCCTCACCATATTCCTGGAAGATCGGTTCAATGATGGATATTTTTCCTCTGCCAGAGAAATCCTCAGCCTGGTCCACCAGGGCCTCCCGTATGGCCTCTGTCCCACACAGCATGACCACAGGCCTTGGTCCCAGGTACACGGTGAACACATCCCCATATTTCTCTCGAAGCTGCCAAGCACATCCACACCAGGGTTGACATTAGTCACCAGACACCTCAGTTGTTACACCATGAGGTGCTGAGATGCAGATTGGTACGTCGGTGTCTCCCACAAGACCCTCCTCCCTCAGCTGCCATCCTCCTTCCCAGAACCCAGCCACTCAAGGGTCAGTGCAGAGTCTAGCCAGGTCTGCTCTGATTGGTTGGGTTCCTAAGCATACGAATGCTTAAATATCTCTAGTATCATCCTGCCTGAACCCTTGAGTCCAGCCAGATCTCCTGGGCCTCTCAATCAAATAATCCTTCCTGTGACCCAACTGCTTTCTGCCTCCTGACCATTTCCTGAGAGAACGACTCTGACCCACCCAGTTGGCAGATGCGAAGGGCCTTCTAGCTCTGCTCACGAAATGGTAAGAGCCATCATATCAGTCCAGCCACTTGGGAAACTGCTGGGCAATACTGTTGTTACCCCTTGGCATCTACGGGATTCAGTCCCAGGACCTCCCAGTAATACCAAAACCCTCAGTTGCTCAAGTCCCTGATATATAATGGGATAATATTTGTATATAACTTATATTCATCCTCCTATATATCTTATGTCATCTCTAGATTACTTAGGTACCTAAAGGAATGCAAATATTATAGAAATAGTTGTATTGCTTAGGGAATAATGTCAACAGAAAATGTCATTACATATTCAAAGTAAACAACTTTTTTCAAGTGGTTTCAATTCAATCCACAGTTGAATGAATCTGTAGATATAGAAAATTCAGCTATGGAGGAAAATTATATTTATCGAAGTTGAACATATGCATACTCAGCAGCTTCATCCCTGAGTTCTTGCCCAACACACTTGTGTGTGTCCATCAAAAATGTCAACCACAGGTCTGGGGTTATGGCTCAGTGGTAGGGTGATTACCTAGCACACATGAGGCCCTGGGTTTGATCCTCAGCACCACATAAAAATAAAATAAAGGTATTGTGTTCACCTACAACTAAAAAATATATATTAAAAAATGTCATAGAAGACTACTTGACAAAATGTTCATCAATGGAGATGTAGAATAAATGAAGTGACCATTTCCAACAATGGAATATATGCAGAATTTAAAAGGAACAAACTACAAGCTACAACCAGTAACTGTGAAAAAAAACTCACAGACCTAATGTTGAGTGGAAGCTACAAGTCACAAAAGCAAAGTCAGTTTACACTTACATCTACTTACATGAAGTTCAAAGAGAAAACCAATCTATGGTGTCAGAGTAAGTGGGAGGGTAGAGACTGGAAGGGTTCAGAAGAAGGTTTTCTGGGGACCAGATCTGTTGTTACTTGATCTATATGTCAATGAGATGGGTGTGCTGTTTGTAAAAATTCATTAAGTTGTGCACATTTTAGGATGAGTTAAACATTAAGGAAGAACTTGACTCAAAAATCATAAAAATGGCCAGGCACGTTGGCACACACCTGAAATCCCAGCAACTTGGGAGGCTGAGGCAGGAGGATTACAAGTTCAAAGGCAGCTTCAGCAGTTTTGTGAGGCCCTAAGTGACTTAGTGAGACCCTCTCTCAAAATAAAATATAAAAAGGGTTGGGGATGTGGCTCAGAGGTTAGGTGCCCCTGGGTTTGATCCCTGGTATCAAAAAAAAAAAATGTCTTGCATTGACCTCTGCAAAGCCCCCTCGCTGACTTCTCTGCTTCCGTTCATATGCCTCTTAACTTGGCTTCACCGTTCTCCAAGTCAGAGCAATCCTATTTAAGTGTGAATCACTTGATATCCCTGATGCTCTCCAAGCCCTCCATTGTCCCCATGTTGCTGAGAATGACACCACCGTCTCCATCCTGGTCCACACAGTCACAAACCATGTGGTCCCTCACTTCTCTGGCTTCTTCCTGTCGCCCCTTATGCCTTGGCCGCTCTGATCAACCTCCATGCTGTTCCCTGAGCTCCTTCCTGTTCAGGCTCTTCCAACAACACCTGCTGCACCTGCTGCCACACATCTGCTCCCTTCAGGGTCTGTCCAGAAATATAGCAAGACCAAGTCTTTCCCTGACCTCGTGATCTGAAACTTCTCCCACACCTTCTAGAGCGTCACCTGCTTTATTTCCATCATAGCTCGTCTACCTGACTGCACCTTATGTTTATTTTTTTGTTAATCTATCTCTCCCAGTAGAATATCCATGAGCATTGCGACCTCATGTTCCCGTTGAAGATACCACATCATCTGTGCCAAGACTATTCCCCAGCACATAGAAGGTGCCCAGTGAATTTTTTTTACATATGTATATTTTAATTTATTTTTCACTTGACAAGTGAAATTGTGCATGCAACATAATGTGTTGGCATCTGTGTACATTGTGCAATGGCTAAATCAAGCTGACTAAGAGAGTTGCCTCACACACATCACTTCTTCATGATGGGAACCCATAAAATCACCTCTCATAACAACTTTTACCCCTGCCATATATTGTTAGTAACTGTAGTCACCACGAAGAACAGTAGATCTCTGGAACTTCTTCCTCCTGTCTAACTGAAATTTGTATCCTGTGACCAACATCTCCCCAGTCCCCCCAGCTTCTGATAGCCTGCAATCTACCCTTTATTTGCATGAGCTTGACATTTGTACATCCACTCACAATAAGTGTGATCACTCAGTATTCGTCCTTCTGTTCTCCACTTATTTCACTTAATGTCCTCCAGTGATGGACACCACAAACAACAGATATCCTTCTTTTTCAACATAATTTGCTCCATTTCAACCCCCAGTATTTCCCCTTTCCCTTCCCTCCTCCTTCCCCCTGAAGCCTTCCTCTCCTCTCTTGGTCTCCCTTCTATTTTTTATGTATTGTTTTTTAATCGGTATGTTATACATAAAAGTGGACTTCATTGTGATACATTCTTACATTCGCAGAGCATACAGTCATGGGGTCCTTGACAAAAGTTCCTTAAAATGAGCATTGGAAAAAGTCTTTTTAACAAATGGTGCTGGAGAAGCTATCCCACTCCTTGGCCTATACCCAAAGGACTTAAAATCAGCATACTACAGAGATGCAGCCACATCAATGTTCATAACTGCTCAGTTCACAATAACTAGATTGTGGAACCAACCTAGATGTCCTTCAATTGATGAATGGATAAAGAAACTGTGGTATATATATACAATGGAATATTACTCAGCCATAAAGAATAATAAAATTATGGCATTTGCAGGCAAATGGATGAAATTGGAGTACATCATGCTAAGTGAGATAAGTCAATTTCAAAAAACCAAAGATCAAATGATCTCGCTGATAAGCGGATGATGACACATAATGAGGGGTGAGGGGGGGCAAGAATGGAGGAAGGAGGGACTGTATAGAGGGAAAAGAGGAGTGGGAGGGGTGGGGGAAGGAAAAAATAACAGAATGAATCAAACACCATTACCCTATGTAAATGTATGATTACACAAATGGTATGCCTTTACTCCATGTACAAACAGAAGCAACATGTATCCCATTCGTTTACAATAAAAATAGATTTTTAAAAAATTGTGCTGGAGAAACTGGATATCCATATGTGGAAGAATGAAACCAGATCTGTAGCTCACCCTGCACAAAAATCAGCTCAAAGTGGATCAAAGGCCCTAGGAATTGGACCAGAAACATTGAAATTGCTAGAAAAAACATAGGGTCAACCAATTCCTTTAATAAGACTCCTCAAAAATGCTTCAAAGCCAGCTCCTTGACCCAGATACTCAACGGACTTTATGAGGCCCTATAGGAACCTGCTCTTCCAGAAAAAAAGCTTTAGGTCCCATGTTTTCTTAATTATTCTCCTTTGTTAATATGGTCCCTTCCTGTCTCACAGGAAGTGAGAGAGCTTGCTCATCAGACACTCCCATGAGTGCCAGCTTAATGGGTACTCACATGTCTTACTCACACCCCAACGCCAAAACTGGCTCCATCTCACAGGGATTTCGTGGAGTTAATACTAAACTACAAAAAAGCACCACTAATGGTGATATTTGAAATGACAGAAGGGACCTCAGGGAAAGGCTAGTTTCAAATAATCCTTCAATTCAAAGGAATTTCACCTTTACGTATGTGTGAGAGAAAGGAAGTTTAGTAGAGTAGAGGAGGGAGGATGGGGGAGGGGGGGGGACATCAGGGTTGGGGATTGAAATCAAATTCCTTGCAGGGTATGGGGTGTAGTTCAGTGCTAGAGAGCTTGGCTGGCATGTATGAGGCACTGGTTTGGATCCTCAGCACCACATAAAAATGATTAAATAAAAATAAAGGTATTGTGTCCATCTGCAACTAAAATTTTTTTTAAATCCTTGCATGCATGAATTTGTCAAAATTCCAAATACCATATATAATTATAATGTTCTTGTTAAAAAAAAGTCCCCTGCCAAAAATAAATAAATAAGACTCCTAAAAGCTCAAGGAATAAAACCAAATAGCAATAAATGGGATGACCTTAAGCATTTACTACACCACAAAGGAAATAATTAAGAATGTGCAGAGAGAACCTACAAAATCAGAAAAAAAAACTTTCCTAGCCAATCTTCTGACAGGGGATTAATAACTAGAATATATTTTTTAAAAAACTCAAAAAACTTAACATTAAAAAAAACTAATAACCCACTCAACAAATGGACAAATGATCTGAACAGACATTTCTCGGAAGAACAAATACAAATGGCCAACAACTATACGGAAAAATGTTCAACATCCTTAGCAATCAGGGAAATGCAAATCAAAACTGCACTGAGCTTTCATCTCACCCAGGTTAGAATGGCAATCATCAAGAGTAGAAATAATGATAATCGCTGATGAGGATTTGGGGGGAAAAGTATTCTCATGCATTGCTGATGGAACAGCAAATTAGTACAACCACTTTGGAAACCAATATGTGGGTTCCTCAAAAGTCTAGGATTAGAACCACCATATGACCCTGCTATCCCACTCTTTGGTGTTTATTAAAAAAACTAAAATAAGTGTGCTGTATAATATATGCACTACAGTGTTCATATAAAAGCAATTCACAATAACCAAGTTACGGAACCAGCTTAACTATCCCTCAGCTGAAAAAGTGTTTAAAGAAAATGTGAGCTAGATAGATATAGATATAGATATAGAGACACATACATACAATGGAATGCTACCCATCCATAAAGAAGAATAAAATATCAATTGCTGGTAAATGCAGAGAGCACCATGCTAAGTGAAGTAAGCCAGATTCAGAAAGTCAAGGGTCATATGTTTTCTCTTCTATGTAGAAATTAGAGAAAAATAAGAAACAAAAAGGTGAATCTCATAAAAACAGAAGGAAGAACAGTGCAGTAGAGGAAGGGGATCAAGGAGGAGCAGGGAGGGACAGGAACGTGAGGAAGTGTGGAATGAAACTGGCCAGTGAAATATTGCTCAGTTAGTGAATAAATGGATGAGTGGGTCTAAGTAACCGTCACAGGGTGAGCACATACTGGACACCACGTCTAGGCAGCATCCCATCTGATCATCTGATCTTCACATCAACTGTGGGAGTCACGCTTTTCTATGGGCACCATCTCGTTTTAGAGAAGATTCGAGAAGAGTTGAATTTTGGACACAAATCCATATCTCTCTGACTCCAGAGGGATTGGGGGGGCTTTTGGGGGAATGGAGAAGGAACAGCAGCACCCTCCCCAGTCCATCCAATCATGACACACACATGCCCATACTCTCCCTCCCACGCCGCAGTCCATTCAAATGGAGGATGGTGGACACCTAGAAGATTCTGGGAGGGTCCATGAAAGTGCTTTAGGGACCCTGTGAATCCTCAGGATGTTATATAAAATTGTATGTGCACAACCTAGGTTATTTGGATTTTCAATCATAAGTCACATGAATCACATTTTCTTTAATATTTTTAGTTGTAGACGGACACAATACCTTTATTTAATTTATTCATTTTTACGCAGTGCTGAGGATTCAACCCAGTGCCTCACACGTGCTAGGCAAGCACTCTACCTCTGAGCCACAACCCCAACCCCATGAATCACATTTTGTATATGAAGTTCAGTCAAAATTAAGTACAGAGGGATGGGGAGATAGCTCAGTTGGTAGAGTGCTTGCCTGTCAAGCAAAAGGCCCTGGGTTCAATCCCCAGCACCACAAAAAAAAAAAAAAAAAAAAAAAAAAAAAAAAAGTAAGCACAGAAGTCTCCATGCACCAAAATTGGTACCTTTCTTCCTTGTGATTTTAGAATTAAATTTACCTGAGTTATTTTGTAAAAATGTATATGCACAGTTGGAGAGGTTTTAACCAACTTCTCAGATTCAGTGATCCCCATATTATTAAGTGACCTAGTGTAGGAGGGCTTTGGAGACAAAGAGACCTCCAGTTCCAGATCTCGGCTTCCCTCTTACCATCTTTGTACCTGTGGCTAAGTGCCTCGCCCATGCTGAGCCTCATCGTCCATCTTACTCTACTTTGTGCTGCTGTGAAAGATTGCCTGAGATTGGACAATTTATTTTTAAAATGGAGATTTATTTCTTACAGTTCTTGAGGCTAAGAAGTCTAAGGTCCAAGCGAACAGGTATCTGGCAGGGCCTTGGTGTGACATCTCTAGCGGAAGAGCAAGAGAACACAAGAAGGTGGCTGAACTCACCCACTCTTGTGGTAATGACATTAATCCATCCGTGAGGCAAAGCCCTCAGGGCCTGATCACCTTAAATGTCCCACCTCTCTACACCATTGCATTGGGATTAGGTTTCCACCACATAAACTCTGAGGGATACATTCAGACCCTAGCATTGCACCCCTGGTCCCAATACGTCATGTCCCTCTCAGATGCAAAACACATTCGTTCCACCCCAGTAGCCACCAAAGTCTTAAGACTCAAGGCACAATTTATTCTGAGGCAAATTCCCCTCCAGTTGTGAGCCTGCAAAATTGAAAGAGTTATGGACTTCCAAACTGCAATGGTGAGACAGGCATAGGGAAGACATTTCCATTCCAAAAGGTAGAAATAAGCAAGAAGAAAGGGGTAACTGGTCCCAAGTAAGCCCAAAAACTAACAGGGAAAACACCACAGTATCCTGTAATATATGGAAAGCAATTAAAATGAAACAATATACACTCAGGATCTCTGCCTATGGGATAAAGCTCAGTAAGAGGGGCAGGCACTGGTCTGTGGCCCTCAGAGCCAGCAGTTCCCTTCCTATAGCAAGACCAGCCAGGGAGAACCTGGTGTTTTCATTCACTTCTTCCTTCACTCACTCATGTGCACATATTTACTAAGCACCTACTTACTGTATGCCAGGGACTATGTGCAGCACTGTGCTCACGTGTGTTAGTCAGTTTTTTTGTCACTGTGACAAAACACCTGAGAAAAACAATTTAAAGAGGAAATATTTATTTTGGCCCATGGTTTCCAAGGTTTCAATCCGTGATTGACTAGCTCCACTGCCTTGGACTTGAGGTAAGGCAGGACATCATGGTAGAAGGGTGTGTCAGAGAAACGCTGCTCAGTTCATGACATCTAGGAAGCAGAGAGAGACAGACTGGGAACAAAATATAGTCCCCAAGGACCCACTCCCTTCTAGTCCCCACCTCCTACATTTTCCACCACCTGCCAATAATGTCATCAAAGTATGATTCCATCAGTGTATTAATCCACTAATGAGATCAGAGCCCTTGTGAGCCGATCATTTTCTAAAACTCCCACTCTGAACATTACTGCATTGGGGATCAAAACCTTCAACACGTGGACCTTTGGGGGACATTCCAGATCTAAATCATAACATTTGACCCCTGACCCCCAAAAGCTCATGCCCATTTTGCAATGCAAAAAACATCCGGTCCATCTCTAAGAATCCCCAGAGACTTCGCAGTTCCACCATTTCTTGAAAGTCCAAATTCAAAGGTTACTCTGAGGTTCAAAGCAAACTCTCCTCTGGGAGTCCCTGTGAAAAGCAGAAAGCAAGGGACATGCATTATGGGTAAGCATTGCTATTCCAAAAGGGACGGATGAGACCAGAGCAAGACTGAAACCCAACAGCAAACATTATATCCTACAGCTCTGTGTTGAGCATAGTGGCAGGAGCCTCTGTCCTGGGCTGCCTCTGCTCACCGCTGGCTGCTTTCCTCAGCAGACATTCTGCATTCCTGTCCTCTCCGACTTCCTAGGGTCTCCACTGCAGCTTTGGCTTCACTCTCATCACTTCGAGCATCACCCTCTTAGGAGCTTACCACAGGAATTTTGATCCCGTCACACACTGCCTGGTCTCCCAGCTGAATAACACAGAATGTTGGTGTTAAGAAGGGGGAAATCTGGAGGAAAAACCTCATGACCCCATAACTCTAGGATTCTGCATTCCTGAAAAATCAGCACCATGTGGATGATACCAAGGTCTGCTCTGCTACCAGCGAGAGCAGTGGTAGCCAGGCCCCATTGGACCGTGGTTTCAATGGCCTCTGAATGCCTGGAAGGCCAACACAGTGAAAAGATTCCTGGGGAAACAGCTTCTTAGGTGGCCCCAAGGGAGCAGGGTGCCCTGGCACTCTCTTCTCAAGGCAAATTATTTCAAAGGAGTTTACACTTTTACACCCTGAGCCAGCGATGAGTGGGGTCTGGTCAGTTCCTGAGACACCCTGGAAACATCTTTCCTATCGTCCAGCTGCAATGTACTTGACTTCTTTTCAGAGCAGCCAAGTCCTGAGGCAACCACACTTTCATTGGCCCCAACTTTAACCAAACTCCAAGTTTCTCAAATCTTTCTGCTCTGCTTCTTGCTCTCAATTTGCATAGTAAATATAGCTAAAAGCAGTCAGCAATCCACATATTGCTTCCTGAATGGTGTACTACCTTGAAATTTCCTTTTCCAGATTAATTTAAATTCAACTTCACACAAAGTCTCAGAGTATAGACAAAATGTGTACAAAGTTTTTGTCAGAATGTCACGCAAATGGCCTCCAGTTCAATACCCAATAGAGTCCTTACTCCATCAAAACCTCATGAGCACAGTTTTCGCTACCTTCATTCTTGTCAGCATTCTGGTCTTCTGATCTGGCACCAAAAATGTCCCTTAGGCTCTGCTCACAACACTCTCAGGCTTCTCAGCCCTTGTTGTCAAGATTTTCGAAATTCCTCCTGCAAACCTGTTCCAAGGGCTTCTGAAACATGATCAGGTGTAATCAGAGCAACAACCCACTTCTCAACACCAATATTCTGTGTTATTCAGCTTCCATTACCATGACAAAATACCTGAGAAAAACAAATTAAAGGAGAAAATATTTATTTTGGCTCATAGTGTCAGTTCATAGTTAGCTAACTCCATTGCTTTGGACCTGAAGCAAGGCAGAACATTGTGGCAGAAGGGTATGGTGGAGGAAATCTGTTCAGCTCATGACAGCCAAGAAGCAGGGGTCCAGGGTAGGACAAAATATAGACCCAAGGCATGACCCCAAGGACCTACTCCCTCAACTAAGTCCATCTCCTACCATTTCTACAATTTGCCAATAATGCCATGAAATTATGAATTGATTTGCAGATTAACCAATTCATAGGCTCAAGCCCCTATGATCCAATCATTTTCTAAAATCCCCACCTCTGAACATGACTACAAAGGGGACCAAGCTACAACAGATGAGTCTCTGGGAGCCATTCCAGACCCGAACCACAGCATTCACATGCTGTGGGTTAAGGCGAATGTAGCATTGTCATGGACATCAACCCAGTAAGGAGATGTAAGTGACACGTGATAGAGATCTGACCACATCTGGGGGTCAGGAATGACTTCCTAATGGAAATAACACTCTCCTGCAGATCTAGGAAACCCCAATACATACTTATATCGTCAGTCTTAGTAACGCCCACAGCTGAACCAAAGCCCACATAACCACCTCCCAGACACAACTGCCCCAGGGAGCAGTCCTGGACTTCTTAAGCCAAAACTGAAACCACCAGACACTATTCCAAGGGACATGTCCACAAGCCCAGGACTGTGAGCACGCTGGTATGCAAAGCCAGGTGGAAAAGAGCTGTACCATTCCAAGCTTATATGGCTATTGGCAGCTGTATATGAAGCAGGCCACAAACCTCTCATTTCCAGTGTGCCTGAGAGACCCATACTGGCTCTTTCCAGGGATCACCATTGGAGATAACCAGCACCTGGCACTCAGAACTTTCTATGTGGAATAGTTACCCCCTGACTTCCCTCCTATTTTATGTGACATGGGTTCATGTCCCAGAGGCTTGGGCCCTAATGTGACAGTGTTGAAAGGTGGTAGAACATTTAAGAGGTGGGCTCTTGGAGATGACAAATAGTTCATGGAATTAATGCTGGTCTTCCAGAGTGAGCTAGTTCTTGAGAGGTTAAGTTGTTATAAAGTGAGGCCACCCCACATGTTTGGCCTTTTCTGCACATTCTGCTTCCCTTTCCTCTCCTCTTCCATGTTGTGACACACCTAAAGAGACCCTTGCCAGAGGATGAACAGGTGGAGCTGCCTGATCTTGGACTATCAGCCTCCAAAACTATAAGTCAAATAAACCTCTTTACTTTATAAAGTACCTGAACTTGGGCATTTTGTTAGAGCAACAGAAAAAAGACTACTACACCATAAGACTATCTTTCCTGCCTGTTGGAGTAAATTATTTCTTACTGCTCCCCTTGGCTTCAGACAAGTCAATTCCTCGTCATGCTGCCATAATTCCATTCTGCCTCCTCTCCACTACATGTGTCATGCTCTCATTCACTTAGGCCTACTCCGTCCTAACCTTTCCCCCAAGACCCTCAGAAATGGCTTCTCCTCCCCACTCATCCTCACTCCACCCAGTCTTTAAGGCTCTGTTCATGTCCTACCTGTTATATAAACCCTTTCTGGACCCTCAAATGATCTTAAAACGCATGTTTCTTCATTTGTATTTGGAACCATGCAAGAGAGCACCTAATGGTCATCTAATTCATTTTTGTGTTTATTTGTATCTCCAAGCAGACTGTCTGTTCCTCAAGGGTAGGTCCTGCAGCTTATCTGCATGAACCTACCACTGGTCCTAATACAGAGTGGAATTAGGTTTGTAAACTTTCTTTATCTGCATTAGTTATAGGTAGAAGGGCAACCAGACCACCTCCTCACACCAGCTACCAGCAGTAATTTCTGGGCCAAGCCACACTGTCTCACCACTCGTGATATCCTTTTACTCACTATCTCCAGACATCACCTCTTCCAGGACAAGATGTAACACCCTTGGATTACTATGACACAAAGCTAACTTTGCCTTTCCAACAAATGATTAGCACATAAAGTCTGAACTACTTTTGTAAAATATACAGGCTACCTCGGATCATAGACTCTTACAGTGAAAGATGCCTCTGAGATCAGCAAAGGTCCACCCCTTCCACACTCCATACAAAAATCCCTTCCTAAGAAGTCCCTGCTGTCAGAACTCTGACAAGATGGCCCCAAGTCTTTTTAAACTCACGTCCTAGGCCGATCAGAATTTCGTGGTCAGTTTAACCTGTTTCAGAATTTGTAAAGGATGGTTATGGCCAACATCTTAACTAAGTCTTGTTAAGAAACGAGACAGTAAGACCCCAAGAGCTGAAGGGGGCAGCAAATGCTACCAGTGGTGGCCTGGTTGGCACCCAGTAAGCCACTGAGTTCTTTGAAAACTCCCCTTGAAGAGGGAGCCAGTATTCTTGATGATTGCCATTCCAACAGGAGTGAGATGAAATCTCAATGTAGTTTTTATTTGCATTTACCTGGTTGTTAGGGATGTTGAGCATTTTTTTTTTTTTTGGATATCTGTTGGCCATTTGTATTTCTTCTTTTGAGAAAAGTTTGTTCTTCTTTTGAGAAATGCAATGTATTGATTGAACTTTTTTTTTCTTGGATATTGAGCTTCTTAAATTCTTTATATATTCTCGATATTAACCCCCTGGCAAAAATTTTCCTCATTCTGTAGGTTCTCTCTTCATGCTCTTAATCATTTCCTTTGCTCTGCAGAAGTTTTTTTATTGGATGCTATTGCACTTATTGATTCTCTGTTTTGTTTCTTACACTTTAGGAGTCTGGTTAAGGAGCCTGACCCAATATATTGGAGTGTTGACCCTGTGTTTTCTTCAAGCCGTTGCAAAGTTTCTGGTCTAATTCCTAGGTCTTTGATCCACTTTGAGTTGAATTTTGACCAGGATGAAAGGCAGGAATCTTCATTTGTTTAATATGCATATCCAGTTTTTAAAGTCCCATTTGTTTAAAAGTCTATCTTTTCTCCAATGTATGTTTTTAGCACCTTCGTCAAGTATCAAATGACTGTATCTATGTGGATTTGCCTCTGGGTCTTCTTTTCCATTCCATTGGTCTTCATGTCTGTTTTGATGCCAATACCATGCTGTTTTTGTTACTATAGCTCTGTAGCATAATCTGAGTATAATTTGAGATACCTCCTGCATTGCTCCTCTTGTTCAGGATTTATTTGGCCATTCTGGGTCTATTATTCTTCCAAATGAATTTTAGAACTGCTATTTCTAGCTATCTTAAGAGTATCATTCGTATTTTCATGGGAATTCAATTGAACTGGGTAACAGTTTTAGTAGTATGACCATTTCAACAATGTTAATTCCACCTATACCAGAACATGGGGGACTCTTTCCATCTTCCAAGGTCTTTTATTTCTTTCTTCAGTGTTCTATAGTTTTCATGATAGAAGTCTTTCACCACCTTGATCATATTTATTCCCAAGTTTTTATTTTATTTCATTTTTTTGTTATTGTAAACAGGATAGCTTTTCTGACTTCTTTCTCAGCAGTTTCACTGGTGTATAGGAAAGCTATTGATCTTGGTATGTTGCTCTTGTATCCTGCTATTTTGCTGAATTGATTTATCAGCTCTAGAAGTCTTCTGGTAGAATTTTGGGGGTCTTCTAGACAAAGGATCATATCATCAGCAAAAAGAGACAATTTGACTTCTTCTATTCCTATTTGTATCCCTTCAATTTCCTTCTCTTGCCTGATTGCTCTGGCTATAGTTTCAATAACTATATTGAATACAAGTAGTGAGAGTGAACATTCTTGTCTTCTTTCTGATTTTAGAGGAAATGTTTCCAGTTTTTCTGTATTCAGTATGATGTTGACTTTGGGTTTGTCATATATACCCTTTATCAATGTTGAGGTGAGTTCTTTCTATCCTAATTTCTCCAGAATTTTCACAAGAATGAGTGTTGGGTTTTGTCAAAGGTTTTTTCTGCATCTATTGAGATGATCATGATTCTTGTCCTTAATTCTCTTTATATGGTGAATTACATTTGTTGATTTTGCGAGGGAGAGGTAATTCACACATTGTTGGTGGTATTGCAAATAGTACAACCATTTTCCCAAAAGAAGAATGGAGATTCCTCAAAAACTGGGAATGGAACCACCATAAGACCCAATTATCCCACTCCTTGGTAATCAACCAAAAGAACTAAAATCAGCATCTTATAGTAACACAGGCACATCAATATTTATAGCAGTGCAAGTCATAATACCCAAAATAAGGAGACCAGAATCCTGTCAACAGATGAACAAATAAAGAAAATGTGGTATATGTACACAATGGAATTCTACTCAGCCATAAAGAAAAATGAAATTTTGTCATTTACGGGTAAATGGATGGAACTGGAGAACATCAGGCTAAGCGAAATAAGCCAGACTCAGAAAATCAAGGGTCAAATGTTTTCTCTCATTTGCAGAAGCTAAAGCAAAATAAGAAGTCAGGGTAGATCCCATAAAAACAGAATTGAGATCAGTGGGGTAGAGGGAAAGGATTGAGGGCAGGGAGGATGGATAGGAAAAGGAAGTAACTAGAATGAAATTGACAAAGTTATGTACACCTATGAATGTACCACAGTGAATTGCACCTTTATGTAAAGCATGAAATAAAAATAAATTAATAAATAAATGGAAGACCCATAGAGTAAAGGAAGGAGAACGGAGGGAGGGAAGAGGGGACCGAGAGAGGACATGCTGGGGACTGAAATAGAGCAAATATTATTTCATACATGTATAATTATGTCAAAATGAATCCCACTGTTATGTATAACTATAATGCACTAATAAAACATTTTTATAAAAGAGAAGTGTCAGTGAATTGTGTAAAAGAGGAGGTCTTTGTCCAGAAGTTGAACCAACTTCATTTAAACCCAATTTCCCAAATCTTGGCACTGCTCACACTATGATTATGTGCACTGCCCAGCACAAACACAACCCAAACAACATCTTATCTGATCATGAGACTCTTTACCTCTTCCATGTAACTCCTCTGAAAAATTCAAAATGTCCCATAACTTGAGAGTTTGAGACCCAGACACATTGCATCTCTCAGGTGTAGTGGATAATGTCAAATAGTCACCAGGGACCACATGCTTGACTGAATTGTCTATAATAAATATATATGTAGCTGGGCATGGTGGCACACACCTGTAATCCCAGCAGCTCAGGAGGCTGATGCAGGACGATTGCGAGTTCAAAGCCAGCCTCAGCAATGGCGAAGCACTAAACAACTCAGGGAGAACTGTCTCTAAATAAAATACAAACTAGGGCTGGGGATGTGGCTCGGTGATTGAGTGCCTGTGAGTTCAATCCCTGGTATCAAAAAAATAATAATAATAATACGTGTTTGTGTGTGTGTGTGTGTGTGTGTGTCTACATAGATTATAATCATTCATCATTTATGCACTCCTTAAGCAAATAATTTTTATTCTCAAATAAGTATTGTACTGAAAAATATTTTTTGTTAAAAGACACTAAGAAGGAGCTGAGGGTATAGCTCCTTGGTAGAGAACTTGTCCCGCATGTGTGAAGCCCTGAGTTCCAGCCCCAGCACCAAAAAATGGCAACAATAAAATGTTATTAATTAATAGACTACTGATCAGAGAAAATTTTATCAAAAGGATAACAGGCCCAGGGTGTGGCCTCCACGGCAAGGGAAAGGGACAGAGGAGCTGGGAGTTACAGTCAGGGTTCCAGCTCTCCCACTGGAAAGTGGGGTCACGGATGCCAATTAATTATTAATAAGCAGATAATTAAACACAAAATCATGCATCAGAGTATTGACACAGGGCCTGGTAAATAACCAGGAGTGTCAACTGCCGTGCTGTAGAAGGTTTATACTAACAAACACTCCCTCCCCGCCCCTTCCCTCTCCTCTGTCCCGGCACTGACTCAGGCCAGCCTTTGCTCTCTCTCGTTGGCAGGAACAAAATCCATCTGCCCTTCACCTCTGTTCCAGGGACAGGCAGGCACCAGGGACACAGCAGAGGGTGGCAGAGGAGAGGGAAGCTCTGCACCAAGGCTCACACCCCACACCTCTGCACGTCCACCTGCCTCTCGAGGACAGTGCCCCTCACACACACTTCCATCTGAGCAGGATGCAGCTGACCATCTGACCACTCCCCATCAAGGCTCAAGCTCAGACCCTTCACACACCAGGTGTCCCCCACCCACCAACCCCCCAGACCTGGAAGGAGGCCTTGCTCTTCCTGCAAGGGATCCCCAAACACAGAGGCAGAGACCAGCCCACCACGGGACCCATCCATCTGTGTCTCACCCGCAGGAAGGAACTGAGCAAGCCTCCTGTGTCCATCTGTAGCAGGTTCCCCAAGAAGGGCAGAGGCCGGGGCCCTGGTGGGAGGTTGCCCCGGGCTTTTGGGCGGCCCCTGACCAGCAGAAGAAAGAGGCCTGTGAGCAGAACAAGGGAGAGGAAAACACTGAGCTCCATGGTCCAGGTCTGACCACTGTCCACCAGCAGCAGCCTCAGCTGGACCTTTTATCCTGAGCCTCCTCCCCATTCAGTTATGCAACTCCATCTGCTCCCGCCTCCCTCTCCTCATTGTCCAGGAGAGTGAAGGTAGCAGAGGTGCTGGATGCACACACTTCCTGCTTGGTTGGCCCAGTGACCTACCCCCTCCCTTCCTCTCTACCCCCTCCCTACATGTTGGCAGGGATTCTGTGAAAGAGATACACAGTGCATGGAGGGTGATGCTGTGTGTGTTGTTGCATCTTTTATTCTGTGAGTGTGGGTGTGTTTGGGCATGCAGCTGACCATGAGTTTTGTCTGCCTGTTGATGCTGGCATGCATGTCCATGCCTGCTTGCTACCGTGTGTGCTTGCGTACTTTTGATATGCAAAGGGATGTCTTCTATGCCAACGGACTTTTTTTTTTTCCAGCCTCAGTTTGTTCTCACAGCAACAAACATGGCATGGGGTTTGGAGGCTTCAGTCTTGGAGACAAGGGCAGGGTTGCAAGTCTGTCTTCTTGACCTGGAAATATTTGGGATCTCCCACCTGGGACATCCAGATCGCCCTTCTGGAATAGCCAGCTCTCTCCTCTCTCCTCAGTGGACAGGAGAGTGGGTGGGAGGGCAGCTTCACTCAGCAGGAGACACCATCTCCTCTCCATGGGACACCCAGTCCCTCTCCTGGGCAGGACCCCCAGGGCCACACAGGCATGTCTAGATCTCTATGTCCACAGGCGAATGTTGCCCGTTTTGTGCTCTCTGACCCACAGCTCTCTGTCTTTGGCCAGGTCCACTTTTCGAAGCAGTTGGTTCACAGGCTCAACTGTGCTTTGGTTGAACATGTCCGTCTTGTGCCACAGCTGTGTGTACTGGCACAAATGTTGCCGGATCATCTCCACCCTCTCCACTTCCAGTCGCTCCAGCTCCAAAGTGGTGGTCACCATCTCTTCAAACCACTAGGACTAGGCCTGATTGTAGAGGTCCACACAACACATGAGGTCATCATCAGCCTGTGTGGATTCCTCCGGGCTTTCTTGATGTCCTCCTCCATCTTGTTGCTCAGATTGATCTCCAGCTGCTGGGTCTTCATCTCCAGATCTCTCTGCCACTCTGTGAGGGATTTCCGGGCCTTCTCCACCAATGCATAGCAGCTGGCGAGTTGCTTGCGGAGGTCAGCAATATGGTGGTCACACTTTCTCTTGTCTTTCTTGACGTTCTCATGAAAGTTCATTAGGGGCTTCTCTACCTCGCTGTGCAGCTTGGTGGATAATTTGAGATGAACTTCTGCTTCATCTGCCAGGTCTTCTTCACCTGAGCCCATGCTTCTCCAAGGGAGCCTTCCTCCTGTGCAGCCAACGAGTTCTGAGAGAGCTTAGCCAAGTTCTTTGCATATTCTTCTTTAATCTTTATCCTCTCTCGGACGAATTCAGACATTTCTTTCTGCATTTGTTTGCCCTTCATTTGCTTTTGGAGCAGCAGTTTGAACCCCGCCATGGTGCCACTGCCTTGGGGGGTCTTTCTTATCAACCCAGAAGTAGTCACGGTAGCTCCACTCAGTTGGTTTCAGGCATTGTGTTTGGGTGAGGGAACATCACGCAATTTATCATCTTCTCCGTCACCTTTATTTTCAGAATTATATATTTTGTCTTCATTGCCTGAAGTTCTGTCTTCCAAGTGGTCTCCCCTGTTGGTGCTACTTTCCATTGAATTTTTATTTTGGTTTATTGATTCCTTCATTTCAAAGATTTCTTCTAGATTTCTTCTGAGAATCTTTATCTCTTTCTTTAAGATATCTTCCCTCTCCTGAAACATAGCTCTGATTTCACTCTTTATATCCTCCTTAAAGTCGTGAAGCAGTTTTACTAAGTATATTCTGAACTCCATCTCTGACATTTCTTCTACTGGTTTGTCAATTGAATCTATAATTGGAGCATCCTGGTTTGTTTGGAGTGCTTTATTCCCTTTTTTTGTTTGTTTGTTTTTTCATTTTGTTTGTGTGTCTTCCCATTTAGCCATGGGGATCTGAAGTAGTACATGTTCTACCCTGTAGATTTATAGTGTCCCTGAAGGTTTCCAGTACCTCACAAATTTGGGTTTCAATTTCCATAGGCTCCGCCATGCCGCAGTCCCAAGATGGCTCCTCCAATAGACGTTTTTACACGAAGGAGCTGGTGTGCATTTCTGCATAGGAGTCTGAGTATTCTCAGGTAGAAGTTCTTGCATGTGTGGAGACTTCTATGTATTCATTTGGTTTCACATGTGAAGGGGCTTTTGCATTTGAGTAGGGGAGTTGGTGGTGATGTACATTCCTGTGCATGAGTCTGTGAGCTGTGTGCATCTCCTAGCCCGGTCCTTGTAAAGCCTGCAGATGTTCGGCGTAGATGTCTCCAGGTTCTTCCTTTCACTCTCTGTTCTGTGACAGACACAGGTGGGAGTGATGGGAGAACAGAGGCAAGAGCAAGAGATACAGGACTGGTGTGACCCAGAGGGAGTCGGGTGGAGAGAGAGAGTAAGTCTGAGACCTGGCAGGAGGAGCAGCTGGTCTCCTGGTCTCTGGTGATTCCGACCAGTGCTGGGTGGGTTACCTGTCTGCCTCTGGCTATCTTGCCAGGGCAGGAAATTCTCTGACTCTCTTGCTGTCTCTCTAGCCCTTTAGACCCTGAGCTCCAAGAGTGTGGAGACTGTGTCTTAGTCTGTTTTTCGTTGTTGTTGTTGTTTTCTGTAACTGCATCTCAGAGATTGGGTGATTGATAATGAACAGAAATTTATTTGATTCAGGCTGAAAAGTCCAAGAGCATGGAGTTGCATTTGGTGAGGGACTTCACGCTGCATGGTAACATGGCAGAAGGGCGAGGGAACACGCCTAAGAGAGAAAAAGGTAGGGTCCGAGTCTCTGGATGCCTAACCTACTCCCACAAGAACATTAATCCACTCACAGGACAGAGCCCTCATGACCTTAAATGCCTCTCTTAATAATGTTAGAACAGCAAAATGAGTTTTAGGGGGCACATTCAAACTCTATCAAACTCAATCACTCCACTTTGTCCCCCCTCCTTTGAGAAAAAAAAAAAAGAAAACTCATGTTCTTTTCACATGCAGAATACATTCATTCCCAACAGCCCCAGAGTCCTAACTGGTTGTTCCAGCACCAACTCAAAAGTCCAAAGTCTTGTCTTTGTCACTTAGAGGTTAAGACTCAAGTCATGATTCATCCTGAGGCAAATGAGCCTGTGAGGTCAATAGGAGTTATCCACTTGCAAAATTCAGTCATTCCCCCTTTACACACATGCACTTTCTGAGGTTTCCGTTACCCAGGGTCAGCTGTCATTCAAAAATATTAAATGGAAAATTCCAGAAATGAACATGTCCTATGTGTTAAATTGTGCACCATCCTGAGCCTCCTGCTGTGACACACACCACCCACGTTGCCCTGCCTTGGTGGCTGTGTTCAAGTGACCCTTGCTTTACTCCAAAAAACGGTTCCAAAGTGTAAGAGTAGTGATGCTGGCAAGTCAGAAGGTATGAAGGGTGAAAGTTCTGGACTTTAAGAAGGAAAAGGAAAATAAAATCTCATGTCTAGGTCACTAAGATCTACAGTAGGAACGAATCTTCTAACCATAAAGCAAGAGAAAATGAAATCGTGCCAGTCTTGCTATTGCACCTCAAAATACAAAAGGTAGCCAGGTGTGGTGGCCCACACCTGTGGTCCCAGCAATGCGGGAGCTGAGACAGGAGGATCACAAGTTCAAGGCCAGCCTGTCTCAAAATGAAAAAATAAAAAAGGCTGGAGGTGTAGCTCAGAGGTAGAGCACCCCTGGGTTCAACCTCCAGTACCAAAAAAAGCAAAAGTTAATAAGTACTTACTGAAGATGGAAAGGACATCCACGTTTGTAGAAGGAAGACAGGAAGAAAGACCCTGTTCTGACTGAAGGCAGTGTATTTTACTAGAGAGCACTGAGCCTTTAATGAGGAGCTCAGTGACGGATCCCCTGAAATGAGAGACATTGAGCCCTTTACTGCAAGTGAGAAAGGAGTGGTTCGACAGACTCAGGAGTCAGCTTGAACAGAAAAATCCAAAAATTACTGATGAGGCCACAAGACTCATTGGTGGAGAGGATTTGCCAAAATGCCTGATGAAGAAGTGAGGCCAGACGCATATTTCAGATAGAGCACTAATTTCCAGAATATATAAAGAACTCAAAAAACTCTACACCAAGAATACAAATAACCCAATCAACAAATGGGCTAAGGATATGAACAGACACTTCACAGAAGAAGATCTACAAGCAATCAACAAACATATGAAAAAATGTTCAACATCTTTAGTAATAAGAGAAATGCAAATCAAAACTACACTAAGATTCCATCTCACCCCAATTAGAATGGCAATTATCAAGAATACAAGCAATAATAGGTGTTGGAGAGGATGTGGGGGAAAAGGTACACTCATACATTGCTGGTGGGGCTGCAAATTAGTGCGGCCACTCTGGAAAGCAGTATGGAGATTCCTTAGAAAACTTGGAATGGACCTACCATTTGACCCATCTATCGCACTCCTCGGCCTATACCCAAAGGACTTAAAATCAGCATACTACAGAGATACAGCCTCATCAATGTTCATAGCTGCTCAATTCACAATAGCCAGACTGTGGAACCAACCTAGATGCCCTTCAATTGATGAATGGATAAAGAAACTGTGGTATATATATACACAACGGAATATTACTCAGCTATAAAGAATAATAAAATTATGGCATTTGCAGGCAAATGGATAAAATTGGAGAATATCATGTTAAGTGAGATAAGCCAATCTCAAAAATCCAAAAGATGAATGATCTCACTGATAAGTGGATGATGACACATAATGGGGGGTGGGAGGGGGACAAAATGGAGGAAGGAGGGACTGTATAGAGGGAAAAGAGAGGTGGGAGGGGTGGGGGGAAGGAAAAAATAACAGAATGAATCAAACATCATTACCCTATGTAAATGTATGAATATGCAAATGGTATGCTGTTACTCCATGTACAAACAGAAACAACATGTATCACATTTGTTTACAATAAAAATAAATTTAAAAAAAGAAGTTAAAAAAAAAAAAAAGAAGAAGTGAGACCAGGAAGAAACGCCAACAAATGAGGAATCGGAAGAACTTGTCGAATGGTGTGCAGAGGAAGAGAAAGAAGAAGCTGAAGCAGAACCAGCAATGCAGGCATTACTGAAATTTGTGGACATTTTCAAATTTCACAGACATTAAAGGACAATGCTGATGAAATGCAGCACTGAAGTCACCCATGTGATCAACAAACTGACAATGTCTGCAGCAACACTGATGAGTTAAAAAATAAATAAATAAAAGAGTTGCAACTTTTTTCTTTGTGCATGTGATACTGGGGATTCAATCCAGGGCCTTATACATACGAGGCAAGTGCTCTACAACTGAGCTACGCCCCCAGCCCTTTTAATTTAATTTTTTTTTGGAGGGGGGGAACACGGTCAGGCTAAGTCGCCCAGGTCATCCCCAAATTTGTGATCCTCCTGCCTCCACCTCCACAATATCTGGGATCACAGGCATGTGCCATCAAAACAAGCAACTTCCACTTCTGATTATCACGTTCCTCATGTTCCTCCCAAAGTTCTGTCAAGGAAAGACATTTCAACTGTCAAGGGTCCCCAAGCATCAACTTCATCTGCTCCTGGCATCCCACCTTCAAAGTCATCATGGCTCGATGATGCAGGATCACCCGGAGCAGAGGGTCCCTCCAACGCACCATCCGATCGACAGGAGCCTGAGGTCACATCACAACTCCTTGTTGTACACCTGACTTCATCTCATCACGTAGGCACTGTAACAGCTCACGTCACAAGAAAGGTGAGTGCAGGCGGGGCACCCAGGCGCACGCCTGTGATCCTAGGGGCTCAGGAGGCTGAGGTAGGAGGATCGTGAGTTCAAAGCCAGCCTCAGCGAAAGTGAGGCACTAAGCAACTCAGTGAGACCCTGTCTCTAAATAAAATACAAAATAGGACTGGGATTGTGGCTTAGTGGCCAAGTGACCCTGAGTTCAATCCCCGTACCCACCCTCCCAAAATAAGTAAGTAGAAGCGGAAGACAGAAGAGAGGGTCAGAGAGAGATGAGACTCTCTTCTTTCAATTTGAATTTGCATTAAAAATTCATTTGAGCCAAGTGTGGTGGTGCATGCCTGTAATCCCAGTAACCAAAGCTGAGGCAGGAAGATCATGGGTTCAAAGCCAACCCTAGCAACTTAGTGAGCCCCTAAGCAACTCAGCAAGAACCTGTCTCAAAATAAAAAATAAAAAGTGTTAGGGATGTGGCTCAGTGGTTAAGCAACCCTGAGTTAAATCCCCAGTACCAAAAAAAAAAAAAAAAAAAAAAAAACTTTTTCATTTGAATTTACATTCTAGAAGAAGGTTCAGGGAGATACAATGTCATTGGTTTTAAAGGTGGAGGAAGGTGTCCATGAGCCAAGTAATGCATGTGGCTCTAGAAGCTGCAGAAAAGGCAAGGAAACAAATTCTTCCCTAGAATCTTCAGAAAGGAACATAGTCCTACTGATACCTTGTATTATGATTTGGATCTGGAATGTTCCCCAAAGAATCATGTGTTGAAGGCCTGGTCCACAAGGCAGCAGGGTTCAGAGGTGGGGCTCTTGGGAAGTGATTGGCTCTTGAGGGCTCTGATCTCATCAGTGGATTAATCCATTGATGAATTAATAATTTGATGACATCAATGGGAGGTGGTGGAAACTTTAGGGGGTGTGTCCTCACTGGAGAAAGTAGGTCACTGGGGTGTACTCATGGAGAGTATTTCTTGTCCCTATTCCCCACCACCCCACTCTACCTCCTGGCTGTCGTAAGCTGAGGAGCCTTCTTCCGCCATGACGTCCTACCTCACCTCAGGCCCAAAGCAGTGGAGTCAGCCAACCGTGACCTGAAAACTCTCAAACCATGAGCCCTAATCAAACTCCCCTCCTTTAAGTTGTTGCTGTCAGGTATTTTGGTCACGGCACTGAAAATATGATTTTAGACCCGGGAGTCCCATGACATGCTTCCAACTTCCAGAACTGTAAGGTGATAAATTTGTGGTAATTTTTTACAGCAGTAATGGAAAACTCACACAGCCTTCCTTCATTACTCTCTACAACGGGTTGTAGCTTTCAATGTACAAGTGTTTTGCACTGTTTTGTCAGATTCATTCCTATATCATATATTTGATGATATAATAAATATTATTTTTAAATTTCCCATTCTGATTCATTGATACAATAAAAAATACACTTCTTTTTTTAGTATTGGTTTTGAATCTTGCAACTCCAGTAACCCCACTTACTACTTCTTTTTCTTTTTTTTTCTTTTTTTTTTTTTTTTTTTGCGGTGCTGGGAATTGAACCCAGGGCCTTGTGCTTGTGAGGCAGGCTCTCTACCAACTGAACTATATCCCCAGCCCCCCACTTACTACTTCTAATGGGTTGGGTTTTTTTTTTTTCTTTTACAAATCTGATTAGATTTTCCACATAAGAAATCATATGGATGAGGTTGTTCCAGCCCATGTGGTGCTCAGAATTCTGCATGCGATCTGAGTGTACAACCACAGCTCTTTTCACCACTGTCCAGGTGCCCAACCTCTTGTCTCTGCTGTGTTGCCAAAAACATTCCTTACTGACAAAAAGAAGCTGGACATAAGGAGAGAGCTGTCCATTATGAGAGTGGATTTCAATGTTCTTCTAAAGAACAATGAGGAAACAAAGAACCAGAGGATAAAGTCTACCTTGCCAACCATCAAATTTTGTTAGACAACAAGTCAGTTGTCCTTAGAAGTCACCTAGGCTGACCTGACTGTGTCTCCAGGCCTGACAAATACTCCTTAAGTTGCTTCCCAACTTAAATCTCTGCTGGGTAAGAATATTCTGTTCTTTTTTAAATATTTTTTTTAGTTGTCAATTAATCTTCTATTTTACTTATTTATTTATATGTGGTGCTGAGTATTGAACCCAGGGCCTCACATGTGCCAGGCAAGCACTCTAACACTGAGCTACAAGTCCAGCCCCAAGAATATTCTGTTCTTGAAGGACGGCGAACACCTAGAAGTGGAGAAAACCCATGCTAACCCAGGCACCCTTCTGGAAAACCTTCATCTTCAGATAGAGAAAGAATAAGGATAAGGTCAAACCACCCAGAATAGAATCTTTCCATGCTTCATGTTCCAAAGGGGGGGCGGACATCTATGCCAATGATGTTTTTGGCCCTGTTTACTTAATGTGTGGTTTCAGGGAGAAGCCAATCTGCTACAAAAGGCTAGTGGGGTTTTGATGAAGAAGGAACTGATCTACTTTTCCAAGGTTTCATAAAGGCTAAAGAAATACTTCCTGGACATCCCAGCAGAGCAAAAATCGTAACCAAGATTCATTGATCAATAATATGCTGGACAAAATCAAAGAGGTTCTTATTGATGATGGAAGGGTTTTCACTTTCCTCATCATGCTCAACAACACAGAGATTGGCATTTCTCTGTTTGATGATCATCAAAGACTTAATGTCCAAAGCTGGAAAAAATGGTATGAATATTAACTTACCCAATGACTCTGTCACTGCTGGCAAATCTAATGAGAATGCCATGATGGCCGACCCACCACGTCCCCTGGCATGCCTACTAAGTGGGTGGGCATGGACAGTGGTCCTGAGAAGTATGCTGAGGCTATGGCTTCAGCTAAGCAGATTGTGTGGAATGGACATTTGGTGAATATGTGACTGTGAAGCTTTGAACTGGGGAACCAAAGACCTCATGGACAGGAGATAAAAGTCACTTCCAGAGGCTGTGTCACCACCATAGGTAGTGGACACTCTGCCCACTTTCTGTGCCAACTGGAACATATAGACTAAGTCAGTCATATCAGCATTTATGAGCCCATTTAGAACTTCTGGAAGGTAAAGTCCTTCCTGGGCGGATGCTTGCAAGCAAACAGTAGCACGTTTTGGTTTCTGTGAACAGCTCCAAAGTCAATTTGATCTTTTCTGTGTCTCCATGTGACGAATTCAATGCGTGGCCAAGACATGCAACACCAGGAACCCTTCAACAGTCACACAGCGTCTCCATTCATCTTTCCTGCACCCTGTATTTACCTACTTTCCTCAAAATGCCATTTACATTTCTCAGTGACTCAACCACTTTGCCTGTTACATGAAAACTAAACTGTGCTAGCTTATTCTCTTTTAGAAGAAGTTTATTCTGATAAGCTTTGCCACCATTTCATTAAGCAATGAAGGTGTTCCTTGTTGGGGAAACTAAGTCGTCTGTGGTTCACAGTTTGGTTGTGGTTTTGTTTTGGTTTTACTTCCAGGTTTCCATTCTGCAAACCTTCCATTCCTTTCATTTATTACTTTTATTCCTTTTTCTTGCTTTATTGCACTGCCTAGACCACCAGTGCTATCGTGAAGAAGAGTAGTAAAGCAGACATCTTTGACTTTCTTCCAATCATTTGCCATTAAATATGATATTAGCTGCAGGTTTTTTTTTTCATAGATGCCTTTTATCAGCTTGAGAAGTTTCCTTCATTCCTAGTTTGCTTTATAACTTATCATGTCTTTGCATTCAAGTGTGTTTCTCATAGGCAATATATAATTGAGTATTGCTTTTCTTTTTCTCCAGTCTACCATATTTTAATTTGAGTATTTAGACAATTTGTATCTAATGTTACTTAAGTCTATGTGTAACTTCTTTGCCCCATCTGTTTTATCTTCCATTTTTCCTCTTATTTTTGCTTTAATTTACATTAAATATTTTTCATGACTTCATTTTCTAACTTGGAAAATGGATCATAGAATCTCTCTTTGTTTTGTTATATTTGTGATTGCTATAGGATATTCTCTATATATGTTTAACCTATTATTTATTTTTATTATTCCATCTCCTCATTTGGCCATACTAAATATAACACTTTTGGTGAGTGAGTGAGTGAGTGAGTGTGTGTGTGTGTGTGTGTGTGTGTGTGTGTGTTTGGCCACTTTAGGGTTCATAGTACACAACTTATCAAGGTCTGAATTTAAATAATATCATGCCACGTCACATATAATATCAGAACATTATAATCTTATACCCTGAAGCTTTGGGCTATAATTGTCATACATTTTACTTATTCATATGCTATAAACCTCACCTTCTGTTGTTACTATTTTTGTTTAAGCAACTATCTTTCTTAAAAGTTTAATAAGGAACAATCACACATATATTTAACTGTCAATTCTAGTGCTCTTCATTCCTTTGTGTTGATATTAACATCTGGTACTATTTTCCTTCTGACTGGAGAACTTCAACAATTCTTGCAGTGCAAGTCTGCTAGCAATGAATTACTCAAATGTTTGTATATCTAAAAACATCTTTATTTTGACAGTTTTTTGAAAAATTTTTGCTGGATATAAAATGCTAGGTTGATAGATTTGTTATTTCAGTACTTTGAATATGTTACTCCACTGTTTTCCCTCTTTCCCTGTTTCTATGAGAAACCTTCTAGCATCCTTATTTTTATTTTTCTTTGCTTAATGTGGCTATTAAGTTTTTTTTACACTGATTTTGAGAACTTCAATTATGACACATCTTGGTGCACTTCTTCATCTCTCTTATACATGATGTTCCCTAATATTCATGTAACTATGCATTTATACTTTTCACGAAACTCGAAAATTTTTCCACCTTCAAGTCTTCAAATATTTTTCTGTGCCTACCTCTCACTTTTTTCTTTGGGGGATTCAGTTTGTACATATGTGAGGCAACTTGATGTTATCTCAGAGTTCACTTGTGCTCTTTATTTTAATTCTCATTTCTCTCCATTTCACTTAGAAAAATTTCTATTGCTATGACATCAACTTCACTAATCTTTTCTTCAGCAATGTTTAATCTGCCATGAATCCCATCTAGTATATTTTTCAGCTTACGTACTAGATTTTTCATCTCTAGAAGTTTTGAGTCTTCCATATTTCTACATAACTCTTTGAAATAATAAAGTTATAAAACCTGTTTTAATGTTTTATCTCCTAACCCTAACATCTGTAACTTTTTTTATTGCTGTTCTGTTTTGCTTTGTTGTATGTCTGTTTGTTTTAGTTCTGAAGACTGAACCTAGAGGCACTTTACCACTGAGCCATATCCCCAGCCATTTTTATTTTTCATTTTGAGTCAGCACCTTGCTAAGTTGCCTGAGACTTGTTAAGTTGCTGAAACTGTCCTCAAACTTGCAATCCTACTGCCTCAGTCTCTGGAGATTCTAGGATTACAGGCATGTGCCACTGTGCCCTGCTCTGTATTGGTTTTGACTAATTCTTTTCCTCCTCATTTGGGCTCATATTTTTCTGCTTCCTTGCAATACACTGATAATTTTTGTTGAATTTCAGATACTGTGAATTTTACCTTTTTAGGTGCTGGATATTTGTAGGCATATAAATATTCTAGAGCTTTGTTCTGAAATACAGATAAGTTACTTAGTAACATATATTCACCTCTTGTGTTTCAGATTTGTTCAGTGAATTTTGATAAATGTTTAGTCTACAATTAATTATTCTCAATCACTAGACAAGACTGCCCTGCATCACAATGTCCCATAAATCATGAACTTTGTTCAGTCTGGCTGATAGCAACAGACATTATCCTGACCCTATGTGAGCAACTGGAACAGCTTCCTCCAATCCTCTCAAGGTTCTTCCCCTCACCTCAGGTGATCTCCTCACATGCACCAACCACTTTTCAGCTACACACTCTACAGAATCCTCTGAAGATCTCACAATTCCCTCCCTGTGCAGCTCCAAACCCACACTCTGTCCTGGGAATCTAGCTGCCTCGGTCCATAAAGACTCCACTTCTCCTCTCAGTTCAGGGAGTGCCTTGGGCTGCACTGGGTTCCTCCTTCCTGCACTGAAGCCTGGAGGGCCTGCTAAGGCCACTACCTGAGGCTGTTACGGGTTCCTCTCTTTGGTTACCCCTTCCTCAGGGACCGCTGACCTAATTGCCTGATGCCCTGTGCCTTGAAAACTGTTTTTGCATACGTGGTTTTCGTTGTCTGGTTGTTTCTGTGGGAAGGTTGGTCTGTCACTGTGACTTCATCTTGGCCATAAGATACCATTCATTTGCATCTGTGTGGAGGTGTGGTGTGTCCTCCTCTGTGTGTTGGCTCTGCTTGTCCTGTGTGTGTGTGTGTGTGTGTGTGTGTGTGTGTGTGTTTCCTGGTCTCTGCTGATGATCCATTTCTTTCTCCTTCACTTCTCCTCTTCTGGGACCAACATAGACTTTTCTCTCCCTATATCTGTGTGTCTCACTATCTAAGTGGTTTTTTTTTTTGCTTTCTCTCTCTCTCTCTCTCTCTCCCCCCCTTTCCTCCCTCTCTCTCCCTTGCCTTCTTTCCCTTCTTCCCTCCATCTTGCTCTGTATCTCTTCTTTCCTACTCTCTGAGCTCCAGGAGTAGAGTTGGGTCCAGTGTGATTGAATCCCACCACATCGATTGGTTGGTCTCTGTCACTGTGAGTCTGCACCATCCCTGTCCCAGACAGGGGTCAGGTCCTAATTATTCAATATGTGAACAAAAGACTATCTCAGCCTGTTTCTGGGTCTCTCTCTCTCTCTCTCTCTCTCTCTCTCTCTCTCTCTCTCTATCTATCTATCTATCTATCTTTTAAAATAGGGAGACAGCATCTTACTTGTAAACCCAAACAAACCACTTGCCACCACCAAAGATCCTGATCTAGGAGATAGGGGTGGATGAGAATGAGGCAAAATGTTTTATGCGAGTCTGAAAGTCCAAGCTTCCAGACCCTGCCTCGCCCCAGCCTCCCCTGACCAGGAGGAGGGGCCACAAAGTGCACCCTGTGTGCTCCTGACCTGGGAGAGGTGCCACCATGGACTTTCCTGACCTCAGGACCTTGCTCCTGCTGGGCTGAGTCTTGTGGCATTGGGCTTGGGTCCTCATTCTAACCCCAGCTTTCATCAGAGAAATTCACTGAGTCTTCACCCTTTCCAGGAAGTATTGATATTTTCCTGTTTTGTAGATGTAGAGAGTAAAGAAGAGAGAGGTTGTCCAAGTTCATTCAGTGGGTTGAAGCTGTACTGCCCAATATGGTAGCAAATTTGCTGCACATGGTCATTCAACACTTGAAATGTGGTCTGATTAAAGAAATTTAAATTTAATTTAATTTTAAATATTGATACTCAATTCAGCTACTGGAAAATGTCTAAGTATGTTTGAAACAACTGAAGTGGTTGAATGATTTTTTTTTCAATCGTGAAGCATATAAACACTAAATACTGGGCTGGGGATCTAGTTCAGTTGGTAGAGTGCTGGGTTCAATCCCCAGCACTGAAAAAAAAAAAAAAAAAAACTAAATACAGATCAAGTATTTCTAGCTGGGCATGGCAGTACATAAAAATTCAAGAGACCAGTTGGCAAGGAAAGCATGCTTATTCAAAGCCGGCTTTGAGAAAGATGAAGATTTGATCCAGAAAGAACTTTGGCCTCCTCCAAGTCAGCCAGCAGGAATCCAGACAGGTTCCCTGGGCCTGCCTCCCTATTATACAAGGGCAGCTCTCTTGGGGAGTTGTCCTTGGCAGAGTCCTGCCCTAATCCTTTCACAGTCCCTCCCTTTGGGCCTGGCTTTCTAAATTCTAAAGCAAAGCCTTGCCTGGATGGTAATGGGAACTCCTGAATAATCTTCCCACAGAGGCATGGAACCCAGAAGGCTGATGACCTTCATAAAACCCCTCCTTAATCTTAGTACCAACACAAAGTGCGTCTCTTGTTGTGAGATTTAATTAACTTGATGTCTGTTTTGAGAAAACACAGGATTAGCCATGGTCAAGGTCCATTTCCAAGTTCTGATGAGAGAGGGAAGAGGAGATACGCCCCTAGACGGCAAAGATCTCGCTGGCATGTAGCCTCACTGCCCACTGTCTACCTGTAATTCCTTTTCCTCTCTATAAAAGCCCTTGTACCTCTGAGTTCCCCAAGATGGAACTTTGAGGCCGGAGTCCCTCTATCTTCTACAGAATGCCATCACTGGAATAACCCTGAATCCATCCTACCACCCCTCATCTTCTGAATATTGGTCTTAGAAAAGGGGACAGTGTGGACCTTAAATTGTGGTAACCCTGACCCTGCAGCTAAAGGGCCCTTAAAGCCCTGTGCCCACCAGACCAGACCCCACTCCTACCCTCAGTCATTTTGTGCTGCTAAAGACTTTTAAAGCTTCCAGGTGGAGTTTGCATCTGTGAAAGTGCTTGTTTTTATATGTAAAAGGGTGCTTTTATTATTTTTTTTAATTTTTGACAGCTTTACCAAGCAATAAATGACAAGCAGTACACTGTATGTAATCAAAATGTACAATTTGGTAAGTTTAGATATATCGTCCACACAGAGAATGACAGTCATCAAGAATAACTCTGGGCTCAGTAGCACACAGCTATAATCCCAACAATTTGGGAGGCGGAGGCAGAAGGATCACATGTTCAAGGTCAGCCTGGGCAACTTAGCAAAACCCTGTCTCAAAATAAAAAATAAAAGGAGTTATCTGCCCTTTGTCTCACAGACCACAGGAGTGAAGGCAATCACACTTGGGGGCGGGTCCCTGCAGGTCAGAGAAATGACTATCTCCCAAGGCTACAAATGAATTATGACTCCTGCCACAACTGGATGTAGCCTTTGTGTCCCCTCTTTAAAAGCTATTGTTTATCACAGAAGTCAGAATCACAGCCTGTGGGACAGGAGTGTTTCCCTTGTGCTACCAAAGCAATTAAACTTCTTTTTCCTTTTTGTCAAAACTTTGTCCTCATTACTGAATCATGACTGGGGACAAGGACCAAGCTTTCAGTATCAAATTTGGTGACCTGGATGTTATGGGGTGCAACTTAAGAACAGACCGATCACACTGAGAAGTCCAAATTTGAGAGTCTTTATTAAGCCAGCCAGCTGACTGTCTCACACAATGCCCAAAAAAATGGCTATTGGGAGAACAGCCCTGACCACAGGGTTGTAGGGGTTCTTATACCAAAAATCACATTAATCATAAGTGTCTGTTGCTATGATCCGAAATTACAAACTAACATCATGAGATCATCGACAGAAGGGGAAGTGGGTCAAAATGACCCTTACCTAAGTACAAACTAAAGAATGGTTACTAACATCCACACAATCACTGTTCACATGGTACATTGTTTAGGAGCAATAAGAATCAAAAGAGAGCAATTCTTTACTACACAGGAGTTGCCATTGTATATTATTCAACATGTCACACCAAGTAACTGATGATGGGCACAGAGGCGGGGTGTTCCCATGGGAGAAACTTATTTCCTACATAACATGGAGTTTTAGAGCAAAATGGAGTCTGTTTAGTCATTTCTCTTAGAGTCTGGCCTACAACATTCTCATGGAGCCAGATCTGTCAGTCCATCACATTCCCCACTGCTTTTTTGTACATAATCAAATCATTGATTCATTATTAGTGTAAGAGAAAAAACATGATTAACATTTTTTCAGTCTTATCTTTAGACAGTGGTTGGGGTCTCTGAGGGCTGTCCATTTTTCTGTTGTCTTAACTCAAATGTGATGAGTCCATGTTGTGAGTACAGTCCCTTCCATTTCAGCCGGGTGTTAGTCCTTTCCGGAACAATTTGATGTAGACATAGTCTTTTGACTGAAATGGGTGTTGGAAATCAGTGGTCTCTTGGGGCTGGTTCTCTCATAAGTTGAACCTGTTGGAGAGACTTAACAACAGGTTAGAACAGGAACAGGCTCTTGGTAAGGGTGGAGGGAGGGCTCTGGAAGCATTAACATTTTAATCTCTCAGAGGTCATTTACTTCCAACTTTCTGGTCCCAAACTGGCCCTTATTTTTGGGATTTAACACAACTTACCTATCTATATTGACTGTCTTTTTAAAATTTTTATTATTACCCCTCTAATTTTAGGGACTTTTTACTGCTGTAAGGAAAAAGGGCGATGACCACTCTTGCTGCTTCGAGCAGAGAGGGGGTTATGTGGGGTGGGGTAAGCAGTAAAAAGTTCCTTTTTAGGAATTGGATCTTTTTAGGCATAAAAGTCTTGTTTTATGAAAGAAACAAAAAACCATAAGTACAAAATAAATAGCATCTGAAACATGTCAATGAATATCATGAAGATGATAGAAATTAATAATCTCTTACCAGGAGGTAGAAGAGCTGAGACGTTGTTCCCATAAAAAGGCCTAACAATGTCTAACAAGGCTGGAGAGGATAAGGCCTCAATTGTAAGTGTTAACACTGTCAGAGTTATCAGAAATGTAAGCACAACATTTAGTTAAGTTACTTAATGTCACCTGATTTTTATAAAATATCTTTTTACTGGCATGATCTTTTTGTTTAGTAGAGATCCCTTTATTTTTGTTACTTAGGGCTAGAGAATCATACCAGCAAACATGATTAAGTCTACCTATATCAGAGGTTAGGATGATCTGCAGGCCTTAAACTGACTGAAAACTTATAACTCTGGCAGTTTCTCTTGATAGTTATCAGGCACTTTTGTCTAAGAATATTTTTTGCTACCTCTAGTTTTACTTAAAATGTCCAAGAATGACTGTGTTTTCATTTTAACTGTTTTTGCTAGGTGTTTAAGATCAAGCTGGTAAAATTGACCTTGTTCCTATCTGCTGTTAAGTCAGCTGACTTCCCACAGGGGTCACTCTTGGGGAACTTGAGAGCAGCTTCTTAGCTCCTTTAGTGCCATTCACCTGGTAGGGTCTCCTTGATGAGGTGGCTTCCTTTGGAAGCATTAGGGATGTCTCCCTGTCCCAAGGACCCTCCTCTGCAGCAAGTGCACTGATTGATTTTTCATCCTCTAGTGATCTCATTAATCTCCCTGATTGGAAGGTCGTGTGGTCCAGAGTTGTAAAGCTCTTAGAGAAGTTCTCTTGTTCCCTGGGTTTAGGCTGACTCTGAGGGCAAGAGCCAAATATTGATTCTCTTGACCCCTTTATTTCAATCTCAATTTTTAAGTTTTGATCTTAAACATCCAGCAAGTCAGTTTCACCAGTCATACAGTAAGAGTACTGGGTTTTAACTTTAATGTCTATGACTTTATATTTACCAACTTTTATTAAACTGAGGTCTATATTATCTGTCCTATAGGTGATGGCTTATTATTTCAAATTAATTTAGATTGTTCTTGAAGCAGTAACTCTGTAAAACATTAATCAGTCAACAGTTACAGAGTTTACAAGGAAAATACAAAATGGAATTAACAACAGTAAAAACATATTTAGTTGTATAATAGCTATCTTAAATTTTGACTGAGCTATATATTATATCCCCTGTTTGAGATTACAGTAGTTTTACAATAAAAAAACAATCTTTTGAATATAATTTTAAGTGAACTGAAGTCTGATTTATTTTGGAGCCACTGTAACATGTAGTAAGGTGGGAGGCAGAACCTTATCTCAGGTAAGGCAGGGCTCTTCATAAATATATGAATGTTAGTTAACACAGTATTGTTAATGATATTACACCTAAAGTATAAATCAAAGAAAGCTGAGAGAGCTTTAATTTTCCTTTTGTGTAGTAAAGTGGCAAAATGTTTTTCCTGTTTCATGATATTAACCTTTAAACAGATTAGACTCTCATTATCTTTTAACATAAGGTTCAGGTCCAGTTACAGAACACTAAATGATATAAATAAATCCCCAATAAAATTTCTTATTCTGGTAAGTTTAAAATTACCATTACAACTTTAGGTTGGAGAACACCAGCTTGATAAAATGTTCTTTTGAAACTTTTAAAGACTTGTACACCTGGAAGATATGAACACATGTAGTATATAAATAAGAGTAATAGAATCATATTTACATTGATGTTTTTATATTAACCATGTTTAACTTTTAAAGAAAATTTAGACTTTGTAATGTAGTACAATACTCTAACAGTTGCTGTTTAACCAGAGTTGTATAAACCCCCAATTTTTAAGACTAGTTGCTCTAGAGAATAAAACTTAACAGACACAATGTTAAGAGTAAATTAATATTTTAAGAAGTATTGGTCATTTCAGCATATAGACTGAACTTTGGTTTATATCAGTACATTAATATTTGACCTTAGGAAAAACCTTGAATAGTTTTAACTATTGTGTTACTTACATATACACATAAACTTTTTAAAATTTACTCTTAATTTACACTTTTTTAATCTCTTAATTAGACCCTCTTACTGTTCACTTAGCTGTATTATGGTTTTATTCTATCACATAAAGACATTTTTATCTAGAAAAATTTTTATTAAATATATTTTTATATTTAAAACCTTGTAATGTTTTAATCTGTTGATCCCCTTTTTAAAATTTATATTTTGAAACAACCCTTATAAATTTCTGAATTCAGATAAATTAGTCCATTTTAATCTGATGAAATATTTTGTTACTTATAGAACTCTATTTAAATATAGTTGAAACTTTTGGACCCTTTATATAGAATAATACCTGTTAAGACTTTTAGTAATCATGTTTTTAATGATAACATGAAGTAAATTTAAACCCTTTTTTTATTTACCAATTTATGAAAACACCAAAAATGTTTTAAGTATGTTACCCTGTGGAATTTAAGGAGTTAAGAGTACTTGATGTTACATTTAACAGTTAGCATTTTAACTTTTTAAACCAATCAGATGTCTCTAACAAACACATCCACGATCAATCCCATATATGTTAAATCTAATTAAGTTATTTTTTAAAAGTCAAGTTATCACAGAATTGTATTGAGCCATATCAGTCATTTCTTTCCTATTGAAGAAAAACCTAAAAACAATGGATATTAGACATTTTATAAAATTAACATTTTATTTATTTTTTGACCACCTGGAAACAAAACTGTTAGTAACTTGAAAGCCATATTTTTGTTTACCCAATTTAAAAACCTTTTAAATCATGTGAATCAAAAATATTTGGGTATGCCTTTACTTTATGTACAAACAGAGAAACAACATGTATCCCATTAGTTTACAATAAAAAAAAATAGAAGGAGAAAAAGGAGGAGGCAGAGAAAAAAAAATTTGGATCCATTTTTTTTATTTTAATTTATGAGCTCACATGTCAACTTTGGTACCAAATATATGTAGACATGACAATACACCGGTGTACATATATACAAAATAAACAGAAGGACAAAGGCCTTATAGCTTATTTTTTAAACCCATTAGATTGAGAGTTAACCCTTGTAAACTGGCCTCTGAATGAAACAGAGCATTAAGAAAACTTTATATTTGGATAAAATAGGTCTGATTAAAAATTAACCTAGGTACACCAGATCAAAATTATGAACTCAAAAACAATAGAATTTTAAATCTTTTTGGCCTCCATCCTGAGATGAAAAAGAATTAAGAGAATATAGACAAGGTTATGCCCTATCCCTTCCTGAAGGAGTTTCCCGAAGAGACAGCAAGGGAGTTGCTTCCATTGGTCTCCTGGGAGAGCCCCCTCAGGTTGGGATCTTGTTCTAAACTGGTTTTCCTGGTCTCTTGGATAGCAGCCATCAAAATTTTAGCCTGGCATTTTGGTGGACCAACTCCAGTAGTTAGAAGTTTCTATTGGCAGCAGTTTACATTTTAATGTAAGCTTTAGTGAACATGGTTAAAAATCCTTTTAACCATTTTTTCCCCAAATTTGACTATAAAACATTTGATCAAGATATTCAGGCTGCCCAAAGAAAATTTGGTGGACCCCTGAGGGGGCCATCTGACCTTGAAAGTTGGTCATTCTCTCTCACAGAATTTAGAGAGAGAAAAGACATTGATTGCAGAGGGTTCCGTAGTCCCTGCCTCTCTTCTGGAATTCCTGGAAGTGAGTTAACATGCACTGGAGGGGAGCACATGACTGACGTGAGGGAGACTGACCCATGCTTACACTTAAAGGCAACAGAAAAAAACAGGAAAGGACAAACAAACACAGAACAGATAAGACACCAAAGACACAGACAAGTGGCCACTCCAGATTCCAGACCAGAGGGACTGAGCAAAGTCTTGCCAGTCCCGGACTCAGGAAGTAATGCTGCGTCCAGCCTTCCTCAGAGTCCCCAGAGGCGGATCCGCCAGAAACAGACTTACCGGTCCCCCAGGGGTGCAGAAACAGGTGACTCTCTTGGAGAATTTAGTTCAGTCCTGGGGCGGGGCTCCACAGACCGTGCAGCCTGGGGCTGAGGAACGTCCCTCAGAGGCCTTCCCCTAGGAGCAATGCTATGGCCTCTCCCCTCCGCAGGCGTTTCCAGGTCAGTGGTGAGCGGTGATTGCTCACCAGGCAGCGAGGATCTCGCTGGGGCCACCAAATGTTGTGGGGTGCAACTTAAGTACAGACCGATCACCTCTGAGAAGTCCAAATTTGAGAGTCTTTATTAAGCCGGCCGGCTGACTGTCTCACACAATGCCCAAAAAAATGGCTATTGGGAGAACAGTCTCGACCACAGGGTTGTAGGGGTTCTTATACCAAAAATCACATCAATCATAAGTGTCTGTTGCTATGATTCGAAATTACAAACTAACATCATGAGATCATCAACAGAGGGGGAAGTGGGTCAAAATGACCCTTACCTAAGTACAAACTAAAGAATGGTTACTAACATCCACACAATCACTGTTCACATGGTACATTGTTTAGGAGCAATAGGAATCAAAAGAGAGCAATTCTTTACTAATAGGAGTTGCCATTGTATATTATTCAACATGTCACGCTAAGTAACTGATGATGGGCACAGAGGTGGGGTGTTCCCATGGGAGAAGCTTATTTCCTACATAACATGGAGTCTCAGAGCAAAATGGAGTCTGTTTAGTCATTTCCCTTAGAGTCTGGCCTACAACATTCTCATGGAGCCAGATCTGTCAGCCCATCACACTGGATGGAACCCAAGGGTGTCCTTTGTATGGCCTTCTTGGGCAGGGCCAGCACTCTGAAAAACCAATTCCATGCCAAGGATGCAAGGTGTTTGGTGAGCTTGTTGAGAGCTGATCACTGGAGAATGAGGAGATGGGGAGAGTTTGCGTTGGGTTGAAACAGAGGAACTGCTCCTTTAAGTAAAGGGAGCACTGAGAGACCATCCAGCAGCTGCTGAGGCTCCTTTTGCCTCAGGGAACTCCTGCTTTCTCTCCCTGAATGGTACATGTTGCTCCACCAGTTCATCTACTTTGAGAAAAAGAAATTGAATGCAGTAAAGTTGCGACACCTAGACAATCTGGTAAGCCCCCCTGGTGTGCATGCCGAGACCCTCGATTCCACACATCTGGTCCCTCTCCATGAGGACATTTTTGGTACCATGGATGTGGAGTCACAGTTAAGTGGCAGTAGAGAACCTAAGTGAATTTTTTTTCCCATTTGGTATGTCTGTTTCAAAGGCTTCCATCTATCAGCCCTGGTTTTGGGTTCCCTCTGGTTGTCTATCTCTTTGTTTTTGTTCGTATCTGTTACTGGTCCTTTAAGACATGGGCAATGCTGTGTTGATCCCACCAGTAGTCTCTTGGGGAAGATCTTGTTAAATAAGGCACATCCAGCTATAAGCCTATGACTGTAACACAGTCTGGCTGTTTAATGGTGTTCTGAGGTATTGTACAACCCTGCAGTTGGATTGGTCTATCAGAGGTCAGGTGAATGGAAAAAAGTCTGTAGGTGCCGGAGTTTATGCAGTTGCATGATAAGGAGTTCGAATAGGCAGAAACTAAGTTGATGGTGCAAAACAGACACTGTCACTGGTGTGCAGGGATAGCAGGACACAAGGAAAAAAAAGTTTTAAAAGATTTAAATCCTCTTAACACATTGCCAGCAGGCCCAGCACTGCTTCTCAGCCTGGCCCCAAGCAGCCTCAGGTCACCCCACTGCGGATCAAGAACAGTCGCCCTGGGCTGGGGGAAACCAGAGCAGCTGCCTGGGCTGTAGAGAAATGAGCAAAGAGGAATGGGCCTCTGCCCTGCCCCGCAGCCTCCTTTGCTGGAGGGTGGGGATGGGGCAAAAGGGACATGGCAGTGGATGTCAGCTGTACAGACAGAAGCCAGGAACAAGAGATGGTTTTGTGGGTCTTGGGAAACGTCAGAATTCTGCCATATTTGGGTTCCTAATTCTGAACTAATACTCAAACCCCTACATAAGACCTTAAAAGAAACAGAAATAGAACTTTTGATTTGGATCCCAGAGTGCCAAGCTGCCTTTGAGAAGTTAAAACAAAGTCTCATGACTGCCCCTGCCCCAGGCCCGCCTGACTTAAGAAAGGAGTTCAGACTAGCTGTGCAGGAGGAACAAGGTCCAGCCTGTGGGGTTCTCTTACAGGCATTTGGGAGACATGTCACGACCAAGCTGTCAAAACAGCTTGACCACACAGCTAAAGGGGGACAACTGACTGACTGCTGGGAGGGTGGGGTTATACCAGAACATTCTACTAGACAATCCAAATGTCAACCTTAAAACTATGCACACCTGAAATCCAGCAGGCCTCTCGCCAGCAGATAATAGTGCGCCAATACAACATTACTGCTCAGAGATCTAGGAGACTGCTTAGCAGATTAGATTTGCTAGATCAGCCTATCACTGAGCCTGCCTGGGACCTCTGCACTGGCAGGAGCAGCTTCATAGACAAGGGTCAGCAGATAGCTGAATTCACTGTGGTCACAAGATAACTGGCACTTAAAGCTGAGGCTTTGCTGTAATAACATCAGCTCAGAAGACAAGAGTTCTCAGAATGTCCAAAGGAAAGAAGGTAAGTATTTATATTGGCTCAAAATATGCTTCTGTGATAGAGCATGCACATGGAGTTTTCAGCAATAAGAAAGCAGCTCCTTACTGCTGAAAATAAGGACATTGAGCATGACCTTGAAATCCTGGTGTTAATACAGGCTGTGGCCAAATCAGAGTAGGTAGCAATTATACACCATCCTGGTCAGACTTATGTGGCCAAGAGAAACCAGGCCGCTGAGAGAACAGCTAAAAGGGCCACAAGGAACAGTTTATTTTGGTCCTAATACCACAGCTTAAATCAGACCACTACAAATTTTTTTTCTTCTTTTTTTTTCCTTTGGTATGAGGGCTTGAACCCAGAGGCACTCAACCTCTGAGCCACATCCCCAGCCCTTTTTTATTTCTTATTTTGAGATGGGGTCTTGCTAAGTTGCTCAGAAACCTTTTTATGCTGAGGAGGATGAGGAATGAGACAAAGAAAGGGGTTTTGACTCCTGATACAACACTGCCAAGTGGGTTCCCATGGGCTCGTCGTCTGGCTCTTGGTAAGATACTCACACAAGAGTACTTACCAGAAGAGGGGTGCCTTGGGAAATTTCACTCTTCCCCATGGGCAACGATCGTGTCAACAGACTCTTCGGCAGGTGATTGAAAACTGTCTTGTGCACCTAAAGCAATTCAAAGACTAAAAGACAGCCTACAGTAAAAGGGATACAATATATAAAAATTCAGCCTGTTGATGATTGGCAAATAGATTTTACCTAAATGTCCTATGCCATGGGAAACTTCAGATATTTGCTTGTACTGGTAAGCACTTCTCTGTGTGGGTCAAGGCTTACCCTACCAGAAGAGAAAAGACTTAGGAAGGGGCTGATCCCAAGATATGGGCTTTCTTGCTTGACGCAAAGTTAAAATGAAACATCTTTGGTTGTAGATGTGACCCAAAATCTGAGCAAAGCACTGGATATCCAATGGAAGCTGTGCCAATCCTGGAGACCCCCATCTATAGGGAAAATGGAAACGATACATCACATCTTTAAAAAAAGAGCGACTGGGCTGGGGTTGTAGCTCAGCGGTAGAGCACTTGCTTAGCACATGTGAGGCACTGGGTTCGATCCTCAGCACCACATTACCACATTAAAAAATAAGTGAATAAAATAAAGGTATTACGTCCATCTAAAACTAAAAAAATATATTTTTTAAAAAAGACAGTGAAATTGAAGCAGCAATTAAAAGCTTTCAACAAAGAAAAGCCCAGGAAAAGAAGGAGTCCTATCAGACCTTTAAGAAAACCATACCAGTCATCCTCAAATTACTCCATGAAGTAGAAAGGGAGGGAACCCTCCCAAATGCATCCTATGAAGCCAGAGAGGCACAGGACTGCAAAGACAGGCCTCTCAAATGGCAGTGTCCTGATGTCCCCCGGTCAGAGTCTCACTGCCTTTCTCCACCTCTTCCACCCCTGCCTCTGGGTCTCACCTCTTATGTCTTCCCGATTTTTAAAAACAAGTAAAAAAGACACACAAAGGAAAGAAAACTGTAAGCCAATATCCCTGATGAACATGAATGCAAAAATCCTTAATAAAATATTAGCAAACTACAAAAACACATCAAGGAGATAGTACACCATGATCAAGTGGGTTCTATCTCATGCATTCAAGGTTGGTTCAACATATACAAATGAAGAAATATAATTCACCACATAAATAGAATCAGGGACAAGAATCGTATGATCATCTCAATAGATGCAGAAAAGGCCTTTGACAAAATCCAGTAGTGCCTTGCTCAGTGGCACATGCCTGTAATCCCAGCAGCTCGGGAGGCTGAGGCAGGAGGATTGTGAGTTCAAAGCCAGTCTCTGCAGCTTAGCAACTCAGCAACTCAGTGAGACCCTGTTTCTAAATAAAAGACAAAAAAGGGCTGGTTAAGTGTCCCTGGGTTCAATGCCCAGTATCAAAAAAAAATTATATTGTGTGTGTGTGTGTGTGTATGTGTGTGTGTGTGTGTGTGTGTGGAGAGTGGGGGGGGGGAGAGATACATGAAGATGAAGATGAAGATGAATGGGGATAGAAGACACAGAGACAAACCCATCTAGTTACAGTCATCCAATACTTGACAAAAGTGTCAAAAATATGTGCTGCAGAAAAGATGATCTTTTTAACAAATGGTGCTAGGAAAATTATGTAGGATGAACAAAGGTATACTCCTGTCTTTCACCCTGCACAAAAGTCAACTCCAAGTGAATCAAAGACCTAGGAATTAGACTAAAAACAGCTTTAAGAAACACAGAGAATCAAAATAAATAAATTATTTTTAAAAAAGGAAAGAAACACAGAGCCAACACCCCAACATATTGGCACAGGTACCCACTTCCTAAACAGGACCCCTAAAGCTTAAGAAATAAAGCCAAGAAGCAATAAGTGGGGTAGCATCGAATTAAAGAGCCCCTGGATTGCAAAGGCTGGGGGAGAATTCCTGAACCCAAGGAGTTCAAGACCAACCCAGGCAACATAGTAAGATCCCATCTCAAAAAAAAAACAGAAAGCTGACTAGAGGCTGGGGGTGTAACTTGGTGGTAGAGTGATTGCCTGTCAAGCACATGATCCTGGGTTTTATCTCCAACACCAAAAAAGTCTGATATACACACATGCACACATACATACATGTCATACATACATAAATGCATACATACATACGTACATGTCAATTTCCTTTGGGGGAAGGCATGTTGGAGATTAAACTCAGGGTCTAATTGGGGTCAGCACATTGTGGCAGAAGCACATGATAGAGCAACAGTACTCACCTCATGGCTAGGATGGAAAAGAGAAGGAGGACCAGGCAAGGTGATGCTTGCCTACCATCCCAGTTACTCAGGAGGCTGAGGCAGGAGGATCACAAGTTTGAGGCCAGCCTCTGCAACTTAGCAAGACCCTGTCTCAAAAAAAAAATAAAATGGTTTGGGGATGTAGCTCAGTAAGAGAGCACTTGCCTAACATGTTCAAGACTCTAGGAAAAATACCCAGTTCCCCCAAAATAAAAAAGAGGTGAGGGGAGTAAGGAGGATATCCCTAACCCATTCAAGGCACATCCCCAGTGACCTGCAGACTTCTCACTAAGGCCATCTCTTAAATTTCCAGCACCAAGCCTTTAACACATGAACATCTGGGGGACATTCCACACCCACACTACAGCAAGCAGTAAGTATGATTTTATCAGCAATCTTCATAGATGTCTTATTGGGCTGAGGAATTTCCTTTGCTCTTCGTTTGCTGTAAAACTGAAAGTGTGTTTGCATTTCAGTGTCTCTGATAAGCAACGGATAGCTGGGTGTGGCTTTTCTTTTTCTCTACCATTTTAGTCTGGATAGTTGGACAGTTTGCATCTAATCTGATGATCGATGTTACCAGGCAGGTATAAGTGTATACACAAGGTCCTTGTCCCATCTCTTCTTTATCCCCTCTTCCCTCTCTTCCTGCCTTCTTTTGGATTAAATATTTTTCATGATCGTGTTTTGTCATGTGGTTCACTAGCTAGAACTCTTTGCTCCTTGTTTGGCTATCCTCCCGACTGCTTGAGGATACACCGTATACATTTTGACCTTATCACATACTCTGCAGCTCCTTCTGACCTCCTTCATTGACTTACTAACTAGAACTCTTTGCTTTGTTCTTTTGGTGGGTGATTTGGAGTTCACAGTGCACATCCTTATCACGGTCTGCCTTCAAGCAATCATCTGCCTCTTCACCTGAAGTATAAGGGCCTTCTGTAGAATATCCTGGTCCAAGGGCTATTGTTAGAGATTTCACCCTGACATATGCTGTAAACCTCACACCACATTGTTCCTATTTTTGTTTAAGCAGTCAATTCTCTCTCTCTCTCTCTCTCTCTCTCTCTCTCTCTCTCTCTCTCTCTCTCTCTCTCTTTCTCATTCTCTCTCTCTCTCTCTCTCTCTCTCTCTCTCTCTCTCTCTCTCTCTCTCTCTCTCTCTATTGGTTCCTTTTAGTTCTACATAACAACAGAATTCACTTTGACCTAATTATACAAACATGGAATGGAATATAATTGGTTCTCATTCAGTCCCCAGCACTTCCCTGTCCCCTCCTTCCCTCCCACCCCCGGTTCCCTTCCCTCCACTCTACTGACCTTTCTGTTATTTACTTACAGGTTTGTTTTTTTTTAATAAGTATCTTGTGGATGTACATGATGGTGAGATTTACTGTGCATATTCATATATTTTCCTAGGAATGTTGTCAGATTCCTCCACTGTCTTTTCCTACCCTATCTCTCCTCCCTTCCTTTCATTCCCTTTTGTCTACTCCAGTAATTTACTATTCTTTTTTATTATTATTATTCCTGCTCCCTTATTTTGGATTTGCTTCTGCATATCAGAGAAAACATTTTGACATTTGACTTTCGGGGACTGGCTTATTTCACTTAGCATGATAGTCTCCAGTTCCACCCATTTACCAGCAGATGCCATAAAGTTGTTCTTAACTGAGTAATACTCCGTTGCATATATACACCACATTTTCTTTATCCACTCATCTCTTTCAATTCTCTTTTTAAAGGTTTAAATAATGGGGGTAAACTCACATATTTTTCCATATAGTTACCATTTCTGGTGTTCTTCATTCTTCTGTGTAGATTCATACTTCCATCTGCTACTTTATTCCTTCCACCTGAAGAACTTCCATTAACATTTCTTATAGTGAAGGTTGACTGGTGATTAAGTCTTTAAAAACATTACTATGTTGTCTTACAATTTGGAAAACATTTTCCTGGGTGTAGTATTCTTGGTTGAAATTGGTTATTTCAGTAAAGATGTTGCTCCACTGTTTTCTCTCTTGCCCTATTTCTGACAAGAAATCTTTTATCATCCTTATGTTTATTCCTCTGTATGTACTGTGTCTTTTTCTTAGTCTGCTTTAAAGATTTTCCTTTTTATATTGATTTTGAGCAATGTGGTTATTCTGCATCTTGGTATGATTTTGTTTTATTTTATCACAATTTTGTGTTTGAAGTTCCTTAATATTCTTGGGTCTATGTGTATAATTTTCACCAAATTTGGAAAATTTTCAACCTTCTTTCTTCTAACATTTTTCTCCCCTCACCTTTCCCTCCTTTTTTTCAGGAATTCCATTTTTACATATGTGAGACCACTTGATTCTGTCACAGGATTCCTTAATGCTCTGTTTTAACTTTTTCTTCCCTCTGAATTTCACTATGAATAGTTCCTATAGCTAGGACTTCCACTTCACCAATCTTCCCTTCAGCAATGTCTAATCTACCATAAATACAATCCAGTATATTCCTCAACTCATGTGACTCTTTTAATCTCCTGTCTGTTCATCATAACATCTGTATCAGTTGGTTATAACATCTGTATTTTTCCTCCTTATTCTCATGCATGGCAATTTTTTTTCAATTTCAGAAATCATGATTCTTACCTTGTTAGGTGCTGACTATAGTCATATAAATACTCTAGAGCATTGTTCTTGGGTGCAAATAAGTTATTTGAATGACATTTATTCCTTCTTGATCTTGTTTGTAAGATTTGTTCAGTGAGTTTTGATATATGTTTAGATCACAATTAATTATTCTCAATCACTAGACAAGACTGCCCTGCGTCCCAATGTCCCATAAATCATGAACTTTGTTCAGTCTGGCTGATAGCAACAGACATTATCCTGACCCTATGTGAGCAACTGGAACAGCTTCCTCCAATCCTCTCAAGGTTCTTCCCCTCACCTCAGGTGATCTCCTCACATGCACCAACCACTTTTCAGCTACACACTCTACAGAATCCTCTGAAGATCTCACGATTCCCTCCCTGTGCAGCTCCAAACCCACACTCTGTCCTGGGAATCTAGCTGCCTCGGTCCATGAAGACTCCACTTCTCCTCTCAGTTCAGGGAGTGCCTTGGGCTGCACTGGGTTCCTCCTTCCTGCACTGAAGCCTGGAGGGCCTGCTAAGGCCACTATCTGAGGCTGTTATGGGTTCCTCTCTTTGGTTACCCCTTCCTCAGGGACCGCTGACCTAATTGCCTGATGCCCTGTGCCTTGAAAACTGTTTTTGCATACGTGGTTTTCGTTGTCTGGTTGTTTCTGTGGGAAGGTTGGTCTGTCACTGTGACTTCATCTTGGCCATAAGATACCATTCATTTGCATCTGTGTGGAGGTGTGGTGTGTCCTCCTCTGTGTGTTGGCGCTGCTTGTCGTGTGTGTGTGTGTGTGTGTGTGTGTGTGTGTGTGTGTCCTGGTCTCTGCTGATGATCCATTTCATTCTCTGTCACTTCTCCTCTTCTGGGACCAACATAGACCCAGAGATGAACAGAGAGAGGTTAGTAGGTGAGACCCAGAGGCCAGGGCGGAAGGGGTGGAGAAAGGCAGTGGGACTCTGACTGGGGACATCAGGACACAGCCATTGAGAGGCCTGTGTCCTGTGCCTCTCTGACTTAGCTGGACATGTCTCTCCCGTTTCTGTGCCTTTCTCATTAGGTGCCTTCCCCGCCCCCACCGTTCTCCTTCCCTCCTTCCCTCCGTCCTGCTCTCTGAGTTCCAGAAGCACAGAGTCGGGTCCACCGTGGTGGACGGTCTCCATCACTATGCGTCTGCACCTTCCCTGTCCCAGACAGGGGTCAGGTCCTGATCCATATGTGAATGAAGGTGACCACATCTGCCTGCCTCTGTCTCTCTTTCTCTCTCTTTTAACATAGGGAGCGGACACATTACCCACAAAACCAAACTAACCACTTGCCGCCCCCAAAGATCCTGCTCTAAGGAGTGGGGACGGCTGACTCACCCACGTGCGTGGGGCTGAGGTGAAGGCAGTGTTTTATGTGAGTCTGAGAGTCCACACTCCCAGACCCTGCCTCGCCCCAGCCGCCCTGTCCAGGAGGACGGGCCGCAAAGTGCACTGTGTGTGCTCCCGACCTGGGAGAGGTGCCACCATGGACTTTCCTGACCTCAGGACTTTGCTCCTGCTGGGCTGGGTCTTGTGGCATTGAGCCTGGGTCCTCATTCCAGGCCCAGGAAGCAGTGAAGTGCTTTCCATAAAGAAATTCACTGAGTCTTCGCCCTTCAAGGAAGGTATTGTGTCCTCCCCTGTGTACAGAAGGAGGGACTGAAGCACAGAGTATGAGACCTTGCCCAAGCTCACGAGGGCAGCTATAGAATAGGTGTCAAACCCAGACAGACTAGTTTGAGTACCTGTTATTTTAACCACTTTGCCTTGCTGCCCCTCTCAGAGAGATATGGAGACATGGAGATAGCAGAGAGTGAGAAGCAGATAGAAAAAGAGAAAGAGAGCCAGGCATGGTGGTGCACCCCTGTAATCCCAGCAACTCGGGAGGCTGAGGCAGGAGGATTGTAAGTTTGAGGCCAGCCTCAGCCCCATCTCAAAATAAAATAGAAAGGACTAAGGATATCACTCCTGGTAAACCACCCCCTACATTCAATTTCAATCCCTTTGTGAAAGAGAGAGATAGAGAAAGAAGAAGAAGAAGAAGAAGAAGAAGAAGAAGAAGAAGAAGAAGAAGAAGAAGAAGAAGGGAGAAAGAAAGAAACAAAGAAAAAAGAAAATAAGTTCTGGATAAAGGGTTTATGGATAAATAAGCAAGGGAGAGACAGGGCTAATGAAGGTTAACAGGTTTCTTACTTGCGGGACTACTCAGTGCCTTTAGAGTGCCAATGTGTGCATTATAAATGACTCACCAAGGGGGCAGGGTCTGACAGCCACTCCCCAGCCTACTGGGCTTCTCAACCTTTTTCTCCATCGGTGCCCTCTTCCCTCCCTCACCAGTCTAGGGCTCTGAGGGGCACAGTCTGAGAAGAGCTTATGAGTCAGAATAAAGTGCTAATTTTTGGAGTCAGATGGGCCTGAGTCTCCACCACAGCTTGTTGTTCTTTGGTTGTGCAACGACACTTGGGCAAATGGCTGCTGGGCCTTGATGGCACGTTTCCCCGTCTGGACCACGGGGGGACTACACTGGCGAGGCGTGGCACCTTGCCAGTGCTCAGTGGATGCGTAATTGCCACAGGGAAAGACACACAGACTCAGAGTCAGAGGCTGAGGGTGGCAGAGGGACAGACAGACCAAGAAAGAGAGGTTTGATGTGCCCAAAAGAAAGAGGTGGAACCCCCAAGCGAGATGAGGGTGAGACAGGGAGGGCACCAAGGACCAGCAGTGGACCCTACGGGCCGCACGGAGAGAGCATCCCAGCGGGATGGAGAGAGGCCAGGGAAACAGACGGACACAGCGATTGGCAGTGTCAAGGTGATGCTGCCCTGGCCTTCCAGGTGTTCTTCCGCCAGCATCTGTTTTGATCTGTGAGGTCCACAAATGCTAAGAGCCAGGCAGTTCCACCGCCAGCCTTGGGTGCGGCGAGTGTTACTGTCAGAGTAGGAGGCACGCAGATGAGGACTGCGGTCCCTGAGGATGGGGACTCACAGCCCAGCCTCTGTTGTGGTTCCCTCTTCTCTCCCAAGATGCAGAGGCAGGTGAGAAGATGGCAAGAGGAGCCGGAAGCCCAAGGATAAAGGACAGGAGAGACTCTTGGAGATGGGGGGCACACGGGGAGCCCGAAATGGGTCTGGGGGGCTACAGACAGGCTGGGGGAGCCAGAGACCAGTGGAAGAGACTGGAGATGGCTAAGGAGCTGCTGGAGACAGGCTGAGGAAGGACTTGGGAGCCACGCAGCTGAGGGCAGGAGGGATCCTAGACCTCACCCACCCCTCCCTGCCTGCACCTCGGGCTTGCGAGAGCTTGCAGGGATTACTTCCTGGACCTGCTTGTCCTGCCCTGGTCCCTGCTCTCAGCGACCCATGGCCCTTCCAGTGGCTTTCCTCTCCTCCCTCCTCTTCCTCCTGCTGGGGGGCCTCGCCCTCTGGAGCAGGGATAGGGTCACAGGCACTGGCCTACCCCCAGGTCCACCCTCCCTCCCAGGGCTGGGCAACCTCCTGCAGCTGAGGGGAACACCCTTCCTCCAGGTTCTGAAGCCAGGAAGGGCAGCTCAGAGCCAGGACACAGGTCACTGTGGGGACAGGGCACAGGGGCATGAGAAGGCAGAGAGAGGGAGAAGGGTTTTCTAATCAGAAACACCCCTGGGCAGAAACCTAGAGGAACTCAGAGACAAGGCAAGCAAACAGAAAAGGCGACAGAGAGAGAGAGAAGGAAAGAGACACTGGGACGCACAGAGAGACGGAGTCAGGGATGCAGAGACTGGACAAACAGGCCTGCGGTGCTCAGGAGCCAGACTGAGCCCGCAGCCACAGAGAGACTGAGACACTCAGACTCAGAGACCAGAGGAGGCATGGGGGACCTAGAGAGGCCATTGTGAGATGGGAGAAATCAAGAGAGGTGGCCTACTGAGTCAGCCCCGGGCGCAGGCAGGAAGCAGGCGATCCCAGAGCAGATCCTAGAGACATCCGGGCAGCGTGGAGAAAGGTAGAGGGCGCCGCTCAGAATCAGAGACAAGCGCTACCCAGGAACCAAAAGAAACAGAGAGATGGAGACCCCCAGGGGGCAGTCACAAAGACCAAGGCTGCAGGAGACGACCCCTGCAGACGCACAGTGGACAGGCCCTGGGCAGCCCCTCCGGCCTCCAGGTCACTGTCCTGCCCCTGAAGCTGAATCACCTAGCATGTGCCGGTGTTCACGGTGCGCCTGGGCCCGACCCCCGTGGAGGTGCTGTGCGGCTCCCTCCGAGGCGGAGCGTGAGGCTCTGGTGGAGCAGGCGGATGCCCTCGGTCAGCGGGTGCTCAGACGTGACCACTTCCAAGACCAGCCGAGGCTACGGTGAGGCCCGGGTGGAGGGCGCCGAGCTCTGGGTCGGTTCTCTCGGTGACGCATCCGCGCCACGTGTAAGTGGCCCCATGCTGGAGCCGGAGGTGCGGCCCATTCCCGCTGTGCCACAGCGGGCAGGTTACCTGGCCTTTCTGTGCCTCCCCTCTCCCTCGCTGTGAGAATATTCTACACGCCCCCTGCAGGCAGGCATCGCTTTCGGTCAGGGCGAGTGGCGGTTTGCCCTGACCACTCTTCGCGACCTGGGTCTGGGGAAGCCGATCCTGGAAGAGCGGATCCAGGAGGAGATGCGCGGCCTGCAGCAGGAGCTGGAGACCACCCGCGGAGAGAGCCCTGGGTCGGGGAGGGACGGGCTGTGCGGAGGCGCATGCGCGCGTGAGCTCCTACGGGTGGAGAAGCGTGGGAGTGAACCAAGCTGGACGACCCCCAGCCCGGCTCCTCTCACCCCAACCTTGACCAGCCCTCCCCGCTTTGATCCTTCGGTTCCTGCGCACTTTCAAGGGCAGTTAGTGGGCATTTTCCAACTGGTAGTTTCCAAGCCCCCAGAAGCTCTTGAAAGTGCCCTGGTGGTTCCTGTCCTTAAAGAGTACTGGCGTTGGCATCCATTCTTTTTCCTTAGTTTATCATATGTAAATAGTAAATATTACATATTATATTTAAAGTCTTTGGGAGCTTCTGAGAGAAGAGCAACTGCTGAGGCCACAGGGTACCCCTCTGTGAATTAGAAAATGTGCCCCTTTCTCAAGACATCTGAGCTGTCATCATAGATGTGTAAATTCAGGAATCTGCAGTGGAAATGGTGCCCTTGGATGCTGCACCTTTGGTCAGTGCCAACCTGCACAACCTCCCAGATTTGGGTCCTTGGGACCTCTACTTGAACCAAACCTTTGACCCAGAATGTGCTTGCCCCCTCCTTAGCCTCTTTCGCTACAAACCCTGCTACCATTCAGGTCTCAGCTCAGACGTGCTCCTCCAGGAAGTCTCCACTGACCAACACTTCTCCACCTCTGTACAAAGCTGGCTGGGAGCCACTACTGAGTCCCCAAGATCCCTGTGCTTCCCCCACCACAGCACAGAAGGCTTGCTGGAGGAGCTGTCTGTGCTTACACTCCCGGATGAATGGACTCTAGTTTGCAGAGAAAAGAGAAAGGGAGAGTTAACATGGGCAAAGATCCAGAGAGGGAGCTCAGTGCTCTGGAGAAACCATGAAAAGTTCAATTTTTCTGTAGCCTACAGGCAAGAGGCGGGGCAAGAGTGAGGGGACTTGGGAAGCCTCTTTGTCCACATTAAGAGCTTGATGTCTGTCTTGAGGGCACACAGGAGCCATGGAATACTTTAGAGCAGGGGAGTGACGTGGTCAGGCGTGTACCTGGCAGGCACCTGGGGCACCCGTGTGCTGGCCTCCCATACAGGAACACCTTTGGCCCCACCCTCCCCACTGGTCGCTCCATCGCCAATATCATCTGCTCTGTCCTGTTGGGCCGAAGTTTCCGGTACCAGGATGAGAACTTCAGGACCTTCCTGGGTTGCTGGCTGAAACCCTGAAGCAGATGGACAGGTTTGGGGTGCAGGTGCCTAAATCCCCTCTCCATTCCCCCCCGCCCCAGGCCTTGGGGCTCCTCCCAGGTCCCACTGAACTGTGAGATCCTGCTGGGTGCAGCCCCAGCCCTGTCCTCCTGAGCTGGCAGCCACGGTGACCCAGAGTAGGCAAGGCCGTGAGGGACTGAACAGCCATCCCACCAGCGTCCATTGAACTCACTGCTCCATGCCAGCCTGCAGGGGCTGCTGAGGACATCGAGGTGACCAAGACAGACCGGGGACCTCCCTCATGAAGCTCTCACTCAAGGGGGGGGGGGGGGGGTGAATCTGTCACAGACAGTGGGCGCTGAGGATGGACAGTGCCGGGTGGGAGGCACAGAGAGAGGGTGGGGGATGGGACGGGGAGGGGCAGGCTCTGTGGAAGCTCAGAGGCACTGCCTGGCAGGGTCCAGAGGTCAGGGGGGACTCTCTGAAGGACAGAGAGGACATTCCATCCCAGTGAAGACCTCAGCAGTGAACAGGAGCAAGCAGAGCCCGGGGAGAGGAAAGATGTGGAACAGTGTTTAAGGCAGAGGGAATAGCAGGTGCTAAGACGCTTCCTCCCCAGGGCCTCCTTCTCCCCCTAGGCACATGGTCTCCTCCCCACTCTCCTGAGGCACCTTCCCAGCCACACAACTGGTTCTTTGAGGTCTTCGAGAAGCAGAGGGCGTTTGAGGCCCGGGTGGTGAGGGAACCCGAGGCTTGTCTGGAGGCAGCTCAGCCTCAGGACTTCACTGACACCTTCCTCAGCCGCATGCAGCAGCTAGGCTCACAGTGAGACATGCTCCTTTCTGGATCTTTGGGACCTGAGGTTCTTGGAGCACCCTCAGATGGGACAGGTCCCCCCCAACCCTGTGCCTTTCAGTTTCCTGTGTAACCAGGTGCAATTTTCTCCAAATCTCCAGTTTTCTATCAGTAAAATCCACATGCCGATAGTGGAGCTTTGGTCTAGATTTGCAACTATAGCCAGGTTCAGCTCATGTGTCATCTTTGTTCATTTGACAACAGGGACCTGAGGAGGTTTCTAAGGCTTAATGTGAAAGAGTGCTGCAGCCCAGCACGGTGGCGCACACCTGTGAACCTAGTGGCTCAGGAGGCTGAGGCAGGAGGATCGCAAGTTCAAAGCCAACCTCAGCAACTTAGCGAGGCCCTAAGCAACTCAGCGAGACCCTGTCTCAAAATAAAATACAGAAAGGGCTGGGGATGTGGCTCAGTGGGTTTAAGTGCTCCTGGTACGAAAAATAGAAAGTGGTGGAATTGATCGGTAATGCCTGCTATGGGCAAGAATCTGGAAGTGAACATTCACATGCCACATATTTGCCATTCCTGGGCTGGATGGTTTCTTCTGATTCTTCTATAACTCTGATACTCTGTGCTTTTGTGCAGGAGCAGAGAGACCCTCACAAGAGAATTTGCTGAATTCTTCTCTGGACCTCTTCTTTGCTGGGATGGAGACAACCAGCACCACACTCAGATATGGGCTCCTGATCCACTTGAAGTTCCCACAGGTTACAGGACCAGCCCTCTCCCTCCCCAACCTGATGTCAAACTGGGTACAACCAAGGACTTGTAATGTATTGCTGGGAGGTTGGGTTGGGAGCTGGAGGAATAACTTTTTTTTTTGGCACTAGGAATTGAACCCAGGGGCACTTAACCACTGAGCCACATCCTCAGCCTGTTTTATATTTTATTTTGCAGCAGGGTCATGCTAAATTGCTCAGGGCCTCAATAAGTTGCTGAGGCTGGCCTTGAACTTGCAATCCTCCTGCCTCAGCCTCCTGAGCTGCTGGGATTACAGGTGTGGGCCACCATGCCTGGTGGGAACACCCATTTTAGAAGCTAGAGAGAGATTATTTAACACATCCTGGTTTGAAGTCTGGGAAGGGGAGGCAGGTAGGCGGGCAGGTGCCCAGGGCAATACCCCTTCCCGTGGTCAGGACTCTTGTTTCCCACCTCTTTTCGGATGGAGCGGAACTCATACAGCAAGAGATTGACCAAGTAGTGGGACCAGAGAGACGGCCCTGCCTTGGGGACAGGGCTCAGATGTCATACACAGATGTGGCCCTCTCTTGAGATCCAGAGGTTTGCAGACATCATGTCTCTGGGGGTGCCCCACACTGTCACCCAAGACACTGAGTTCCAGGGTTATCACATCCCCAAGGTGTAGAGTGTGGGTCCCTTGGGTTCATCTGGAGGGTCAGGCCTCATACATGGAGCTGCAAGACTGGGCCTCTCAGTATTAGGTTCTCGGTCCTTCCAGAACCTGACCATCCCCCCATCTCCCTCAACCCAAATAAGACTGAGATTGCAGATAGAACCAGGGTCTTAGACTCATCCAGAATCCCAGCACTTCCACTTATAAATTGTATGACCCTGAGCAAGTGACTCAACCTCTCGGAGCTTCAGTCTCCTTTTCTATACAATGTGCATTAAGATACTACCTACACCAGGTGATTACAGGGATTCATTGAATTGGGATCCATAGTAAATGCTAAAAATTCTAGGTTTTTTTATTATGACTACTACAAGATGTCTGTTCCCAACACCAAAGTCAGAGTGATCTTATAAAAACCCATTAGGGTGCCAGGCCTGTAATCCCAGTGGCTCGGGAGGCTGAGACAGGAAGATCACAAGTTCAAGGCCAATCTCAGCAACTCAGTGAGATCCTGTCTCAAAATAAGAGATAAAACGGGCTGGGGATGTGGCTCAGTGGTTAAGTGCCCCTGGGTTCAATCCCCAGTGCCACCCAAAACTAATAAATAAAAAATAAAACCTGTTAGACCACGTCCCTCTGCCCAACAGCCCTACATGGCTCCAATCTCAAAGAGTCACCCAGAGGGCCCTAGGGAACACGCGGTGTGAGACAGGAAGGACAGCCAGGTTGGGCAGAGGGACTGTGATCCTGCAGAACAGAGGACGCGGTTGGTCCACAGGAGCTTGGGGGCTGCGACGCCCCACAGAGCTTCCCCAGGCAAGGCTTTGCTTTATCCTCCAGTGTGATCAGCACCTGGACGCGCCCTTCCCGGGAGCAGCGCTCACCTGGGCCAGGTAGTTCCCAAAGCAGTTCTCAGACAGGAATCGGCACTGAGCTGTTAGCTGCAGACGTTCCCCGGAGCTGGGAGTGAACGACTTGGCCATGCGGTGGGGAAGAGGTCTGGGTGGCCACTCAGCACAGGGCAGGACTCCCCCAGAGGCCCACCCACCTGTCTCTAAGCATGTATTTGGCAGCCTGAGGTCAAGTCACACCATCAAATGAAGCATGCCCCTCTCCCTCCCTGACAGAAGGCACCTGCTTTTCCTTCCGCTCCAGCTCCATGCTACCTACGCCACGAGGAGTCTCCCACACGAGGGAACAACCTTGCCCACCGAAGATGCATCCCCCGCCACCGCTCAGGTGCAGCTGTGGGCACACGAGGGACACAGCTTCCCTTGGGACACTGAACGTGGACTTGAGGCCATTGGGCTGGAAATTCTGCCGTCCCAGGTATGCAAGGAACGTTCAGAGTTGGGTCATGGTTGTCCGGAATGGACCAAACCCTAGTCCACAGGCTCCGCCTCAAAATTCATGGGCGTGGCTAGAGGAGGATCAGGGGGTCTGCAAGGACCTTTCAGGTATTCCTCTTACCTAAATCGTTTCTGCTCCCTGAGGGTTGAGCCCAGGGTGCTTTCCCGCTGAGTTGCGTCCCCAGCCCTTTTTATTTTTTAATTTGAGACAGAAATTCAGTAAGTTGGCCAGGCTGACCTCAAACTTGTGATCCTGCTGCCTTAGCCTCCCAGGTCAGTGGGACTACAGGCATGTGCCATCACCTCCAGCTCCACACCCACAGCCAATTTTCTTGTTTCTTTTTAATTATAGTAAAATACACATTATATAAAACTTGTCATTTTGCCGGGAGCAGTGGCACACGACTGTAATCCCAGCAACACAGGAGGCTGAGGCAGGAGGATCCCAAGTCAGAGGCCAGCCTCAGCAACTTAGTGGGACCCTGTCTCAAAATAAAACATAAAAGGGCTGGGAATGTGGCTCAGTGTTTAAGCACCCTTGGGTGGAATCCCATGTTTCAGTCAGCTATTTCGCTGCTGTGACTAAATGATCTGACCAGCACAATTATAGAAGAGGAAAGGTTTATTTGAGGGCTCACGGTTTCAGAGGTCTTAGTCCATAGAAGGCCAGCTCCATTTGAGGTGAGGCAGAATGTCATGGCGGAAGAGCGTGGCAGCGGAAAGCAGCTCACATCATCGGGATGTAGAGAGAGACAGAGAGTCTCCATTCTCCAGATACAAAACACAGACCCCAAAGCCAAACCACAATTCCAATCTCCTCCAGTCACACCTACCACTTCAATTAATCCCATCAGGGATTGATTTGCTGATTGGGCTGAGACTCTTACCACCCAATCATTTCTCCTCTGAACCTTCCTGCATTGTCTCACATGTGAACTTTGGGGGGACACCTCACATCCAAACCATAACACCCCAGTACCAAAAACAAAGAGCACGCCCGTTGTGCAGCTGTGACCACTTCCACGGCCGGCACTCTTCTCATCCTGCAAAACTGAAACTGTCCCCAAGAACACCAGTTCCCCATCCCCCTCCCTCAGTCCCTGGAGACCACCACTCAACTTTTTGTCTTTATGATTTTGACAACTCTAGGTGCATGTAAGCAGAATCTTATAGCATTTGTCCTTTTGTAGCTAGTGTGTTTCATTTAGCAATATCCTGACGTTCATCCGTGTTGTAGCAAGTGTATGGATACAGCACTTTTTTTTTGGGGGGGGGGGTACCGGGGGTTGAACCCTGGGACATTAACCACTGAGCCACAGCCCCAGCCCTGTTTCTTTTTCATTTAGAGACAGGGTCTCGCAGAGTTGCTCAGGGCCTCACTAAGTTGCTGAGGCTGGCTTTGAACTCGCAATTCTCCTGCCTGGGCCTCCCAAGCCCTGGGATCACAGGTGTGCACCACGGCACCTGGCTCGACAGCTTGTTCTGCTCATCCCTTCTTCTGTGGGTGGGCACCTGGGCTGCTGCCTTTTGGCTCTTGGGCATATAATGTGGCCATGAACCTCTGTGTACAAGTCTCTAAGAGCCTGCTTTCCATTCTGTTAAGTATACCTCCAGGCCTTTATTATCGTTTTAGCTGCACAGATGTCTGGGTACACACACACACACACACACACACACACACACACACACATTGTTAATCAGAAAAAAATCTTAAGTGTTTGCAGAGCCTGAATCTTTTTTTTTTTTTTTTTTTTTTTGTGGTGCTGGGGATTGAACCCAGGGCCTTGTGCATGTGAGGCAGGCACTCTACCCACTGAGCTATCTCCCCAGCCCCTAGATCTATTTTTAAGGTTCTCTCAGAGGTCATCTCCAGGCTTGTGTGGTAAAGGACATGTCAATCATGCTCCAAGAACCTGCGAAATCTCCTGAATGTGAGAGTGAGCATGTGCGTGTGAAAGATTTCTGGGAAGAGAGACATGCCAAGGGCGTGCCTGGCCTTGGTCCTCAGCCCTTCCGCGTCCCCAGATGTCCTCAGCATCGGCTGACTGCTTATTTGCCTGACCCCACAACAAAAGGTGCCCTTTGGCAGCGGGACCAGGAAACTGGTGACATTGCAAAAACAGTGAGAACAGCTAAGGAGAATCTAGAATATGTGAATGCCCTCTCCACAGGCTGTTCCAGCTGCTTCCATGGTCACAAGTGGCATAAGCAATAGCAGGGCGGCCACGGTCCTCAGGAGGCACCTGTGTGAGACTCCCTTCTCCAGGCACAAGGCTTGTGGCAAATGCATGACATCAACAAAAAGCCCTCCTGGGACTGTTTTCACATATTATTTTTACTTAAGTGTAGCCCTGAGTCATGATAATAGCAATTAATAACAACAGCAATCATAATAACCGCTCGCTGAGTCTTTATTGGGCACCAAGTGTTTTCTCACTACAAATGTCATGCAACTTATGATCCTTCAACCTCACGGTGCTGCAGAAACGGAACACACACGCAGTGCATGCCAGATGAAGAACGTCGAGTTTTGAGCTTTCCCAGGCCGGGTGACACTGTCTGGAGATGCCGGGCAGTGGCAGTGAGCCACGGTCCCCGTCAGCCACATGGTCTCAGGGGAACAACAGACACGGTGGCATGAGCCCCTTCCAGGTGTTGTCCTGGGTGGATGACTATCTGTGCCATCTCCTCCCGCTGGGAACCCTGGTATTCCCACTGCTCCACTCTATCCAAGACCCATCCTGCTTCCAGCCTGAGAGGTTCCTGGATGCCAGTGGAGCTTTTAGGAGGAGCTCTGCCTTTCTGTCCTTCTCTGCAGGTCGGTGTTCATGCTATGTGACTCCAGGGAGGATGCCTGCCCTCTCTGTTCCTCTTTTGCTTGCATAAACTAGTTACTGCCTTTCTGATCACTGGTTTGGAAGCCAGATGCTACAGCCAGGCTCAGATGAGAAAAGGGAAAAAGAAATGCAAATCTGCCCCAGCCACACTGGATCCTGAGAGCACATAGTTCACTCAGGAACTATAAATTCTTAGGCCATGAAAAACACCCCGAATTTACTTTTAAAAAAAAAATGTTTGATTTGTAAAACAAACAAACAAAAAAAAAAAAAAAAAAAAAAAAACGAATTCCCCCAAGTTCTAAATCAAGGCATGTTTAATCCAGAATACTCAATGCTTTTTCAATGATCACTCTTGTTATCATTATCAAAAAATCAGAAGCTGTAAACACCAGCAAATATTTTTGTTTAAACCAGTTTTTAATTGTATGTGTAATGCAAACACTTGATTTGAAAATCAAACAGAACAAGAGTACACAATGAAAGTAAACTCTCTCTCCTTGATTCCGTTCTCCAGATTGTAAATCCTGAGACCTAGAAGTAAACACACTTTATGGTTGCACGTGTCTCCCTCAGGAATTTGTCTAAGTAAAGGCAAGCACAAACATGAGCCTACACATATGGCTTACAAAGATAGGCGAGCCTAGGGTCACAGTCTGTGTTCTACAATAAAATACCTGAGGCTGGGTACACTTTAAAGAAAAAAGTTTGTTCAGCTCAGTCTTAAAAGGTGGGAAGTCTAGAGGCTGGAAATGTAGCAACAATAAGGGAGGGAAGGAAGGAAGGAGAGAAGGAAGGAAAGGAAATGGAGGAAGGAAGGAAGGAAGGAAGGAAGAAAGGAAGGAAGGAAGGCAGGCAGGCTGGACACGGGCAAGAGCACACACTCCTGTCATCCCAGTGGCCCAGGAGGCTGAGGCAAGAGGATTGAGAATTCAAAGCCAGCCTCAGCAACTTAGTGAGGCCCTAGACCCTGTCTCTAAATAAAATATAAAAAGAGGCTGTGGATGTGGCTTAGTGGTTAAGCACCCCTGGGTTCAATCCCTAGTACCAAAGGAAGGAAGGAAGGAAGGAAAGAAAGAAAGAACCTGTTCAGAGAGTAAATCCGGGAAGATTTAGCTGAACTCATGGTCTTTGGTTCGCATGCCCCCTCCCAAATTCATGCTGAGATTGAATCGCGGTTGTGATGGTATTAAGGGGGTCCTTTAAGAGGTAATGAGGTCACCAGGGCTCCACCTTCTAAACAGATAGATGCTGTTATTACAGGACTGTGTTATTTAATGATAAATGAGTGTGTTCCCCCAATTTCTTCTGCCTCACACACCTGCTCACTTGCCCTTCTGCCGCAGAAGCCCTGGCTGAATGCTCGCCCACACTCTTGATCCTCCAAGCCTCCAGAGACCATCCCTGTTGTCTTTCTTTCTTTCTTTTCTTTTCTTTTCCGTGTGTGTGTGTGTGTGCGCGCGCGCGCGCGCGCGCACGTGCACGATTTACCATGGAGCTACATCCCCAGCCCTTTTTTATTTTTCTTTTGAGACAGAGTCTCCCTTAGGGCCTCTCTAAGTTGTTGAGACTGGCCTTGAACTTGTGATCCTCCCGCATCAGCCTCCCCCCGTTGCCGGCATTCGCTGGACTAAGACAATCTTAACCCCTGCGCGGCTCAGACGGCAGCTCAGAGGTCATCTCTGCTCCGCGCCCCCCTCTGGTGATCAGGTCTCCCCTCGTCCAGACCTGCCCTGTCTGTACCCGTCTCTCCCGGGCTCTGATCTCCGAATCTCCCATCCCTTTCCGTCCGTCTCTCCCGCCTCCTTCTTTCGGATCTCGCTCCTTCCCGCTCGCATCTCTCTCCCTCTTGCTCCCTGATCTCCGCACCGCCTACGCCCGCAGGGCGCCGCGCACGCCCTGGAGGGGCTCTGGCCCCGCCGAGCCCTTGCTCGACCTGCCCTGGCTGCTGCAGCGCTTCTCCCCGACCTCGCCTCTGCCCGCTGCGGCCCTGGACCTGCAGCCCAGGACAGTGACTTCGGGAAGCAGCCGCCCGCTTTCCAGCTCATCCTGCAACCGCGACAGCACCTACCCGAGCGCACCTCCCACCCTGACGTCAGCCGTCACCTGGCGGTGAGCCTGAGCCTTCCCCCAGCGCCTGGCCTCAGTTTCCCCCCGCGCACAACACAGAGGTTTTCACTGGGTCCACGTGTGGGCTCCAGAGCCTGGATCTTCCCTCCCCAGTCACTGCTGTATCCTAGAAGAGCATCTGCCACACAGTAGGTGCTCAATAAACAGCTCCTGAATAAAGGAACATTTTAAAATGAATCCTGGCTCTGACACTTCTTCTGGCCACCTGACCCTGGTCAAGTGGCTTCCCTCTCACAACCTCAGTTCCTTCATCTGTAAAATGGGGTCATAGAAAGACCCGCTTCGAAGGTCCGTGATCGGTCCTCCACAAATCCTTGCCAAGCACCTGCCTGGTGTAGGCGCTACACCAGGGCTGAGGATGCCACAGCAAAACACAGACAGAACTCTTGGCCTTGCAGACCTGCCACAGGGGAGGGGACAGGAGTAGAGTCACCAGAGGACATAAGAAATAATCAAATTGTATGGAATGACAGAAAGTCATTAAATCTACGGGGGAAAAATCACCGTGGGGTGAGGGGAGAAGGAGTATGGTCATTTGTCATTTCACAGAGGGTGGACAAAGGAGATCTTGCAGAGGACAAAGCAGTTGAAGATGGGAGTGTTCATCACAGATGTCTAAATGAGAACAACTCCAGCCACTGCAAAGGCCCTGTGTGGTAATGTGCCTGGAATTTGAAGAGGCAAGATGATTGAGCAGGGCTCTGCAGCTGAGACCAGGGAGGAGATACAGATGGAACCTGTAGAAAGATTTCGGCCAGAGAAGGGAATTGATCTGATTTGGGGTGTTTGGGTCCTGATTTTTGTTCTATACTGCTGGGGATGAATCCAGGGCCTCTGGGGTATGCTAAGCAAGGCCTCTACCACTGAGCTACACTTCCAGTCCCTGATTTATGTTTTAAAGGCGTCCCTCTAGCTGCACACTTGTCTGTGCCCTGGTAGTCCCTGAGGCAGGTGCTGGAGCACGAGAGTCCCCAAAGTCATTTCCTCCATCCCCCTGCCACAACCCACGCCCTGCAGAAGCAGAGTACCAAGCCCTGGTTACCTCACATGCTCTTGCTTGTGAGCCACGGAACCTATGGGAGAGAGGGAGCCCGTGTGTAACTCAGTCTCAGGTTAGGTTAAAAGGTCGGTTATGCAAAGGCACACGGGAACCAGGTTTCATAACATCAGCGGAAGTGCCTGCTCCCTACTGCCCCCTGTGGGCTGATAAGTTCATTGCATGGTGGTTTGTTTACCTGAATCTGCCAGATTCAGTCTAGTTGACACATCCAGATCTGGCTTAATAATAGCATCTTTTCCGCTCTCTGAACAATCCTCGTGTGGACAACATATTATATGGTCGCTATTTTTTAATGCACTTTAATTTTACAGACTGGTTACTTTTTTTTTTTTTTTTTTTTTTAACCTAGGGGTGCTTTACCACTGAGCCACATCCCCAGCCCTTTTTGTTTTTTATTTGGAGGCAGGGTCTTACTAAAGTTACTTAGGGCCTCACTACATTGCTGAGGCAGGTCTTGAACTTTGGATCCTCCTGCCTCAGCCTCCAAGTCAATGGGATTACAGATGTGTGTCACCACTCACCCTTAAGCAGGACATTGTTTTGTCTCCCAAATAACCCAGCAACGATTCCCATTTGTTGATCATTTACGCATGCTAAGTGACCCTCAGATGTGGCCGGCATTATTGTATTTACATTTGGCAAAACAGGGACACCCAGAGGTGAAGGGATGAGCAGGGACAGAATTGAGGGCAGGTCCTTCCGAATGTCAGGTCCACGATCTTACCCACTGTGGCTACACGGACTCCCATGGAGTTCTTCAAAGACGGAACTGCAGCAATTCAGGGTTTTGGGACTGAGGCTGGCATGGCTGGGATGCTTTAAAGGGATGGGTGGGCTGGTGAATACTCACTACCTGAGGATCCCCAGCCCACCCCAGCACCCCCAGGGCTCCCCAGAATCCAGCACCCAAAGGGCAAATGCTCATGGGGGAGGGGGGAAGGGGGCCTACCATCCCCCCTGCAGCACACCCCTCTATCCTGACTGCACAGATACTAGACATTCGTAACATAATCTCTGCTTGGAACTATGATGGGATAATTCTGGAAGGAGGTGGGGACTGAAACTCAGAGTTAATGTCACATTCTCACAAAAAGGTAAAGAGAAAGTCGCCGGAACCTGGGGCCTCTCCTCGGCTGGCATTCCTGTGCACAGGCCCCATCTAAAAACTGAAGGCAAACAACACTCTGGACAATCTGCCTTAATCTCTGGAGGAATTTCTCTTGGAAGGAGGCCCTGAGATCAGAGCAAGGACCATCCTCTCTTCAGAGGAACCAGGGTCTGCCAATCCCCACCATGTTGCTCCCCCAAAATACTTGTTATCAATTTTTATTTTTTTTATTTTTTTTATTTTTATTTTTTTTAGAACTAACAATTGAACCCAGGGACACCCTACTACTGAGCTACATCTCCAACCCTTTTTTTAAATTATTTTTTTATTTTTACAGACTGCCTTTTGATTCATTGTGCCCCAGCCCTTTTTATTTTTTATTTTGAGATGGAGTCTTACTAAGTTGCCCAGGCTGGCCTCGAACTTGCAATCCTCCTGCCTCGGCCTCCCACGTAGCTAGGATTGCCAGCATGTGCCGGGGCGCCTGGCTTGATGTCCTTTCGTACCTTCTCAGGGCTTGCTTTCTAATGCAATCAATAAATATGTACATCACGTCAGGGGTTTGGACACTGTGAACAAAACCAAGCTAAATAGGAGGAAGAGGAGGCCAGGCCAGGCTTCGGCCAGGCAGTCAGGCAAGAGGGTGGCACGCGAACAGCCCCTGGAGGCACCGAGGACGCAAGCCATGAAAATACCTGGGGACTGGACAGGAAAGCTGACCCAACAGTGACTTGTCCAAAGCTTGAACTTTTATCCCAAAGGCAGAGGGTAGGGACATGATCGGACCTGCATTTTGACAAGAAGCCTGTGGCAGCTGTGAGAAGAGGGACAAAGGGACCTCTTGAGAAGCCAAGGCAGAAGCAGGAGAGGAGCCTGCACCTTGTCAGCCAGGCTGATGGAACAGCTTCAGCAACAGAAAGTACCGCCTCATGGTTCTGCAGTGTAGACTCCAGGACCAAAATGTCAGAGGGGCCGGTTCCTCCCAAGTGCTATGGGGGAATTCCCCGCCTTCTGGGGATTGGCTGCCGACCTTTGTCGTGGGTGGTTTGCAGATCAAGACCCAATCTCTGACTTCATCCTCGCATGGCCCTCTCCCTGTGCGTTTCCCTCTGTCCCAACTCCCCTGTGTTAAGAAGGCAATCATGTTGCACTGAAGCCACTCGATGACCTACCATCATCTGAACCTGACCATCTGCAAACACTCTGTCTCCAAATAAAGTCCCATGTTTACAGGCATAAGAGGTTAGGATTTCAAAATCCTTCAGCAGAAGGACAAATTCAAAGCATACCAATGGTGGAGAGGCAGAGAAGTGGACATATTTAATAGAAGCTTAGGAGGCAAAACCGACAGGATTTGGATTTGGCAGGAGAAACTTGAAGGTCTGCGTGTCAAAGGCTTGTCCCCCAGGACAGGGAGGTGATGGAAACCTTCAGAGTCAGGTCGGGCAGGAAGTCCTTAGGTCACTGGGGTGTGCACCTTCCTCCTTCTTAGTTGTCCCCCTCCAGGCCATGAGATGAACAGTTGTCCTGCCATCTAGCTAGCATGCTCGCTAGAGGCCAAAAAGAAATGGACATCGACCTCTAAAACCACAACCCACAATCCGTGGTACCAAAAAAAAAAAAAAAAAATTAAAACCATTGACCAAAGTAAGCCTAAGAGTTTGTTATAGTGACATAAAGATGACCAACACACTTGTATTAAATGCTGTACCTACAGTATCCTATTGAGTCCTTGAGATTTATCTACTTTAACATGCTCATTTTCTAAAGGACGACACTGAGGGCACTTGTCCAAGGTCCTACAGGTTGTAGGTGCTGGAACTGAAATTTCTAACTCGGGTCTGATTGACAGAGCCTCAAATCTCAACCGCTTCTCAAAGTTCCCGCGTCACCCAGGGAGGCTCCGCCCTCTAGTGGCCACTCTGAACGAAGGTTCCCATTTTTTTCAACACCTGCAGATGGTCGCCTTTCCTGAATTTCACTGTTGACCCGGGCAGGTGAGGGAGTCCCCATAGGAAAGAGGAGGCAGACCCGGGCAGCGGCGGCCGCAGGACGAGGTGTCCAGCGAGGCGTGCGACAGGATCCACGCCGGGCACGCTACGTCGCCGTCTCTGAATCACCCCGACAACGCCACGTGATACTCTTCCTATCCCCACTTTAAAAAGGAATAAAACGAGTCTAAGATAAAGTCAGCGTCTCAGCTAGACAGACAGTAAGAGGCCTCCGCCCGGTCGCCAGCCGGGATTCAAGCTCAAGGCTAATAATCCGAGTCAGCGCTCCCAGTGGAGCCGGGTTAGCGCCACCTGGTGGCGACTTCTTCGAGTTACAACAAGATAAAAATCCACTAACCCATAGCGTTTACGGAGTGCCAGGCATTGTTCTTTACCTCGATTTCATTCAAATTCCTTTATGTAGGCCCTTCTCATAAGAACCCTCTAAGTGAGGTGAGTTATCACTTCCACCCCCTCCACTATTTTTTTTTTTGCTTTTCTTTCTTTGAAATAAAAAATTCATCATGGAAGATTTCAGTCATTCAGCCCCAAGGCCAATGGACTCAGGCCCACCTTGTTTCATCTATACTCCCAACACTCCCCTTCACTCCCCCTGCAAAAAGAAATTTTTTTTCAGAATTACTTAAACCAAAGTCCAGACACTGTAAATATTTTCACTATGTATCTCTAAAATTATCCCCATCTTACCAATGGAAAATGGAGGTATAAAGAGGTCACATAATTTGTTTAAAGTCTCTTTGCTAATGGGGTGCAGAGCCTAGATCAAATTCCAGTAGTCTGCCTGGCTACTGAAAAAGAACTAGGTATGTCGGGCACAGAGGCACCTGCCTGTAATCACAGCAGCTCCAGAAGCTGAGGCAGGAGGATCCCAAGTTCAAAGTCAACCTCAGCAACTAAACAAGACCCTGAAGTTCAAAAAAGAAAGAAGGAAAGAAAAAAATCAGGTGACCCAAACGGAAACTCCAAAACCATGAACCATAACAAACCTTTACTTTTTTTTTTTTTTTTTTTTTTTTTTTTGGTACCAAGATTGAACCCAGTGTTATGGGGCACAACTTAAGTCCAACCAATCACCACTGAGAAGTCCAAATTTGACGGTCTCTATTAAGCCGGCCGGCTGACTGTCTCACACAATGTCCCAAAAAATGTCTATTGGGAGAACAGCCCCGACCACAGGGTTGTAGGGGTTCTTATATCAAAAATCACATCAATCGTAAGTGTCTGTTGCTATGATTCGAAATTACACATTAACATCATGAGATCGTTGACAGAGGGGGAAGTGGGTCAAACTGACCCTTACCTAGGTACAAAGTAAAGAATGATTACTACCATCCACACAATCACTGTTCACATGGTACATTGTTTTGGAGCAATAGGAATCAAAGGAGAGCAATTTTTCATTACATAGGAATTATCATTCTGTATTGTTAAACATGTCACACTAAGTAACTGCTGATGGGCACAGAGGCCCATGGGGTGTTCCCACGGGAGAAGCTTATTTCCTACATGACATGGAGTCTCAGAGCAAAATGGAGTCTGTTTAGTCATTTCCCTCAGAGTCTGGCCTACAACATTCTCCTGGAGCCAGATCTGTCAGCCCATCACGCCAGGGGTGCTTAACCATTGAGCCACATCCCCAGACCTTCTCATTTTTTATTTTGAGACAAGTTCTCACTAAGTTTCTTAGGATCTCACTAAGTTGCTGAGGCTGGCCTCAAACTTGCCAATTCTCCTACCTGAGCCTCCCAAGTCACTGGGATTACAGGCATGTGCCACACCATGCCTGGCTAACCTTTCCCCTTTTAAAATTGATTTATCTCAAGTCTTCACAGCAACAGAAAGCTGGCTACACAGGAGGTGCGGCCTTTGGGAGATGATTACATCGTGAGGACTCCACCCTCATGAATGGGATTAGATGCCCTTATAAAAGTTTGGTAAAGGGATTTTGCTCCTCTTGGCCTCTACTTTCCAGTCCTCCTCTCTAAAGGACATAGCGCTCGAGGCACCAACTTGGAAACAGAAACTAAACCCTTCCTAGGCACTGCCAGTGCCTTGACCTTGAACTTCCAGCCTCCAGATCTGTCAGTAGGTTTCTGTTCTTTATAGTGTACGCAGTCTGTGGTGTTTGGTTACAGCAACACAAAACAGACACAGGCAGATAGATAATATAGAACAAATGGTCAAGGGGTGCATTGAGTAAAGAATGTAATGGCGGGCGTGGTGGCAAACACCTGTAATCCCAGCAACCCAGGAGGCTGAGGCAGCAGGATCACAAGTTCAAAACCAGCCTCAGCAACTTAGCCTCAGGGTAACAGCCTTAGTTACCCTGGGTAACTTTATCGAGACCCTGTCTCAAAATTTAAAAAAATTAAAAGAACGGGGGATGTAGCTCAGTGGTTGAACACCCCTGGGTTCAATCCCTAGTACCAAAAAATAAAAATAAAAACAAGCAAAAGTACTTTAAACAACAGAGGTCAGAACAGAATCTGTATTTGGTGGTTATCAAATGGAGACAGTCGTGACAGAGCCATTTAAGGTAAATTTAAGCATATGTGCCTATTATGTGCATGTCCCACGGAGCTGTGTGCTTAAAAGCTTTTGAGCTTCATTGTGTATGGCACCTAAATAAAAATGTGGGCAAAGGAGAAGAATGAATAGATTGCCATCTACTTACTACTATAAAGCAAGGGAAATAAAGGAACGACAGCTTTAGACAACAAAAAGGACGAATCTCAGAAACCTGGTTTGGAACAAAGGATCCAGATACAAAACATTACGATGTAACCCCGTGTTTCACCTGCACAAAGAATGCAAAAATAGGCATATCACTAGTCACATTGAGGAAATCAAATGCCAGACCAACCATGAAGTGCTAAAAGGCCACAAAAATCAGAAAAAATATATATTTTATTTGGGGGGAAGGAAGTAGTTGTAAGAACCCAGAAACCACTCTGGACTCGGGAATTGACATAAGAGGGAGCAGAACTCGTCACCGGTAAATGGCAGCACCACTGCCCCAGGCTTGCCCAGATAATTTTGATCCACCAAAAACCTCACCCACCTCCATACACTAACCCAGAGCCACGTATTGTCAAACACAGTGCTTAAGAGAAAGAACTGGGTGGCTCAGTGGTTAAGCACCCCCTGGATTCAACTGGGTACCAAGGAAAAAAGGTTGGGGGCCAGCCAGTGTGTCACTGGGGCAGGACACTTTTGCTCTCCTGGCAGGTCTAACGATACTGAGACTGCCTGCCCCGCTCACTCAGGCCCTGGCAGAGAGTCCAAGCCATTGGGGCACCTGGTTTGGGTTTCCCCAAGGTTTCCTCAGCCATGTCCCTGAGAAATTTCTCAGGAGATAAGGAATTCACTCAACTTGGTGAGCAGCTTCATTGCCCTAGGTGTTTATCTTCAAAAGAACTTGTGCCAACTCCTGGGTATAAGAGTGTCAACAGGACAGCTCCCGACACACCTCGGCTGCTCCCCCGCCCCTTGCACCTGTTCTACACAAGCCACTTCCTGATTCTTGGTCCAGATCCTCCCTCTGCAAAATGAGAGCAATGGATATAAGGGTCTCTAATAAGGCCCTAAGATTAGAATTCCGAACAAAAGAGAAAAAAAGGTTAAAATTCCACAATTTTGAGAGTCTGGAGTCTGCAGACAGTATGGCCTGGGCTTTGCATTCAGACAGACCTGGGCTCCAGTCCCAAACTTAAAAGGTTCTGACTCTAGACATGTTTTGCACACCTGTAATCCCAGCAGCTTGGGAGGCTGAGGCAGGAGGATTGTGAGTTCAAAGCCGGTCTCAGCAACATATTGAGGCCCTAAGCAACTCAGTGAGACCCTGTTTCTAAATAAAATACAAAAAGGGCTGGGGATGTGGTTCAGTGGTCGAGTGCCCCTAAGTTTAATCCCCAGCACCCAAAATAAAAAAAATAAACTTTACCCTTTTGTGTGAGTGTGTGCGCATGTGTGTGTGTATGTGCACCAGGATTGAACCCAGGGGTGCTTAACCATTGAGCCTCATCCTCAGACCTTTTCATTTTTTTATTTTGAGACAGGGTCTCGCTAAGTTTCTTAGGGCCTCACTAAGATGCTGGGACTGGCCTTGAACTTACTAAGCCTCCTATCTGAGCCTCCCAAGTCACTGGGATTACCGGCATGTGCCACCATACCTGGCTAACCTTTCACTAAAATTCACACACCTTAGCCAGGCACAGAGGCGCATGCCTGTAATCATAGCAGCTCAGGAGGCTGAGGCAGGAGAATGAGTTCAGTCAGCCTCAGCAATTTAGCAAGGCCCCCTAAGCACCTCAGCAAGACCCTGTCTCTAAATAAAACACAAAAGACGACTGGGAAGGTGGCCCAGTGGCTAAGCGCCCCTGGGTTCAATCTCTGGTACCAAAACAAATAGAAAGGAAAGGAAGAACTCTATAAATACTGGGTGATGAACCCTGTGACCATGTAAAATATGTACTTGGCCTGCTTCCTGGTTTCTTGACATACGGCTTCTGAAACCCTTGGAATTTCCAGTGATGAAAGTGTCTTTTGTAAACTTAAAGTGATGAATGGCGGCTGGAGGCGCCCACGAAAGCCTCAGGAGGGAGGCTGGTCACTGGACAGACCAAGGCAGGAGCAGAGGGCTGGGACGTTCAGCCTCAGCTCCAAACTTCAGGGAGGGGTAACAGCTCATGGCCCACAAATGACGGAGGCAGGAAACAGCAAACAAACCTGGGGTTAGCAAGCTCTCCTTTATTCTGCAGCGAAGTCCATTGATCAGGCACGGGAGGGCCCATTTTCTGGGTATGGGGGAGGTTCCCAGGTTACAGAAGGAGTCTGGGTTTTACAGTTTCCTTGGAGACTGCCGACGTGCAGTTTGGACAGTCAGGGGCCAGTTGTGCAGGTTAGAATTTTAACTTAGGAGGGTGGTTGTCAAAAGATTGAAACTCATTATCATCTGGGGAGATAGGAGTCCATATCCCCAGGGATGAGTACAAATCTTGCCCATGGCTTTTCTTTCTCTGTGATTCATTGTTTCCCAGAGTTTCAGTATTTGCTGTGCCTCTGTTGAGGGCTAATTTGCGATGGGGGAAGGTCAAGGTCCTGGGCCCAGCATTCAGTATTTGCCTCTTTCCTTTAGCGCCCACTGTTTTCATTGTTTGGCCAATTTCCCCTCCTCCTCTGAGCCACACCGTCCCTCCATTTTTCTTGGGGAGCTGTCTTGTAGGAATATTATTTTCCATAACCCTTGTTGATGGCCAAAGATCCATGATTTAACCAATTATGCTGAAGTAATGCATCCTCCTCAAAACCTAAAAGGACACTTTTTTGTTTTTTGTTTTTTGTGGGGCTTTGGTTTTTTTTGGCACCGGGGATTGAACTCAGGGGCACTCAACCACTGAGCCACATCCCCAGCTTATTTTGTAATTTTTTTTAATTAAAATATTTTGATTCATTGTACACAAATGGGATACAACTTTTCATTTCTATGGTTGTACACAATGTAGATTCACACCATTCATGTAATCATTCAAATACATAGGGTAATACTGTCTGTTTCATTCTATTTTTCCATCCACACCTTCTCCCACCCCTTTTTCCTCTACACCATCCAAAGTTCCTTCATTCTTCTCTTCCCCCCATCATCCTCCATCGTTATATATTGTTATGCACTTACCAGAGAAAACATTTGGCCTTTGGTTTTTTGGACTTGGCCTATTTCACTTAGAATGATATTTTCCAACTTCATCCATTTACTAGCAAATGCCATAATTTTACTCTTCTTTATGGCTGAGTAATATTCCATTGTGTATATATACCACAGTTTCTTTATCCATTCGTCAATTGAAGGGCATCTAGGTTGGTTCCACAATCTAACTATTGTGAATTGAGCTGCTATGAACATTGATGTGGCTGCATCACTGTAGTATGCTGATTTTAAGTCCTTTGGGTATAAACTGAGGAGTGGGATAGCTGGATCAAATGGTGGGTCCATTCCAAACTTTCTGAGGAAACTGCTTTCCAGAGAGGCTGCACCAATTTGCAACTCCACCAGCAATGTATGAGTGCGCTTTTTTCCCCACATCCACAAGAACACTTATTATTGCTTGTGTTCTTTTTTTTTTTTTTTTTTTTTTTTTTTTGTGGTGCTGTGGATTGAACCCAGGGCCTTGTGCTTGCAAGGCAAGCACTCTACCAAATGAGCTATATCCCCAGCCCTTGCTTGTGTTCTTGATAACAGTCATTCTAATTGGAATTAGATGAAATCTTAGGGTGGTTTTAATTTGCATTTCTCTAATTACTAGGGATGATGAGCACTTTTTCATATATTTGTTGATCACCTGTATATCTTCTTCTCTGAAGTGTCTGCCCATTTCCTTAGCCCATCTATTGATTGGGTTCTTTGTATTTTGGATGTAAAGTTTTTTAAGTTCTTTATAAACTTTGGAGATTAGTGCTCTGTCTGAAGTGTGTGTGGAAAAGATTTTCTCCCACTCTGTAGGCTCTCTTTTCACATTAATTGTTTCCTGTGCTGAGAAAAAAACTTTTTAGTTTGAATCTATCCCATTTATTGATTCTTGCTTTTATTTCTTGCACTATGGGGGGTCTTGTTAAGGAAGTCTGGTCCTAAGCCTACTTTTTTTTCTATTTGGTGAAGGGTCTCAGGTCTAATTCCTAGATCCTTGATCCATTTTGAGTTGAGTTTTGTACAGGATGAGAGATAGGGGTTTAATTGCATTTTACTGCATATGGATTTCCAGTTTTCCCAGCACCATTTGTTGAAGAGGCTATCTTTCCTCCATTGTAAGTTTTTGGCACCTTCATCTAGTATGAGGTTACTGTACTTATCTGGGTATGTCTCCGTGTCTCCTGTCCTGTACCGTTGGCCTACCTGTCTATTTTGGTGCCAGTCCCATGCCATTTTTGTTACTATTGCTCTATAGTAGAGTTTAAGGTCTGGTATTGTGATACCTCCTGCATCACTCTTCCTGCCCAGGATTGCTTTGGCTATTCTGGGTCTTTTGTTCTTCCAAATGAATTTCATGATAGCCTTTTCTGTTTCTACGAGAAATGTCATTGGGACTTTAATTGGAATTGCATTGAATGTGCATAGCACTTTTGGTAGTATGGTGATTTTGATAATATTATTTCTACCTATCCAAGAACATGGGAGATCTTTCCATCTTCTAAGGTCTTCCTCAATTTCTTTCTTCAATGTTTTGTAGTTTTCATTGTAGAAATCTTTCACCTCTTTGGTTAGATTGATTCCCAAGTTTTTGTTGTTGTTGTCGTTGTTTTGAGGCTATTGCAAATGGAGTTGTTTTCCTCATTTCCCTTTCAGATATTTCATCGCTTATGTATAAAAATACTTTAGATTTATGCGTGTTGATTTTATAACCTGCTATTTTGCTGAATTCATTGATGAGGTCTAGAAGTTTTCTGGAGTAGTTTTTTGGATCCTCTAAATAGAGAATCATGTCATCAGCAAACAGTGACAACTTGAGTTCCTCTTTTCCTATTCGTATCCATTTAATTTCTTTAGTCTGTTAATTGCTCTGGCTAGTATTTCAAGGATGATGTTGAATACAAGTAGTGAAAGAGGGCATCCCTGTCTTGTTCCCGTTTTTAAAGTGAATGCCTTCAGTTTTTCTCCATTAAGAATGATGTTGGGGGCGCAGAGCAGGACCAGGCTGTGTTCAACGGGGAAATGGAGTCGGAGGCTGGGGCTGCGACCTCTTCGACTGCAGATCTGGCCATCCCCGAGGAGGAATAGATGGAGGTGTCTGTTGGCAGGCGCAGGGAGAAGACCACCATGTGCAGCAAACTCCAGGTGGCCCCAATGCTCCCTTCAACTCCGAGCATCCCTGGCTCAGTCCAAGAGGAAGAGGAGCCTGGCCGGCTGGAACCCTCAGCCAGGCATCCTGCCCCACCTCAGACGCAGCCCAGCACGTTCTGGTGAGTGGGTAGTTCTGTCCCCTGTGCCTACTGCCCAGGGACAGAGGGTGCATGGGAAAGGGATGCCAGGGGCTGAAGCACAGGAGGCCTGCACCATGGAGGTGCTTCAGGGCTGCCAGGCGCTGGGACCTGGACCTGCATTCCTTCTTCTTAGGCATCGATGGAGCTGCTTTCCTGTCACGCCTCCCCATGGACGCAGTCCTACATGTACTGGGTACATATGCAATAGTTTATAAAGGAAAAAGTAAAGTGACAGAGAATTTGGTGGAAATTCTGTTTGGAACACAAAGAAGGCACACCCAGTACAGCTAAAAAAGAAGTTTCACTCTTAAAGGATTTAAAACATGCAAACTTAGTAACCTTACTAGATATCATTTACACAGATAAATCTTTGACTTTGGTCCTTGAGTATCTGATGTTTCTAAACCAAATTCTACATGGGTTAACTTATTGCCACAGAAGAATGGTGTCACATTGAGACTTGAAACCACAGAACCTTCTCATTAATAAAAAAGGGAAGTCTGATCCTGGGCTGACATGTTGAAGATTTGGACCTACTTTTTCTTCTATAAGATGCAGGGTCTCTGGTCTGATTCTGAGGTCCTCGATCCATTTTGAGTTGAGTTTTGTGCAGGGTGAGAGATAGGGGTTTAGGTTCATTCTGCTGCATGTGGATTTCCAGTTTTCACAGCACCATTTGTTGAAGAGGCTATCTTTTCTCCATTGCATATTTTTGGCCCCTTTGTCTAGTATGAGAAAATTTTATTTATTTGGTTTGTGTCAATGTCCTGTATTCTGTACCATTGATCTATCTGTCTATTTTGGTGCCAATACCATGCTGTTTTTGTTACTACTGCTTTGCAATATAGTTGAAGTTCTGGTATTGCAATACCCCCTGTTTCATTCTTCCTGCTAAGGATTGCTTTAGCTATTCTGGGTTTCTTATTCTTCCAGATGAATTTCATGATTGCTTGCTCTATTTCTGTGAGGTACATCAACTGGAATTTTAATTGGAATTGCATTGAATCTGTATAGCACTTTTGGTAGTATGGCCACAGACTTCCTTAACAGGACTCCCATAGCACAAGAAATAAAAGCAAGAATCAATAACTGGGATAGATTCAAACTAAAAAGCTTTCTCTCAGTGAAGGAAACTATCAGCAATGTGAAGAGAGTGCCTACAGAGTGGGAGAAAAATCTTTGCCACTCATACTTCAGATAGAGCACTGATTTCCAGAATATATAAAGAACTCAAAAAACTCTACACCAAGAATTCAAATAATCCAATCGACAAATGGGCTAAGGAAATGAACAGACACTTCACAGAAGAAGATCTACAAGTAATCAACAGATATATGAAAAAATGTTCAACTACTCTAGTGATAAGAGAAATGCAAATCAAAACTACACCAAGATTTCATCTCACCACAATTAGAATGGTGATTATCAAGAATACAAGCAACAATAGTTGTTGGTCAGGATGTGGGGAAAAAGGTACACTCATACATTGCTGGTGGGGTTGCAAATTAGTGCAGCCACTCTGGAAAGCAGTGTGGAGGTTCCTTAGAAAACTTGGAATGGAACCACCATTTGACCCAGCTATCCCACTCCTTGGCCTCTACCCAAAGGACTTAAAATCAGCATACTACAGAGATACAGCCACATCAACGTTCATAGCTGCTCAATTCACAATAGCCAGATTGTGGAACCAACCTAGATGGCCTTCAATTGATGAATGGATAAAGAAACTGTGGTATATATATACAATGGAATATTACTCAGCCATAAAGCAGAATAAAATTATGGCATTTGCAGGCTAATGGATGAAATTGGAGAAAATCATCCTAAGTGAGAAAAGACAATCTCAAAAAACCAAAGGAAGAATGATCTCACTGATAAGTAGATGATGACATATAATGGGGGTGGGAGGGGGAAGAATGGAGGAAGGAGGGACTGCATAGAGGGAAAAGAGGGGTGGGAGGGGTGGGGGAGGAAAAAAAATAACAATGAATCAAACAACATTACCCTATGTAAATGTATGATTACACAAATGATATGCTTTTACTCCATGTACAAACAGAGAAACAACATATATCCCATTTTGTTTACAATAAAAATAAATTTAAAAAAATAAATAAATAAAAATAAAAAGGGAAATTAAAGCTAAAAAAAAAAAGAATGATGTTGGCCATGGGCTTAGCATAAATAGCCTTTACAATGTTCAGGTATGTTCCTACTATCCCTATTTTTTCTAGTGTTTTGAGCATGAAAGGGTGTTGTATTTCATAGAACGCTTTTTCTGCGTCAATTTAAATAACCATATGATTCTTATCCTTAAGTCTATTGACATTATAGATTACATTTATTGATTTACGGATGTTGAACCAACCTTGCATTCCTGGGATGAACCCCACTTGATCATGGTGCACTATCTTCCTAATATGTTTTTGGATACGGTTTGCCAGTATTTTGCTAAGGATCTTTTCGTCTATGTTCATCAAGGATATCGGTCTAAAATTTTCTTTCCTTGATGTGTCTTTGCCTGGTTTGGGTATGAAGGTGATATTAGCTTCATAGAATGAGTTTGGTAAGATCCCCTCCTTTTCTATTTCCTGGAACACTTTGAGAAGTATTGGAATGAATTCTTCTTTGAAGGTCTTGTAGAACTCGGCTGAGAATCCGTCTGGTCCTGGGCTTTTCTTGGTTGGTAGGCTTTTGATGGCGTCTTCTATTTCATTGCTTGATATTGATCTGTTTAAATTGTGTATGTCCTCCTGGTTCAGTTTGGGAGGAGCATATGTCTCTAGAAATTTGTCGATGTCTTTGGTATTTTCTATTTTGTTAGAATATGTATTTTCAAAGTAGCTTCTCATTATGTTATGTATTTCAGTGGTGTCTGTCCTGATCTTTCCTTTTTCATCATGAATTTTAGTAATTTGAGTTTTCTCTCTCCTTCTCTTTGTTAGTGTGGCTAAGGGTTTATCTATTTTGTTTACTTTTTCAAAGAATCAACTTTTTGTTTTGTCAATTTTTTGAATTGTTTCTTTTGTTTCAATTTCATTGATTTCAGCTCTGATTTTAATTATTTCCTGTCTTCTACTACTTTTGCTGTTGTTCTGTTCTTCTTTTTCTAGGGCTTTGAGCTGTAAAGTTAGGTCATTTAGTTGTTGACTTTTTATTCTTTTCTGGAATGTGCTCCATGCAATGAATTTTCCTCTTAGTATTGCTTTCATTGTGTCCCAGAGATTTTGATATGTTGTATCATCATTATCATTTACATCTAAGAATTTTATCTCCTGCCTGATATTTTCTTTTATCCATGCTTCATTCAATAGCATATTAATTAGTCTCCAGGTGTTGGAATAATTTCTGTTTTTTATTTTGTCATTGATTTCTAATTTCATTCCATTATGATCTGATAGAACACAAGGCAGTATCTCTATTTTTTTGCATTTCCTAGGGGCTGCTTTGTGGCATAACATATGGTCTATTTTCAAGAAGGTTCCATGTGCTACTGAGAAGAAAGTGAATTTGCTCATTGATTGATAGAATATTCTATATATGTCTGTTAAGTCTAAGTTATTGATTATGTTATTGAGTTCTATGATTTCTTTGTCTAGTTTTTGTTTGGAAGATCTATCCAGTGGTGACAGTGGTGTGTTAAAGTCATCCAAAATTATTGTGTTGTGGTCTATTTGATTCCTGGAATTGAGAAGAATTTGTTTGATGTACATGGATGCACCATTGTTTGGGGCATAAATATTTATGATCATTATGTCTTCCTGATTTATGGTTACCTTAAGCAGTATGAAATGCCCTTCTTTATCCCTTCTGACTAACTTTGGCTTGAAGTCCACTTGTCCACTTTATCTGAAATAAGAATGGAAACCCCCACTTTTGTACTGATTTTGGGTGCTTGGTAGGTTTTTTCCCATCCTTTTACATTTAGTCTGTGGATGTCTTTTTCTATGAGATGAGTCTCTTGAAGGCAGCATATTGTTGGGTCTTTCTTTTCAATTCATTTTTCCAGTCTATGTCTTTTGATCGATGAGTATAGGCCATTAACATTCAGGGTTATTATTGAGATATGATTTATATTCCCAATCATTTGGGCTTAATTTTGGTTTTTAACTTGACTTGGTTTCTCCTTTGAATGAATTTTCCTTTAAGGGTAGTTCCTCCCTTTGCTGACCTACATTATTGTTTTTCATTTCCTCCTCATGGAATATTTTGTTGAGAATATTCTGTAGTGCAGGCTTTCTATTTGTAAATTCTTTTAACTTTTGTTTATCATGGAAAGATTTTATTTCATCTTCAAATCTGAAGGTTAGTTTTGCTGGAAATAGGATTCTTGGTTGGCAACCATGTTCTTTCAGAGCTTGAAATACGTTGTTCCAGGCCCTTCTAGCTTTTAGGGTCTGGGCTGAGAAATCTGCTGATATCCATATTGGTTTCCCCCTATATGTAATCTGATGCTTTTCTCTTGCAGCCTTCAAAATCCTATCTTTATTTTGTATGTTAAGCATTTTCATTATAATGTGCCTTGGTGTGAATCTGTTGTGATTTTGTGCATTTGGTGTTCTGTAAGCCTCTTGTATTTGATTTTCCATTTCATTCTTCAGGTTTGGGAAAATTTCTGATATTATTTCATCGAATATGTTGTTCATTCCTTTGGTTTGTATCTCTGTGCCTTCCTCAATCCCAGTAATTCTTAAATTTGGTCTTTTCATATGGCCCATAGTTCTTGGAGATTCTGTTCATGATTTCTTACCATCTTCTCTGTTTGGGCAACTTTATTTTCAGGATTAAATATTTTGTCTTCATTGTCTGAGGTTCTGTCTTCCAAGTGGTCTAGTCTGTTGGTGATGCTTTCCATTGAGTTTTTTATTAGGTTTATTGTTTCCTTCATTTCCAGGATTTCTGTTTGTTTTTTTGTTTGTTTGTTTTGGTTTTTTGTTTGTTTTTTTGTTTGTTTGTTTGTTTTTGAGAATCTCTATCTCTTTGTTGAAATGATCTTTTGCTTCCTGCAGTTGCTCTTTCAACTGCTTATTGGTGTGATCATTCATTGCCTGTATTTGCTCTCTTATCTCATCCTTTGCTTCATGAATTATCTTAATCTGAAGTCCTTTTCTGACATTTCCTCTATCATACTGTCACTGGATTCTATTAATATAGAATCTAGATTTGTTTGGATCATTTTCTTCCCTTGTTTTTTATGTTGTTCATGTATCTTCCCCTCTAGCAGTGCAGATCTAGAGTATTTCAATATTCCCCCTATAGGCTTATAGTGACCCTATAAATTTCCAAAACCTTTTCTTTAAGGGGGAGATCAATATTAGCAGTGTCCAGTTCAGACAGTATGCAACCCAAAACCAAATAGCCCCTATGAGGATGTTAACAATATTGTCATAATAAACAGAATGAGTTCAGTTATTATCTTCAGTATAACAAATAGATTTGCAATAAGGTCTGCAGTTTCTAATGGAGGACAAAGAGGATGCAGAGGGGTGTAGGATATAGCTGTTAATGGGATAAGAAAAGAATATATAGAAGTTCTAGATCATAGAAAGAGTGAGAGTGTAATCAAAAGAAGTCAGTTATTAGCATGGGAAAAGGGAGAAAGAGACTCTGAGGAAACAGGTAAACAAAAGGAAAATAGAGTGAGAAAAGTAAAGAAATAAAAACTTATAAAGTTTTTCAAAAAGGTAGAAAGAAAAAAAAAAATCTACACTCTATCATATAGTATTCAAACCTCCCAGTCTTCAGTAGCCTGATGCAGGAGAGGTACCTGACAGTGAGCTTCCAGTCTCCAGCAGGCATCTCAGGATGGGATTTTCCCCACCTAAAGATGGGAGATTTGACTTCCAGGATTATCCAAGATGGCCGCTCTGGTTTCCAAATGTGTTGGCAAATGGGGAGCTGCAGCTCAGAGTGTGGGCGTGGTTGGCTGGAGGTCCTGGAGGCGGGGTGGGGTTGGTGAAGCAGGGGTCCTGGAGGTGGGGTTTTGTCAGTCTGATTGTGGGATCCTGGAGGCAGGGTGCAGTCAGTCAGTCTGGGGGTCCTGGTGGTAGGGCGCAGTCAGTCAATATGAGGGAGTGATCAGAGGCAGGGAGTGATCAGTTGGACTGAGGGATCCTGGAGACAGAGCTCAGTCAGTCCAGTCAGGGGTCCTACAAGTCCTGGCCATTATCTCAAAATGGTGGCAGCCACATGTAACCAAACTTGCAGGTACTGTGACAGTGAACTTCCAGGTAACCGCAGGCAGCTGGTGCTCCACTGGCAGTCTGTGGTCAGTCTGCTGACTGCTGTCGGATGATCGGGAGGTGAACCTCGGGTGATTGGTGATGGGTAGGTGAAAGGCAGGCGATGGACATGCAAGCAGCAGGCAAATGGCGGATGGTAGGTGCCAGACAGTGAGCAATCTGCACTCAAAAAGTCGTCGACATGCTGGCAGACTGCAGGTGATTGCAGTAGACAAATGGGGTAAACAGCAGGGGACCAGTAAGCTGCAAAAACTACCTCACTGAGAAACAGGTATCTTCTGCTTGCCCTGTTTTGTATTTTATTTAGAAACAGGGTCTCACTGACTTTCTTAGTGCCTTGCTTTTTTGCTGAGGCTGGCTTTGATCCTCCTGCCTCAGCCTCCCAAGCCACTGGGATTACAGGGGCACACCACTGCACCCAGCCACAGACAGGGTTCAGAGAGCTTCTGAACTGCTGGACACATGGACGTTCCTGGAGGGTGTCTGCCCCCAGAGAGGATGGAAGCTCCAAGCCTCTTCTCCCATAGTTCAGCCCATGCATCTCTTTGTTGATAATATACTTTATAATAAACCAGGAAATATAAGTAAGTGTTTCCCTGAGTTCTGTGAGTCACTCCAGCAAATCGGTTGACCCCCAGGAGGGAACTGTGGGAACCCTGATTAATAGCCAGTGAGTCAGAGGCTCCGGTGACGCACCCCCAGGACTTAGGACTGGCATCTTCTGTCAGGGGTAGTCTTCTAATACTGAACCCTCACCTGTGGGATGTGACACTCTTCAGGTAGATGGGTTCAGGATGCAATCAAATTAAGTGGACACCCAGCTGGCGTCTGCTGCAGAATTGCTTGGATTATAAGAAAACAACCCACGTTGGGGTGGCAGGGTGTTCTGTGCTGTGAGAAGACAAAAGGAGAAACATTTTAGTTTGGGGGTTTTGTTGGTTGTTTTTGTTCTGGGACTCAAGCCCAGGGGAGCTTTACCACAGAGTCACATTCCAGTCCTTTTTTATTTTGAAACAGGGGCTTGCTAAGTTGCTGAGGCTGGCCTTGAACTTGAGATCCTCCTGCCTCAGCCTCAGCCTTGTCAGTCAATGGGACACATTTTGTTGTTTCCTCTATCTCTTATGATCATCTTACAAGTCTTTGCTTTACAATTTTTTGCCTTAAACTTTGTATTTGACTAAAAAAAAAAAAAAAAAGAAAGGAGGGAATAAAAAAGAAAGAAAAGAAAAGAGGTGGACCTAGGCTAGCTGTCAGTTGAGAAATCACTAAGCTATTTTTTGGAGATAGATCACAATTGATTTTTGTCCACAATTTAGAAGTTCAAAGGGTTAAAGGAATTGTTGTGCTGATAGTCTGGATTCCCATCTATCTAGTCAGGGAAACACATTTTCTCCATGCTTGCATCAGAAGAAAGGGGAGGGTATAAATAAATAAAATAAAAGGCCATTGACAACTAAAAAAAAAAAAAATTTAAAAACAAGAAGGCGGGGGATGAAAAAAGTTTAAATAAAAATAAACCAAAGAAAGAATATCAGCAAAATTGTTATACCGAAAAAAAGTTTAAATTTAAGTGGGGAAATTTCCTTTTAAAAAATAAATACAAAACTGACTCAAGAGCCTGGGGCAGTGATCCCAGCAACTCAGGAGACTACAGCAGGAGGATCACAAGTTGAGACCAGCCTGGGCAATTTAGCAAGACGTTGTCCCAAAATTTAAAAAAAGACTAGGGGTGTAGCTCAGTGATAAAGCACCCCTGAGTTGAATCCCCAGTACAAAAAGAAAAAACAAAACTGACACAAGAAATAAACATGAATAATCCTAAAATTATTAAAGAAAGCATCTGTAATTAAATACCTTCCCTCCATTTTTTTTTTTTTGTACTAGAGATTAAACCCAGGAGTGCTCAATCACCGAATCGAATCCCCAGCCCTTGATCTTTTTCTTTTTCTCTCGCTCTCTGTCTCTCTCTCTCTCTCTCTCTCACTGTTTGTTAATTTGAGACAGGGTCTTGCTAACTTTCTGAGGGCACTGAAGTTGACCTCAAACTTCCAATCCTCCTGCCTCAGCCTCCAGAGTGACTGGAGTTACAAACACGTGCCACCATGCGTAGCTTCGCGGGGCATTAGTTGAATTTTACCAACTATTTAAAGGAAGAAATAATGCCACCCTTACTCAAACTCTTTCAGGATGAAGGAGATCAAAATATCCCATCCAAAATATATTTCTTTGGCATATTTCAACTTGGCTATTCAGAGAAACCGCAGACCAATCTGTCTCCCCCACGGGACTGATTTCCGTGAGATCAGGATTGTCTCTGTCCCCACTCTGTCCCCAGCATCCCCCAGCCCAGCTGGGCTCAGGGCTGGCTCAGTTCTGCATGTCAAGAGCTGACACACCTACCTGGCCCACGGCCTTCTGTATTCTCACCCCCTGGATCTTCTCCAACCACTCCTTACTGAGAAAGCCGAGGTATGTTGAAATTTAAAAAGGAACTAAGTGGAGCTGGGATTTACTTTAGCTTTGGAAACATGGGCGTGTAAAGGGAATTTTAAGTTCCACAAAGTAACATCCAGGAGCCGGTAACCTTTTCCCTGCTCTCTGAGGGCGGGTCTCACCTTCTAGATCAAAAACATAGAACCAGCCCAAGCTGGTTCAGGTGGCTGAAGAATTTCAGCCACAGCTGGAGTTGCCTGTGATTGACAGGCGGTGAGGACTGAAAAGACCCAAAGCCTCGGAGGGACAAAGGGAATTCTTTTAATGTCGTCTTTTGTTGTTGTTGTTGCCGGGAGATTACACCAGGGTGGCTTAACCACTGAGGTTCATCTCCAACCTTTTTTTTAATTGTCTTATTTTGAGACAAGTTCTCACTAAATCTTTAGGTCCTCTGGGTAATTTGCTGAGACTGGTCTAGCAATTTGCAATCCTCCTGCCTCAGCCTCCTGAGTCTCTGGAATTACAGGCATGCACCACCCAGCTCAGCTTAATGTAGTCTTTGAAATTTGTAAGGAACAAATAATCATGTATAATTTGTGGATTTCTTTGAAAACTTTAAGTGGAGATAATGATGGCATTGACTTCAGGGCTGTTATGAGACTTTGACAGCATGCCAGGTATGTGGAAACACCCAGAACTTCAGTCGGCATTTATTAACTGAGTGCCAGAGTTTGCCTAAACGCAGTACAGGCATTAAGCATATGATCCCAGGGATCTTCTAGGGGTGGGTACTAATATCATCACGCAAACTTGCTGATGAGAGAAGTCAAATCTCCAACATGCCCAAGGCCAGCACAGATTTCTTTTGTTGTTTGGTACTGGATATTCAACTCAAGGGGGCTTTGCGGCTAAACTACATCCTCAGCCATTCTTATTTCTTATTCAGGGTCTCTTTCATTTGCTAAATACTAAATTACTGAGGCAGACCTGGAACTTGCAATCCTTCTGCTTCAGCCTCCCAAGTGTCTGAGATTACAAGCATGTGCACCATGCTTGGTTGTTTGGTTTGTTGCAGTACTGGGAATTGAAGCTAGGAGCTCTTATCAGTCTTTCTTTGTTTTATTTTAAGACAAGATCTCACCAAATTGCCTAAGCTGACCTCCAATTTGTGATCCTCCTGCCTCAGCCTCCTGAGTAGATGGGATTAAGAGAATGTACCACCCATGCCCCACCAGCAGGCTATCTGAACTCAGGCAGCAGGAAAGGAATCTAGTTCTCTAATTCCTCCCCCAACCCCAGGGTTTTCAGTACCGCTCTGAACCATCCTCCCGCTCCTCTCCCAGGGTCCCATCCTCCACCAGCAAGACCACAGCCCACAGCAGCGACCTCAGGCCTGGGGCGCCCCCTGGTGGACACTCTGTGTGCGCCCCCCAGAAGGAGCCCCGGCGCGAAGGATTCATGCAGATTACAGTGTGGCAGGGTGGAGAGTCCCACCGGGATTTGGAAAGGTGGTCCTCAACAGGGAGCACACTCATGACTTTATCGTGGCAGGGAGGTACCACTCTACACCGGGCGAAGAGAAGTTGAGCAAAACAGTCCCAAACGGAGAGCAATGGGAAAAGGAAGGAGGAGTAGAGGAGTGAAGGACCATCCCAGAACCATAGCCACTTTGGAGCCCTGTGACCAGGGGCAGAAAACCTTCTGTCCTTCAGCCCCAAATTCCTCAATCCAAGCCAAGGATTAATACCTACTTCAAAGAACTGCTGAGGCTGGACGCGGTGGCACGCACCTGTGACCCCAGCTACTTGTCAGGCTGAGGCAGGAAAACCAAAAGTTCGAGGCCAGCCTGGGCAATTTAGTGAGACCCTGTCTCAAGATAGAAAATAAAAAGAACTTGCCAGGTGCAGTGGCAGCACCCGGGTAATCCCAGCAGCTTGGGAGGCTGAGGCAGGAGGATCCCAAGTTCAAAGCCAGCCTCAACAACGTAGTAAGGTTCTAAGCAATTTAGGGAGAGACCCTGTGTCAAAATAAAAAATAAAAGTGGTTGGGGATGTGGCTCAGTGATTAAGCGCCCCTGAGTTCAATCTCCAGTGCCCCCTCACCAAAAGAGAAAGAAAGAACAAAGAAAAGAGAAAGGACTTAGGGATGTAGCTCAGTGGGAAAGCAGCCCTACGTCCCAATATCCTATACCAGAAAAGGTGGGGGAGTTAATGGAGAATCGATCCAATTGTTTATGCCCACTTACATATGTGCAAAATCGAGAAGTCAAAAACTTGGTCAAAGACTCACAAAGAGGCAGGGCAAAGAATTGAATTGAGGTAACTCCAGCTACCTAAAGTTTCCAAACCAGAGGCTCCACCCTCCTCTCCCCAGACATTTCCTGTTCTTTTTCAAAGCAAAACCGTTAAGCTGACACCCCTGCTACCTCCCATTTTCTAAAACCTCCTCACCCGGCTTCCGCGACCCACCTCCACCAACCTCCACCAATCAGCTGATCCACATATTTTCATCCACCAAGATAGTTCTTGCCCTAGGAGAAATCCCAAATCACTAGTGAGACTGGTAAGATCCCAGGGGTGAGGAAGATTGATGGGAACTGGTCCTCCTCTGGCCCAGCTCTGGTGTAGGTAGAGGAACCAGGTAGACAAATAATCTCAGGTATGAGATTTCAAGCTGGGCTGTGGATGTAGCTTAAGATACAGGCCATGGGTTCCATCCCCAGTGCTGAGACTGTTTTGAAAAAAGAACATCTGTCTACAAATGCAGAGAAGCTGGGAGAGGAATGGCCAGAGGTCAGGAGCTTTGGGATGAGCTTGGGACAGGGCCCCCGTGGGAAGGTGGGAGAGTGACTCAGCTGAACCTGTGAGGAGGGGTGGGAGGAGGCAGATCAAAGCCAGATGCTGAAGTCAGAAGTCAGAACTCTGTGACTCAGGGATTTGAAATGAAGTTCTCAACCCAGAGAAAGATGCAGTGCCTGAGATAGGAACTTGGGACTAAAGGGAGAAATACTGAGCTCAAAGGAAGCGCCCACAAACAATTACAACTCCTGAGTGACCCATTCTGTGCCCTTTGACCCATGCCCTTGTCTGCCAAGGAAACAGGAGGACAATGCACAAGCACAGGCATGACATTGTGTAACTCCAGGTTGGCTCCATTTCTAGTCCATCTAGCAACTGTCCTTCTGTAAATATTTACATGCCAAACCACTGGTTACTGTCCCTCCCTCTGGTGATAACCTGCATTTCCCTTGAATGGGCACCCTTGCTCTACCCACAAAGGCATGTCTGTCTGTCTGTCTGTCTGTCTGTCTGTCTCTCTCTCTCTCTCTCTCTCTCTCTCTCTAATATTGCCCCATTCTGAACATGTATCTGTTTTCCTAAATAAACCTCTGTGACTTTGGTGTGAGCTGAAATTCTTTTCCATCTTGAATGCCAAGAACCCTGCTGGTCCTGAGTGGAATTCCTTCTTTTCTCGGGGAACTTCTGGGACCCTTCTTTGGAGACATGGCTCCTCCTCTGACATGCTGGTTTTTTGTTTTTTGGTTTTTTTTGCGGGTGCGGGGGACCAGGGATTAAACCCAAGGATGCTTGACCACTAAGCCACATCCCAAGCCCTTTTTACATTTTATTTTGAGACAGCGTTTCACCAAGTTGCTTACAGCCTTACTAAGTTGCCGAGGCTGGCTTCGAACCTGTGATCCTCCTGCCTCAGCCTGCCGAGTCACTGGGATTACAGGCCTGCACCACCAGCATGGAATGCTAGTTTCAAAAGAAAAGGACTAGAAGCAACCTAGAAATCAAATCTGACCCTGGGGAAAATAGATAGAGACTTTGTGTCAAGGTCATTCTGTGAAATATCTTCCAGGAGTTAAGATAAATGAACTAGAAACACACACATGGACCAGTTGCAAGAACTGAAGAAAATGTCCAGTTGCAAAAGAATAGGTATATGTTACGTGCTATTTTGTATATAAAGTTTGTTTGTTTTTGTTTTTTTGTTTGTTTTGACACTGGGGATTGAACCAGAGGCACAAAAGCCCCAGCTTTTTTCTTATTTTTGAGACAGGGGCTCATTAAGTTGCTGAAGTTCTCCTTTAGCCTCCCCAGCCAGCCTCAAACTTGCAATCCTCCTGTCGGTCTCCAGACCTGCTGGGGTTACAGGCGTGAGCCACCATGAGCAGCCCCATTTTCATTCTGTTGGGGCCAGTGCAGAAGATCAGTACAAACCAACGTCCTCCTTAGCTCTGTGATGGAAAAAAATCTTTATTTTTATTTTTATTTTTTTTACATCAGATAGGAGCAAAAGACCTGATTGCTCATCAGTGAAAGTCTGCTGAACTATGAAATAATGATTTTTTAAATGTCTTTTTTTTTTTTTTTTTTTTTTTTTTGTGTGGTGCTGGGGATTGAACCCAGGGCCTTGTGCGTGCGAGGCAAGGGCTCTGCCAACTGAGCTACCTCCCCAACCCTGCATTATCTTTTCAACGCATGAGAAGGAACCAGATGCCACTTGGACCCGGGTGAAGATGGCAGGGGTAGAGCAAGAGCCGTCACTGATTCCTGCAGTTTTATTTTTTCAGGCCTGTCTTCCTGATGTGAATTTGTGGGGGCAGAGTCTTATTTTTTTTCTACTCCATCCTCACCCAGCTACAAGGAATGGTACCCAGAAGGTATCAAGAAATGAAGTAAGGAAAGGACCAGAGATGTCGTGAAGGGGTAAGTGAGGGGATGGAAGAGGGGTGTGTTGGGACTGAGAAAACCATACCCCACATGCTGACTGGGCACTAGCAGGGAACACCAGATGCAAGCAGAGATTTTCTCTGAGGTCCCCTTATCTGCCTAAAGAAGGACCCAGGTGTAAAACTGACTCACGGGAACTGGGCCTGGTGGTGCACCTTGTTTCTTTTCTTTGTTTTTGTTTGGTTCTGTTTGGGGTTTTTGCAGTACTGGGGATTGGACCCCGGGGTGCTTTATGCCAAAGCAACACTCCCAGCCCTTTTTTCATATTTTTGAGACAGGGTCTCACTAAATTGCCCAGACTGACATCAAACTTGTGATCCTACTTCCTCAGATTCCCGAGTCTCTCGGGGCACACACATATGCCACCATGCCCTGGCTGAGAAAATGGACCTTGTCACAGGCTGTCAGCTGTTCTGAGATTACTGAGGGACTTTATCTGAATAGCAAGATAAGCTTTGTTCCTCCTCCCTTGCCTCCCCTCACCCTGAGTAATTGTGGTTCCCTCCTTCACTCCCCAGAAATCCCAAGGGCCTATTCATCTCTGAAGCCTCAAGATGGTATGAAAAAACTTCATTATCTGGTACTTCTTGGAGACTCCTAGTTTCTGTGACTCTTATGCATGTGCACATAATAAAAATGGCTTTTCTCCTGTTAATCTGTCTACTATACATTTATTCCAGAAACTAGAATTGAAAAGGGGTTTTTGCCATTTTGTTTTGTATTGTTGTTTTTGTGGCTCTGGGGATTGAACCCAGGGTCCCTTTACCACTGAGCTACATCCCCAGTCTTATTTATTTATTTATTTATTTATTTATTTATTTATTTATTTATTTATTTTGAGACAGGGTCTTGCTAAATTGCTTAGGGCTTCGCTAAATTGCTGAGGCCGGTCTCAAATTTTCAATCCCCAGTCAGGGGCTTGGCTCACACCTGTAATCCCAGCAGTTCGGGAGGCTGAGTCAGGAGGATTGCAAGTTCAAAGCCAGCCTCAGCAATTTAACAAGGCCCCAAACGACTTAGCGAGATCCTGTCTCTAAATAAAATATTAAAAAGGGTGGGGATGTGGCTCGGTGATTAAGCTCCCCTGGGTTGTCCTCAAAAAAAAAAAACCAGAATACCTTGCGAGAGGCTGGGATTACAGACCTGAGCCATAGCGCCAGGCTGAGAGGAAGATTTTAAGTCCCTTACAGGTGGGATGAGAGGACCACCAAGAGGAGAAATGGGCAGAGTCGGGATGCACAAGAGAACGATTAGGGTGGAAGACGAAAAGGAGAGGAAGGGTGATGGGGCAGGGAAGAGTAGACCGCAGTAGATTGAGCAGAGCAAAGAGCGATGCTGCATTATCGTCTGTAACAGAATCCACGCGCTGACATCACTCCCAGCCAGGGAAGCTCTTCCAATCTGAGGAAGCCCGAGGCCCGGGAAAGCAGAATGCAAATAAGACTCTTCTGGGACTTCCTCTTTGTCCAGTTCTGGGTTGTGGGTGAGGCCGCTTTGAAGAAGGGAAGGAGAGGGACTCGGGTAAGCAAGGCCCCAAGAGCCCCGGACGGGACCGCAAGCTAAATTCTGGAACCACAGGCCTGGAGGAGTTCAGGCAAAACGAACCCGAGGCCCCAGCTATTTCCAGAAGCCGTCCATCACGCAGCCGGCTGGAACCCCCGGGCCGGCAGCCTCTGGAGCAGCGACACTGAGGTTGCTCCGGCGCCGCCAGGTCGATCCATGGGTTTCTGCGGGGAAGAAGCTGCGGATGTGGAAGAGGTCAGACTGGGCAGCTGAACTGTGTGTGGACGCAGCCTGGCCCAGGGTGGGGATCCGGTGTGGGAGGGAGACTAGGGAGACCACGTTCCGCCCGCGATGAAACGAAATCACTTTGGGAAACTCCAAATCTTTACATTTAAAGCTCACACTCGACATTTGGGAACTTTGATTGCTTTTTCGATGAATTTTGAGAGGCTTGCAAATTGTATTACAATATTTTATTCAAGAAAATGTTGAGTACCTACTATGTGTCAGGCACTGTTTTCGGTACGGGGGATACAGCAGCGAACAAAATAGAACATTCTGGTGGGGAAAGGAATAATTAAAATGTAAATCAACCCATAGGAGACTTTCAGGTGGTAAAGGTGGTGGTGGTACCCACCTGTATTCTCAGCTTCTGGAATAACTGAAGCAGGATCGCTGGAATCCAGGAGTTCCAGCCCAGCCTAGGCAACATAGTGAGACCTGATCAAAAAAAACAATTATTTTTTAATGTATTTAACAAATACATTCAAAGCTCATTATATGGCTGGCACTACATGGCTTTAAAATATTAATTCATTTTATGTTTTTTTAAGGTACTAGGGATTGAACACGCAGGGGCAACTCCCAGCAGTGCTGGGAATTGAACCCAGGGCCTTGTGCTTGTGAGGCAAGCACTCTACCAACTGAGCTATATTCCCAGCCCCCTTTTTATTTTTTTTTAATTTGAGATAGAAGCTCATTAAGTTGTCTAGGCTGGCCTCAAACTTGTCATCCTCCTGCCTCAGCTTCCTAAAATCACTGGGATTACAGGGATATGTCACCACACCCAGCTAATTCATTTAACATTTATATAGTGCCTTATTTAATAAATTAAAGCCAGAGGTTGACATAGGAGACAGCTTGTGTGGTCTGGGAGGGTCTCTTCTACACATGGTTGGTCTTTAAGCAGGAAACAGAATAGACTAGCCTCAATCGCAAGGCCAAGTGCTTCAGGTAGTAGGCAGGTGTCAAGGCCCTGAGGCTGGCTTGGCATTAGAGAAACTGAAAGAGGCCAGTGTGAGTCAAGATGATGTCAGATGCAGCAGCCAGTGGACAGAATCTAAGGAGCCTTGTAGGCTCAACCTGAGGGACCTGAATTTATTACCAAGGTAGTGGAAAGTCTGGTCCAGAATCTCTAGACTTAGGAAATTTTAAGTTTTGTTGGTTTTTTTTTTTTTTTTTTTTTTAAGTTTTCTAATCTACAGAATCTTACAATATAGGTCATCTTTAAACACTCAACTCAGTTGGGTTGGGGATGTTGTTCAGTGGCACTTGCCTAGTATGCACAAGGCCCGGGGTTTGATCTGCAGCACCACAAAAATAAAAGAAAACATTCCACTCACTGTTTTTTGGTTTTTGGTTTTTTGGAGGGGGTTTTGGTACCAGGAATTTAACCTGGGGACACTTAACCACTGAGCCACATCCCCAGCCCTTTTTATATTTTATTTTCAGACAAAGTCTCACTAAATTGCTTAGGGCCTTGTTAAGTTGCCAAGGCTAGCTTTGAACTTGCAATCTGCCTGCCTCCTGAGTCACTGGGATTACAGATGTGTGCTACTCAACTCACAATTTTTGCAATCTTGTCATTTTTATTTGAGGCCAGAGTCCTTCCTTTCAAGAACATGCCCAGAATGCTCTCTGGAGGCTGGAAACCTTTGACTGCAGTCTCCTCTGGTCTAGATCCTGGCTCTGACATCACAGGGCCAGGCCCTGAAACTGGAGACAAAGGGAACAGCAGAGCTGGCTCAACTGTTACCACAATGTAGTGGCCAGCTCTTAGTTCTCAGGGTTCTAGAAGGTTCTGTATCCAACCTCAAACCTGTCTGCAATGAACAAACTGCAGACTCTGCTCTAACCCTGGGGCAGCTAACTTCATGAAACCAAGAGAATTCTGATCCCCTTCCCCAATGCCTGCTCCAACAGCTTCCGGTACCGCCATGTCCTCCCCTCAGCTAACACACCTATCATCTTCCCACAGCAAAATCAAGGAGTAGGAGAGAAATTGCTTTTCCTTCTGGTTCTTGTTCACTGTCTTTAAAATAATTTCTTTCTCCCTATTGTAAGAGTCTCTCTTTACCTGAGGCCAGATTCGTTTTATTTGACAGTTAACCTTGGTTCCTCTCTGTGACTTCAAATCCAAAGCCAATCCTGCCAGCTCTACCTCCAAATGCATCCCGATGTATTGATTCCCTTCTCTCCCCACTGCCCTCTCCCCAATCCAGGTTACTGTCACAATGACTCCCAGCAACCTCACCACTGCCCTTCCTCCACAATTCATTCACTGACTGCAGCCAGATGGGTCGTTCTAAAGGCAAATGAAACTAATCTATGGTGGAAGGAAGGGATAGAGGCAGGTAATTGAATGAGAAGGAGCTTGAGGGAAATGTCTGGGGTGTTGATAACTTTCTACATCCTGATAGGACTTGGGGGTTATAGAAATGCATGCGTTTACCAAATCGCATCTAATAATATACTTACTATGTAGCATTTTGTTGGGCGTGATGGCACACCTTTTAATCCCTGCTACTCTGAAGCAAAAGGATTACAGGTCCAAGGTCAGCCTAGGCTATTTAGCAAAACTCTGTCTCAAAATAAAAAAGGGCCAGGGGAGCCCTGCCCAAGCCTGTAATCCCAGTGACTTGGGAGGCTGAGACAGAAAGATGGATCACAAGTTGGAGGCCAGCCTCAGCCACTAAATGAGGCCCTCAGTAATTTAACAAGACTCTATCTCAAAAAATAATGATAATAATAAAATAAACAAATAAATAAAAAGAAAGAGCTGAGGATGCAGCTCAGAGGCAGAATGTTCCTGGGTTCAGTTGCAGGAACTGCAAAAAAAAAAAAGCAGGGGGAGGGGGTGTGCTGGGGGTGTATTTCAATGGTGAAGCACTTGCTTAGCAAGTGTGAAGCCCTGGGTTTTATCCCCAGCACTGGAAAAAAAAAAAAAAAAGTCTGCATCTCCCTGTACCATGGTCTGTAAAATTGCATGTTAAGAAACATTGAACTCCAGTTAATGATACCCATCTGAAGTGTTTGGGATGTATTTGGGATTAAAGTGTAGAGGAGTGTGCAACTGACTGAGATAGGAATTTGGTAATAAAGGGAGAGATACTGAGTCTCAAAGGAATTGCCCATGAAACACTGAAATGCAGAAAACACCCATGAACAATTGCAACTCCAGAGTGGCATGCCTTTGTAACACCAGGGTAATGCACAACAAGTACGGGAAAAGTGGCATGAAATTGTGTAACTCTGTCCTGATTCCACCTCCAGTCCAGCCCCTAACACCAGCCTCTCCACACCAAGGAGTTGTTCCACATGTTCCCTTGAATGTTTATCTACTTTCCTAAATAAACCTCTGACTATGCCGTTGGCGCGTGCTGAAATTCTTTTCCATCACATATGCCAAGAACCCCACTGGTCCTGAGTCAAGTTTTCCCTTCTCTCTGGAAATTTCCCAGACCCTTCTTCAGAGACATCTTTTCTCCTGTGACATGACTTTGAAATACATCCAGAAAAGAAAATAATAAGTTGGGTTAATGGGGCAAGATAAAAAGAGGCATAACAAAGAATGTTCAATAAAATATTATTGGTAGAATCTAGGTGGTGAGTATTGTTGGGACTCAGAACATACCACCCCAAAATATGAGACCAGAACGCACCACCCCAAGACATATTTCTTTGACATATTTTGTAAAACTGCAGACAGGAGAAGCTGTCTTTTGTAAAACAAATGCACATCTCCAAAGAAAATCAGTGTTAGTAAAATTCCTGGATCAGGAAGGCAACTGCTTTGAGATCACTTCTATTAGCTGAGAGACTTTATCTGCAGCCTTCATTCACCATGCAGTTACAAATCTCGCTTTCCTCTGGCTTGTCCCCAACCCAGAGTCCAATTCCCTATTTCTTTCCTTAGCTCAGGATGCTTAATAAACTTCAATCAACTAGCCCTTCTGTTTTCTAGAATTCTTGTGCACATGCACATAATTAAAATTTTCTTCCAATAACCTGTCTATTCTGTTTATCTCATAAACTCAATTATCGAAACTTCGGAGTATAGTAAAAAATTTTTCTCTCTCCTACCATATACAGGTGTTCACTGTACATTTGAAAGTTTTCAAACTAAAATGTTAAATGAAAATGCCAAGCAACACAGTAACTACAGTAACTGCTCTGCTGGGAACCTTCCAAAACTGCTTCCCTTTTTTTTTTTTTTTTTTTTTTTTTTTTAGTGGAGGAAAAGTTATTTTGGAGGTTCATGGATGGTTTCAGAGATCTCAGTCCATAGGTGGCTGACTCTATTCCTCAGGGACTGAGGTGAAGCAGAACATTAGGGCAGAAGCGTATGGCAGAGGAAAGCAGCTCACACATCACACCAGGAAACAGAGAGACAAACTGCTTCCCTTCTGCACCAGAAATAAAATGCAAAGTCTTTCCAAAATGCAGTCCTGCCTTGCAAAACAGTCCCTAGAGACCTCCGGGATCCTATCTCCTACAATGAATCTTTTATTTATTTATTCATTCATTCATTCATTCATTTACATTTTCTTGATTCTGGGAATTGAACCCTCAGTCTCCCACATGATAAGCAAGTGCCCCACTTCTGAGCAATGTCCTCAACCCTATCTCTCTATTTATTTGTTTATTTCATTTATTTTTGGTAAATAAAACCCTGGTGCACTTTACACTGAGCTACATCCCCAGATCTTTTTATTTTTTTATTTATTTTTTATTTATTTATCTGGTAGTGGGGATTGAATCCAGAGGTGCTTTATCACTGAGCCACATCCCCAGACCTTTTAAATTTTTGTATTTTGAGACAGAGTTGAACTAAGTTTCTTAGGGCCTCTGAGTTGCTGAGGCTGGCCTGGAGACTTGCAATCCTCCTGCCTCCACTCCCCAGTAGCTGGGATTACAGGCATATGCAGCTGCCCCCAGCTCTAGATTCGATCCGTGATGCAATAAATATTTATTGAGTACCTGCTATGTGCAAGGCACTGTATTAGATGCTTGGGATACAGCATCGAATAAGACTTACTTGGTTCCCTGCCCCCATGCATGACTCCCTGTCTTCTTCAATAAACCCAGTCCCCCAGAAAGCCTCTCTACTTCCTGATTATCTATTTTCAACTTAATTTGCTTGTGGATATGAGCTCAGAAAGATCAGGGCACTTCTCTGGATTGCTCATAATGCATCCTCAGGTCTAGAACAAAATCTTTTTTTCTTTTTCTCTGTACCAGGGATTGAATCCAAGGGTGCTATACCCAAAGCCCCTTTTAAATTTTATTTTGAGACAAGGTCAGACTAAGTTGCCTAGGTTGGCCTTGAACTTGCCACCTCCTGCCTCAGCAGTCCCTGTAGAACAAATTCATGTTTGTACTTGGACCTCTATAACAATGATTATTTTATTTATTTGTTTATTTATTTATTCATTTATCGGCACCAGGGGTTGAACCCAGGGGTACTTAATCACTAAGTCACATTCCCAATCCTTTTGATTTTTATTTTTTTCATTTTGAGACAGGGTCTCTCTAAGTTGCTTAGGGCCTCACTAAGTTGCTGAGACTGCATTTGGATTTGCAATCCTACTGCCTCAGCCTCCCAAGTCACGGGGATTACAGGCGTTTGCCATGGCACCTGGCCCTCCATAACAATTATTTGCAGAAATATTAACTAACATGTATTTAGTACTTGTTATATATGCACCTTACTCTGTTTTAAATTGTGTGCAGATATGTACCTATTTAATCCTGAAAACTAGCCCTGTTGTACAAGTTAATGCACAGAAAAGCCCAGCTGTGAATTTAAGTAATCTGCCTTCAGCTGTCAAGCTCCTAACCATAATAATTATGCAAGATGCCTTTAAGTGAATGAATCAATGAATCAGACTGATCTGGGTCCAAATACTAGCTGTCATTTAGTCTCAAGATCTAGAGCTAACAGATTTTTTTTCCCCCTTTTCCTTGGAGATTGAAACCAAGACCTGGCATATGCTAGGCAAGTGATCTACCTCTCGACCTCAGATTCTTAATCGTTAAAGGTCAAGTCCCTCTTCCAAGTTCATGAAGATGCTAGAGGCTCAAAAATACCGCACTTGCATGCACACACGCACGCTCCCACACCCAAGTAGCACTGCGGTGGGAGGAAAGAACCGAGGAGGGCTGCGCCAGGTCGCCGCCAGGCGCGAGGCGTGGCCGCCTACAGGCAGCCAAAGTCTCTTGGTTCTCAGGTTGCTCTTGTTTGCTTACGCTTACCTGGGGCCCAAGGCGCTGTCTCCGCCCCACTAACCCCGAAGCCCGGGAAAAACTAGGTGACCTGGGATATCCGTTCCTTGCGTATGTCCCCAACATCAGGCGGCAGCGGCAGTGGTCTGGGAGAGACCCGACAGCGGGGAGAGAAGCCAGCCAGTAGGTAAGGGGATAGGCTAGCTGCCCACCCACCTCCGCCTGATTTCGTTGAGGAGGGAGCCGCCTGGCCCCCGCCCCTAACTGGCCCAGCCTCAAGAAGCATCGGGGAGGAGAAAGAGGCGACCTGCGAGATGGAGGCGACCGGCACCTGGGTGCTGCTGCTAGTGCTGCTGCTGGTGTTGCTGCTGACGCTGGCGCTGCCCGGAACTCGGGCCCGAGCCCACCTGCCCCCGGGACCCGCGCCGCTGCCCCTGCTGGGGAACCTCCTGCAGTTGCGTCCCGGGGCGCTGTACTCCGGCCTCCTGCAGGTGAGGGGCTGCGAAGAGGACCTGGCTGGGGGTGGAGGATCCTCTGTGCAAGGAACCAAGTGCCAGGGTACAGGGGTCCTCGAGTATCCTAGGAAGCCGGCAGGGAGTGCCAGGGCAACGGGGCTAGGGGTGCCCTGCGAGATGGGGTCAGGAGCAGGTGGTGCAGGGTTGAGAAGGAGAGGGGTGCCCTGGAGAGTATCCTGGACTGGGGGGCCAGGGCTGGGAGGGGCAGAGCCCCCAGATTCCTGGAGAGGGGTTGAGAGCAAGATACATAGGGGCAGGGGTCCCAGAGTAGAGAGGCCCCCAGAATGCGGGGGAGCCAGGGGCAGGGAACAAGGATGAGAGGCTGGAGCCTTCAAGAGCAGCTGATGGTACCGGGCATGTCCCAGAAGGAGGGGAAGTATCCTCAGCAGGGGACTGAGAAGAAAAGAGGGAGGGTCCCTGGGGTGCTGTGGAGGTCCAGGGATGTCAGAAGACTGCAGGTTGGGAAGAGGCAGCCTCCAGGACTACTGCCTTCAGAGCCGTGGGGGTGGGAGGACAGGTGTAGCACAGCTACCAGGAGCTGAGTTCCTGGGACTGGTGGGAAGAGGGAAAGCAGTCCCAACTTTCCGGGGGCGGGTGGGAAGAGGTTCCCCATTCTAGAGAATTCTGAGGGACTTTAAGGACATAGAAAGGGGGCGGGTGTGTTGGGGAGAAGGTGGGGCGGTGCTCAGCAGTATCTGCTCTAGAATTTGAGGTTTTAGCAGTGATGGAAAGGGGATGGGGAGAGCGGGAGTTATGGAGCCCAAAACTGGTTTTGAACTGTCCCAGGATCAGAGGTGAGGGCTTGGCAGGAAGTAGGGGGATGGGATGAGAGGGTATGTTTGAGGAAGGGGTCTGGGAGCCCGGTGCAAAAAGAGAACTAGCCTCCCAAGGGGGCTGTTTCTGCTTGGTGGGAGGGGACACGTTCCTGGCTTCTGCCAGACCAGATGGCTTCTCCACGGACAGGGTTCCATCAGAATGGAGAGTGCTTGGCTGACAGAGGCAGTCCCTGCCCCACAGCAGCTGGCCCCCTCTCCCTCTCTGTCCCCAGCTAAGTGAAAAGTATGGGCCGGTGTTCACTGTGCACCTGGGCCCCTGGCGGCCAGTGGTGGTCCTGGTTGGGCACGAGGCCGTGCAGGAGGCCTTGGGAGGTCAAGCCGAGGAATTCAGTGGGCGGGGAACCCTGGCAACGTTGGATCAGACTTTTGATGGTCATGGTGAGTCATGAGAGGAGGTGCCGGCTGCTGGGTCTTGCCCCCACTTAGAGGTGTGTGCCTTTTGCATATAGCTTAGTGCCTCTGTTTCTTTGTCTGCAAAATGGGATGAGGATTGTGCCCATCCCATAGGGTTGTCCTAAGGATAAAATGAGGACTGGGCCGCGCACATACTCATTACCAGGTTGCATCAATGATAACGATCCCTGGTCCGGGTGAGGCCCCAGGGTGGGAGAACTTTCAAGACTCTGGAAATTGATAGACAAACATTCAAAATACAGAAAGTATTCTCTGGGTTAAGACAGAAAGAGGCAACCGGTGCTTTGCTTCACTGGTGACTCTGCCCCTGTCTTGCTCCCCCAGAGCACCCAGGCTTAGTGAGGAGATAGATCTGTCACCAGACAATGACAGCTCAATGGGATTGGCCACGATGGGGAGGCTCAGGCTGGCGTGGGGGAAGCCCTGGGATTATAGGAACCCAGAAAGGCGACTAACTCAGACTGTCGGGTGGGGAACATCCAAGAAATGGGCCCAGAAGAGAAGATGTCTGAGTTGAGACTCAGGATAAGAGGGAAGGATGTTCCAGGCAGAAGGACCAGATTGAACAAAAGCACAAGTATTCACTGACAGCCCCATGGTGCCTGCCGTGTGCCAGTGTCCTCTCAGCGTGAGAGAGGGGGCTAGTAATAGGACAACGGAGGAAGGGAACGGCTTCTCAAATGAAGTGCAGCTTTGAGAGCTGGACATAGGACCTTGTACTGGGGGTGGCATGCGGGGGTTTGGGGACAGCTTCTCAGAGGCAGTGACATTTAAGCTGGGACATAAGTGGAGTTAGTTCATCTAGAGTGGAGGTTCTGAGAGGCATATGGGCAGAGAGAGCAGCAGGGGCAGGAAGTGAGAGAAGGCCAGGGATGAGTAATAAAGCCAAGAAGTCGGGAGACCCTGATCAGGTAGGGCCTGTGAGTCACACCAGAGCATTTCCTGGAAACCTTGAAGTATTTTATCTACTTATTTAGTTAATTAGTTCTTTTCAGTACTGGGAATTGAACCAAGGGGTGCTTTACCACTGAGCTACCTCCCCAGCCGTTTTTATTTTGAGACAGCATCTTGCTAGGTTGCCCAGGCTGACCTTGACTTTGTGATCCAGGTTCACTAGTTGCTGCAGAGGGGCAGAACTGAAGGCTGGGAGCCCAGGAAGGGCCCGGCTCATCGGGGCAGGGAATAGGATGGGGAAGGAGAGATACTGAGGCCAGTTTGGAACAGGGGTGGAGGGGACACGGGGAAGAACAGGGGACACCCAGGAGGAGGAGTTGGTCCAGGAGGCCACTGTGGGCCAGCATTCAACTCAGAGCAAGGGACGGGCTGTCCAGAGCAGGTGTCTGGGATAAAGGGGGAAGACAGCTCGGTCCCATCCTCCTCCCTCTCTGTTCATCCTCCCATCTGTGGGGCAGAGGATCCAGTGGTGCTCTGTAACAGCTGGGATGGACAGATGGGAGGAAGAAGAAAAAAGGTGGAAAGGTGAATGGGGTGGAAGGAAAGAAGGAATCTTTACTCACCCTGGTTAATCACAGAGCAGAAGGAGCCTGGATCATCCCAGTTACCCTATGCATTTCTTGAGCACCTACTGAGTCCTCCTGCCTGGGGGAGGCTGGTATGGACTCAGAACAGGGACTGATTGGGGGCGCCTCCCTGGGAGGAGGGGATCAGTGCTCTTGAGCCTAGATTTCCCACAGGAGTTTTCTTTGCCAACGGGGAGCGATGGAGGCAGCTAAGGAAGTTCACCATGCTCGCTTTGCGGGACCTGGGCATGGGGAAGCGAGAAGGCGAGGAGCTGATCCAGGCGGAGGCCAGGTGTCTGGTGGAGGCATTCCGGGGGACCGAAGGTCAGCAGGGAGGGGTCTGTGCAAGGGCCCTGGCTGATGGCGGAGGGGGGAAGGCTGGCTTTGGGACTGGGCTGGGGTCTCAACTTACTTTTACTGTTTCTGACTTGTTGCCCCATGTGGATGTCACAGCATCATCTCTGTGTCCCTGGTACCGTCACCTCCCTCTTTGGGGGCCTCCATCTCTCTTTTTTTCCTCTTTTCTTTCTCTTGGCCACTGTTTCTTTCTGCCCATCTTTCTCTATTTGTCTATAACCCTCTCTGTCTCTCTCTCCATTTACCCGTTTCTCTTACTTTATTTCTCTCTCTTCTCTTCTCTCTCTCTCTCTCTCTCTCTCTCTCTCTCTCTCTCTCTCTCTCTCCAAACTAGGGATTGGATGATTTTCACTCAGCTACATTCTCAGTCCTTTTTATTTATTATTTTGAGATGGGATCTTGATAAGTTCCTCAGGATCTTGTTAAGTTGCCGAGGCTAGCCTCAAACTTGTGATCCTCCTGCCTCAGCCTCCCAAGTCACTGGGATGACAGGCACAGCCTATCTGTCTCTCTCTAGCTGGGCCTCCACTCTGTATTCATGGGTCTGCCCAGTGCCATCCTAGCACCTCTGCCCTTCACATCCCCCAGGACATCCATTTGATCCCTCCCTGCTGCTGGCCCAGGCCACTTCCAACGTCATCTGCTCCCTCACCTTTGGCCTCCGCTTCCCCTACGAGGACAAGGAGTTCCAGGCTATGATCCAGGCAGCTAGTGGTACTCTGCTGGGAATCAGCTCCCCATGGGGCCAGGTAAGTGGGTGGGACACCTCTCTAGCTCCTGTCCCCAAAGGTTCCTTCCAAGCCCTCTGAGAACCAGCTGCCCTTCCACCCACAGACCTATGAGATGTTCTCCTGGCTCCTGCAACCCCTGCCAGGCCCCCACACACAACTCCTCCACCACTTGGGCACTCTGGCAGCCTTCGCTGCCCAGCAGGTGCAACGGCACCAGGGGAACCTGGACAGCTCAGGACCCGCACGCGATGTTGTCGATGCCTTCCTGCTAAAGATGGCGCAGGTGGGGAAGGAGAGGGAAGGAAGGGTGAATCTGTCTTAAATGGGGTTAGTGGTCTGGCTGGCCCCCGGGCCACCTGTACCTGGGGATCTCCATTGGATCTTTTTGTCTCTCTGCATGTCCCCATGTATGCGTCTCTGCATGTGCACATACCGCTCCATCTGCTCCCTGTGCCTCATCCCTCTGTCTATCTCTCTGTGCTGTTCTCCCTGGCTCCCCTCACCCCCACCCTTGGAGTGCCTTCAGTGCAGGTGTCTCTGTCCCTTTGCCTGTCACCTCTGTTCTTCCCTCAGCCTGTTTCAGGTCCTGCCCCCAGCATTCTTCACCCCACCCCACTCCCCCTATTCACACTGGATATGCGCTTCATATGAATTACAATCATTTAACGATGAAACCTTACAATTTAAAATTTTAGCCGTGCAAGGTGATGCGTGCCTGTAATCCCAGCGGCTCCTCCGGAGGCTAAGGCAGGAGGGTCACGAGTTCAAAGCCAGCCTTGGCAATTTAGCAGGGCCCTAAGCAACTCAGTGAGACCCTGTCTCTAAATAAAATATTAAAAAAGGCTGGGATGTGACTCAGTGGTTGAATGTCCCTGAATTCAATCCCCAGTACCAAAAAAGAAAAAAAAAAAAATATATATATATATAAAATATATATATATATATATATGTCTACTTTACAAATTTTATGAGAACAATTTACTATTATATTTTAAAAATTAGAAATAAGGTGACTCCCAAGGAAACTAGTTTCAAATTTACAAACTATGAAATTATGCAGGATGCTCAGAACCACATCCTTTCAACACATGTAGCCATCTCATTCACGGAGAAACAGAAAGGTTTTTTGTTGTTGTTTTGGTGAAGTTTTTTTGTTTTGTTTTTGGTGGCACTGGGGATTGAACCCAGGGGTACTTTAGCATTGAGCTGAGTTGCTGAGGGTTTCCCTAAGTTGCTGAGGCTGGCCTTGAATTTAAGGATCCTCCTGCCTCAGCCTCCCAAATCACTGGGATTACAGGAGTACATCACCTCACCCAGCTCATTTTTTATTTTTAACCTTTTTTTTTTTCAGACTTGGAGCAACTCTGTGGTAAAGCACAGACTTAGTGTGCTTGAGGCCTGTTTTAGTTAGCTTTTTTGATGCTGAGACCAAAAAACCTGACTAGAACAATTTTACAGAAGAAAAAGTTGGTCTGGGGGCTCCCAGTTTCATAGGTCTTAGTCCATAGATGGCCGACTCCAATACTGTGGGCCCAAGGAAAGCCAGAACATCAGGGCAGAAGGTTGTGGCACAGGAAAGCAGCTGGGAACGTGGTACCAGGAAGTAGAGAGAGAAAGATTCCCTCTCCACAAACAAAATATATACCCAAAAAGCTTGCCCTCGATGACCCACCTCCTCCAGCCACACCCTACCTGCCTGCAGTTACCCATCAGGGGATTAATGCACTGATTAGATTAATACTATCTACCCTATCATTTCACCTCTAAGTTTTCTTGCATTGTCTCACTCATGAGCTTTTGGGAGACCCCTCACCTCTAAACCATAACAAGGCCCTTGATTGAATCCCCAGCACTGAATGGGAAAAAAATCATTTAAAAAAAATATATAATATATATAATATATATATCTTTTAGCAGGGATATTGGGGGGAGAACTAGGGATTATACCCAGAACCTCAGACATGCAAAGCACATGCTCTGCCACTGAACAACTATACCCCAGCAGCCCCATAAAACTTTTAATCATAATAAAATGCACATAAAATTTACCATTTTAACCATGTGTGTGTGTGCATGACACTAAGGATTGAACCCAGGGGCTCAAACAGCTGAGCAAGTACTCTAACCACATGCCCAGCCCTCATTTTTAATTTTTTTATTTTTTGGTACCCAGAATTGAACCCAGGGGTGCTTAACCACTGAGCCACATCCCCAGCTCTTTTTTGTATCTTATTTAGAGACAGAGTCTCACCAAGGTGCTTAGGGCCTCACTGAGTTGCTGAGGCTGGCTTTGAACTTTCGATCCTCCTATCGCAACCTCCTGAGCCGCTGGGATTACAAGCTTGCGCTACCACACCTGGCTCATTTTTTTAAAATTTTGAGACAGGGTCTCAGCAAGTTGCCGAGGCTGGCCTTAGGATCCTCCTGCCTCAGCTTCCTGAGTCACTGGGATTCCAGGTGTGTGCCACCATGCCCAGCATTTTCTGTCCTTTGGAATATTAACATTCTCTTTCATGTTTTAAAACTTTTCAACCAGAACAAGCATCAGGAGCCCACTTCTCCACTTTTCCCAAATATTTCTTTAAAATCCCTGACGGTTCATTTAACTTGCTGTGCTGCACCCCAGACCTGGCTCCCCTAGACCTCTATTTCCCATAACCTGTGTTTTCTGAACCTCTCTCCCTGGTTTCTCCCAGGAGGAACAAAACCCCAACACGGAATTCACTGAGAAGAATTTACTGATGACAGTCACTTATCTGTTGTTTGCTGGGACGATGACAGTAGGTGCCACCATCCGATATGCCCTCCTGCTCCTGCTGAAATATCCTCAGATCCAAAGTAAGAGCCTTTTCCACCAGCCACGCCCCGGGACTGGAAGTAGGGGAAATGAGCAGGCAGAGCAGAGGCTGAGCCAGAACCTGGGGACAGGAATGAGCATCTGGGGTACCTGAGCAATGAGAAAGTGGGGGCTGCCAGTTGCGGTATGGAACACAGTGACACACAGGCAGGAGACGGCTGCAGGGACTTGTTAAGGCCTTGTCACCTTGGGAGAACATGGTATGCCTGATCCTTGGCCATGGAGAGCCATGAAAGAATTTTGAGCAGGGGAATGAAGGTCCATTTCACATTTTAGAAAGATCCTTTGTGCTCTGCCTGAAGAAGAAGATTATAAGGGGTGAGAGAGGATACCAGGCACCCAAGGAGGAGGAGAGGGACCTGAACAGAGAGGACAGAGCTGGACCAGGCTGTGAAGAGGGAAGAGGGGCAGAACAGATAGGTCTGGAGAACAAAGGAAGGAGATTCGCAGAGATAAGCTCCAGTTTCTGGCTGGAGACAGGGCCCACCCTAAGCTGGGGACAGGAAGGATGCAGAAGGAGCTGGCAAGGAAGACAGTGAGGCCAGTTTGGAATAATTTGAGTAGAGTCTGGAGCCACCAAGGAGGAGGGATCTAGGAGACCACAAGATATACAAGTCAGGACAATAGATTTAAAATGTGGGGTCATCAGATCCTGGACCGGAACTGACCTGCCACAGTGATAGAGTGTGTGCGGGTAAGAGGCAGGGCTGGGGATGAGTCCCAAGGAATTGCAGCATTTCCGGGTCAGGCAGCTGTGTTAAACACAGGCCAGTGGCGCGGACGAATTTGGAAGAAGGGACTTGGGGACCTGGTGACTTTGGTGAAATTAGCTGTGACATCAGGCAAGTGACAGGCTTCCAGTTTTCTTATCTGGGAAATGGAGATAGATAATGGTATCCTCCCTTAACGGGAAATGAAATGCTCCCTACGTGGGATGCGTGGGCCCTGGGCTCACACCCCCTGGGGGGCTGCCCCTCCCGCCATCCCTGCCAGCCTCACCCCAAACCACTGCAGCCAAGAGGAGCCTTGCAGGGTCCCACCCTCCCACCTTCCCTCCCACCCTTGACCCCTCACCCCTTCTCTTGTGTGCAGAGCGCGTGCGGGAGGAACTGACACGGGAACTGGGGGCTGGCCAGGCACCGAGCCTGGGGGACCGCGCCCGCCTTCCTTACACAGATGCAGTTCTGCACGAGGCACAGCGGCTGCTGGCGCTGGTGCCCATGGGAATGCCACACGCCCTCACAAGGACCACTTGCTTCCGAGGGTACATCCTGCCCCAGGTGGGTTTATGGACTTCCACGGTCAAGCAGTTGTCTCTGCCTGGGGCGTGAGTCCGTTGCTAGGACAGTTGCTCATGGTGTGTCTTTTTCTTGATCTTTGTTTTTGTTTTTGTTTTTGTTTGGGGGGGGGGGGAGGCGGTGCTGGGGATTGAACCCAGGGCCCTGTGCCTGCAAGGCAGGCACTTTACCAACTAAGCTATCTCCCCAGCCCTTTTTTCTTGATCTTAATGTCTATCTGTCTGTCTGTTCGTCTTAATGTCTATCTGTCTGTCTGTTCGTCAGCCCCTGCTGCAGACATACAGTGTCTCTCATTCAGTCTCTGCCCCTTTGTTGGAGAGAAGTTCAATCGCAGAACCACTAGGGGGCGATGTATGCAAAACCCTGAAGCTGCGACTGCTTGGTGTAGACTCAAATCCGGGGCTGTTAGAAATCAGCCACTGGGACCTTGGCTAGATCGCTTCATCCTCCGACCTTCAATATACCCCTTTTCTAAATTGAGAACTATAACAGTATCAACCTGGAATTGTAAGATAATGCTAATAAACACCAAATCAGTTCTTGGTGGTGGGGGTTGGGGGGATTTTGTATAGGACAGCAACAATATAATAACAAGAATCATGGGTATCTGTACTTGAGGGTCTGCTGTGCCAGATGTTGTGCTTTACATATGTATTATTTCCGCCCCTGCCCCGGGTCCTTCTACCACTGAGCTACATGCCCAGCCCTTTTTATTTTTATTTTGAGACGGGATCTCACTCAGTTGCCAATGCTGGCTTGGGACTTGATATCCTCCTGCCTTAGCCTCCTGAGTCACTGGGATTACAATGTGTGCCCCAGCACCTGGCTATATGTCTTATTTTATCTCCAAAACAACCTTGGCAATTATGCCCAATTCACAGACGAAGAAACTGAGAGCTTGCAAGTTTGGAAGTTTTGCCAAGGTCACCCAGCTTGCCAGCAGGGAAACGGCATTTGAAATTAACCCCTTCTATGTGCCCTTCTCTCTCTCCCCCTCCCTCCCCCTCCCCCCCCCCCCCCCCCCCCTCTCTCTCTCTCTCTCTAACATCGCCTTTTCCTGAAATCCCCTCACCTCCCAACTCAGTCCTCATTAGCCAGACTCCCTGGCAGAGAAAGTCTTGCCCCTGCCAGGCATGGTGGTGCACATCTATAATCCCAATGATTCAGAAGCTGAGGCAGGAAGATCTAGAGAGATCCTGTCTCAAAATTTAAAATAAGGACTGGGATATAACTCACTGTTAAAGCACCCTGGCTTCAATCCCCAGTCCCCAGGGAGGAAAAAGAAGAAAGTCTCACCCCTCTTCTCCCGCTCCCTTCCCTGCCTTCATCCTCCACCACACAACCCTGGAAACAGGAGCTCCAGTCTCCCTGAAGGGCTGCCACTCTCTCTGAATCCAGGCAGGGGAAGCCTTCATGGACGGCCCACCCCTTGCCTTCACCTCTGAAAGACCATAGCTATGAAAAACTGGACTCTGAGACATTCCACAGAGAGGTGGCTTAGGACAGGCACAGCTGAATCACAGAACACTCCCTAAGTTTCAAAACAAGGCATTAAAATAACAAGTTCTGCCAAGCTCTCTAAACAGTTACCTTGAGCAACGGCTTAAGTTCTGTGGGCCTCAATTTCCCCATCTTTAAAATGGGAATAGTGTTCCTACCTGCCTCCTAGGCTTGTTCAAAAGATTTGTATGTATTATGCATGTGAGTGCATGTAATACATGTACCTGTTACACATATGAGGTAGCACGTGTGATTGCCATTAATGCTGATATTGGGTGTTTTGAGTTTGGGTTTGGGTTTTGGTACTGGGGATTAAACCCAGAGCTGCTTTACCACTGAGTCACATCCCCAGTCCTTTTTATTTTTTATTTTGAGACAGGGTCTCACTGAGTTGCTTAGGGTCTTGCTAAATTTCTGAGGCTGGCCTTGAACTTGTGATTCTCTTGCCTCAGCCTCCCAAGTCACTGGGATTACTGACGTGTACTACTGCAACCAGCCATTGCCGATCCTTTTAAATTTTAAATTTTGAGACAGGGTCTCACTAAGTTCCTGAGGGTCTGGCTAAGTCTCTCAGGCTGGATTTGAACTTGCGACACCCCTGCCTCAGCCTCCCCAGTTGCTGGCATTACAGGCGTGCACCACCACACCCAGCAGTTGGTGTGCTTTGTGAATGGTGTCCCTGGCACTCCGGACTTATACTCTGCATTGGGGAACGGGGTGGCCTGGGGTAGTGAGGGACTTGCAGTTTTATTACTTCCTCTCAGGGCACTGAGATCTTCCCTGTGCTTGGTTCGGTCCTGCATGACCCCAAAGCCTTTGAGCAGCCAGAGGAGTTCAACCCCGACCGTTTCCTGGATGCCAATGGACAGTTCAAGAAGCATGCGGCATTCCTGCCCTTCTCCTTAGGTATCCACCCGTGTAACCACTGGCCCTGGCTGACATCAGCTGTCAGTGCCAGCCAGGGCACCCCCCTGTGTCCCCAGTTCATTCTTGGCCCCCTGTGAGCCCGGGTGGGAGCAGAGTTGTCTCAGTGCTGTCTCCTCTTCTTGCCAGGTAAGCGTGTCTGCCTCGGGGAGGGCTTGGCGCGAGCAGAACTCTTCCTTTTCTTCGCTGCCATCCTGCAGGCCTTCTCGCTGGAGAGCCCCTGTCCCCTGAGCACCCTGAGCCTCCAGCCAGCTGTCAGTGGCCTTTTCAATATCCCACCAGCCTTCCAGCTGCAGGTCCAGCCGGCTGACCTGCACCCCCCTGATGGAGGAGGGAGCTTGGGGAGGAGGTAGCCCCCCGGGAAGATGCTGCTAGCCTCAATGGTGGGCGTGAACAGGCTGCATCTCCAGAGCCACAAGCCTGCACCGCAGGGAGCCCTGTTCACACACTGGCGTTTTCACACGGACATGTGGCCCACGCAGCTGCTGAGGCATGCAGCCACACACCCATACACACCCACGAGGGCCCCGAGCCCACACCCCCACATGATTCCCTGGACTCTCCACCTGCACATGGGAGTTCAGCCACCGTGCTCACAGTTCGCACACCCTCTTCATCATCGGACTCTGTACCACCGTCTCTGGTGCCTGCCATGAGAGCAAAAGGCCCCACCTGGGTCAGGCCACAGTCAGACTGTCCTGTCTTTAGCCCCAGTGCGCTCTGTTGCATGACCTCACCACCCTCCAGGCAGAAGCACTCCTGCCCACACACACCCCAACCACTTATCCACACGGCCAGCCCATGCATGACACGTTCCTGGCTCCCAATAAGACATGCTGCTCTTACAGAGGCATAGTCCCTGGACAGCTCCATACCTTTGTCCTTCAGGGACACCCTTTTCAAGCACCTCTTTCAGCAAATTTTCTCCAATACAAATATTTTCTGATTTGCAATTAGGCACACAGACTTTGGACACTGGAGGACTCTCACCTGCTTATGTAACCACATGGATAGAAGCCCCTGCTCCCACTGTGTGCACACGCACACGCGCGCGCACCTACACGTACACGCATGCATCTCCCCTAGTCTGTGGTACAAGTCCCCATTAGGCCCCAGAAAGGGGCTAGATGACCAAGCAGAAGTCGGGTTCCAACCCCCAGTGTCAGGAAGGAGGCCAGACCTGACCTCTTTGTGGCTTGAAGGGCTCCATTTTGCAATAACAGTTTGTCTCTGGCCCCTGGTCTGGCCCCGGGCAGGGCCTAGTGTGCCTCTGTGACCATGTCTGTCTTAGTGAGTAAGGGGTGGAGATGGGGGAGTCCACCCCTCCCCTGAGGCTGGGCGGGAGCAGAAAAACATGGTCACCGCCCACCCTGGCTGTTGACATCAGGACCAGATGTGGGACTGAGAGAGGAGGGAAGGGGAGGGACAGGGCTGGGGCTAGTGGCTGGTGCTCAGCCAGGGAAAGTCTGAAGCTGATGGATTCAAACCCTGAGTCCAAAAACAGACGTACACTGGCATCTGGGCCCAGACCCTCCCCACCAGCCTCTCCACTACCCATTTACTGCCGTCCCTTCACAAGGAAACCAAAGGCATCTTTTTACTTCTTAAATTATCTAATAAAGACATTTTCAGCATGCAGGAGGCCCTGGGTTTGATTCCCAACAACCAAAACAATTTTTGTAATAAAATAGAAGATTACCATCAACTTTCTGCTGTTTCTATTTCATCTATTACTCTTGAGGTTAAGACAAATCCCAGAAAATAATCAAACATGCATGTCTAAGCATTAAGGGTTGTCCCTCTCCCAGCATTTTAATTGTTAAATTTATTTTTATTTATTTTTATTATTATTTGGCAGCCCTGGGTGAGTGTGAATCCCCCAACATTTTATTGTGACAGTTTTTTATTCTTTTTTTTTTTTTTTTTTCAGTGCTGGGGATCAAACCCAGGGCCTTTCACATGCTAGACAAGTGACACCGAATGACACCCCCGCTCCCAGCCCCTATGACAGTTTTTTAACATGCAGCAAAGAGGAAGGAGTTGTGCAGAGAATGCCCACGTGCCATGTCCTGGGTTCTCCTCCCAGTTCTTTTGCTAGATTGTGACATTTTTTTACCTACCTGAGTATCCAGTTCTGAGAAGTATCACCAAGTACACTACAGGCATCAGTTTACCTTCTAAAAACTTCGATGTCTATATCATTAGTTAACATTTCCTGTTTAAAAAGTATTTCCCATGATGTTATCACTTTATTGGCTTAAGTTCTACAGAGGTGGCACAAAACAGTGATATAACAGAATTAAAAGATGAGGCTGAGCCAGGTGAGGTGGTACACACCTGTAATCCCAGCTACTCAGGAGACAGGAGAATCCCAAGCAAGTTCAAGGCCAGCCTCAGCAACTTAGCGAGACTCTGTCTAGAAATAAAAAATAAATGAATGAATTAAAAGGCCTGGGGATGTGGCTCAGTGGTCAAGTGCCCCTGGGTTCGATCCCCAGAACCAGGAAAAAAAAAAAAAAAAAAAAACACATGAAAATTCTGGAAATTAATAGAAACTAAAATACATGCTGAATTCTTGGATTTAACATTACCATTTTTTAATATTTCAAGTGATGTGAGAAGGAATGAAGTTTAAGATTTTTCCTTTTAAAAAAAATTAAGGTGATGACTTGGATTTCCTTTGCACTCAAAAGTCACATTCAGGGAAATCTGGAATGGAATAGAAATACCAGAAAACCAACTCCTTTAAAGAGGCACAAACCTTGCTCTGCATCAATATAAAAAAATGACATCAGAGACTGGGCATAGATCAGGCCCTGAGTTCCATCTGCAACACTGCAAAAGAAAAGGAAGAAGAAAAGAAAGTCAATGTCAGGGTTTCAGTACTAAAAAAATATATAAAGATCTATGAACTCAAGTGGCTTCAATAATAGGAATTACTGAACCCCAAAGTAATTACTAATTAGAATTAGCACAGTCTTCAAATATATTTGTATGTGTGGTAAAATATAGGTAACATTTTAGCACGAAGTATGCAATTTAGTGAAATTAAGTACATTCACACAGTGTGAATAGCCATCAACACTATCCCTAAAACTTTCATCATCTCCAACAAAAACTACCTACTCAGTCACTTCCCCTTTGCATTTTACCCTTTCTTTTTTCTTTTTTGGAGCTGGGGGTAGAAACTGGAACACATTCCATCATTCAGTTACATTCCCAGTCTTATTTATTTATTTACTTATTCAGGTGTTGAATCCAGGGGTTCTCTACTACGGAGTTCCTGAGGCTGGTCTCGAACTTGCAGTCCTCCTGCCTCAGCCTCCTGAGTTGCTGGGATTACAGGCGTGTTCCACCATGCCCAGTTCGAGGCCTGTTTGAAATCAGATCAAGGGGTGGGGCTGTAGCTTAGTGGTAGAGTGCTTGCTCCTACCCCTCACAAGGCCCTGGCTTCCATCTCTCAAGGCCCTGCATTTGATTTATTATTAATAAATAAATAAATAAAATAAGATCAACTGCTGTCTCTTCCTTTCAAATCCCACCAGTGGTTTCCCACCATAGAATAAAGACAAAGCCCTTCCCAGGCTTCCCAGGGTGTAGGATGAAATCCTCCCTGTTCCATCCTACCCCCTGCTCCTGCCTCCATTCATTCAAGTCACCAAAGGGCCTCCCCAGAGTTCACCCTGTCTGCCGCAGGCCTACCTCGCGGCCTTTGCACTGGCCGTTCTGCCTGCCTGGAATGGTCTTCTCAACATGATTCATTCACTGATTTCCTTCAGGTCTCATTCACAACCTCAGAGAGGCCTTCTGTAGCCATCCTCTCTGAAACAGCTCCTCCACTCTTCGCTGTCCCCTCCCCTTCTTTTCTTCTCCTCAAGGCCCCATCCTGCATCCTAACAGATATCCTTGTGCTTCTTGTTCCTCTTCCCCTTAGAATAGGAGTTCCATGAGGACATGGACTTGGCTTGCTCACTATAGAAGCACCAGCCCCCAGCACAAAGGGCATTTCTACACCTGTCCTTTTCATTAAAAAAAAAAAAAAAAAAAAAAAAAAAAAAAGCCTTTCAGCCAGGTATAATGGCACACACCTATAATCCTAGTGATGCAAGAGGATCACAAGTTCAAGGCCAGCCTTGACAGCTGGGCAAGACCTTGTCTCAAAAAATAAAATAAAACAAAAAGAGCTGGGGATATAGCTCAATGTGAGAGTGACTCTGCATTTAATCCCCAATACCAAAAAAAACAAAAAAACCTATTTCCAGGTAAACTGCAGACACACGTGATCGTAGGTACTTGGCAAAGAGTGCTTGAGTGAGGGGCTAGGGTTGTGGCTCAGTGGTAGCGTGCTCGCCTAGCATGCGTGAAGCTCCTGGGTTTGATTCTCAGCACTACATAAAAATAAAATAAAGGTATCATGTCTACCTACAACTAAAACAAAATATTAAAAAAAAAAAGTCTTATTGGCTCCGCTGAGCTCTAGGTGGGTAGAGATTCCCCAGTATATCTAAACAAGGGGGCAGAACTTTGCACATAGTTACAATTATTGTCACTTATATGTCAAGGCCAAAATTGTGCCAACAAATCTATAATGACAACCCATGCAAAGTGCTGCCCCCCCCAAAAAAAAAGAAAGAAAGAGGACAGGGTGGGATAGGGTGTTGAGAGTCAACAACGTGAGGGCCTCGGTCAGACTGGGAGGGGCCAGGCAGCCATGCAATGGAGAGGGGACCATAGAGGATGCAGATGAGGGGTAAGTAGGAGTTGGGGACAGAGCTGCAGGAAGATGCTCCCTGGCCTGTAAGGAAGTTCTTTGAGTCAGAAAGGGAAAGACACGAGGTGGGGGAAGGTCAGGTGACTGAGGGGGTCCTCATGGGCCTCTGTAAGTCGCTTTGTCTAAAAGGTTGGGGGCAAGGGAGGAAGCAGGTTTGATTGGGATTGGGAAACATCCTTCTGACTGCTGAATGGGAGGCAGATTGGAGGGAGAAGGAGCAGAGGCTGGCAGCCCAGGAAGGAGGTTGGAGTGGGTGCCGGCGGGAGACCATGGGGTTGAACCAGGGTGAAATTATGGGGAGAAATGAGGGCAAATGGGAGAGAGGTCTGTGAACTGATGTCCCATGGATATCAGTAACTGGCTGTAGAGAGGGCAGTGTCCAGGAGGACCCCAAGGCTCAGGTTTGGGTGATGGGATGAATGCTGGGGCCATCACTGATGTGGGATACAAAGGAGACAGCCCAGAGGCTAATGGGGAAGGGTCCTGAGTGACCCGCTGAGGAGTGAGGTGCTCACACCAAGGGCAGTGGGAAGCCATGGCCAAGAAGGGAAGAAACAGGGTCTCCTTTGGGTCTCAGAAACATCCCTCTGGTTGCTGAACAGGAGATGGATTGGAGGGAGAGTGACAGAAGAAGAAAGGAGCAGGCAGAGAGAAGGGGACAGGGAAAGAGACACCAGGAAGCCAAACAGACAGGACTTAGTGATGAGTTGTAGGGATACCGAGACCCAAATGGCCAAGAGCAGAGCTGGGCACCTAGCCACCTCCTACATAAGACTCCCAGGCATGCAGAGCCCCCTGTGCCCAATACGCAGGGACACAGGAATGGATGTGCAGGGGGAGCCAATACACAGGTCCCAGATCTGCAAGGACCTGGATGCACAATGAGGCCAGAGGGCGGGAACAGTGCAAGTGCAGAGACAGAGATGAGAAGCCAAAACCACGGGCACCTTGTCAGCTGTCATCGCCACGTGCAAGGAACTGCGTGCACTTTGACCTAGATCATCCTCCAGCTAGCCTGCTCCATGGACCCTGTTCCTATTCCCAACTTGCGCTGAGGGACGGAGGCCAGTCACTTGCCCACAGTCGCACCATTAGTGGGAATGCTGAGACTCCAAATCGGGTCTGGGGTGCGTCCATGAGTGCACACACACACTGGTGTGCAGCTTCTATGTCTAAGTGGGCTTTGTGGTGTCTGGGCATCTGGATCTCCTGAGGATGCCCATCCTGCAGCGAACTTCCATTTCTGAGCTTTCCCTAGGAGGCAGCTCCCGACCTGGTTTGTCTGAGGGTGTCCATGGGCAGGCAGCGTGCCCCTGCGAGTCTCTGCCTGTCCCAGGCTCTGTGTCAATGCCGTCTGAGTGTGTGTGTGTGTGTGTGTGTGTGTGTGTGTGTGTGTCCTTTTCCAAGGAGCCCTGAGTGTAAGAGCGAGTGAAGGGCCAAGGAGGCCTGGCTGGGGTTGGGCTGGGGGTGGAGGCAGAGAGGGGGACGTCGCGGGCTGAGAGGGGAGTGGAGTTCTGGAAGAATGTTTACCAGACCCAGAGAGAGCCCAGAGGGACAGCGCCCAGAACCCAACACGGAGGCGCACGGCTCCCGCCTTATGGGCCCAGGATAGGGGCGCAGTCACCAGGGTCCCCTTCCCCCTTCACAGCCTCCCTCCAAGGCCCCTTTAAGACCGGACTGGTCCTCTCGTGTCGGAGTTAACCCCTTTCTGTCCAGGTGGCCCCCTGGGCTCCCGCCCGGTGGGCGGAGGCAGAGGGGGAGCCAGGGGCGGGGAAAGGGTTGTCCGAAGTCTGGGAGAGCGAGCAGGCCGGGGAGCCGGGAAGGCGGCTGCCGAGGAGCGCGGAGCGGAGCCGGCAGAGGGGCCCCGCTGTGCCAGCCGGGCAGTGCCAAATCCGGGGAGCCCAGAGCTGGGGGGAGGGCCGGGGACAGCCCGGCCCTGCCCCCTCCCTGCGGGGTGCCCAGCAACTTCAGAGGAAAGTTTGGCACCGACTGCGTGGTGGTGCTCCGAGGATGGGCTGGGCTCCGCTGGCCTGGTGCTTGGTGCTGTGCTGCTGGGGGTGCGTGACCCCCAAGGGTGAGTAATGGGGGCTCTTTGGGGCAGGGCCACCCACCAAGGGGCAAGGGAAGTGGAGAGAGGAGGCGGGAGATGGATGGCAGGTGGTAGGGGGTGCTGGGCTGCCTTAGGGAGTTTCCTTGGTACAACGGAGAGGGGACTTCTAGAGAGGGAGATGGAAAAACAGACTCCGAACTATCAAGACCACAGAAGAAGAGAGGGGACTGAGAGAGGAACAGAAGGACAAGGAACGGAAACTGGGAGGGCCAGAGACGGGAGAAATGGAGGCAGACAGGAGAAGGTGAGGGAGGGGCGGGAGCCCAGGGGAGAGGGGCAGAGCAGGGCGGGGAAGGCAGGCAGCAGTCTTCACCAAGCAGCCCCGAGGAGGTGGCAGGACCAGGGCTCTGGAATCCTGAAGTTTCCCTTATCATAGTCAACCTCCCTGCACCTGTCCCTGCCCACCGCAGTCTGCTCGTCCCTTCTGCCTCCAGTTGTCATCCCTGTGGGGCTCCATTTCTCTCTCCCTCTCTCTTTATCTTTATCTTTATCTGCCTTTCTTTCATTTATTTCTCATAACCCAGGGGAACGTTATCACTGAGCTACATCCCCATCCCTTTTTATTTTTCCTTTAGAGAGAGGGTCTCGATAAATTCCTTAGGGGCTCACTAAGATGCCGAGGCTGGCCTTGAACTTGTGATCCTCCTGCCTCAGCCTCCCAAGTCGCTGGGATTATAAGTGTGAGCCACAGTGCCACAATGTCCGGCTTCTCCCTGTTCATGTTCTTCTCTCTCTCTCCACCCTTTTTGCCCCTCTTGAGGGATATTTCTTCATTTCTTTCTCCATCTCTTCCTTTATCTCTCTTCCTCTCTTTCTCCCCATGCCTGACTTTCTCTGGCTTCCTGGTGTCTGTCTCTGTCTTTCCATCTCCCTCTTCTCCCTCCCATCTCTCTTCCCAGCCCCTTTTCTTCCCCTGTATCCACCAGCCTGATCTGTTAAGTCTCTAGAGACCCTCAAGGGCAGGCACTGGCCTTGCCAGGCAATCCAGGGCGTGGGAGGCTGCCAGATCCCCAGCCTCCTTCCCAACGGAGGGATGGATGCTGGACCTCAGTCCCCTGGGAAAATTCCCATCCTCCCCCAAGCCTAGGCCCTCCACCCCCTTCTGAGGTCACTCTACAACTATGTGGGCCTAAGGGCCTGGCGGGGTCCTGGCAACCAGTGGGCAGGCAGAGACAGGGTGGAACTGAGGAGCTGGAGGGAATTAGGGGTTCCTAAGCTCCTAAGCTCCCATTTCCCCATAGGAGCACAGGCTGAGGCTGATGGCCCCTTTGTGGGGAGCCCAGGGAACATCACCGGTGCCCGAGGAATGGTGGGGACCCTTCGATGTGAGCTCCAGGTTCAGGGGGAGCCCCCGGAGGTGACCTGGCTTCAGAACGGACAGATCCTAGAACTGGCAGACAGCACACAAACCCAGGTGCCCCTGGGTGAAGACTGGGATGATGATTGGAAAGTGGTCAGCCAACTCAGGTGTGCAGTCCCCCCCACTCCCACACCCTTCCTACCTCTGGCAACACCTCCCTCCATCAAGCAGAGGATGAAAAGGCAAGGGCAAGGGCCCCTCCCGGTCAGAATCCCAGCTTGACCACTTGCTGGCTGTGTGGCTTGAGCTGGTGACTTGACCTCTGGGTTTCACTTTCTTCTTCTGTAAAATGAATTAAAAATAGTATCTACTTCACCCTTCCTGTGAGTTTTCAGTCCAGGCCCCCACTCCCAGTTCTGGTGACCTCTTCCAGTGTTCAGCTCTGACCCCCCCACCTCTCCATCCCTCCTCTTCTGCCAGAATCTCGTCCCTGCAGCTTATGGATGCAGGACAGTACCAGTGTGCAGTGGTCCTGGGAGGACAGACCTTCGTGTCCCAGCCTGGCTACATAGGGCTGGAAGGTGAGTCCTGGGGTCAGATGTTCTGAGGGGTCAGAGGGTGCTGGGGGGTTCAAGGTGACCCCTGGGGACATACAACCTAGGAATGTCAGAGATCTTCAGAGGTCAGGAAGCCGTGAGCTCACAAATTATGGGGGAGCAGGTTTGAGGGATTATATGATCTTGGGGAGAAGATATCTTAGGGGTTGTTAGATGCCCTGGAGAACAGACATGCTTGGGGTGGGACATGCTGGGGTTCGAGTAAGGACTCAGAGGCAGGTGACTTAACTGTCTTCCCCCATCTCCAGGGACTTCAGTTCCCCCTCGGTAAGATGAGATAAGGAGTCACACATTCTGGAAAAGAGACATAAACCAGGCGTGTTGGTGCATGTCTGTAATCCCAGCTATTCCAGAAACTGAGGCAGGAGGATTGTGATTTTGAGGCCAGCCTTAGCAACCTAGCAAGATCCTGTCTCAAAAAATAAAAAATGGCTGGGGACGTAGCTCAGAGGTACAGCACCCCTGGGTTCATCCCCAGTGCACCCCACACACATAGACACGGGAGGGAGGGAGGGAGGAAGGAAGGAAAGAAGGAACGAAGGAAGGAAGGAAGGGAGAAAAGAAACATGAGGGGCTCAGGTATGTTGGGGGTCAGGCCTGGGGGAATCAGATGTCGGGCTTATGTATCCTGGGAATAGGTCTGAAGGGTCAGTCATCTAAAGGAGGCTCAGGTGCCCTGCAGATTCAAACATGCGGTTGATAAGAGACCTTGCAAGGTGAATCTGGTGTCCAGAGCCTCAGTCACATCTTAGTGGTGGCTCGTATACCTGGGAGGTTCAGAGGTACCCCACACTGTCCCCACAGGCCTGCCTTACTTCCTGGAGGAGCCTGAAGACAGGATTGTGACAGCTGACACCCCCTTCAACTTGAGCTGCTGGGCCCAGGGACCCCCAGAACCTGTGAACCTACTCTGGCTCCAGGATGCTGTCCCTCTGCACCCGGACATGGCCCACAGCCCCCAGCACAGCCTGCATGTCCCAGGTGAGTCTGGGGATATGGGCCAGGTCAGCAGAGAAGGAAGGCAAGGGGAAGGTGGGACAAGATAGCCCTTTACGCACCAGCTCTGCGTACTGCCCGCCCTGTCCCCTGTCTCTCTCTCTGCTCTGGGTCTGTCCCCTATTTCTCTCTGAGTGCCTTCCTCTGCCTCTTTCTGTCCATTCTCCATCTCCCTGCTTCTCTGTGCCTTTCTCACTGTTCGTCTGTGTACACGTCCGTCTTTCTGTCTCTCTGCCTCTCTCTCCCTCCATTCACCCCTGCCTCTCTCTGAATAGCATTCTTTGTCCTGGATTTCCTCCGAGCTGTTCTGTGGTCCAAGTGTGCGGGCCTGGTGCCCCTTTGTCAGCCCTTGACCCAAAAAGGGCACCGGAACCAACCATCCCCTCTTCTCTTGCACATCCCCCCATGACCTGTCTACCTCCAGAGAACCCTGCCGACCTTGGTCAAGGGCAGGACATCTGCCTGAAGAAGAAAGAAGGGGGAAAGTAGAGACAGAGAAAGATAATTACAAAGAGACCGAATGGGAGACAGAGAAGGGCTAGGTCACAGAGGTGACCCAAGATAGAGTCAGGACAAGTGGTGGAGAGCCCTCCTTCTGCGTGACCCTCTCCTTCTGCATCACGTAGAAGGGACACCTTGCTTGGGGTCACATGGTGATCAGAGGCAGAACTGACAGACCTTGCATATGGATGTCCCCCTTATGGAGGGAGGAGAGACAGGGACATGGATGGGGGCAGCTCAGTCAGGGGAGGTACTTCCCTGGCCCCAAACTGCTGCTTCCCTCTGCTGGGGTGAGGAGTGGTCTCCTGGGGTGCAGGAGGTGCTCACATTCCCAGCATTCCTGGAGCCCTGAGTGTGCAAGGAAGCAGTGGTGACCATGCTGGCCCCCCAGAGGGGTGACTCAGGCCCATGGCTCAAGTGGCCGGGTAGGGGCCTGAGTCAGCCTGGCAGGACACAGGAGAGGGAGAGGAGGGAGGGGGAGAGGTACAAGAGGGTCTGTGTGTGTATCAGTGTGCAGCGACACAGGGACAGACACACACAGAGTGGTGTGTCTGTGTAGGTCCCTCTCTGTGTTTGTGTTCACAGCTGTTGACACAGTGTGAGTGGAGTCTGGGGAGGGTGTAAGTGTGTTTTGTGGCTACTTTGCACACCGCTCTGTATGGATGTGACAGCGTCCGCTCACGGTGTGCACCTGTGGGTGCGAGCGTGTCCGGGCGTGGGCTTCTGTCCCCCTGTGAGTCAGCATGTGTCGGTGGATGAGTTGGTGTGCTTCTTATTGGCTGTCGTAGGTGCGTGTCCATGGATGTCTCTATGTGTTGGCACAAGTCTGTCACCACTAAGTCCCCTGTCTGAGAGTGTGAGAGATGAGAGGTTCTCGGCAGCACCGTGACAACACCCTCCTGCTTCCGTCTGGTCTCCCCACGCCTATTGGCCCAGCTGCCTCTTAGGGGCTGAACTCAGGATGCCCTCCGGCCAGTGTGCATCTGCACCTTGGTGCCAACCGTACGTCCATGGCAGCGTCTCCCTTCTTGGGCGTCCACGACAGGCCTTGGTGTTTGCTTGACTTTTCTCGTATCACCCTTCATCTCCATGAATGTGAAGCAACCTAAATGTGTCTGGCTGGTTTGGCAGAGATGAAGGCTTAGCTGTGTGTGTGTAACAGAGAGCAGGCAGGGCGGCATTAACCACCCCGTGCCTGCTGAGGCTCTGCGTCTCCAGCCTCGCCTGCTCGCTGGCTGGCCTGCGGGTCTCAAGGAGCAGAGAGGGTTGTGTTTGCAAGCTCCGGCCCCCATGCGCGTTGCATTGTTAGATGTTTGTGATGAATGCGTGCACGTGTGCTTCTGTGTTTACGTTTGTCCTGTCGTTGACTCATTTGTGTATGTGCGTCAGCGTCAGCCCTGAGTGTTTACGAGGAAGCCACTGCGCATCGGTGTCACTGAGGGTCTAGGACGAGCATCAGCCCTGGCAATCTGAGTAGCCTGGCCAGTGTGTGCCTTAGTGCTAATGACGGCCTCTGTGTGTTTAAGTGTGATTCATTGTGTGGTGTGGGAGGAGGTGCCTCGTGCAGGAATTTTGTCCGTTTGTGTGCGTCTGTCCCTCTATCTGCTCAGGGTGTGTCCTCTTTCTCCTATCATCCCTCATTCCCTCAGAAAAGGCTTGGAGGGGGGAGCACGCGGGAGGCAGTACATCTGGAAAGCACATCTGGAGTAGGCCACAGCCTGCTGGAGGGGAGGGGTCCCAGACCCCTTGGTCCCTCCAGTCCCCCTCCCTCAAGGTGCAGCCCCTGGGGCCTGGGAAGGGGGTCCCGGCCAGGCCCCCAGGCCAGGCGGAAGTGCCGGGGTGGGGGGGCCCTGGTGACTCACGCGGGGGCAGGAATGCTGCGGTCGGAACTGGACCCGGCTCCAGAACCCCCCTCCGCCCCGGGGCTGCTCGTCCCAGCGCCAGCTCCCGCACCCTGACCCTGGCGGGTCTCCACGTGCCAGGTGGCTGGAGCCCACCCAGCTCCCGCCCCCTCGGGCCGCCGGGTCGTCCTGTTCCTCTCCTTGGCGGCGGGGGCTGCGGCGGGCTCGGGCACCTGACCTTGGCTGGGGACGGCAACTGGGCAGCCGCGGCGGAGGCGCTTCTCTGCCCACCCCCTTCCGGCCGCTGTGACTTTCCCCCATTCCACTCCCTCTGCTGACGGAGAAAAGGAAACTTTGTGTCTGCAGACAGAGGCCGCCCTCCAGAGCGAAGCCGGTGGTGGGAACAGGGACGCACGCACGCGGCTCCACCGAGCTCACCAGTGCATGCGAGGCACAGATCCGCAGGCCCACGCCCGACCCATAGATGACGCACACACTCACAGGCGGCTCACAGAAGGGCAGGCTGAAAACTTGGTCCTTGCACATCCTGTCCCGCGGACGTTGCGCGTCTGTGTGTGTTGTATAGCAGCGTGTTGGGAATCTCCTGTGTGTGTGTGTGTGTGTGTGTGTGTGTGTGTGTGTGTCTCGTGTTTGTCTCTGTACTTTAATGAACCTTTGTGTGAATGTGTGTGCATGTTTATGGGTACTTGTGACGGGTGTGTGTGTGTGTGCGTGTGCGCACAAAGGTGCCTACAAGTATGGAGACACAGATGCACAATCCAGTCCCAGACACTGAACAACAGTTATTCAAGATGCAAACATTAACTTGCTAACCCACAGAATTATGCATTATGTGTCTATGTACATACTCAGAAATGCTCATGAGTTCACAGGTATGCACAAATGCATTCACTCAGCAAACATTTATGGAGCACCTACTGTGTGCTGGGCCACAGTGACAGCAGGGAATGAAACAACACAACCAGCTGGGCACCATGGTGCCTGCCTGTAAGTCCAGTGGCTCCAGAGACTGAGGCAGGAGGATCTCAAGTTCAAAGCCAGCCTCAGCAACTTAGTAAGACCCTGTCTCAAAATAAAAAGGCTCAGTGGTTAAGTGCCTATGGGGTCAATCCCCCCACACACACACAAAAAAAAGCACAAACTGCCCTCCTGGAGCTGACATTCCCACTGGGAGACCCACGGTGAGTAGGACATCCGGGCAACATGCAAAGCCATGGAACAGGGTAACAGGGTGTCATTTGAGAATCAAATGAAGGAAGGAGGGAGTGGGCCACGTGGACATGTGAGGAGACTGTTTCAAGCAAGTACTGTCCCCAGGGCAGTAGCGTGCTTCCTAGGTGTGTGTTCCAGAAGCACCAGGAGGCCAGTGGGATGAGCAAGGAGGAGAGGGGTTGACCCGAGGCACACTTATAAACAAGCACACACTTGTCCTGGTACACGCACCCACATCCTTAAGCACAGGTCTATTTGGTATATATACCTCCATGTATGTCGAAGTCACGTATGTCGAAGTCAGTATGTCTGGGTTTGTGCATGTATGTGAGTGTGCATGCTTATTTGTGTCTGTTGTATGTCTGCTTGTGTGTGTTTCTGTGTGTCTGGTGGTTGTTGCAGTACTGGGATCGAACTCAGGGGTGCTTTACCACTGAACTACACCCCCAGCCTTTTTATTTTTCATTTGGAGACAGGGTCTTTCTAAGTTGCTGAGGGTTTCCCTAAATTGCTGAGGTTGGCCTCGAACTCGTGATCCTCCTGCCTCAGGCTCCTGAGTCACTGGCATTACAGGCGTGCACCACCATGCCTGGCTGCTTCTGTGTGTCTGAATATGTCTGTGGAAGTATGGATGAGGAGGTGTGCTTCTGTGTGCACCTCTGTGTCTTCAGAGTATGACAGAGTGAGTGTGTGAGGCACGTGAGTCCCTGGGTGGGGGAGCCTGAAGCCAGCGATCTGTCCCTGTGTTTGGGGATAGAGTCTGTGTTCCTAACGCACAGCTCTGCCCTCCCCACACTCTCTCTTCTTGCAAGTGCCCAGCAGGCTGGGCTGGCACTGGCTGGGCTGGGTGAGGTAGGGTGGCTCAGCATAGCCTGAGTCTCTGTTCTGGGATCTGACACTGGGCTCCTCTCCCATATGATTCCCTAGGCCTGAATAAGACGTCTACTTTCTCCTGCGAAGCCCATAATGCCAAGGGGGTCACCACATCCCGCACAGCCACCATCACAGGTGACAGAAAAGAGACCTGGGGAGATGGGTGTCTGAGGGAGGGGTTGGGGCCAGGAGGCAGAGGGCAGGGTGGCAGCTTTGGGTAAAGGCTCCCAGGGTCAGTCCCTTCCCTTGTCTGTCTACAGTGCTTCCCCAGCGGCCCCGTGACCTCCATCTGATTTCCCGCCAGCCCACAGAGCTGGAGGTGGCTTGGACCCCAGGCCTGAGCGGCATCTACCCTCTCACCCACTGCACCCTACAGGTGAGATTCCCTGACCTCAGTCACCTCAGTCTCAGGCCTCCTTCTCCCATAGCCACAAGCATTTTCCTCTCCCACCCTTCTAGGCCACTGGTGTATTGAAAGGAAATAGAGTCCTGGGTTCATATTCTGACTCTACTCCCTGCTGGCTGTGCGAGCTTGGGCAAGTCACTTAACCTCTCTGAGTCCCCATTCTCTCATCTATAAAACAGGCATAATGGTAGCACTTACCTGATAGGCTCATTGTAAGAATTCAATAAGGAGAATGCAAGTAAACAACTTAACATAGTATAGGAACGAAGGAACTGTATCATGAATTATGAGCAGTTTTTGTTGTTTTTAGTATTAGTGATATTAACTCTAGCTGGGCCGGAAACCCTGAGACAGAGGGCCTGGAGCTGTGCCCGTCACTCCTGGATACCCACAACTCTGAGCTTCTGCATCTCAGTGCTGACCACTCCGGGTCATCGCTGTCTGGGATGGATTATCGCTGTCTGGAGTGGATCATGGCCTGTGGGTTCTGGGAGGGTCGGAGTTGTCAGTCACACTGGCTCCTCCTTATTGCCCATCACAGAGCAGGAACATTTGCTAGAACAATATGTGATGACTGAGATGAGCTAGACCCTGTTGCTGCCCTGACGTTGCTCCTACTCTAGAGTAAGGAAAACGCCGCTGCACAAACAAGTCACCAGCTCTGGGAACACAGGCCCACTGCTGCTCTGACATTCTCCAAGGTGCGGAAGCTGGAGATGAGGGTGGGGCCGTGCCTGCCACGGGAGACCACCGTCGCTAATGACCTGCGTTTGCTGAGAATCGGCTGCGCTGGGGCCTTGTGCTGGGGCTGCATGCACACCCACTTCTCTGTGAAGGAAGGGCTGTGAATGCACCCATTTTCCAGATGAAGAAATTGAGGCTCAGGGAGTCATTAAGCAGCTCAACCAAGGTCACAGCCAGGAAGTGGCAGAGGCAGGATTCAAACCCATGTCTCTCGAATCCCAAATGATGCTCCTGACCTGCTTTGAGATGGTTTGTAGCCAGTACCTGATTATTTGGGAACTCCTTCCTTCCTTCCTTCCTTCCTTCCTTCCTCCTTCCTTCCTTCCTTCTTCCTTTCCCATTGGGGATGAAACCCAGGGCCTTGGCCATGCCAGTCAAGAGTTCTGCCACAGAGCTCAACCCTAACCCCTAGGAACCATCTTTCTTCTTCTGTTTTCTTTTTTTAAATATATATTTTAGTTGTAGAGGGACACAATGCCTTTCTTTAATTTCTTTATTTGTATGTGGTGCTGAGATGGAATCCAGTGCCTCACACATGCTAGGCAAGCTCCACCTCTGAGCCCCAGCCCCAGCCCTGGAACTTTCTTTCTTACTCTTCTCTGGGCACAACCACCTTGTCTCCTTGTCATTTTAACCCTAGAAGTTAGAAGCTGTTCATCTTGCCCTTTTCAAGTTAAGGAGGTCCTAAGAGCAGAAGTGACCTGTCCCCCATGCCCCTGGCTAGAAGGATAAAGCCAAGATTCACTCTCACAGGGCAACCCAACATGGGAGACCTGAAATCCCAGGCCAGCCATCAGCTGTATCCCCTCCCTGGTGCCGTGGCGCACGCCTGTCATCCCAGCAGCTCAGGAGGCTGAGGCAGGAGGATCTAGAGTTCAAAACCAGCCTCAGCAACTTAGTGAGGCCCTAAGCAACTCAGTGAGACCCTGTCTCTAAATAAAATACAAAAGAGGCTGGGAATGCGGCTCAATGGTCGAGTGCCCCTGAGTTCCATCCCCAGTACAAAAAAAAAAAAAAAAAAGTGTCCCCAGGAAAGCAGAAGTGTGTCCTCTTCCCTCTCCAGGTCTCACTTCCTGCTGTGCTCAGGCTGGGGCTAAATGGCTCCAGAGGGAGGGCCATGGCCGTCCCAGGAAAAAGAGAAGTGGGAGTGGGCATGGGCTGCTGTCTGTACCCATCTCCCCTTTGTCCTGGAAGAGGTTCCTCTTCCCGTCTGTCACTGTGGGTCAGAGAGCAGGCATGGGGACAGCCTCACTCCCTCCTGCTACTCCCCATCTGCCTGCTTCTTCCACGGGTCCCCAGGCAGTGCCATCTTCCCCTGGAAGGACTGGGTGACCTTGGGCAGGCTACCAAACTTATCTGGGTCTCAGCGTCCTCATCAATTAAATGGGAGTGAGAAAAGAGAAGTCAATGGGCTCGTGCAGGAAGGGGCTGCATGGGGAACCTGCCACGGACCTGGTGCTCCAGCAACGTGGAGCTCTTGCCTGGCATGAGCGCGGCCCAAGGTGCCGCTCCCAGCACCACAAAAGGGGAAAACGGAAATGCTGTGGCTGTGATCATGTTCAGACCCGATTGCCGAGCGAGCGTCGTGTCTTTGGACTCTACACCCTGTCAAGTAGAGGCCTGGAGGCCCATTTTCTAGAGACGGAAACTAAGACTCAGAGAAGGTGGGGCACTCACCCTTTGTGAAACAGCAAATAATATCCAAGGTAGGACTTAGTCCCAAGGAATCCGGCTTCAGGGCCCACATCCTTAAGCAGTCCGCTCCAGGGCTGCACAGCTGTACAGGTGTGCAGCATCAGATGCTTGGTGCCAGGCAGCCTCCCACACACATCAAGTAACCATGGCAAGCATCATGTCCATGGTCTCTCCTAAATGCCTGTGTGTGTCCGTTCAGTCAACCTGCAAAGTGGGAACCGCTGTTTTTACTCTTTTTTTTCCCCCCAGTATTACTGGGGATTGAAGCCTGGGTTGCTTTACCACTGAGCCACATCCCTGGCCCACTTTATTTTTTATTTTGGGACAGGATCTCCCTAAATTGCTAAGGCTGGCCTTGAACTCATGATCCTCCTGCCTGAGCCTCCCAAGCTGCTGGGATTACAGGCATGTACCACCGCACCCAGCTAGTTTAGGAAAACTTTTTTTAAAAAAATCAGGGAATTCACCAGGTGCAGTGATGCATGCCTGTAATCCCAGCAACTCTGGAGGCTGAAGCAGGAGGATCACAAGTTCAAGGCCAGCCTCAGCAATTTAGCAAGGCCCTAAGCAACTCAGTGAGACCCTGTCTCTAAATAAAATATTTTTTAAAAGGCTGGGGATGTGGCTCAGTGGTTAGGTGTCCCTGGGTTCAATCCCTGGTACAAAAAAAAAAAAAAAAGTCAAGGAATGCAACTCAAGAAGCCTAGGATGGACCTCAAATCTGCCCATTTTCCAGATAAGGAAACTGAAACTTGGAAAGGGAAAAAGTCTTAAAAGAGTCTTAGCAAAGGTAGCTAAGACATATCATGTACCTCTATGGTTTGTTTGCTTTGCTAATTTAGGCATCCGTATTGTCCCAGGTGGAGCTGCAACACACACACACACACGTGCGTGCACACCCACACACACCCACACACACTCTCACACCCTTGCAGAGATGTGTGGTGGTGCTGGGACACCACAGCAGTCGGGTGTGTGAGGCTGTGCGTGATTGCATGGATGCCCTGTCTTCGCCCCCCTCCTTCTCCTTAGGCTGTGCTGTCAGACGACAGGGTGGGTGTTTGGCTGGGAGAGCCAGACCCCCCGGAGGAGCCCCTCGTCTTGCAGGGATCCGTGCCCCCCCACCAGCTTCGGCTGGGCAGTCTCCATCCTCACAGCCCTTATCACATCCGGGTGTCCTGCACCAGCAGCCAGGGCCCCTCGCCCTGGACCCACTGGCTCCCCGTGGAGACACCGGAGGGAGGTAAGAGGGGCTGGGGAGGGACTTGGCCCCCGCCCACTGACCTTGCCTGCACCGGCTCTCCCACAGCATCTCCTCTCACCCCTTCGCCCCACAGGGCCACGGTCTCCCTCCTGTCCGGTTCCTGACCCCTCAGCCCTGCCCACTGGCACCTCTCCCAGATCTCTGCCCTGCGCTTCCGCTCATGGGAGGCTTGCTTGAGTTCCCCGCGCGTGTGCCCTTTGCACCCTGCCTCCACTTCCTGGGGACAGGGGAGGGGGTCAGAAAGAGGTGGGGGTGCCAGCTTCCCCTCTTCCCTGTCCTCCAGTGCCCCTGGGTCCCCCTGAGAACGTTAGCGCCATGCGGAATGGGAGCCAGGCCCTCGTGTGTTGGCAGGAGCCAAGGGCGCCCCTGCAGGGCACCCTGTTAGGGTACCGGCTGGCGTATCGAGGCCAGGACACCCCAGAGGTGGGTGCTGCTGGCTGGGTTAGGGTGGAATGCTTGTGGGAGGAGGGAGATGGGGAGAAGAAGATGACAAGGTAGACGGTTGTGCAGGTTGGAGTTTACTACACATTCACATCACGCCTACAGCAGAACATTCCGGGGAGCCAAAGGGGGTCCAAGGCAGAGCTTAGAGAACGCCTGTTCATGAGCCATTGCAAAAGCATTTCAGTGTTCTAATAATTTTACAGCCAGTGACCCTGAGGCCTCTTGAGGAAGGGGCGCATTTTCCTTATTTGCACCAAGGTACTACCTGAGCTCACAATACCCCGGGTGGGGGGGACAGCTAGGATGGGATTGGAAGGAGCTGGAGAGATGAACGTGAAAATGCAGTTCTCCAACACTGACAGGGCAGTACCACGTGGCAAGGGTGGGGCAGAGAGTAAGCCGATGCAGCCTGCAGCTGCTGCTCTGCTGGCCAGGGCTGGGGAGGGGAGAGAGCGCTTGGAGAGAGAGATGGAGTTGAGGCCAAGTGTGAAGGTTCAAGAGCTGAGGGCCTGGGGTTCTGCTCTGATGCCTCTTCTGACCTCCTAGGTGCTAATGGATGTAGGGCTAAAGCAAGAAGTGACCCTGGAACTGCGGGGTGACGGGGCTGTGCCTAACCTGACGGTGTCCGTGGCAGCCTACACTGCTGCTGGGGATGGGCCCTGGAGCCTCCCTGTGCCCCTGGAGCCCTGGCGCCCAGGTAACTACAAAGCCATGCTCAGCCCCCTGCAACCTACCCACAAGTACCTCGCCTCTTCTTGATGGCCCTGACTCGCTCCCTATACTGTTTGTGTTACCCCAGCCGATCCCACTGGAAGCCTCCCTCACTCCCTCACACGAGCCCTCTCTGAGCATGTCTCCCCTCTGTCCTTTCTCCTCACAGGGCAAGGACAGCCAATCCACCAGCTGGGTAAGGGCTTTTGTACCCCCTCTTCCCTCCCTCCCCTCAACACCCAGTGAAGGCTCAGTCATCACTCATGTACTCTTGACACATCTTCTTCATATTTCTCAAACTCATTACTTGAACCCTCTGCTCCTTTGGTTTGTGTGGTCCTTGTGGAGGTGTTTAGAATGGCCCAGCACTTTGTAGGTACTCAGTGAATGGTAGACAGGTGGATGGGTGGATGAATGGGTGGATGGATGGATGAATGGGTGGATGGATGAATGGATGATGAATGGGTGGATGGATGGATGAAGGGATGGATGGATGAATGGATGATGAATGGGTGGATGGATGGATGGATGGGTGGATGGATGGATGGATGGATGGATGGGTGGATGGATGGATGGATGGATGGATGGGTGGATGGATGAATGAATGGGTGGATGGATGGATGATGAATGGGTGGATGGATGGATGAATGGGTGGATGGATGGATGGGTGGATAGGTGAATGAATGGATGGACGGATGGATAGATGAATGAATGGATGGATGGATGGATGGATGGATGGATGATGTATGGGTGGATGGATGGATGGGTGGATGGATGGGTGGGTGGATGGGTGAATGAATGGGTAGATGGATGGATGGGTGGATGGATGGATGGATGGAAGGATGGAAGGATGAACCAACAGATGGATGAATGGGGTATCCTCCACACATCCATCCCTCTTAAATATATCTCCAACCATTCTCAAACATTCCTCCTACACCCATTGTACCCCCTGGCACTAATACAGTCCTCCACCTGCAAATCAACTCACTACCCTTGAATATTCTCATGCCTTTCCATATTTCTTCACATAGTCTTTCCACATGCCCTCCACCTCCTCCATTATATCCCATCATGTCCCCTCACTCCTCACACATGCCTCCCAAGCCCAAGGCACACCCTCTCCTCTCATTCACGAGCTCTGCAAACCTGGCACATACTCCCCACGCATTCCACGTTGTGAACACTGGAAAATGTGCAGCCTACAACTATCCCACGTCCACAGCTCATCCCATGCCCCTTAGAAATCACCCCTGGCCCTCACCCATCGGAACCCATTTCCACACACACGCACACTCTGAAATCCTTGTACACTCAGTGCACAACCTTCTCTGGTTCTTCCACACTCTTCCACTCCCACCCTTTCGCACAGCTGTCCCATACTCCTCACCTGCACGGCCACCGCCTACTCCACTCATGCTGAAGTTACGTCCTCAAAAATCAAGGTTCCTTTCTCGGATCAAAAACTAGCAGCTAGGGCTGGGCTGGGGCTCAGTGGTGGAGCGCTTGCCTCACACGTGTGAGGCACTGAGTTCGATCCTCAGTGCCACCTAAGAAAAAAATAAAATAAAGGTCCATGAACAACTAAAAAACTGTACACAGATATAAACTAACAGCCGTGCCCCTGTGCACGCTCACCACACCCCTTTCCACACTCATCTCACTCTCATTCTCACTTTCTGTCCTCACTGAACACTCGTTAGAGATGCTCCCTGGTTCTTTGCCCACAGCCCGCGCTCCTCACGCAGGCTGCGTGCGCCTCACACACCGTCTGGTGCCACAGGAATTCTCCCTGCTCACCTGTTCTCCGCGCCCAGGCCCAGCCCTTTGCACCACCATCACACACATACGCCTCTAGGCTGCTTCTGAGTCCGATCGACCCTCTGCATGGGTCCCATCCGGTCACCCATTCTGGACACATCTGTCTTCCCCTCCACTCTTTGCACTAATTACACATTTCCCCAAATACTCATCCTGCTCTAAATTCACCCACCCCACGAGTTTCTTGCCCCTTCTGCCTTAACAGACACTTCGCGTCCATTGCATGCCCCTGTTACTGAGTACACAGGGTGCCCCCATCGCACACCCTATCAAAGACATCCACAGCTTTGTCCATGCCTCCCGCCTTCCTCCCACATCACCTCCCTGGGTCCCAGGGAGCTGGATCCAGGACCTCAGCCATGACCTGTCCCCCATGCCCCCTGACAGTGAGTGAACCCCCAGCTCCTGCCTTCTCGTGGCGCTGGTGGTACGTACTCCTGGGAGCAATTGTGGCCGCTGCCTGTGTCCTCATCTTGGCCCTGTTCCTTGTCCACCAGCGGAAGAAAGAGACCCGCTATGGGTGAGCTGGAGCTCCATGGGGAAGCAGCGAGGGACCGGGATGGAGAGGCTGGAGGCAGGGAGACCTGTGAGGAGGCTGGTGCAGGAGGGGAGATGACCAAGAATCAGAACGAGGGCAAGGAGGCCCCCAGGGATGGATGGAGGGCAGAAGGGAGCAGTCCAAGAGGTGCTGAGCAGATTCTGGAGGACAGGGACAGAGAGGCTCGGGTCTGGGGTGGTGTTTGCCTTAACCGCTGGTGAAAGGAGGGGGCTCCACGTGGCTCACCCGTTTCTCCCCACTCCTCCAGAGAGGTGTTCCAGCCAACGGTGGAAAGAGGTGAACTGGTAGTCAGGTACCGTGCACGCAAGTCCTACAGTCGCCGGACCACTGAGGCCACCTGTAAGTAGAGCCTGGGCTTCCCCACACTGGTCTGGAGCTCAAATAAATGTAGATAATTGGGTCCTCAGGGCTTTTGTAGGTGAATGAGACAGGAGTCTCCAAAGGCCCTCGGTAGGGGAGTGTTAGAACAACAGACCCCAGTGGAACTGTGGGACCACGCGGTGCTCCAGGCTGATGGAATCTTAGACGCAGGAGGCCTTTGAAACACCAGACCCCAGAGCCACAGGATCTGGGAACAACGGGAGCATGGGGGTGATGATGAAGACACTGACCGTGAAACTGACCAGCTGATGATGGTGGGGGGCTGGAGATGATGACGGTCAGCACCCTGAGGATGCGTGATGGGGACGGTGACATGACAGCCTCTTGCCTAGCACTTCCCACGTGACAGGTGCCAGTCCAAGGATGCCACACAAATCGCCCCATTTGATCCTAACAACAACCCAAGGACATGGGTGCTTACCGACGGGGCAACTGTGGCAAAGAGTGATTGAGTAAGTGACTCAGGGCCACACAGCTTGAAAGTTGGATAGCTGGGATTTGAACCCAGATGGTGTTGCTCTGAAGGCTGCAGTCGTAACCACCATGCTCTGCAGCCTCTTAGAATCACAGAATGTTAGGGAGATAGACTCAGTCTGGGCCTGAAAAACGGCGTGCTCTCCCCTGTCCTAGCTGTGAAAATCATAGAGTCGTAGCCTACAGAACTGTTGGAGGACCATAGAGTCATGGAGAGTCCCAGCGAACGAGGGACCTCAGAGGCCACCCAGGAGAATCGCCTCATCTGTCCAGTGGAGAAAACCGAAATCCAGAAAGAAAAGGGGCAGAGGGTGGTCTTGATCTCACATCCAGCCAGACGGCCACAAGGCCCCAGGGGGACGTGTTGAAGGGGCTGGGAAAGACATTTATCTAAGAGGAGAAGCAGGAAGGTTGCAGTAATTTCATGGAATAATACACAGAGGCAATTCCCAAAGTGTGATTCTGGTCCCCTGGGGTCCCTGCGACCTTCGCAGGGGGTCCATGGGGTCGAAACTGTTCTCATCATAATACCAAGATGGGTTTGCCCTCTGGCACACCTCTCTCCTGAGCACTCCAGGGCGCTTTCCTGAGGCTCCCCGACCTCAATGGCTGATGGCTGTGCACTTGCGTGTTCCTCTGTTTCAAAACTCTATTTCAGTTTTTGGGCCGGGGTTGTGGCTCAGTGGTAGAGCACTTGCCTAGCATGTGTGAGGCACTGGGTTCGATTCTCAGCATCACATATAAATAAATCAATAAAATAAAGGTCTATCAACATCTTTAAAAAAATTTAAAAAAAAAAAAAACCTATCAGTTTTAGCTGGGCGTGGTGGCACATGCCTGTGATCACAGTGGCTTGGGAGGCTGGGGCTGGAGGATCACAAGTTCAAGGCCAGCCTCAGCAACTTAGCGAGATCCTGTCTCAAAATATAATATAAAAAGGGTTGGGGATGTGGCTCAGTGGCTAAGCACCTCTGGGTTCAATCCCCATTACAAAAGAGAGAGAGAGAGAGAGAGAGAGAGACAAACAAACAACTATCAATTTTAATCTTAAATACAGTAAATATTTATACCTATAGCTATATATCTTATCTATCAGCTGTCTCCCTATAACCCATCTGAACAAAGGCTCTTTGTAGTCCTCAATAATTTTTACAATGTGAAGAGGTCAAGAGATTTAAGAACTGTAACTTTATGGCAATGAAAATGAACAAATTACAACTGTGTTAAAACTATCTCAGAGACACACAATTGAGTGAAAGAAACCAGACACAGAAAAGAATGCACTATATGATTCCATTTCTATAACATTTAAAACAGAGAAAACTAACCCATTGGAAGAGGGCTCAAGAAAGAGGCTGCTAGCCAGGCACACTTACAGGCACCTACCTGTAATCCCTGTAACTCGGAAGCCTGAGGCAGGAGGATTGCAAGTTGGAAGCCAACTCAGCAACTCAGTGAGGCCCTAAGCAACTCAGTGAGACTCTGTCTCTAAATAAAATATAAAAAGGGGCTGGGGATGTGGCTCAGTGGTTAAGTGACCCTGGCATTAATCCCCAGTATCCAAAAAGAAAAAAAAGAAAAGAAAGTGGATGCTCCAGGAGGGCAGGTCATGTCCTGTTCTTGACCTGAGTGCTGGTTTTTCAGTCATGTTCACAGTGGATTTGTGGAAATCCATTGAGCTGCTCGCTTACAATTGATGTGGGGATTATCTTCAATAAGAAGAAATATTTTTAAAATAATATTTAATGTCAATTTACCAAATATTTTCACATCTCATAAATTTTGGTTGAACATGGTGTCTCATGTGCTACCAAACAACGTCTTTTACCTGAGGATTTATTTGCTCATTTATTTTGTGATGGACGCGTGGCGACTGTCCTCACAGGGTGCAGGGGACAGTTGGAGATGGGCGTGTGACGTGGAGGGATGGAGTCAGGGTACTCACCATTTTCGTCACCTGAACATTTGCCATTGCTTTGTGTCGGGAATTTCCTAACCCCTCTTTAAAAGAAATGTTTTTCATAACTGGTACAGCAGAGTGCTGACCCATCAGGTACCCTCGGGAGCAAAAGTGTGGCCACGTTTAACCCTGTAGTTACCGCTGTGGGGAAAGATTCAGGGATCCTAGGAGGAGCAAGGCTGGGGTGGCGGGGTGTTCAGGGCTGTCGTGAATCTGAACCAGTGCAGAAGTCATTCAGTGGGGCTGGGTTGTGACTCAGCGGCGGAGTGCTCGCCTAGCACGCATGACGCGCTGGGTTCAATTCTCAGCACCGCATGTAAATAAAATAAAGGTTCATTGACAACTAAAAATATAATTAAAAAAAAAAAAAGAAGTAGTTTGGTGTCTCCACAAAGGGTCTATCCTGGCTGGTGAGGGCCACCTGAAGGTCAGCCCTGCTCCATGGCTGTCCACCCTCCCTGCAGTGAACAGCCTGGGCATCAGTGAAGAGCTGAAGGAGAAACTGCGGGATGTGATGGTGGACCGGCACAAGGTGGCTCTGGGGAAAACCCTGGGAGAAGGTGAGTCCTCCCGGCCTGCACAGGTCCTCCTGAGCCCTGAGGTCCTCCGGTTCCCCGCCCTCACCCGACCACAGGAAATGCAGTCCCGCGGCAGCCCCGGGTCCATGTCTCCCTCCCACCCTCCACAGGAGAGTTTGGAGCTGTGATGGAAGGCCAGCTCAACCAGGACGACTCCATCCTCAAGGTGGCCGTGAAGACGATGAAGAGTGAGTCTGAGCTCGCGCGTGCACACCTGAGGACGCCTGTCCCTCATGCCAGGCCCCTTCCCTAGGCCTCAGGGGAGCAGAAAAGTTAGTGTTCCTAGCTGGGAAATGGACCTCACAACCAGGTACTTCAGTGGAAGGAATCCAAGAGGGGGGACGCTACTTCCACAGCGGAGGAAGGACCGAAAGAACAACCGAGGCAGCCAGGCAACCCCGACATCAGTCGCTTCCACCCCAGGCCTGAAGGGCTGAGGGCAGAAGTGGTGTTGCCAGAGCCCAAGGCCAGGAGCACCTGGCAGAAGATGGGAACACAGAGCTGGGGCGGCTGTGGGAGCTGGAAACACAGGCAGCTACCACCAGGACAATTCAAGAAGCAGAAAGAGGGCCAACTCTCCTGGCTGCTCCCCTTCTCCCCTCCATCTGCCAGTCTCCCATCAGTGCCCCCTGTTGGCAAACTCCCACAGGAAAACCAGTAGGGAAGGGAGTCTGAGAAATGCAGCTTGCAGGGTCAGCCCTTTGTGATACACAGCAGAGCAGAGACAGGTCCAAAACAGGCACACCTGGGTGCTTCATTTACCAGCTGTGTGATCTTAGGCAAGACCTCTGGAGCATTCCTTCTCTCGTCTTGGGGGAGGGGGACGATAACAATGCCCCTGCCTCCTAGGGTTGTTATGAGGTAAAGCACTTGATGCCGGGGATGGGTTGTAGTATGTGGTGTTAAATGTGGAGGACGACTACATTGTTTATATCACCAGAGAGGGTGGGAGCTAGTCCAGAATCACACAGCACAGGAAGTCCAAGGCCAAGTCCTTTCTACACAGGGCAGGAGAAACAGAGAGTTCAGTCTGGGACTACAGATAAGAGAGAAATGATCCTTTCTGAATTGGATGGTTTAAAACTTGAGCCATGGAATCTTGGCTCACTCATTCGCTCATTACTGAGTACCTCTCAGGTACCAGGTTGTGTTCCTGACCTGAGTTCGAATCCCTGTCCTGCAACCTTGGGCCAGTCACTGCCTTGATGAGCCACAGTGTCCTAAGCTGTAAAATGAGATGATAATTATCATACGGGGTCCCAGAGCTGGTGGGTTTGAACGCGGCCTGTTGGTTTCCAAGTTGTGTGAGCCTTTAGGCAGGTTTCTTAAACTTTTAGGGCCTTGGTCTCCTCATCTTTGAAATGGGGCTAGAGGAGTCAATGAGTTAGAACATCTGATGGCGACGAGATGATCATAGCCACAGTGATAGGAGGAGGAGGAGGGAAGGAGCCCCCCCATTCACCTTATCTTCTCCCCCAAGTTGCCATCTGCACGAGGTCAGAGCTGGAGGATTTCCTGAGTGAAGCTGTCTGCATGAAGGAATTCGACCACCCCAACGTCATGAGGCTCCTTGGTGAGTGAGGGAGGGACCCATCCCCAGGAGGCCAGCCAGAAGGAAGACCCTCCCTCTGGGACCCGGAAGGTCAAACCCCCAGGCTCCCGGCTCCCTGATCCTTTAGGATCAACACGTTCCCCCTCCTCTTCTCCCTCAGCTTGGAATGTGACCTCTGACCATTCCCAGAAATAGTTGAGGTCCCCAGGAGGGCTCCGGAAACATCCCTGGGAACTCTGTTAGAAATGGCTTCTCTGAAGCTCCGGTCCTTGCTGCCCACCCCCCACCCCCCAAACACAGTGGAGACTGGATTTGAGGGGGAGGCAGAAGAGGCTGTCTGGGTGGGAGGAGGTCTGGACTTCCCCTCCCACCCAGCTGGAGTGACAGGGGCTGCCTGGGGGGGGCTCAGGCGTCTGCTTCCAGGGTTCCGAGCGAGAGGGCTTCCCAGCACCTGTGGTCATCTTGCCTTTCATGAAACATGGAGATCTGCACAGTTTTCTCCTCTATTCTCGGCTCGGGGACCAGCCGGTGGTAAGGAGCCCCAAAGTATTCACTGAACACCTACCAGGTACCCAGCGTCCTGCTCTCGTGGAACCTGTCTTCCAGAGGGAGGACCCAGAAATAAGCAAGCTAAGGAATACGTGAGCAAGATGATTTAAGTGCTAGGAAGGAGACGCAGAGGGTGAGTGATGAGGAGGCCGAGGAATGAATTCAGGTGGACTGGAAGACCTCACTAAATAGGTGACTTTGAAGGAGGAGTGGGCTGGGAGGGTGCTGGGCCATGGGACAGGAAGCAGTCCCCAGCCAGCGTGCAGCGTGGGCAAAGGCTCAGTGTGGGAACAAGCCTGGTTTGAAGACCAGAAAGGAGGCCCCCAGTTAAAGTATGTGTCGAGGCAAGAACAGGAGGAGATCAGGCAGAAAGGCAGGAGCAGGCCATATAGGGCCCTGTGGGCGATGGGAAGGGGCTGAATTTAGTTCTCAAAGCCACAGGGAAGACCTCTGAGGCGGAGGTCGGCATGCACAGGAAGGGAAGGAGGAACGGGAGGAGATGGACCTCGGGGACTCCGATGACCTCTCCCTCCCTCTGCCTTGGCCCCCAGTTCCTACCCACTCAGATGCTGGTGAAGTTCATGGCAGACATTGCCAGCGGCATGGAGTATCTGAGTACCAAGAGATTCATCCACCGCGACCTGGCTGCCAGGAACTGCATGTGAGTGCCAGGCCTTCTGGGGTCCTCTCCTTCCTCAGAGTGCTCCCTCCCTCCTTCCCATGATGAAAGCGGGGCTGGACCCTTCAGCAAGGGCCAAGCAGGGTGGGGCACCCTAGTAATCCCAGCGATTCGTCATTGCACATTCGAGGCCAGCCTCAGCAACTTAGTGAAGAAGAAGAATTTGGGTGTGAGGAGAAAAGAGATGGGGTTGGGGAGACAGTTCAGTGCACGGCATAAGGTGAATAAAGGGGAGGTGGTGACACGCAGGTCTCATCTGTGTCCCCTCCATGCTGAGTGTCTTGCCTGGGACTGCTCTTAGGGAGGGGTCACACTCGATAAGGAGACCAGAGTCCCCAGCAGCAGCAGCCTGAAAACGGCCCAGAACTGGGAGTAAGAGGCTAGAGGGCATGGAGCCATACGCTTAGACTATTGTTCTGGTGACAAGGTCAGACTCAGAAATCACAGCTAGAAAATCAGAGAATCTTCTAGAAAGGGCATCTGGGTTCACTACTCTCAGGGAAATGGAAATTTCCCCATGCCTGGCCAACTTTTTATTTCGAAAAATTCCAATCTTCTTTAAGTTGAGAGAATCATACAATGAACACCTCTGTTCACATTTCTCCACGTCTCTTTTCTTCTCTCTCCCTTCAACCATTTGCAAGCAAAACACTGAGATCGTGACTCTTCACCTCTAAATCTGAAGTAGGTCGCTCTCAAGAATAAGGATTTTCTTAATCTGATATACTCACAGTTCTGTTGTCCCAACTAAGAAGACTAACAGTTCTGTAACATAACCCATATCGCATTGAGAGTCTTCCAATTTGTTTTTTTTTTTGGTATTGGGGATTGAATCCAGTTCAGGGGAGCTCCACTGAGCCACATCCCCAGCCCTTTTTATTTTTTATTTTGAGACAGGGTCTCCCTAAATTTCTGAGACTGGCTTTGAACTTGAGATCTTCCTGCCTCAGCTCCCAAGTCACTGGGATTACGAGTGTGCCACCCCATCTGGCCAAAATGTTTTTTATAGCTAGCTTTCCTTCCTGGAACCAAGATCTAACAGAGTTCCCAGATTGCATTCAGTCATTGTGCCCCTTTAGTCCACTGGAGTCTGGAGTAGACCCACCCCCACCTATTTACATTTTCATGGCATATTGTTTCGGGTGAGCCAAGACCAGTGATCTTGGAGGAGGCCCTGTAGTTGAGGTAGGCCCATTTCCTTGTGGGGGCCTTTGCCTTGTTCCTCTGTCCCTTGTATTTCCTGTTAACGGGAAAGTAGATCTAAAGCCTTGAATAGATTGAGTCAAAATGGAAATTCCTTTGTCCTATACCTCAGGCTGAGCACTGTCGAGTCCTCAATGTAACAGTGAAACTGAAAAATCAGGACAGAGGCTGTGGCACCCCTCAAGCTTTGGGTTCCTAAGATATTGAAATACTTGCAGTAAGGACGCTGGCTCTCTGCCACTGCACCAAGCCACCAGCCTAGATGCCCGAGCAGCACCCCTCCCGACCCTCGCCAGGGCCCTCTGGACCTCCCCTGGACCCAGAAGTTAAAAGTTAACTCTTGGCATCTCAGAGGCCTCCAGGGTCTGTTCTGATTGGTCATTGCCCAAGCCTATCACCCAGCTGGGAGTCAGCAATTCTTAAACAAAAAAGCAATCCTAGAAACTCAGACACGAGAGTCAGAGAATCTTCTGATTTATGTTGGGGTTATGGCCCTGTAAACCCATCCGTAAGTTGAAAATGTCATAAATTGAAAAGGCTTGTAATGCACCTAACCTACCAAAGACTACAGTGTAACCCAGCCTACCTTAAACACTTACATTGGCCTACAACTAGGCAAAACCATCTAATACAAGGCCTATTTTATTTTATTGGTACCAGAGATTAAACCCAGGGGCGCTTAACCACTGAGCCACATCCCCAGCTCTTAACTTTTTATGTCTTATTTTGAGACAGAGTCTCCCTAAAGTTGCTTAAGGCCTCACTAAGTTGCTGAGGCTGTCCTTGAACATACGATCCTCCTGCCTCAGCCTCCTAAACCCCTGGGATTACAGGCATGCACCACTGCGCTGGTGTCGACTTACGGACACACATAGGTGGGCATTTTGTCAACATGATGGGATGCACAAACATGAAACACAAAAACGTGTGCTCAAAAATGGTAACCCAGTATCCTGTGGAGTATCAGTTGTTTGTCCTCATGATCAGGTGGCTGTGGGAACTGGGGCTAATGCTGCTGTCCTGCACCATGGAAGGGTATGGTCCCGAGCCAAGGGCTGCCCTTGAGGAGGAGCCACGTTGGATAAGGAAACCAGACTCCCCAGCAGGAGACAAGCAGGAATTCAGAATTCAAAGTACAGTTTCCACTGAGAGCTTATTGCTTTTGCAACATCCTAACACTGAAAGGCCCTAAGTGAAATCATTGTAATCCTGGCACCGTCAGCACAAAAACAAAGCAGTAGAGAAGGTGGTTACCCTTGGAGGGTACTCACTAGAAGGGAATGTGTTTCTTTTTTCTTTTATTTTTCTACTTTAAAAAACGGATATATATTTACATTCACTAAAACATACACACCTTAGCCCAGTGCAATGGTGCACACCTGTAATCACAGCAACTCAGGAGGCTGAGGAAGAAGGATCATGAGTTCAAAGTCAGCCTCAGCCTTTAGTGAGGCCCTAAGCAACTCAGCAAGACCCTGTGTCTAAATAAAATATAAAAAAAGGTCTGTGGATGTGGCTCAGTGGTTAAGTGCCCCTGGGTCTCATCCCCAGTACCACAAAAATAAAATAAAATAAAACACAAAGTATGTGTAGCATGGTGAATTTTTTAAAAATATTTTTATTAGTTGTGGATGAACCTTTATTTATTTATTTACATGTGGTGCTGAGAATCGAACCCAGTGCCTCACACATGCTAGGCACATGCTCTGCCACTGAGCCCCAGCCCAAGCCCATTGATGAATTTTTATTTTATTAAAATATTTTTTATTTTTACAAACACATTTTGATTCATTGTACACAAATGGGGTTCAACTTTTCATTTCTATGGTTGTACACAATGTAGATTCACACCATTCATGTAATCATACATATATATATAGGGTAATAGTGTTTTATTCTACTGTTTTTCCATCCCCACCCCCTCCCACCCCTTTTTCCTCTACACCATCCAAAGTTCCTTCATTCTTCTCTTTCCTCCGACACCCCTCCTTGTTATATATTGTCATGCACTTATCAGAGAAAACATTTGGCCTTTGGTTTTTTGGGCTTGGCCTATTTCACTTAGCATGATATTTTCCAACTTCATCCATTTACAAGCAAATGCCATAATTTTACTCTTCTTTATGGCTGAGTAATATTCCATTGTGTATATATACCACAGTTTCTTTATCCATTCATCAATTGAAGGGCATCTAGGTTGGTTCCACAATCTAACTATTGTGAATTGAGCTGCTATGAACATTGATGTGGCTGCATCACTGTAGTATGCTGATTTTAAGTCCTTTGGGTATGAATCCAGGAGTGGGATAGCTGGGTCAAATGGTGGGTCCATTCCAAACTTTCTGAGGAATCTCCATACTGCATTCCAGAGTGACTGTACCAATTAGCAACTCCACCAGCAATGTATGAGTGTGCCTTTTTCCCCACATCCACACCAACACTTATTATTGCTTGTGTTCTTGATAACAGCCATTCTGATTGGAGTTAGATGAGATCTTAGGGTGGTTTTAATTTGCATTTCTCTAATTACTAGAGATGATGATCACTTTTTCATACATTTGTTGATCACCTGTATATCTTCTTCTCTGAAGTGTCTGCCCATTTCCTTAGCCCACTTATTGATTGGGTTCTTTGTATTTTGGGGGTAAGGTTTTTTAAGTTCTTTATAAACTTTGGAGATGAGTGCTCTGTCTAAAGTGTGTGTGGAAAAGATTTTCTCCCACTCTGTAGGCTCTCTTTTCACATTATTAATTGTTTCCTGTGCTGAGAAAAATCTTTTTAGTTTGAATCTATCCCATTTATTGATTCTTGCTTTTATTTCTTGTGCTATGGGGGTCTTGTTAAGGAAGTCTGCTCCTAAGTCAACGTGATGGAGATTCAGGCCTACTTTTTCTTCTATTTGGTGAAGGGTCTCAGGTCTAATTCCTAGATCCTTGATCCATTTTGAGTTGAGTTTTGCACAGGGTGAGAGATAGGGGTTTAATTTCATTTTACTGCATATGGATTTCTAGTTTTGCCAGCACCATTTGTTGAAGAGGCTATCTTTCCTCCATTGTAAGTTTTTGGCACCTTTGTCTAGCATGAGGTTACTGTACTTATGTGGGTATGTCTCCGTGTCTCCTGTCCTGTACCATTGGTCTTCCTGTCTATTTTGGTGCCAGTCCCATGCTGTTTTGTTACTATTGCTCTATAGTAGAGTTTAAGGTCTGGTATTGTGATACCTCCTGCATCACTCTTCCTTCCCAGGATTGCTTTGGCTATTCTGGGTCTTTTGTTCTTCCAGATGAATTTCATGATTGCTTTCTCTGTTTCTATGAGAAATGTCATAGGGATTTTAATTGGAATTGTGTTAAATCTGTGTAGCACCTTGGGAAGTATGACCATTTTAATAATATTAATTCTACTTACCCAAGAACATGGGAGATCTTTCCATCTCCTAAGGTCTTCTTCGATTTCTTTTTTTAATGTTTTGTAGTTTTCATTGTAGAGATCTTTCCCTCTTTGGTTAGATTGATTCCCAAGTATTTTTTTTTTTTTTTGAGGCTATTGTGAATGGAGTTTGTTTTCCTCATTTCCCTTTCAGATGTTTCATTGCTTGTGTATAAAAATGCTTTAGATTTATGTGTGTTGATTTTATATCCTGATGAATTTTTACATGTGTATGGACTCACATAACCACCACGGAAGGAACATTTCTAAGCCCCAGCAGGCTCCTTTGTGCCCCTTCCCAGGTTTGTCCCCCAAACAGCAACCTCTCTTTTAACTTTTGTCACCAGTACTAGTTTCACCTCTTCCTAAATGTCCTACAAATGGGATTTTGCAGTGGGTCTCCCCGTGTTGGGCTTCCTAACACTTTTGAGATGGTCTGTGTTGTGGTGTGTACCCACATTTTTGTTTTTTATGTGTTCTGTTTAGTTATACATGGCAGTAGAGTGTATTTTGACACATCATACATACAAGGAGCATAACTTCCCATTCTTGTGGTTGTACATGATGTGGAGTTACACAGGTGGTGTCTTCACATATGAACAGAGGAAAGTGACTTCCGATTCATTCCACTGTCTTTCCGATTCCCATTTCCCCTCCCTTCCCTTCAGACCCCTTTGTCTTATTCAATGAACTTCTATTCTTCCCACCCGCCTCCTTATTGTGAGTTAGCATCTGCATATCAGAGAGAACATTGGGCCTTTGGTTTATTGGGGGATTGACTGATTTCACATTACTTGATAGTCTCCAGTTCTATCCATTTACCAGCAAATGCCATAGTTTCATTTCTTTTTATGCTGAGTAACATTCCACCATGTATATATATACACCACATTTTCTTTATCCATTCATGTATTGAAGGGCATCTAGGTTGGTTCCACAGCTTGGCTATTGTAAATTGAGCTGCTATAAACATTGATGTGTTAACTGTGGCATGCTGATTTTAAGTCCTTTGGGTATAAACCAAGGCGTGGGATAACTGGGTCAAATGGTGGTTCCATTCCACATTTTCTGAGGATCTCCATACTGCTTTCCAGAGTGGTGGCACCAATTTGCAATCCCACCAGCAGCGTATGAGTATACTTTTCCCTCACATCCTTGCCAACATTTATTGTTACTTGTATTCTTGATAGTTGCCATTCTGACTGGAGTGAGATGGAATCTGGGTAATTTTTTTTTATTTTTACTTTTTTAGTTGTCCATGGGCCTTTATTTATATATTTATTTATATGCGGTACTGCGAACTGAACCCAGGGCCTCAAGTGTGCTAGGCAAGCACTCTACCACTGAGTCACATCCCTAGCCCCTCAGTGTAGTTTTAATTTGCATTTCTCTAACCAGCAGTTGGTTCTTTTTATTTCTGTGTGGGATTCCTAAGTTTGGATGACCTGGCATGTGTTTTCTTAAGCTGGGTGTGTGGATGTGTCTGAGAAAATTCAGTGAGCTCTTTACTTATGATTTGGGCACATTTCTGCACATATCATATAGTTCAAAATTTTTTTTTTAATACTGGAGATTGAACCCAGGGGAGTTTTTACCAACTGAGCTACACCTCCAGCCCTTTTATTTATTTATTTGTTCGCTTGTTTATTTATTTATTTTTGAGTCAGGATCTTGCTAAATTGCTGAGGCTGACCTCAAACTTGTGATCCTCCCAAGTCACTGAGATTACAGGCATATGCCACTGTGCCTGGATGGTCCAAGAAAACTTTTTAAAAATCAGGGAATTAAATTCAAAAATCCTAGGAAGGACATCAAATGTGGCAAAAGCCAAAGTTAGGATGGTTCTTAGAAGCCCTTTGTCCCACCCTCATTTTACAGAAGGAACTAAAAGTAAAGCAGTTCCCTCCCAGACTAGGGCGAAGGGGCCAGAGACAGATCCCCACCTCCCAGCAGGACAGGAGGGCAAGGAGGTTGAGCTGTGTATGAGAGGCAGGGTGGGCTTCCTGGTGGTGGTCGCCGATGCCCTGACCCTGTTCCTTCCCCCAACCTGGGCAGGCTGAATGAGAACATGTCCGTGTGTGTGGCAGACTTTGGGCTCTCTAAGAAGATCTACAATGGGGACTACTACCGTCAGGGACGCATTGCCAAGATGCCAGTCAAATGGATCGCCATTGAGAGCCTGGCTGACCGAGTCTACACCAGCAAGAGTGACGTGGTGAGTGTGCCGGCACCAGAAGTGGGGGAGAGTGGGAAACTGCCGTGGGCGGAGGGCAGCAGAGGCGTGTCTGGGCAGCTGCAGGGGCAGGGCTCCCAGGGCCATGTGGCATTCCTGCACCGGGTGTTTGTGTGACCTGGGCACATGTGGAGATGTGGTGGGCATCTATGAACAGTGGTGTATGCATGCTGGGGAAAGTACAGACTCACGTGTGCACGGTGGCCGTGTGGACAGTTTAGGGTAAGAGAAGCAGTGGGGACCCTGTGTGCATGTCCGCAGCCTGGGCGTGGGGGTGGTGACACATGAGATCCCGTGTCCATGAACCGTGCAGATGTGTGCACGGATGGATGTACATACATCTGCAAAAGTCACCCCTAGGCGTATGTACCTACATCAGAGTGTTTCTATGAACACCTGTGCTACACCCCCAAGGGGTGACTGTGGGCGTGTGCACCTAGTGTGAGTGTACCCCGAATCTGTGTGTTGGGAGGCTTCCGGACAGGAGAGACCCTCTACTTACCTCCCCTCTGCTCCTTACAGTGGTCCTTTGGGGTGACAATGTGGGAGATTGCCACACGGGGTCAGACCCCATATCCAGGAGTGGAGAACAGTGAGATTTATGACTATCTGCGCCAGGGAAACCGCCTGAAGCAGCCTGTGGACTGTCTGGATGGCCTGTGAGGACTCTGAGAAATGCTCCCCCAGCCCCAGCCCCAGAATTCCCTGCAAACCCCTGAGCACCCACAAATGGCTCTCACACCTCCAGGTCCCCATAAAACCTGCATGGAATCCCTCAGAAAGTTGACAGACCCACTTGTCCCCTTGCCCTGAGTGGGACCACACCTAGCCAGCCAGTGGGGTGTGAATCAGCTGAAGGTGCCCTTTCCTGACTGTCTTGCATGTGGAACACAAGCCTCCAGTCCCCTCCTGCTGCAGCCAGGAAACCCTGGGCAGTGTGTGACTTTGCCTGGTCACCCTGCCTCTGGAACTTCTAATCCCAGAGACTTCTGATTCATCCCAGACTCCTGAGCACCCCACACTTTGCCATCCTAGGTATGCCCTGATGTCCCGGTGCTGGGAGTTGAACCCTCGAGATCGGCCAAGTTTTACGGAGTTACGGGAAGACCTCGAGAACACGCTGAAGGCCCTGCCCCCTGCCCAGGAACCTGACGAAATCCTCTATGTCAATATGGATGAAGGTGGAGGTCATCCTGAACCCCCTGGAGCTGCTGGAGGAGCTGATCCCTCAACCCAGCCTGACCCTAAGGATTCCTGTAGCTGCCTCACTGCAGCGGAGGTCCATCCTGCTGGACGCTATGTCCTCTGTCCTTCTACAGCCCCTGGCCCCCCTTCACCTGCTGACAGGGGCTCTCCATCACCCCCAGGGCAGGAGGATGGAGCCTGAGACAACCCTCCACCTAGGACTCCCTCTCAGGACCCAAGCTAGGCACTGCCACTGGGGGACACTTCACCCCCCACTTTCCCACTCCAGGCCTTACCCCAACTTTGGTCCTATCTTCTACCCTTCCCACCCCCATCCCAGACAGACCCTTCCCTTTCTCTGCATGGTAAAATCCTCATCCCTAAAAGGCAGTGGTTGGACTGAAATCTCTAAGGGTTCCCCTGCCAGGTCTGACATTCCGAGAATCTAGATTCTTAGGTTTAAGGAATCTAGATTCAAAGATTCTAGGTCTCAAGGATGCTATGAGTCTTGGGTTCTATGGACCTGAAATTCCAAAGTCTCTAAATCTATAGTGCTAAGATTCTGAACATGTAAATTCTAAGACTGTGAGATTCTGCAGCTCTAGATGTTATGGTTCTAAGATTATTGATAAGGCCCCAAGTTGGGCTCTAGAGCTCTAAGATTCTAGTTTTCGAATCTAAGTTCCTATGAATCTAGATTTTATTTTTTTAGAGTTCTGAGTCCTTCAGGTAAAAGATTCTTAATTCTACAATTCTAAGGATTCTATAATTCTAGACATGGTGGTTCTAAAGTCTGTTGTTCTAAAAGTTGATTGTCTAAGGTTCTTTAAGTCTAGGTCTTCTGGCTCTACAAAGCTAAACTATAAGGTTTCAAACTTTTATTTTCTCAAGTTCTAAGATTCTAATGATGATCTTATATGAGATTCTCTTATATGAGATCCTGGATCTGAAGGGATTAAGAGTCTAGAATCTGTAGTTCGAAAATACTAAGATTCTGGGCTGGGGATATAGCTCAGTTGGTAGAGTGCTTGCCTCACATGCACAAGGCCTTAGGTTCAATCCCCAGCACCACACACAAAAATTCTAAGATTCTAAAAATGGAGGTTCTAAGGTCTAATGTTCTAAAATGCGTTGTTCTAAAACTTAGTCTAAGAACCTAGATTCTCTGATTCTAGATCATATGCTCCAAGATTCTAGATTACTGAATGCTAAGATTGTAATGTTGGCATGTTCTGTTTCAAGGCACTGTAAAGTCCTATTGGCCTAAGGTTCTGGATCCTAAGTATCTAAGTTATAAGACCCTCACAGTTGTGACTAACTAGATACCAAAGTTTAATAATTTCTAATGTTGGACACCTCTAGGTTCTACACTGTGTTCTACCATTCTAGGATTATAGTTAAAGGTCCAAGAATACACATTTCTAAACTCTTAAGGTTCTGGGCTCTGTAAATTTAAGATTCAGATACTCTCAAGAGTCTAAAGGTCTACAGGTCTAGAACATTAGGTACAACTTCAACTTTCTAACCTTCCGGTATTCTGTGCCCCTTCCCTTCTTAGCCACCTGCTTTTCCTTCTCCCTTCATGAGGGGGTGTGCCCTCTCAAGCCTGTGCAATGCATTAGGGATGCCTCCTTTCCCCCAGGGGATGGACCATCTCCCTTCTTTTGGGCCATGCTGCCCCCTTGAGCCAGTCCCTTGTTTCCTCGTCTACAGAGTGTGGACTATGGTGCCTCCAAAGGGGCTCAGATCACATAAAATGTTGTCAATCACTATTTAGTCTCCTGTTATTTCCATTCAGCTGTGATGTGGTCCCTCTCCCTGACAATACAGTTTCTCCATCATTAAAAAGAAGAGTTTGGTGGGGTCTGGGAATTTTCTCACCTCACTAGAGAGGGTAGAAATGAACATACACATAGGCAAAAAGACACACAAGCAAAGAAGTTCAGGCTCTCAAAACCTCAGTGAGTCTGGGTGCAATGACACATGCCTGTAATCCCAGTGACAGAACAGATTGCAAGCTCCAGGCCAGCCTCAGCAACCTAGCAAAAATCTGTCTGGAAAAAAAAAAAAAAAAAAGGCTGAGGATGTACCTCCCTGGTAAAGCATCCTGGGCTCAATCCCCAGTACCTCTTCCCCCATCACCCCCCAAAACGTCCTAGTGAGAAATAAGCACAAGTAGAGATATTCCCAGAGTCTCTCTCTCGCTCCCCACACACCCACACATCCCAAAGTAACAGACACATGAATAAATGGACATAAGCAGGCACATCTGGTCACAAATACAAAGGCACAGAAATTCGGACACATAGAATAACAAAGAAACATAAAATCACACTGGCGCATACTGAGAAACATGCACCTACCAGGAATAGGAAGAAATTTGAGTTAGACACAGTAAAGAGGCACATACTCAGAAATAAGGAGAATGCAATAGGTCCTCACACACCCAAACGTTCAGATTCACATGGAAACGCTGGTACAGAATACCTCGATCCAAAGACCCAGAGACAGACACCTGCCAAGCCCAGCCCTCTGGGTCCCGTACACACTCGCAGGCACTTGTTCCTGGGTGTGTCCAGCTGATGGAAAAACCCTAGGCAGCGCCCGAACGCCCCCCAGTGGCGGCTCCTGAGAACCGGGCACGGTTCAATCCGGGCCACAAACTTTTTCAGAACAAATCGTTGTGGGGAACTGGGAGGAGAGAGGAAGTCGGACGTGGGCGAGGGGCGGGGTGTCTGGACTGGAACCTCCGGGCCCACGTGAGTGTCTGCCCCGCCGCTGAGTGGGTGCTGTGTTTAGGTCGTTGTGGTGTAACTGTCCTGCGTGTCTTTGTCATTCGATGCTGCCTGCCCGTGCGGGCGTTCGTGGACGTATCCACCCTGCAGTTTGGTGTGTTATCCCCATTCGGTGCATCTGAGCCGACTCACGCCCGTTTATCTGTGTGGCGTGTGCCTTTGTCCAAGCACAGGCCGCGTGAGGCTCCTGTGGCCTTAGGGAATGGCTCAGTGGGCTGCGGGCGCCTGCTTTGTGTCTCTCTGCCTGTTTTCCGTTCTTGTTTTGTGGCGGCGCTGTGGATGGGACCCAGGGCCTGGAAGGCTAGGCAGGCGCTCTACCACCGAGTTACACCCCCGACCCGCATTGTGTATCTCAAGTCTGTCGCTCACTGAAGTTTCGTCTTCTGAGTTCAGAGGCGACAGGTGGCGCAGTGTTAGGCATTGTCACTTTCGTGTTTATTAGCGTGAGGCTTAATTACAAATCCGTGTGTTTGAGCTTGTCGGTGTAGATGCCGAACACCCCGTATGTTCGGGGTGGAGATCCGCGAACTTCGGAAGCTCTTTCCGAGGAGGACGGCTCTATGGTCGCGTGCAGAGCGTCCGTTCCCTGGAAGGTACCAACCATAGAGAAAGGGCTGCGAGACGAGGATGGTGGGAAGAGCCGCCCTGTGAGGTGTACTACCAAAGGGAAGGGGGTGCAATGTCCTTTACAACTTTTCTCCCGTTGTTAGTCTAGCCTTTGTTGTCAACTTTTCTGGACGCTCTGAAGTCAAATTTTGTTTCTTCATAAAAGCAACTGAGTTCCTAACAGCTTTAAAGTAATATATCTACTTAATCTCTATTCCGTGTACCTCCCTCCACAGCCAAATGCGTGAGGCAATCTTCTGAAAAATGGCCAATCTGGTTAGCTTTTCCTAAAGCGATCAATCTCTCCCGGCTTTAGTGAGATAAAACAATAACTGCTATTGGTGGACAGATTGTTTTGAAACCGCCCTAACGGCAAGGGGTGGGCCCTCCGAGAATTCATCTCTTTCCGGTTTCTTAAAGGCAACAGGAAGGAGGGGATTTCGGCCGACACCCCGCCCCACACACCCTCATTTGGTTGGTTCTAGTGATTTTACCCGCTCGGTCTCCTCGAGGGGCGGGAGATTTAGACCAATCAGAATGTATGTTACAGAGAAACTTTGTTTGATCAAAGGACGGCGCAGGAAAGGCCGGGGGGCGCTCTTTTTGAGAGCTCATCCCTAATTGGTGCAAACCGTTACTCCCTTTTCCTCATTTGACCCTACAGCGGCTGGCGCGCGGACGCTACCCAATCAGCGCGCGCTCCGCCTCTTGCCTTTTCCCGCCCTCCGCTCCAGCCGCGGCTTCGACGTAGGCCAACGCTTCCTCCCCGACAGCTCCGGACCCCTCTCTCCGCCGTTTTTTTGAAAACCGAATTCTGATTGGCTGAGCCTCCGGGCCCGCGCCCGTTGTCCCGCGCGCTGGCCAATTGGCATTCGTGTTGCATCGTACGGAATACAGACGAGGGGGAGGTGGCGGCGGCGGCCATTTTGAGCCGCCGCCGCCATTGGAGTGGGGGGCCCCCCCCTTTCCCCCTTCGCCTCCTGACAGGAAAGGTTTAAGGGGGACAGAGCCCTGGGAGGCCGGGCCGGGCTCGGGGGCCGCCCCGGGGGCCCGGGCCATGGATGTGCGCCGTCTGAAGGTGAACGAACTTCGTGAGGAACTGCAGCGCCGCGGCCTGGACACTCGCGGCCTCAAGGCCGAGCTTGCTGAGCGGCTGCTGGCGGCGTTGGAGGCCGAGGAGCCCGACGACGAGCGGGAGCTCGAGGCCGACGACGAACCGGGGCGACCCGGGCACAACAACGAGGAGGTCGAGACCGAGGGGGGCTCCGAGCTGGAGGGGACCGCGCAGCCACCGCCGCCCGGGCTGCAGCCGCACCCCGAGCCCGGCGGCTACTCGGGGCCGGACGGACATTGTGAGAGTGCGCGGGGCGGGGGCCGGGGAGCCCGGAGTCTGGGCCGAGGAAGGGCTGTGGGACGCGGGAGTCCGGCGTCAGAGGTGGGGGAGACAGTCTGAGGATCGGGGCACCCCGCGACCCGCAGCTGAAAAGGACCCGGGGCAAGGCCCTCGGGACGGTCGGAGGGTGGATCCTGGCACTCGGCGCAGCGGAGATCGGGGTGGGGGCTCGGTTTCAGAGATGACAAGGACGCGAGCAGGTGGGGCTCGGAGGCCGGAAACCGTTGTTCTGGAGCCTGAGAAAGTCGGAAGGACGAGGGGCTTTCTATTTGGGATCTGGGGGGAGGGTCGTGGAAATGGTGGCCTAGGTTCGGAACTGGGTGGGCTTGGTGGCGGTGCTGGCCCAGCTTGGGGACTGAGAATTAGGAGCCGTGTTTCCAGGGTTGGGGAAGGAATGGCCAAGGGTCCTGCCTGGGCTGGGACAGTTTCGAGGGTGAGGGATCCTTGAGTTTGCGGCTGGATATGGGGTACTGGGGATTCTCATATTTGTTTCTGGAGTGGGTTGGTGAAGTGGAGGCCCTGGTGTCCGTAGCTGGGGAGCATCTGATGGACTGAGCCTCCGGTGTTTGGCTGGTGAGCATCTAGAGAATGTGGGAGACCAGCATGTGGTTGGACTTCGAGGGGCCTACATTTCCTCCGGGGCTAGAAGACCAGCCTCCAGGCAGGAGCAGCTTGGGCATTTGATGTCGAGGGGTCTGGGGACCTTCTAGTGGGCTTCTAGAGGAGATGCGGGGAAGGGGAGGATGTTTAACTGGGTATAGGAACTGAAGGTCTGGAGCTGGGAATACTGTGAGGACAGATAGCTCCAGTGGTTACAGCTGAATGGTTTGGGGTTAACTATGGACATTTTTTAAACGAGTAGGTGAAGGTGGGAGCAGAAAACAAGTTGATGGGATTTGAAGTTGATGAAATATGTGAGGGACGGAGAATCCTTGTGCCCAGCATGTAAAGTGTATAGCTGGTCTAGCAAATGTGGAGGAGGGGAAGCATGTAAGATGTGGCAAAGAAAGGAATTACCTGTTGATTTGGCCTGGGTCCCCAAGGTGGAGTAGGGCCAGCGTTTTGGGGGCTGAGCCTCTCCAAAAGAGGTCTTCTAGGTTCTAGGTCCCCAGAAGCAGTTACTTGTGTGCTCAGAAAGTAGTAGGGAACCTCCATCAGCCAGGAGGTGTGACTGTGAGAGTGAGAGGGATCAGGGTAGATTTGCAGTCCTCTCAGGAAGAGACCTTTGTAGAGGAGGGCTTGAATCTGGCATTACAAAAGGGTGGCTTTCTAGCAGGACTGGAGAATGGGATTGGAGGAGCTAGAGAATAAGTAGAAAGGACTCTAGTGGCCGGGATTTGTGGTGTTACTCTAAAATGAGTGCACCCGGGGTCTTAAGGGTAAGGGAGTGAGGAGTGAAATGAGAACACAGAAGAGACTTGGGATTGGCATTGGGTGCTCACTTATTCATGAAAGGTGAGATCTCCTGGAGGGGGCCCCTGAGTGCAGATTTGGGATAAAGTGGCCTAAGGATTTTTGTAGGACCCATATGCTGGGGAGATGAAATTCCATGGCACAGACCTATAAAGGAGAAAGGAGTGGCCGTTGTATGTGCCTATAGCTGAAGGAACCCAGCAGGAATGCCTTGGAATAAAATCCCAGAGGGCAGTTCTGACTTGGCTGTTGTCCAGAAGGGTCTCTGAAAGGAGAGCAAGTTGGTTGCTTTAGAGCACAGACTCTAAATGCAGACTTTATTTCAAATCTGACTTCAAGACTAGGACAATTCACTTCACTCCCATGAGCCTGGTTTTCTTGTATGTAAAATGAAGGTGATAACAGTGTCCCTCCAGGATAGTTAAGAGCACAATCACTTGTATGATGGACCTGCCTGTTACTAGGAGGGAGATGATTTAGAGAGTGGAGAAGGACCCCAGAATCATAACTTCTCCAGATGAGGCTGCTTCTGTGAACACAGGAAAGATGCTTGGGGGAAGAACGCTGCTTAGATCCTGGAAGAAGCGGAATGGTTTGAAAGGACCCCATGTTCCAGTTGAGGAGATATTCTATTTCATCTTCTGTGCCCCTACTCTATAACAAAATTCTCCGGCTTTCCCTCCAACTCCTACTTCAGCCTTGGTAAATAGCAAACCATGTGACTTATGACTTTCCTCCCTTTGGGCTGCACCTGGTTTGTGCCCAGATGTATTTGTCCTCTGAGAAAGTATCCAATCAGTTAACAAGTGGCAGAATAGTCTCTCCTTCCCTGTGGTTCTGCCTCACTGCTCCTGGCACAGCCACTCCCAGGTCTCTGGAGGCTCCTAGCTGCTAGCTTAACTCTGGGGTGGTGAACCTGTGTGTTGCGCATTCTGAGCTCCTAAAGTTCTCTCTAGGTTTGGCTGCCAGGTTCTCCTCCTTGAGGGAGCTTCTCATTTGGTATTCTGCTTTTAGTCCCACCTCTATACTTTTACATGTATTATCCCAACTCCAGGAATGTTCTCCATTCTCATCACTGAGTCATCACCTACATATCCTTTGAGTCTAGGTTTATCTCTTTCTTTCCAGGTTCCTTTCTCAGTTCCTGGTACTTCATCGCCCTTAACACAATCAAAATGAAATGATTTTGTTCAAGTATTTAGCTTGTGTCTGTCTCTCTAAACTTAAGACTTCAGAGGAGCAAATTTATCCTTAGTTCTGTCCCATGGTCTGGTGTATAGTATGCACTTCATGAATACAATATCTTACCACTCTTCAGCTGAGCTGCACATAAGACACCTTTCCAAAACCCAAATAACCTAACTCCAGTTGTTTAAGACTTTGCCAGTGAGCCTAAAAACCTTCTGCTATGATTTCTATTTCCCTCCAATTGAAATGGTTACCATTTAACTTTTTGCAGCTGTTGCAGCATGGAAGAGATTCTTGAAGAGGGTTGGCTGGACTGGTGGGAATAATGAATGGGGCTGGGCTGAGGGTTGTGTTTTGAATTCAGTTCCCTAAACATTATATTATACCATCTTAGCAGCTAGACTACTGGTTTGTTAACTGTATTCCACAGAGTGCCAGGTGTTTGTAGATTGCCCCCTACCCTAGAGTGGGGACTTAGAGAGTTCTCTGATCCCACCATCTCCTTATTTCAGTTGAAGCATTTATGTTTCAATTAGTTTTATATTGTGCGTTTCTGTAGAGCCCAGTCACAGGTGGACTTACAACCTTTTAAGAGGCAGGAGGGCATACCCTATGGCATCTGGGGCCACTGCCTGTCCAGATTGCTTTCCTCTTGGAAGGTATTATCATGCTTAACCCTCTGGCAGATGATTGGCTTCAGTGGGGATGGTGTCATATAGCATAAAAGAAGCCATCTCTAGTCCAGAGTCCTCTAAAAAGCACCCATCTAACTTGTTGTTGTTGTCCTCTTAAGATGTCATGGACAATATTACCAGGCAGAACCAATTCTATGAGACCCAAGTCATCAAGCAAGAAAATGAGTCGGGCTATGAGAGGAGACCACTAGACATGGAGCCACTACAGCAGGCCTATCGACCAGGTAGGAAAGCTTGTGTGCTTACTCCCTTCACAGAAGCAGAATCTACATATAACCCGCCCTCTGCATGGAGTCTTTCTTCCCAGAGAGGCTTTCCATCTTCCCCCTGGGCACCTTACCTTTGTTGCTATGACAAGGTATTATTTTTTGCTTTTGTTTTTGTTTGGTTTGGTTTTGAAAGAAAGAACTCAGTCCTGCTTCTAAGTGTTAAGAGAGTGGAGTCTTCATGGTATGTTTTCAGATGTTAATATCTACTCTGAAAAGTTTAGATCTGGAAACTAGTACTTGAGTCTTATTTATAATTTTAGAATGTGGAAGCCAAGCCTTCTAAATCTAGTCTGATATTTCCCATGTTTTGAAGAACATTATTCCAGGAGATAATGTTATTAGGGGCTCCTTGGAAAAAGGTTCTTTAGCCACACAGATCTGCAAATTACAACATAGCTATACCACCTCTTGGCGATTCACTGTGCTCATTAGAGCATTAAAGGCTCTGGGAAGTCCAGAATTGACATAAATCCAATGTCATGTTGTTTAAACTTGAATTTCCCAAACATGGAAATACATCTGTGCCAAACAGTTTTCCATAATGCTACTTTGGGAAACATACTTTAACTCTAGATTGGGAAGGTGGCTTGTGTAATGTTAGGGTTGGGATTTGAGCCCAGGAACCTGGCTCCCAGACCAGTGCTCATGGTAGGTAAGCAGCATTCCTCGCCATGTAGGTCTTACTGTTTAGAAAGGAATGACAGAACCAGGACTCCTATTCTTGTGCTCCTTTCTCAGTGTTGTGGCCCCAGTGCCTTTTCTTAGTGAATCTAGTTGATTCTGTCTAATTCCATTCTGGTTCATCCACAGAATGAATTCCCCTGATGGTTCTTGCATGTGGCTCAGGACATAATGTAGGTTAAATTGCAGATTTGTGTCAGGCTCTGTGAGACTTGTGGGATCATTGACCCAAGGAGGAAATTTTCTGTGCTGTTATCAACAGACATTTGTCAAGGGCCTTCTATGAGTCCAGCCCCTGCTGGGAGCCTTACCAAGTACCATCCTTGCCCTGGAGAATCAGGAACCTTCTCTGAGAGATTTGGTCCGTGTGTCAAAGCAAGGGAGTAAGCCAAGGTAGTAGACTTGGATCGAGTGCTGAAATAAGTAGAGTGAGTGAGCCACAGCAGCAGGCAGGTGCTGTGGTAGAAAAATTGAGACTGAACAATGGTTTAATCTTGTTTAGCCATTAATTCTTGGAGTCTAAGACTGGGACTTTCTCATGGTCCACAAAATATTCTATCTTGACTCCCTATTTATGATGTGACTTAAGGAGGTTATTTCACTTATGGGATGGCTCAACAGCAGATCCTTCCTTCTGGAGTGATTGTGGGCTATGTAGGAAGGTGACTAAAGCCGCAGAACCTCAGTACTCTGTTGAGTTTACTTTTGGCCTGCTTTGTCAGGCTGAAGAATCTTGTAAGAACTGAGGTAGAGAGGTCTTTGAGAGGAGAAATTGGAGTATAGGGTCTAGCCTCTCAATGTTCAAAAGGATCTTTGTCTTCTAGGACTACCTGCTACTCAGCGCAGGCCAAGGTCATTACCTACTTTCATGGGCCTTTGGCAAATTAGCCAAAGACAACTGTTCTACCTTTGGCAGGACCTTAGAGAACTTGCCCTAATTTAGTGCTAGAGTTCCTCCACTGCCCCACGAAGCCTGAGAGCTCTCTGAGTAACATCGATCATTCCATCAACTGCCAGGTATAGCTTGCCAGGCAACCTCCCTGCATCCTAGCCCTGTTCTCTAGCACAGCCTCTTTGACTATCTCAGCAAGTTCTCTGGGCCCAGCCCTTCACCACTGCAGTCAGGAACATCTCAGTAAAGCGGACCAGAGAAGTTGTAGCTAAGGAGGTGCTGAGTGATTTTTGTACCCTCTGAATTTGTCCTGACAGTAGAAGTGAAGACAGAGATGAAGCAAGAAGCACCCCCCAGCTTCCTGCCTCCTGAAGCTTCTCAACTCAAGCCAGACAGGCAGCAATTTCAAAGTCGAAAGAGGCCTTACGAAGAAAACCGGGGACGTGGATATTTTGAGCACCGAGAGGACAGGAGGTGGGTATATGAGGCACCAGTACCCCTCGTTCTGGTAGTTCTCAGTGCCCTTAGCCCCAAGCTCAGTGAGAGGGGTTGAACAGAGCTTTCCCTGCCCTTGTACTCCTTCCTGCACTCACTGCCAGATGGCTTTCCTAAGTTTTTGTTCCTTCCCCCTTTTCCTCCCTGCTTATTATCTGCAGAGTAAATTCCAAACACCATAGACTTTTTACACGTGAGATGCCAGCCTGTCCCATTAAGTCCATCTTACTACCCATGCAGTTCTGCAGTGTTCCATTCTTGCCAGCTGCTACATGTACCCTACTCCCAAACACATCCCCTCCTTCTGTCTACCCAGTCAGCACTCACAGTGCTTTTGTGAGATGCCCACCTTTGCACTGGACAGTGGGCATAGAAAGGTAATTTGAACAGTGGGGTTTTGCTTTCTATCATTCAAATGTAGGGACAGAGACAGTAGTCAAGATATGGGTGAGTTTCAGGAGCTCATAAGAGGGAGTGGCCTCTGCCCTGGCCATTTCCCTTTTCCCTTTCCTGACAAGCCCTCCCCCTCCTTTCCCTCCAGGCCCTGTCCTATCCCTCCCTCCCTTCCCTCCTTCAGCTCCTGTCTGAAGCCTTTTCTAATCATGGAAACTAGGAGTAACCACTCCTCTGATCGTCTGGACTGTTCAAGTGACACATTTTATTTCCTACCTGGTGAGGTCCACCCTCTAACTAGCTTGTTACTGTCTTTAAGAAAGGGCTTGGGGGCTGGGGTGTAGTTCAGTGATAGAGTGCTTGCCTCCCTCGCATGCACAAGGCCCTGGGTTTCATCCCTAGCATTACAGAAAAGAAATAAAAGACCAGAGTCTCACAGGCTATGATTAAAATTAGGAAGTAGAACCCACCTCATATGGGTTTCCTCCACTGCCTCCCACAAAGCAGAAGCCATTTGCTGATAGAGAGCAGAGGAGAATCCTTGCTCTGATCCAGGACTAGCAAGGAAGACTTCCTAGGATGGACTTAACATGTGATGAGTTCCTGCTTTGTACCAGGCTCTGTTAGCCCTGGACCAGCAGGGCTAGAAGGAACCTCCACCAGAGGGAAGCCTGCTGTCAGTACCAGCATCCAGAGTGGCATGGGCTGCCTGATCTGTGCACAAGGTGAACCAGGTGTTCAGGCATGATGCTGGGCATTAGACCCCCAACTTTCTACTCTTCTTTCTTATTCCTATACAGCAGAAGCCAGCAGTATGCTGAGTCCCTTTTTTAGTGTTTTGGTAGGAAGATATCTTGTTCATAATTTAGGACACTTAAAGACTAAAAGAAACTGGAAAAAAAAATGGGTCATTTTAAATCCTCTCAGAGACAGGGTTTTAAGAAGCCTGATATATAGATAGATTATAATTACTGGGGTTTATCCAGGCTTTTGCCATTCCCCTTCTTGCCCTTGGAATACTGTAGCCTCCCATTAATGACAGAGTTCAGAGGGCCTGGATCAGAATCTTGGGGTGTGAGAAAAAGTCTGTGACAAAACCTTTAGATGGTCCTGATGCCTTTTCTTAGCAGAGCATGCCCTTCATCCCTGGCCCCATCTTAGAAGTTAACAGTCGTTGCTTTCACTACAAGTGTGTAGGGTTCCAGAATTCTTTTGCTAAACTCTGTGGGAAGAAACTGAGATGCAGGAAGCAGTTGGAGGCCACACGTAAATTCCAGCAGAACCTATATTTCCCTTCCTCTGTCCTTCTCACACCACTGTGTAACTTAACCCTCTTTCCAACACAGGGGTCGTTCTCCTCAGCCTCCTGCTGAAGAAGATGAAGACGACTTTGACGACACCCTTGTTGCCATTGACACATGTGAGTCCTCAGAATGCCCATCTGATTCTGCTTTCCAGTCAATATTGGAAAGTTATGACCTGCCTTTTTCCAGAATCCCTGTCTGGCATCAGTCCAGATGAGAGATTCCTCATAGCTCTGGAGTAAGAGTGTTTACAGAGATAGAAGACCTACTACCAATTATAGCTATGGGCGACCCCCAGCAAGTCATTCTACTTCTCCAAGCTTCTCTGCAGAGAGGAATAATCCTGCTTTCACACCTCAGAGGATTTTCATTGATACTTCTCAGAGAATGGATCCAAGAGGAATTTAGAAACCCAGACCCACCCTATATACACAAGGGGTTATCATTTAATCAGGGAAAGAATCTGAGAGCTGCTGGGGAAATTTAACTCTTTGATGACCAGTTCTCCAGTCTCCATCAGCTGCTCATATTCCTGATGAAATCATTGCCACTCTTTCTTCTGAGACACTAAGCTGGCCTGCCCTGCTATCTGTCCTCCAGTTGTTTTCTTTCCACTGCATAAATGGCTTTCCCCTTGACTTTGTACCTAAACACTTGGAGAAACGATTATAGAGGTCCCAGACGTAAGATAATCTGAATGGTACAGCCTGAGTCTCAATTTTTACATGTACCCAAAAGTCAGTTTGGGTCTGAGAACAGCACACTTCTCAACAGAGCAAAAGGTTAGCAGTTCATTCTTTTTTTTTTTTTTTTTTTTTTTTTTTTGTGGTGCTGGGGATTGATCCCAGGGCCTTGTGCTTACAAGGCAAGCACTCTACCGACTGAGCTATCTCCCCAGCCCCAGCAGTTCATTCTTGTTTCTTTATGTTCCTCATGTTTATAAAGCACTGGCTGTGTGCTTTGGTAAGAGGTAAAGGAGTGTCATAAGTCACAGTCTCTCAAAGACAAATCTACCCAGAGTAAAGGTAAACTTTTTTGTTTACCTTTGTAGTTATACATGACAGTAGAAAAAGGTAAACATTTTTGAGTGTTGAGTGGCAGTGGTCCATGAGGCAGCATCTGCTCAGATGCCAAATATGCAGACAGTGGTACTCAGCCTTTGAAGAAAGGAGAGCACCTCATAAAAGAGATGATTAGGAAAGACTTTGTTGGAGGCATGACTGGCTCCTTGAAGAGTGGGAAGAGTCAGCACTACAGCAGGAGAAAGGAGCCAGGGGACTGTAGTGCACCTGGGCATTGGTGCTTGGATGGCAGGTGTGGATCAGGGTCAGAATCTTGTACAACTATTGGCAACAGCAGTCTGACTCCCAAACGAGTAGTTAGCACAGGGATGTGGTTGAAGTATATGTGTCAGTGATTAGCCTTTTTGTATTCTAAAGTCTAAATTTGAAACGGGTGAGAATGTGGATCCTCTCCCTAACAAGTGTATATCCCCATGAAAAGCATTTCTCTAGTTTCTGAGGATCCTCCAAAAGCCCATCCTTGAACCCCACCAGATGAAGAACCCCATTTCCTACGTAGGGTAGCATAGGCCAGTTTGCACACCCTTTCTTCTCAGAGGGAGAATAGATAGAGGGTATGCTTCTTCCTCTTGAACCCTCCTTCACAATGTGTTAGCCAGTGTTTACACTGTTGGGGAACCTCCCCCGCTTTCTCTCTCTCCTTGGGACCTTTAAAACATCACCTAACGGCAGGCTTTTTCCTCCACAGATAACTGCGACCTGCACTTCAAGGTGGCCCGAGACCGGAGTAGTGGTTATCCACTTACTATTGAGGGATTTGCATACCTGTGGTCAGGAGCCCGTGCCAGCTATGGAGTCAGAAGGGGTCGTGTGTGTTTTGAGATGAAGGTGAGTGGGAGCAACAGAAGGAATAAGGACAGAAAGTAGATCCATTCATTGGAATAGCCTGTCACCAGCCACATTTACTGGATTTATGATTGCAAGAGATGGGATTGAGCTTAGGCCATGCCCTCACAAACAAAAGTATGCTGAACTCCCATACCATCACTAACTACGAGATCAGAAAACAGGCCAACCATACAGACTTGCTTCATCAAACGGACTTTTCCGTGGTGTAGGATTTGTTCCAGATATTACACAGCTGACCAGTCTAGTTTGGCTGTGTTTGTGGCACTGAGGAAAGGAGTTCTTTGGAAGAAAAGTGATCTAGAAATAATGGACTCAGGTATCAACTACTTTAAAGGGAGGTAAGAGAGAAATCAGGGCAAACAACTGCCAGAGCAGGCCACATTCTGTCATCATCTCTTCGAAGTTTCTGGTCATTTTATGTTTGCAGAAATAATAAATTGCTTATGTTGAACAAGGTTCAAAAAGCACAAAGGAGTGTGGGATAAAAAAGTGGAAGTTGGGCTCATGTCCTGTCAGACCCCATCCTACTTCCCAGAGGTAACTTATGTGTTATCAGTTTCTTGTGTATCCTTTGTACATCTGAACTTATAAATTATGATAGCTGATATTTGTAGAGCTCTTTACCTGTACAAGATACAGTACCAGGCTCTTTATGTAGATTAATCCGTTTAATCTTGATGGTATTATCACAAAATAGGTACTGTTCTATCCCTAGTTTTTAGAAGTAGAAGTGAGACAGCGTTGTATTTTATTGAGTAAGATACCATTGATGTAAGTGGCACATTATTTCATATGCCATTAAAAAAAAAAAATACTGTCCTATATAATGCTTTCTTACCACATCAGTCATAAAATGGATTATTATTTTAGAGATGTTAAAATGTGAAAAATATGTATCTGAAAGTCAATGAAATATGGTAACTTTCTGAAGGCCACAAACCAATAAGGTAGATAGAGATGTTAAATAAGCAGTCTAAACTCTAACTTGGAGGTAAAAAGTCAAAAGGTGTGGTATTTTTAACCCTCACTTCTTTTACTTGGTGCTATGTCTTGGACATTTTCCACCTGTACCTCAGCCCTGCCTCATTCTTTTGAATTCCTGCATCTTATTTTATGGAGTGGTTGTACCATATTATAACCAGTGCTGTTGATATTTTTTTTTTCTGATTTTTCACAAAGGTATATAAAAACAATGTTGCACAGAATGTTCTTGCAAACACATATACAGTTGTTTTGTTTTGTTTTTTGGTATTGGGGCTTGAACTCAGGAGCACTTAACCACTGAACCACATCCCTTTTTGTATTTTATTTAGAGACAGGGTCTCACTGAGTTGCTTAGAGCCTCACTAAGTTGCTGAGGCTGGCTTTGAACTTGCAGTGCTCCTGCCACAGCCTCTGAAACTACTTGGATTACAGGCATGCACCACCTAGATTGCCCTCCAAAGACATTGCACTGGTTTTTAGTACGTGTGTGTGTGTGTGTGTGTGTGTGTGTGTGTGTGTGGTGCTGGAGGATTGAACGTGCTAAGTGGGCCTCGCACTTATTAGGTAAGTGCTATACCACTCAGCTACATTTTTGGCCTAAGTTGTCCCGTCCCAGCTATCTTCAAACTTGGAGTCTTTTTGCCTCAGCCTCTTGACTAGGTGGGATTATAGGCGCACTCCACTATCCCTAGCTTCTACCACATATTTTGATAGTTTGTGTCCCCTATAGCAAGTGTTAAAACTGAAAATAACTATATCTTGAATTGTCTCTCTGACCCTGTATGCTTCCAGCGACTTTGGAGGCCCTGATTTCACTGCAAAAAGTTTTTCAAAATACTTCAAAGTTGTCACTGTTTTTTAATGACTGATAAACTTTCCACCTGTATTGCCTCATAATCCACCAGCTTACAGAGAATCAATCCTGAACCTTCTTGTCCTCTGCCCTCAGATCAATGAGGAAATCTCCGTGAAGCACCTTCCATCTACAGAGCCCGACCCCCATGTTGTCCGTATCGGCTGGTCCCTGGACTCTTGCAGCACCCAGTTAGGTAAGGAGAGGTCAGCCTGGCAATTCTGAGAGTAGGTTGATGGACCCTGCCCCTAGATTCTTAAGGGTTCTGAGCTTTTCTTCCCAGTGTAGGCCTCAGACCATAACTAGCCTAGAGTGGAACAGGGACAGTAAATAAATATATGTCACCATCTGCCTTTCAGGCATAGTAGATTTAACTGGAATAACCATGGTCATGGAATAATTCTTCTGTGAAGGGTTCATTCTTACCCTTCATCTTTTAGGAGAGAATCCAGAGTTCTCTTAAGCTCCATCAAGTTCTGTGTGGATTTTCTCTCAAGTCTAATCGTAGAGTGAAAAGGCGGGCAGAAAACAGTGGTGCTAGGACTGATTGACAGAGACGTGCAGGGACTGCTCATTAAATGGTTTTGAGTTTTCATAAGACCCCATACCTCAGTAACCCTTAATTGGTCTTCTGGACATTTATTCCTTTTTCTTTTTAAATAATGTATTTTCAGATTAGGTCATGCTATGAATACTGTTGTGTAGTCTGATTTCCTTTAATATATGATGGATGTATAGATTTAAGCGTGGCTTTTTGGCTGTTGCGTAATCTTCTGTTTTATAGTTGTGTTTTGGTTTTATGTTTTCCAGTGCTGGGGAGGGAACACAGGGCCTCACACATGCTGGGCAAGCACTCTACCACTAAGCTTCTCCCCCAGCCCTATAGTTGTATTTATTTAACAAATGTCCTTTAAATTAATCACAAATTTTGCTATTACATACTTGAGCTTTTGTCCTTGTGCATAATTGCCTGAGCACTTAAAACTAATCTTTAAAAGAAGATAGGTTAGTTCAATTCTCAGCACCCCCCCACCAAAAAAAGAAAGAAAAAGAATAGCTTTGTTATGTTTTTAAAAAGTACAGTTTTCATTTTTATATGTATTGTCACATTTTATGTAAGAATCATAAGTCATTTCATTTTTGTCTCAGTTTTGAAATGCGGGTGGTGGGCAGTTGAAGAAACAAAGTCCAGAAAGGTCAAGTAATATGTCCAGGGTCACACAGCTGAAAAACTAGTTTGAATGTCTGACTCTGCACGTTCCCAGTCACCTAAGGACCTGGTTTCACAGCAACAGGCTTTCAAAATGTTTCAGAGTGGTCACACAGCTGGTGCATAGCAGACCCACACCCAAATTCGTGCTCGTCAGCTCCTGTTTTTCTGCCAGCATGCTTTGACCAAGTAACTGTGGAACCCAGGTGTCTACAAGGGGCTTGGGATCTCAATCAGATCCCTTCAAGCACCCAGTTTTTTAGCCTGAGGAAATCTAGTACCTTTCCTCATTGTCTTCCAGAAGCAAAACCCATCCTCAGATTTCTACCAAAAGCATAGAGACACCAAAACATTGATGACATCATGAACTCGACAATATTGGATGTCACAGGGAATGACTGCATTGAAGCACACATTCTCCTCCATCCCAGAAACTCATTCTTTCTGTATTTTCCCTTTCTCTGCATAGCAGTTCAGTTCAGCCCCTACTCCCAGATTTAACACACACCAAAAGCCATCAAGCCCTCAGGAGTTCTGCATAATAAAAGGCTTCCTTTCAACCTTTTTTCCCTCCACCTCTCCACAAAAAGGGGCATCTGATTAATAAAACTAGCTAAGGAAATAATTTTTGTCTTTAAAGATCAAAGTATGTGGTGGCTATGCAGGCTCTTATGACCACTGCAGGTTTAATGTGATCGTGCCTGTTTCTTCCATCAGGCGAAGAGCCTTTTTCCTATGGCTATGGAGGCACAGGGAAGAAGTCCACCAATAGCCGGTTTGAAAACTATGGAGACAAGTTTGCAGAAAATGATGTGATTGGCTGCTTTGCGGTGAGTGTTAGCAGCTGTGGAAGTTGGCAGAACCAGATGTTGGACTGCAGACTTCTTTTTTGGGATATCTCTCTTCATTGTCTGCCACATATCCAGCCACTTTTGCCATATCTCTGTCTTTCTTTGACAGTACAATAGTTATGTCATTTTGTGTGAAATTCTGCTATTCTGTCCCCTCTGGTCTTTTGTGGAAAGCTGTCAGATTGCCTCCCAAAGACAATTTGGGAGTTTGGATACTTCAGGAGTACTCAGTGTTCCTCTATTCCTAGATACCAGTGTGATATTTTCCAGTTAGACCTTTGCTAAGAAATAGCGTATGTGCTCTTGAAGTAAATGGTATTGACTTTTCCCTCATTGACATCTTTTTATCTCAAAACTTCTCCCTTTCTTCCTCTCACATTAATGGAACTGACTTCCTGTAGTGCATTACCTTCTAGAAAAGCAGAGGTAGATGCAAAAGACAACACTATAGAGGTATCTGAGCTGCTGCCTGAGGCAGTTTTGGAGAGTAGTGACCAACAATCACTGTGCTATGGGATGAGATGTTGGCTATAGGACTAGGTGTCCTCAACCTGTTCTCTACTAAGTTAACCCATTAAAAACATTTACAATGATGCCTGGCACATAAGTGCTCAGTAAATACTCCTTAATATAATTAGTTTTAGGAGTTATAAGCAATGTTTGTAAAATGTGCCATGAGGTCCCCAAGGAAATTACTGCCACTGTGGATGATTCCTCTTGGTAATTGCTCCCCTCATCCATTATACTTGTACAATGTACTTTTTTTTTATCTGTTTTTATATTTTTTTAAATATTTTTTAGTTGTAGATGGACACAATATATTTATTTATTTTTATGTGGTGTCAAGCATTAAACCCAGTGCCTCCTGTGTGTAGCCAAGTACTCTACCACCAAGCTTCAGCCCTAGCCTTCCTCCAACCTTTTTTTTTTTTAATTTGAAATAATTTTAACTTCGAGAAATAAGAATAAAGAATTTTCAGAGGGCCTCATCCAGATTCTGACATTCTTCCACATTTGGTTTACCATTTTTATGTGCATGCATGGAGTGTGGGTATGTGTGTGAGATTTGTGTTTGCACCACTTGAGAGTAGATTGCATACATCATATTTTTATTCCTTAATATTTCAGTGTGTATTTCTCAAGAATAAAGCTATTATCTTAACCACATTACAGTTATCAAATATAACATTGATATTGTTATTTAATCCACAGCCCATGTTTAAATTTTATCAGTTGTCCCAACAATATCCTTGAGTGCAATTTGGTTTCTGGTTTAGGATCTGGTCCAGGATTATGTATGCATTCTATTGCTATATTTCTAGTCTGCTTCCATCTGAAGTGGTTTCTCAGCCTTCCTGTATATTTCATTCATGCCTTTTCAGTAAGACTTTTTTTAACAAAAATTGACCAGGTGTATACTTTACAAAGTGTTCTAAATCTTGTGTTTTTTCCTGTTTACAGCAAACCCTGGCCATCTTTCTTGGTCTACACAAATGATAGAGAGCTAGCTCCATTAAAACATTTGTGGCCTAGCATGGTGACGTACGCCTGTAATCCCAGTGGCAGCTCAGGAGGATCATTGCAAGTTCAAAGCCAGCCTTAGCAACTTAGCCAGACCCTAAACAACTTAATGAGACCCTGTCTCAAAATAAAAAGGGCTGGGGATATGGCTCAGGGGTTGAGTGCCTCTGGGTTCAATCCCTGGTACCAAAAAAGAAGGTATACAGACCTCACCTACCCCATCCACCCATTTTACATATCCTCTCCCAAACATGTGAACCCACTGGTTCTTAAGGGTTTCTATATCCAAATATAAGAAAGACGATTATTACTTTTCTTTTTCACACAAAATGTAGCATATTATACATGCTATTCTGAATCTTTTTTTGCTTAACTGTGTATCTCAGAGATCTTTTTATAGCATTACCTAAAGGGCTTCTGTTTTATAACATTGTCTTTAGTCATCATTTGTCTCTGCCATAATTGCTGTAGCCTAATTCCCCCTTAATGATGTTTGGTTAGTTTCACACCTTTATAGTTAACGGCTACCTAATGTGCCATAGGCAGCAGGGTACCCTACTTTAATTTAGCCATCCTCCCTTTTGGTGGCTCTGAAAGTTGTTTTCTGGTAAAGGTAATACTGCAGTAACAGCTTATCTTTTTTCCAACTTACCAGAATAAATTGGAAGACTTGCATCCCTATGTATGGATCTCCTGTGTGACTTAGCCATTCTCTCTTCCCCATTGGAGAACATTTTGCTGTGCTGGCATGACCATTTTGCACATCTATCTTGGCATTCTTGCAGCACTATAGTTATATTATTTATTCTTAGCTTCTGGGTCAAAGGTGTTTTTAAATTTTGATAGCTCCATCAAGACTACTCCCAAGAGATGCAGCAGTTAAACTTGGTATCGGTATTGACAGTGTTTCCCAGACTGTTGTTATTACAGCTCAAGGTTCTGTTGTTGTGTAGCAGTATAGAACCCTAAGCTATGTTGAAACCATTTATCTCCCAAATCCCCACTACCCCTAGTCTTTTAGATTCTATGTATAGTTTCCTTTGATTAGAAGATGCCACCATTTTAAGACTCAGGTTGGGAGATTGAAGGAGGTATGAAAATCATTAACCTGAGGGAACCAGAGGGGAGGACATTTGTAGCAGATCTTGAGTTCTCAGTTCACAAAACCAAAAGGACAAAATTGTCTTCCAAGTGAAGAGAACAGTATAACCCATTTCAGCAAACCATAAAGAGTAGAGTACTTGGAGCTAAGGCATGACACAAGCAGGTGTGAGAGTTGAAGCTACAAGATGGCACAGTGTGAATAATGGTGGCTTAAGGAGTTTGGGTCTTTAGGTCCCAGACTAGCATGGGTGTAATTTAGTAGGAGCCACCCTACATTTGTGTCTTGGACAGATGACTCTGTGAGTGATGGATCTGTTAGTTGAGGGTGCCAGTTTTGGGTCAGTATGGTAAATCCCTGTAATAAAAAACCCACAGTGTTCATTTCTGTGTTGACAGAGGTAACTGGGACCTCTCATACTCATGTGGGAAGGCACTGCAGGAATTGCACTAGACTCAGATCAGGATTCAGTCTGGCCTATGTTGGCATGTCTGTCCTGCAGGGTCTCAACCTGTGTGTATCTAAGAGATGAAGGACATGAGGGATTCTGAGGGTGGTGAGGAAGCTCCTCACTCTTACTCCTTGAAGGACAAGTCTCAGGGTGGACTCCCAATTCAAGAGTGAAAGAATACCACATCTGGAATTTTTACGTCAGAAACTGGACCTTGTACTTGGCTTCATTCTGTTACCTCATCCCAAGTTTTAAACTTTTACACTCAAAGTGATCTTTCTAAAATACAGTTATGACCAGGCCACTCAACTTATTCAAAACAAGTCAGCAGCACTCTTCTGCCATGAGCATTGAGTCCATACTTCTGAGGTGACCTGGAGACCCTTATGCGGGGTGTGGGGAGGTTTGCTCCTCCCTCCCCATCTACCAACTCCCCAGTCTTGGGTAAGAACTGATTTGAACTGCATGTCCTCCAAGCTACTTCCTGATGGTGTCCAACTTGTCCAAATCTAAAGTAAGAATGCACTACAAAGCTGGCTTATTTCTACTCCCTGCATTGATTCTCTTCTACTTGTGGTTCCCAGTGCCTTAACACAAGAATTGGTATTTATTTTTGGCTTTTTCTTCTAGGACTTTGAATGTGGAAATGATGTGGAACTTTCATTTACCAAGAATGGGAAGTGGATGGGCATTGCCTTCCGAATCCAGAAGGAAGCCTTGGGAGGTCAGGCCCTCTACCCTCATGTTCTGGTGAAGAATTGTGCCGTGGAGTTCAACTTTGGGCAGAGGGCAGAGCCCTACTGTTCTGTTCTCCCAGGATTCACTTTCATCCAGCACCTTCCCCTTAGTGAGCGGATCCGGGGCACTGTCGGACCAAAGAGCAAGGCAGAGTGTGAGGTGAGTTGGGCCTGAAGACCGAAGTGATATTGGCTCCTCTAGAGCGTCCTTGCTGCCAAGGCAGAGAGGAGACACTCAGTAGCCAGGTATGGTGAGAAAAATACAAAGTCACCTCATGAGCAACCTTGGGGTAAATGACCCTTCCTCCCAGCTTCTCAGGATTGGGTTCAGGATTAAAAGGCTGCTCTGAGGGTGAGGTGAGGGGTACTGGTGTAGCCTAGGCCAAGCAGGGGTGGCAAAAGGAAGCAGTCACACTATTCCTTCAGTGAGGCCAGATTATAGGGAAAGGATGCTATCCTCATTAGAGACACCCTGCACCTCCTGGTAAGTGCCCTCTGCCACCCAGTGTTTTGGGGGGACATTGAGCAATTCTGCTCACCCAGGGCTACCTAAGAACAAAAAAGAGAAATGGTCTTTGGCTCCAGTAGCTATATTGATGACCTTTGTTCTTAAAACAGTATTTTTCTCATAAGTGGTTTATGTTTATTTAAGAAAATTAAGAAATATACAGAAAATTAAAATTTCCCCATAATTTCACCATCAGAAAATAAGTTTGTTTTCAGAGTTTTGTACACACTCATAATTAAGATCATATGGAGCCAGGCACTGTGGTACATACCTATAATCCCAGTAACAAGATCATATGGTATAAGCAGGTCAGTATCCTGTCCTTTTCAGTTACCATTTTTTTGTGTTTTGCATACTTTATTCCACCACATAAAAATTTCTCTTTTTGAACTTTTTTTTTTTTTTTAAACAGGATCTTGCTATATTGCCCAGGCTGGCCTTGAACTCTTGGGCTCAAGTAGTCCTCCTGCCTCAGCCTCCATATGACTTTAAACATCATTTTAATGGTCTCACATTTCTAATCATTTTCCTTTTGACCATTTAGGTTACATCTGGTGTTTGCTAAATTCTTTGTGTGTATGTGTATGGGTGTGTGCCAGGGATTGAACCCAGAGGTACTTAACTAGTGAGCTACATCCCCAGCCCTTTTTATTTTTCAATTTTAGATAGGGTCTCACAAAGTTGCTTAGGACTTTGCTAATTTGCTGAGGCTGCTTTGAACTTGCAAGTCTCCTGCCTCAACCTCCTGAGCTGCTGGGATTACAAATGTGCACCACCATACCTGGCTTAAATTCTAAAAATACTGAGTGAATAGTTTTGGTCCCATTTCTCATACACCCTCCATGTGCCAGTCCCAGTTCATCACCTTCCCTCTGTCTTTCCCTGTCAAATGCTTAATCCTTGAACAAAAACTATAAATGCTAATCGCACCACTTGATTTAGTGCTTACTTTGTGCCAGTTCCTATTCTAGGAGTCTGACAAGTCTCGTATCTTTGAATTCCAACAGCCACGTGGTGAGGTAGATGTTATTGCTTTCATTTTACAGAAGCAACATGAGGTTCAGAGTTATTTTCTCATAATCACCTGCAAGCCAGGGTGGGTGCCATGCCATACACTGTTGCTTATTTCACAGTACCCTTTCCCTGGGCTTTTCTTGTAGATTCTGATGATGGTAGGCCTGCCTGCTGCTGGCAAGACCACATGGGCCATCAAACATGCAGCCTCCAACCCTTCCAAGAAGTACAACATCCTGGGTACCAATGCCATTATGGATAAGATGAGAGTAAGGACAACCCTTGGCCTCAGGCCTCACCCAACCTGCCTCTCACCCACTGTGTGCTGCCACGTACCTAAGACCGCTCAACCCTTACCATCTACTGCCCACAGGTGATGGGTCTACGCCGGCAGAGGAATTACGCTGGCCGCTGGGATGTCCTGATCCAGCAGGCTACCCAGTGCCTCAACCGTCTCATCCAGATTGCTGCCCGCAAGAAACGCAACTATATTCTAGATCAGGTACTTACTGGTGACTAGCATGTCCTCAGGAGAGGAGAGGGGACTGACAGGGTACCTGGGAATTCCCCTCTGGTCCATTTCGCTTTTCCCTAGAATGCTCTTCAGCGGCAGTGCTAGTCTAAGGGTCAACCATACATGAGGTTTTAGTTAATAGACCTTTCACTTAACTCTGAGCCCAGGCATCTGGTGGGTTTGGAGCCATGACTCAGGATCAGTAATATCCCCAAAGAACATTATCAGGTAAGAACCACTTAGCAAAATGGAAGAGGCATAGATTTCTGAGCCTGACAAACTGGGGATTGAATCCTGCCTCTGCTAATTCCTAGTTGGCGCACTTGTGGACAACTGACTTTATCGTCTGAATTTGAGTTCCCTGGGGATCATAATGATCCTCACAAACATACACAGGACCTGGTACACAGCAGCTGTGATTATTGTTATTTACTATATAGATGAGGTATGGCCCATCTGCTCACTAATTAGCACGTCTTTATGACTGGGAGGTAGAAAACTAGAAGTCATATTAAGGGCTGAATTCTTAACATCAGGTGATCTGGGAACTTTTGAATTCAAATGTAGAATATTATATGCAGGTACAGATGTGTTCTTTTAAAAACTAAGCAGTTTTGATTTAGGATAGGAATGTTGACCAAGGTTTTCAGCATTACTCAAAAGGATGAGTGACCCAAAATGGTTAAGGATCCTTGTCTCAGAGTAATGAATTCCACATGTTTGTTGTCTGTGCAGTGTCATACTTAACATTTGTCCCAAAGACTTCCTCAAATAGTGGGTGTTTCCTTATTTTCTGTATTTGTGGTTCTATGAACGAGCCTGACATTTGTGCTATCTTAAGAACCTGTGAGTGAGCACACATGTAAACTGAGTAACACCCTTCTCTTCAGCCCTATTAAAATGCCTTCCATTCATGTAGCACTGGGTACTTGGTTACCATGAGTTGGAAGGGATCCTGATGAAGGTGGAGCTGGTGACATGATGGTGGTTGACTTGTCAGGAAAGAATCCCAGGGACCGGGTTGCTTTCACATGGAGTGAGGATCCAAAAGCCATCAACACTTATTTCTTCAGTTTGACTCCATCAGCAGTGCACCCAGCCAGCCTTCTCTTACCTTTGGAGACTTGTTTATTTTTTAATCCCTTGTTCTCACTTTCCCCATTCTCTTCATCAGCTTGTTAGTTGAAGTTTTAGGTTGATTTGGCCCCAATTCATTTTCCTGAAGCGCCTAGCAGTGCTATGATTTAAACACACTGAGGATTTCCTAGGAAGAAGCTCTTGCCTGTTTTTTTCTTGATTTGCTGGTTAGATCAGTAGTAAAAGTCATTTGAATTATGTTGCCCAGTATAGGATTATAGTCAGGGGGTCATCTCTGTTCAGAGAGTCGATGTGGATTTTCTCTGGAGATCAGATCCCCCACATCTCAGCCATGCACAGAAGACCTGAGCACTGTAAAGGCTCACTGTCAGCCTTATTGGATGGTGCTGGCTTGTTCAGGGACAGGTCTAGGGCTCCTCCAGGTGTGCCTGTGATCTTCAGGGCTGCTGCCATCCTGGTGGAGGGACATGTAGGGCTGACCCAACAGTGAGGCAAAGAACCTAACCTCTGAAAGTGAGGAGGAGGGTTCTCTGGTTAGCCACAGGTCTTCTGGTTAACCCCAGTATGGACTTACGACCTGAAGCTCTAGGTTACTCAGGCCTGCGGAGGCAGTCTAAAGGCAGTGTTTGATCTCTTTTGTCCTAAACCCCAAAAGTGGATTCCTGAAAACCCTGGTAATGAGAAAGAATGAATGTGTATATGTATGTAGAAGGTTCAGAGCAGACTTCTGGCTAGGTTCTGGTACTTTCCATCCCACCAGTATCGGGAATGAGGGATAATTTTATGATGCATAGCTGTCTCCTTGGCTCGGTGGAACTTCCAGAGGTAAGGCTAGTACTAAAAGTCCCTGAATCTCAACCTAGAATCTTCTATTCCTAAGTTGTCAGTCCTACTTACATTTGGCTCTTCCAAGGCTGACCTCAGAAATATTCATACTTATTAGGGAACTTGCCTTCACAAGCTAAGCAGGGTTGTGTAGCCAGGATTCTACTTTTGTCTGGTCTGAACCCCAGACTTTATCCTAGGGTGTATCTCATGGGACATAAGCTCTCAGGTGTGTTGGAGCTTCATTCGTCATCACAGCCTCTTCAACCATGCTGTCATTGGATTTTATTAATAAAGAATCTAGGTTTGTTTGCATCATTTTCTTCCCTTGTTTTTTCAAGTTGTTCATGTATCTTCCCCTCTAGCAGTGCAGATCTGGGGTATTGCAGTTTCCCCCCTATAGGTTTATAAGTGACCCTATAGGTTTCAAAAACCTTTTCTTTAAGGGGGAGATCAATATTAGCAGTGCCCAGTTCAGACAGTGTGCAACCTGAAACCAAATAGCCCCTATGAGGATGTTAACAATATTGTCATAATAAACAGAATGAGTTCAGTTATTATCTTCAGTATAACAAATAGATTTGCAATAAGGTCTGCAGTTTCTAATGGAGGACAAAGAGGATGCGGAGGGGTGTAAGATATAGCTGTTAATTGGATAAGAAAAGAATATACAGAAGTTCTAGATAATAGAAAGGGTGAGCGTGTAATCAAAAGAAATTGGATGTTAGCATGGGAAAAGGGAGAAAGAGACTCTGAGGGAATAGGTAAACAAAAGGAAAAGAGAGCAAGAAAAGTAAAGAAATAAAAACTTAACATTTTTCAATAAGGAGAAAAAAGAAAATCTACACTGTAAGTTATGTAGTATTCAAACCTCCCAGTGTGCAGTAGGTATATGATATATGAGAGGTACCTGACAATGAGCTTCAAGCCTCCAGCAGGCGTCTCAGGATGGGATTTGCCCCACCTAAAAATGGGAGATTTGGCTTCCAGGATTATCCAAGATGGCCGCTCTGGCTTCCAAATGTGTTGGCAATTGGGGAGCTGCAGCTCCGAATGTGGGCATGGTCAGCTGGAGGTCCTGGAGGCGGGGTGCAATTGGTCAGGCCAGGTTCCTGGAGGTGGGGTGTTGTTAGTCTGGTTGCAGGATCCTGGAGGTGGGGTATAATCAGTCGGTGTGGGGGTCCTCGTGGTAGCATAGTCAGTCGGTCTGAGGATCCTGGTGGCGGGGAGCAGTTAGTCAATGTGAGGGCCCCAGAGGCAGGGAGTGATAGGTTGGGCAGAGGAATCCTGGAGATGGGGCTCAGTCAGTCCGGCCAGGGGTCCTACAGTTCCTAACTGTTATCTCAAAATGGCAGCAGCCACGTGTAACCAAACCTGCAGGTACTGTGACATTGAACTTCCAGGCAACAGCAGACAGCTAGCGATCCACTGGCGGTCTGCGGTCAGTCTGCTGGCTGCTGGCAGATGATTGGGAGGTGACCCTTGGGCGCAGTGGGTGATGGGTAGGTGAAAGGCAGGCGATGGACAGGCAAGAGGCAGGCAAATGGCGGATGGTAGGTGCCAGACAGTGAGCAGTCTGCACTCAAAAAATCGTCGATATGCTGGCAGACTGCAGGTGATCGCAGTAGACAAATGGGGTAAACAACAGGGAATCTATAAGCAGCAAAAGCTGCCTCACCAAGAAACAGATATCCTCTGCTTGAAACCCAAGTTATGGAGACAAGGAAAGCAGCCTCCCTCTAGTCTGCCATCTTGGATCACAGCCTCTTCAGATCATGTGAGCATCAGAGGGAAACATTGAGAACATCAGGAGAAATAATGAGAAAGGAAGTGGACCAGGAGAGATCTCATAAGGGGAAGGAGCCTGCCTAAAATCAGGCTTTTGGTATACTGGTTAGCTCTGCTGACTTTGCAGATGGCCAGTCCCATAATGGTTGGACTGTAGTGGGAATCGGGGAAAGGTTTCAGGAGGTGTGGGGTGTCCAGGCCAGGGTGTGGGTGATTATAAAAAGAGTTGAGGTTTTGTCCAGGACAGTCTGGAGCCGTGGTCACATTTTGTTTAGGGAGGGATATGACTGAATTTGCCTGGATAATAGAAAGCTACAGCATGAGGAAGGAAAAATGGAGAGTAGACAGCCACATTGCTTTAAGTGACTGTTGCAGTTGGGAAGCCCCAGGAATTAGGGTGGTGCCCTATCCCTAGGTTATCAGAAGTCCTTGAAACTGGATACAGAGCAGAAGCTCTTTGTGAGGCAACAAACTTGCCTCCTGGAGGCTTGTGAGAGGGCCCCTGCAGGACCATCTTGCAATCCACCCGCAGTTGGGGACTGCAGGTTAGGAAGCCCCTTTAGGTTCTAATAGACCAGGCCAGGCTGGACATTGGTCAGAGTCAGGGCTGGATGCAGTGAATTTGCCAACCGGGTCTCACCCTCAGAATGTACATTTCTAATCCTGCATGTGTCCCTGTTGGCCACACTTTCTCCTGAAATAAACCCAAGGCAAGGGCCACTTGAGACCTTGTGTCCAATGAGGTACATCCTAGGGTATGTGATGGGGTCCTGGCCAAACAAAATTAGAATCTTCATTACCCAGATTAGGTGTTCAAAGTAAACTACCTCTTATTGGCACGCATTGGAGAAGGGGAAGTTTCTTTCCAACATCCCCACTGTTCTAATCCTCAAGCCTATTCCATTCCTGATGCTCTGGCCAGTTCTCTTCCTACATGTATGGTTCCTTCCACTGTGGTTCACCTTAACCTAGAGCAAACTTTTTCCTCACCAGCTTTGAATTTGTTCCTCTGGAATCCAGCCAGGGTCTCCTGCTGCCAGCCTACCCCTGTTAAGCTCTGAAAAGTGTGATAGACAAGGGCAGACACACAGGCTTTTTGGAGAACTCAGGATCTCAGCAGAAGTTATTGCTTGTGCCTGCTGTGTCCTCCCTTATTTCCTCAGATTATCTCACACCAAAACTAACTGTGCAGCTTCTCTGAGAAACCTGACTTTGTCCTGCCCACATCTGGTTTGGGGGTGTGGTCAGGAACCAGGGAACACAAACAGTCCAGCTGGTCTCTTAGGGTCAGCATCTTCAAGCAAGGACTAGGAAGAGCAGGAGCTATGCAGAGAAGCCATGTGGCTGGAAAAGCTGACCTTGCTGTTGTGGCTGTCTCCTAGCAACAGCCGCCAGGGACCCTACTGACCACGGCAGTGCTGGGCTGGCCCAGGGCTCTGACCTCACCATGTTTGCTGTGGTAACAGCCACCAGCAGCTAACTCCCTTTCCTCCAGGAAAACCAAGCATTTGCATTTCTCCTGGCACAGTTTGGATATTGTTCTTCCCTTTCCCAAGCCAAAGAGTAAGCAGGGGAGGTATACTCTTGGGGGCGGCGGTACAGGTGGTACACTCTTAAAACTCCCTGGGCGGGGGTGTCTCAGCTGAGTGTATCTTAGGAGCTGCCCTCAGATTCAAGCCTCATCCCAAGACAAAGGCCAGCTATTTATGATTCTATTATGCTCCACCCCCATTCCTCCTGTCCTGTGAAACTTCAGGGACTAGCCCTGTCAGTAATGTTGCTTCTTTGTCTCCTCATTGGGACATTGACAGGACAATCTGCAACAAAACCTCCAGGATGTATTTCTCCATGCCCTTTGAGTACAGAGGATTCGGACTAGGATAACTTGTGGTAATCAAACAGAAGAGAAAGGATTATCAGTAGCATAGTCTGGAACCACGTTAACTCTGGTACCCACACATGACTTTTGTGTCAGGAAAAAAAAACTTAATTATTCAACTGAAGGAAACCAGATTCTGTCTTTGTGTGGTCAGATGCCACGTTCTGCAGCATTCTTAGGAAAGGAGTCAAAAAAAAGAATGAGGAGTGGGGATTTAATTTTTCTCCTGTAGCCTGTGCCTTTTAAAACCATTAGTGACCCAAGGCCTCTCCAGAATCAGTGCTCAAGACCCTGTAGGTGTGCTGTTACTACCCTCCTCCTTCAGAATATCAGGTACTTTCCCTAGGAATTGAAGGAGAGTATTTTTCCCTAGTTTGTATGTCGGGGCCAGAGGAAATGGCTGGTTTAGAGAACAGCTGCACCTATGGCACTTGGAACTCCCACAGGTCTGTGCTCACATTCCTGGCTTCTGTTCCTTATGTCTTGAGAGGGTCCCTTGTACCTCATCTTTTCCTTAATTTTCTCTGGTACTTTTCCACTGAGAAACTTCTCTTAGGACAATGTCAGTCCTATTGACCATATTTTCAGATCCTTCCTATGTGTTGACTTCTTTACCTGCCACATGCCAGAGATTTTTGTATCTGCAAATTTTCATCAAAGTCAGGAGGAAGATGACACAACCCCTGACTTTCAGATGAAGAAACTTGAAACTCAGACTGTTTAGGGGACTTATCCACAGATTCAGAAATACTGAAGGACACAACTGGGATTTCAGGCTCAGGCTTCTTCCCCAAAGCCAGTGTTCTTTCCACCCTGCCTCACACATAGTCCCTGCTTTTCCATTTTGGAGAGCACTGCAGTTTAACCTTTCCCTTTAGTCCAAGCTACTTCCAGTCACCACCATAGTATAAATATCCATAGCACCCCAGTGATGATCATACCAATGGTGGCTCACTTTTGTCCAGGGCTGACTGTGAGCCAAGCCCTGGGCTGGGACAAGGGCCTTTACTCATGTGAACTTGTTCAGTCTTCACAGCAACCAAAGACATTCATACTGTTTTCTGCTTTTGGGACTTGAGACTCTGTAAATACACAGTAAGTTGATTTTACAGAGAAGCAGGCTGAGGCTCTGAGTGGGACTCACTTGCCCAGGACCACACAGGTGTGATGAGCCCAAGTCACATTAGAGCCAAGGTCTGCCAAACTGTCCCACTGTGCACCTCTTATTGAGGCATCTCCCACCCTGGAGGCCACTGCATAGCCCCTGCTCAAGTACCTCATACTTTGTCAGTTGTTTAGTGGTCATCCTCCTAGTCAGTCCTCACCGTCCCTGGGAAGGAGGCCACTCAGCCCCATTTTACAGAGGAAGCAGCTATAAAGACTGGCTGTAGTGAATGGCCATACCAGGACTTCTCCTGGTATTCTTTCTACCCTGCCAGTCTGTGTCCTGAAAATACAATATTTTCTTGTTGGTTTCCGAATACCCCTTTACAGACTCTTCTTCCTCTGTGCAGCTTCTCCCTGTCAAAGCCACTAAAGGCTGTTGTTTAGATGCAGCTAACAACTAATCACTGCACTTCTGTTGAGTTCCTTAGTTTAGAGAGGGAAGATACTACATAGGTGCTGGGTCCCATTTCTAGAGATGAAATCTCTGGAAACCTCAAGTGAGGGTTAGGCTGTTTGCTTTTTCAATAATGTCCACATGCTACAAGTGCAAAGGCAGAGTCCATGGAGCCCCTGCAGTCTAGCAGATGGGGGCTGCAGTCCTGAAAGATCTGGTGTGTGGTAGGTATTGGGTTGGTGGAAGCTGCTGTGCTGTCTGGTTATGTTCAAGTGCTCTGGAGCACTGCTCCATGGCCACAGCTGCCCGCTGCGGAGGCAGAAGGGAAGAGTAGAAGTAGCAAACTGCACTTCAGGAAGCATGAGTTGTTGTCAAGCTCCCTGGTTTGAACCTTGTGTGGGGTAAGGCTCCTGTTTTAGAGAAGGATCAGGGGCTGGAACCACAGTATTGATGGAAGCAGTCCACACAACTGTTAAAAGAGGTTGGTTAATTATGGGCTATCTATTCTATAGCTACTGTACGATTGTTTAGAAAAAAAAACAGTACAGAAGAATTAGAAAAGTTAATTTGCCTAGCAAATTCCACTCATGTTAGGGATTACACAGGTATTAATAGAATTGTACATAAGAAATTTAGTGCAAGTTACCTATGGAAGTAGCGTTGGCGCTAGGCACATGGAATGATTTTTTTTTTACTCCAGACTCAGGACCTTTGTGTGACTGTACCATGAGCATGTTACTTTTAGAATAGGGAAAAGAAGTTGTAAGGTGCAATCTCGAGAAAAAACAGGATTAAAAACAAAACCCAGCCATTGGAAATCCCTTACCCCCTATCTGTTAGCAACTACTTTCTATCCCACTTTTTAAGACACTGCATTTGCCAAGGCAGAAACAAAGTCATCAAAGTGAAGCAGGGCAGTTTCCTGAGTCTCTCTGCTTAAAAGGAGCACTAATAGGCTTTTCTCTCCCCTGGCCTACATAATACCCCTCAGAGGAAAAACAACTCTTAATGCACCATCTCTTGCCTCTTCTGTTACCCACCCCTAGACAAATGTTTATGGGTCAGCCCAGAGACGAAAAATGAGACCATTTGAAGGCTTCCAACGCAAAGCTATTGTAATTTGTCCCACTGACGAGGACCTAAAAGACCGAACAATAAAGCGAACCGACGAGGAAGGGAAGGATGTCCCTGATCATGCGGTCTTAGAAATGAAAGGTAGGAAATGAGTGGCACCCCGAGGGCCATCTCAGCAGGGTCCGTAAGAGAAAGGGCTTTTTACTCAGTGTGTCCCTCCAAGCTCCCTAATTATTCCTTTTGTGATATTGCTTTCTTAGCTTCTGCCTTGTCCATTCCTTCAGCTGAGAATGGTAAAACTCTACATCTCACTGTGGCAGGGTTTTTAGACTAGTTGAAATTGGGCATCATGAGGGAAAGAGTGTGTGGGAGCTCAAACAAAGGCCTGCTCTGGCACCTACTGGCTGGGCTGACTGGGCAAGCCTCAGTTTTCCCCTCTGTAAAAATAAGGATATGGATCTACTTTTCCTGACCCACTCCCTGGGCAAGGCTGGTGAGAGCTAAACACTACACTTAGGTGGGGCTTAACCACCTCTTCAGTAGAGGGTCTTTTACTCCCTGACAGTGTTAGAGAGGCCAAAGATTTGGGACCCTATCTTAACCTCCTTCTTATTCACTACTCCAGTTCCCTCCACCTTCCCCCTCTGGCAGTCCAGTGTTCTGGAGGTGGAGGAGACAGACCTTAGGAGGTGTTGACCTCTTGGTTTCCCTCCTAGCCAACTTCACATTGCCCGATGTTGGGGACTTCTTGGATGAAGTTCTGTTCATTGAGCTGCAGCGGGAAGAAGCAGACAAGCTGGTGAGGCAGTACAACGAGGAAGGCCGCAAGGCTGGGCCACCCCCTGAAAAGCGCTTTGACAACCGAGGTGGTGGTGGCTTCCGGGGCCGCGGGGGTGGCGGCGGTTTCCAGCGCTATGACAACAGAGGCCCCCCTGGAGGCAACCGAGGAGGCTTCCAGAACCGAGGGGGAGGCAGTGGTGGTGGAGGCAACTACCGAGGAGGTGAGACATCTCAAACACAGCTAACCATCCCTTTTGTTTGCAAGTTGGGGTTGGGCCTTGACTACTATTCAGTCAGCACTAAAGCTTAGTGAAATCCAGCTGTGGGAGAACCAGGAGGAGTCAGACTCTTGAGACCTCAAGAAGCTCTCCCACTAACCTCCTCTGGCCTTGCTTTGTGCCTATTTGTGTGACATGGTGTCATCTGTTTCTGTGGACCTTCCCCCATTTGACCATGAGCTCTTTGAGGAGTCCTGGGACCTACTGAGACCTGACACAATGCAAATGTTAAGACTGTTTTGGGGGTTTAAAACAAATAGAAAAGAGACTTAGAAAAGCTGATTTGTCTAGCATCACCCGGCTTAAACCAGAACTGGTATTTAAGTGATCCGGAGCCCAAGTTTTCAGTGAGTACAGCTGTCTTTATAAAGAGTCTCTGTTCATAATTTAGCAAACATGTTCTGAGCCCTACCCTGATCCAGGTTTGTGCTGAATAGTTCTGGGGACACAGCCATGACCAAATAGCTTAATGAGAAAGCCCAGTGATGTTATGACCTGAGGTGACCCTGAGCCAGCCTGCAAGGAGATAGCAGGGCTCAGAAAGTCCTCCTGAGGAGCTAATATCAAAGCTGAGGTCCACAGGCCCAATAGGAGTTGGCCAGGAGAAGTGTGAAAGAGTTCTAGGCCCAAGACAGTAGCACAAAGACCTTCAGGCCAGGCCTGAAGGGGACTTGATCTGACTTGTTCATGGCTGTTACTGGTGCATTCTTCTTCCTAAACATCTTTCCAGTTTGTTTCTGTGTTGAAACACAGAACATAGTAACACACAGCCAGGACAGCTCTGACCCTGTCTCTCTATTCAGAGCCCAGTACAAAAGACAAACCTGTCAGCAAACAGTGATGACCTGGTGTTATTAGAGCAGGGATGGGAGCATGCCAGGGCTCTGGAGAAGCCAGAGGGTGTGCTTTATTCATCCACTTCAACTGAACAGCCTAGGGCCTGATTGACCACACTGGGGCCACAGCAGTCACCAAACCAACCCAGCCCTTGGAGGCTGCATGTTGAGGATGATAGGGCCTCCCTCTCCTGTGGATTTCTCCAATACAGGTTTCAACCGCAGCGGAGGTGGTGGCTACAACCAGAACCGCTGGGGTAACAACAGCCGGGATAACAACAACTCCAACAACCGAGGCAGCTATAACCGGGCTCCTCAGCAGCAGCCACCACCACAGCAGCCACCACCGCCACAACCACCACCACAGCAGCCGCCGCCACCACCCAGCTATAGTCCTGCTCGTAACCCTCCAGGCGCTAGCAGCTACAACAAGAGCAGCAGCATCCCTGGCTCGAGCGCTAATACCAGCACCCCCACAGTCAGCAGCTACAGCCCCCCACAGGTGAGGGAACACACGTGTTCATACTTGTGCACACATGTGAACTGGTAAGAGTCCACGGGTCTGAGGGAATCACCAACACATGCTTGAACTGCAGGTCTGCCCTTCTCTTGTTAGCAGTACTCTTCTCTGTGATGACCCTAGACATTGCCAAGTCCCTCCAAAACCAGGGAGTAAACCAGCCCTGCTCAGAACCTCCCCCTCCTTCCAACACCCTCAGGAAAGAGCTGGAATCTTTGATCCCTCCAGCACATTTGTCTCTTGGCTGTTACTAGCTTCACCCTGTCCCCAAGAAAGTCCTCAGTTGGAGTCATGTTCTGCCCAGGCTGAAAGGGGCTGACCTCTTGTCATAGGGATTGGAGACCAGTGCCCCACGGTTGGTGTGGACCTGCCCTCTGTGCCGAGAGTGTCAGCCTGTGCAGCTTCCAGGCTCTATTCCAGTTCTTGGAAAGTCATTGCTCATTCTCTGGTGCACATAGGTTCTTGCTGACCAGGGCAGTCTCTGTTTATTGCGCAGCCGTTTCCTGAGCCCCTTTCATGTGCCAGACCTGGGAACAGCTGCCAGGAGACAGATGAATGATTCCCAGTCCCAGGCTAGCCAGAACACTGCCTAGGATAGGAGTTGGTCAGGCATAAATTCAAACCCCAGCCCCATAATGACCTGCTTTTATGACCCTGGACAATCAGCTTCACCCAGCTGGGCCTTGTTTTTCCCATAAAGGACTACAGGTGTTAGAACTCATTTCCAAGGATGGTGTGAGAGACAGATGGCACTGTAGTATAGTGGTCGAGGCTCTGGGACTAGGTAAACCTGGAGTCAGTCCTTTAGCTATGTGACCTTGGCTCAATGACTGTACCTTCTTGAGCCTCAGCTTCCTTTTCAGGTCAGAGTTGACCTAAAGATTAAAGGAATTAATGATGCAGTTTATACATGAGAAACATTTAGTAATTGTCACTACTATTTTTCTCAGATCTTGCAGTAACAAGTGCTACCATTTATCTCATGACGAGCAGTTTGTACACAAGGTTGTTGAATACATTCATCAAGATAATTTGAATGGGTAGTTCTATTGTGATTCTTATTTTACAGAAAACAAAACTGGGCTGGGGTTGTGGCTCAGTGGTAGAGCACTTGCCTAGCACATGTGAGGCACTGGGTTTGATCCTCAGCACCACATAAAAATAAGTGAATAAAATAAAGACATTGTGTCCATCTAAAACTAAAAATATTTAAAAAAAAAAAGAAAAAGAAAAAAGAAAGAAATACCATGTGCCTTGCTCACCTAGGGTCTCAAAGCTGGAATTAGAGTCCAGAATACAGCCCTGTGGCTTGCCCTTCATCCTGACCTGCCCTACCATGTCAGAGCTGATTCATCTTCTCAGTCTTAGATAACCTCCACCAGGGAAGTGCCTTGTGGGCTAACCCCTTACAAAAGCCCTTTGTCAATCCCAACCGTGAACTGGCTGTTTTAGTGAACTTTGGTCTTTTTCTCTGCTTTCCAGCCGAGTTACAGCCAGCCACCCTACAACCAGGGAGGATATAGCCAGGGCTATACAGCCCCACCACCGCCACCTCCGCCACCACCTGCCTACAACTATGGGAGCTACGGCGGCTACAACCCGGCCCCCTATACCCCACCACCACCGCCCACCGCACAGACCTACCCACAGCCCAGCTATAACCAGTATCAGCAGGTGAGTGCCAGTCAGGGCTCCAGTGGAATGGAGAGGCTTCCATGGGCCCCTCCTGGGTATGTTTTTGAAGATTATAGTCCCTGCTTATCCCTAAAACTAAGTGGCATGCATCTGGTACAACCAGTTCATTTGGTAAACATGTCTGCACTGGTTGCTAAATAACATATCCTGCCCTGTCCACGGTGCAGCAAGCAAAAGGAAAGGGCTGGCAGAGCAGGGTCTCCAAATCTTGTTTCAGCACCATGGCCAGAGTGCTCCAAATCCTGCTTCAGGTTGGTGCTTAGGCCACCATACCTGTTTTTAAATATGATACCTAGCTATACCTGAAAGGACACTGGATTGACAAGCCAGGAAACCTGGGATTCAGTTCCTAAATTTCCACTCACATGGCACTGGGTCAGTTACTTGTCCTCCCAAGGTGCCTTCATTCTGTCAGGGGACCCATGTGTTGCTAGCTTTCACTGACCTAGGCAAGGGTTGGCCAGGGGAGGAGCAAATTGTGGAGTGGATGAAGGACAAATTGGTGCTCTTGGTCTCTCTCCCCAGTATGCCCAGCAGTGGAACCAGTACTATCAGAACCAGGGCCAGTGGCCGCCATACTATGGGAACTACGACTACGGGAGCTACTCCGGCAGCACACAGGGTGGCACAAGCACACAGTAGCCAGTGTGTCTGGAGGCTCCCGGGGCTGCTGCCGGCTTCCTCCACCAGCGCCTGCCTCGGCCCCTCCTCTACCCCCACCGGGTCCTGTGGTGCTGGGGACGGGGTCATCCCAGAGCTGCCTCCCTCCAGCCCACTGCCTCTCCTTTGGGGGGGAGTCTTCTCCCCCACAGGGCAGGCATTTTTCTCTGGATTCAAACAGGCAACAATGACCTTTTATTTTGTTTGTCCCCTCCACCTCCCACCTCCTCCTTTTCCTCCCTGTCTCCTTTTTGACTGAAGAATCCCTCTTTCCCTTGGTCATCAGTGAGGCCACAGTGACTGAGGGGAAGATCCCTTCTTGTCTGCTCCTCCCAGCCCTGCTCCAGCCCCTGAGCTTCCCAGACCCTCATGCAGTTGGTTGTAAATTCTTCCAGGAGCTGTTTTACTGTCTACTTTTCAGGATTAAAAAAAAAAAAAAAATCAAAAACTTTAAAAAAAAAAAAAAAAGTTTAAAAAGCAAAATGTGGAGGGAGGAAGCAGCAACATATTTTTTTGGTAATTATGCTTTTTTTTTAATTTTTAGAATTTGTCTGTTTTTACTGTGGGTCGGCCGTTGATACTTCATCAAAATAACCATTTCTTTGCTGAGTTCAGGTGACCGAGGAAGAGCCACACCCTCGAAACAAAACAACACACACACACACAAAAAAAAAAAAAAAACCACAGAATCATCTTTAACCTAACTTTTTATACGATGTCTCAGTTCCCCGTAACTTTGCACACGAGCTTCTGTGTTCAGTTGAATTGTAACTGCTTTTTGTATTTGGAGAGAGTGTGACTATTGAACTTGAAACCTTTTATTCTGGGCGTCTTGGTAGTTTCTGGTGGGATTAAGCGGGTGAGAGGGTGAAGGGAAGGTGGGGGGTTCTTTCCCTTCAGGACATGAAGATTCCCCCACAGCCTCCTCTCCAGTGCTCTCCCAGGTGCCAGACCTCAAAAAGTTTTTCCTACAGTGATATTCTTTGATCATTCTTACTTCCCCTTGACCCATATGTTTTAACAGGATTTTAACAAACTGCACTTATTAAGAAATGTGTTTGCCCTGTTTCGTTTTGTTTTGTTTTGTTTTGTTTTCCTTCAATAAATGACATGGCACCTCCTAGCAGGAAGGAAGCAGGATCAAAACCCTGAAGTGTTACTGTAGTTGACCTTTAATTGGGGCGGGGCTTTTTCAAGGGAATTATTTGCTCATTCATTAAACACTTACTGAGGGATTCCTGTGCCTGACCCGGATTTTGGTGCTAAGTGTATCCCTTTAACCCAGGACTCCAGTTTAAAATATACTAGCTCTTTTTAAAAGTGGTTCTCAAACCTCTTACAATCCCAGATCCATGTGGGAGTATTTCATTAGAAGTTATGGAACAGGTCCAGAGGCAGCGGGACAGGCAAGACCAGTGGGATAGAAAACAGAACTGGTTTGTTCAGGGCCATCTCTGGGTATCAACTGACCATACACCTCGGGTCTGGTGTGTGTGCTGCCTTCAGATGGTCCTGCCTGTTTCCTGTGGGTCAAGCTAATTATGATTCCAGGAGCTTCAATTCTCAGCCAGAACATGATGGGCATCTGCTTTGTCCCTCAACCATCCTGCAAAGCTGGGGATACAGCATGGCCAATGCAGCCCTGGCTCCTGTTCTCACAGAGCTCCCACTGCAGAGCGTGGACCTGTTGTCAGTGACAGCACAATGGTTGATGAAATCCTGGATTGGTGTGAGGGGAGTGCTCCCTTTCCAGAGGAGGGGGAAACAACAGGAGTGAACTTTAGGATTGCATCTCCACAACCCATTGTGGTCCGTCCTTCCCAGCTTCCTTCTCCATTATTTCAATACATAATGTGTTCCCTGCATCTTATGGCATGGGTGGCCAGCTCAGCCCTGCTCTCCTCACTGGAGCTTTAAGCCTTATGAAGGCAGAGTGACCTACAAAAGCAAGGGAGAGGGGAGACTGACTAGTCTTGAGGTCTGAAATGGGGCATCTAAACATGAGAAGAAGCCAGGGTTAGCAGCTAAAAGGGACCCTAGAGTCATCCATTCCCTGCCCTGGGTCCCTTTAGCCTGGAAAGTCCCCTTCCTGGCAGATGCATGTGCTGGGCAATAGTGCCCTCTGCTGGCCTCCCTAGTGATATGCCTTTGTTTTCCTACCTATGGGGTGTGGTAAAAAGGGACCTTAAGGTCTGTCTTCCACATTTCCCAGGTCTTGAGTGTGCAAACTAGGAAGTTCTTCCTCTGTCCCCAGCCAGTTTCTGGATTGTGCCAGCTTCCTCACAGATCTCTGAAGTCCCTTACCCTGATCCCCTTCTCCAATCCTTGCAGGTTAAAGGAGCTCAAGTCACTTAATACAGCTTATCAGGCCCCACGTGGCCTGGCACTTGGTGACCTTAATGGCTTTAGCTTTTTCTACTTCCCTTTTGAACTTGTGATTGATTCTGGGGAATCAAATTCTTTTGGAACCTATATAAAATGCCATTATCCTCTGCCTTAGAAGAAATAATGTGTATTAAGGATTCTATTTAAAGATGACACTACCTGGGCACAGTTGGGCAAGTCTGTAATCCCAGCAACTCAGGAGGCTGAGGTAGGAAATCACAAAGTTCAAGGCCAGCTTCAGCAGCGCAGCAAGACCATGACTCAAAAAGGACGAGATGTAGCTCAATGGTAAAGTACCTCTGGGTTTAAATCTCCAGTACCAAAAACTTTAAAAGTTTTAATAAAATTAAAAGGGCTGAGGGTGTAGCTCAGTGGTAGGATGCCACTTAAGTGCAATCCCAGTACTGGAGAAAAAAAAAAAAAAAAAAAGTTTAAAAGTTCTCAAACTTTCTAATGATGTCCCGGCTGGATATATAGCTCAGTTGGTAGAGTGCTTGCCTTGCAAGTACGAAGCCCTGGGTTCGATCCCCCTATTCCCTGACCATATCGAAGTAGTTGCAGCAACAATCATCCAGGCCTGGTTTCCTCAGTTCCCCAGGTCCAGAAAAGCTCTAGCCACTCCGATAGTCGCTAGTAGCATGTCTGTCTGCTGGTAACAGACCCCCTAAATATTAATAGTCTCTTCCCAACCCATAGGATAAATTAGACCCACAGTTTTTTCTCCATATCCGATTTCCTCCAGGTCCTGGGGGTAAAAAGGGGGCATTTTTATCCCTCACCTCACCACCCATCTCATGCTAGCCAGGGAGTGGCTCTGATGACAAAAGTCAAAACTTAGAAATATTCTATGAGGTGGTGAAGAAACAGGGATCTAAAAAAAGCACAAACTTACTGTATCAGCTCCAGGTTCTGGAGGGTGGTCGCCCAACCATTCACCCCAAATAGTAAACATGCCAGGAGTTAAGAGTTACAACAGTGAACAAATGAACCTTGGTTCGGGTCCCCTCCTGATTTTCCAATTTCAGAGAGCAGAAGCTGAACGTCCTCCCAACCCTACGTCCCTTTCCTTCCTGGCTACAGAGGGCGGGACCGAGAGAGACGCATGCGCATAGGAAGATCCGCCTTCGAACCGGAACTTCGATACCTGGACGCATAGGAACACCCGGCCATTGTACAGTGCACTGCCGGAAGTACCTCTAGAGTGCGCGGGGTTGAGATTGGTGTGCGGATCCTGCGGCGGCGGTTAAGTCAGAGAGACTGGATGGAGGCAGTGGCGGCAAAGGAACCCGATGAGGGTAAGGTGGTTGCCACGCGGAGACGGCGGGAGGATGCAATTGCGGTGTCACCAGGAAACGATTCCGTGGGAACGCGGAGGAGGATTCTTTATAGGGGAACACCGGCCCCAACTTTACCTGTCTCGTCCATCATTTTGCAGATCATCCCCTCTCTTCTCTCTCCATTCTTCTCCGAAATTAACCTCTTCCCAGTGTATTCCCCTTGCGTGCCCCAAGCTAACCCGTTTTCTTACCAGGTTTTCAGGTTACCAAAAACCTCTCCCCTGCCCTGGGCCAATTCTCCGACGGTCTCAGGCCATCCCTCTCAAGTTACCTCCCCTATGCCAGACAACTTTCTCTTGGCCTACGTTAACCCTCCGCCTCTCTCAAGCAAACTACTTATTCCAGTCTAACTGCCCCATTTCATTCTAATTCCCCTCCACCAAAAGCCACAATCCAGTCTGCCTCCTCAAAGTTCTTACTCCATTTCTCTGCTCACTCCTGTCTCTCCCTTGCATCTTCAATGCCTTTTACTTCTTCTGGTACGTTCCCGTTAGTGTCTAAAATGCTTTTGTCTTGGTCATCTTAAAAATTCATCCATTTCTTCGGAGAATCTGATGTGGAGTGAGGTGTAGTTGGGAAACTGGTTGAAACATCGCTGGTTAAGGACTGGTGATTGTTCAAGTGGAATGATGGCTATATGAATGAAGGGGTAGGAGTGTCAGTGTACTCTAATTTGTGTTTGAAATTTTCCATAACAAAGTTTTAGTTTTTTTTAGTTTTTTACTTGTTGGCGCTGGGGGTTGAACCAAAGGCTTTGAGCATGCTAAGCACACACTCTTTATCACTGAGCTACATCCCCAATCTAGGGAAAAAAAAAAAAAAAAATGTTTTTTCTAACCCAAAAAGAATCTGGGGCTGGGGTTATAGCTCTGTGGTAGAGCACTTGCCTAGCATGTGTGAGGCACTGGGTTGGATCCTCAACACCACATAAAATAACACAAATAGTAGTAACTAAAAATATTGAGAAAAGAAAAGAAAATCTGTCCTTTGGCCCCATGCTGCCTTCCAGACACATCTGTCTTCTCCAGATTCATGTACACTTTTCTCCATTTCCTTACTTCCTACCCACTGTAGTCTGGCTTTTATTCTCCCAAACTGCTCCGATTACAGTTCCAAGTTGCAGTTAAACAGTCACTGCATCCAGTTTCTTCCTTACTCAGTTATTTGAAGGCTCCTCCATCCTTTTAAGTTTTCCCACACCAATCTCCAACTTACTTCCTTTCAGGTTGCTGCTTCTGAGCCTTTACATTAATTTATTATGGCTCCTAAAACAAATTGCCATAAACTGTGTGGCTTCAACAACAGAAATTGATTTTCTCACTGTTCCAAAAGCCACAAATCTAAAAGCAGTATCACTGGACTGAAACCGAGGTGTCACAGGACCTCACAGGCTCTGGGCTGTTTCTTGCCTCTTCCCGCCAGTGTTGGCCTCTAGGATTCCTGGCATGCGGCCACATCACTCCAGTCTCTTGCTTCTTCCTTACACTGCTTTCCGCTGTGTGAGATCTTCCTCATCCTCTCTTATAGGACTCTTGTGATTGTATTTAGGACATACCTGAACAATTTCTACATCTCAAGAACCTTAATTTAATTATGTCTGTGAGGACTCCCCCCAACCCCTGCTTTTTTTCTCCATATAAAGGCACTGTTCAGGTTTCAGAGAGTAAGATACAGCTCTTTGGGGAAGCCAGTTTTTAGCTTTCACAGGTGTACTCTTATCCCATCTACTTAGTCATTTTTCCTGGCCTCTTCCCTGTCATCACTCACCTGCTTTCTTCTACCCCCACTTCTTATCTTGGCTGTGATGACACCCACAACTCTGTCTCCAGCCCAGCACTTCTCCTCTGAGGAGTCTGGAGGCCTGGGTCCTAGCAGTCTTAGATGCTTCCCCTTAAACATCCCCTGGGCCCATCATAACTTCCATATGCCAGACCTCTTTCTTGTCCATGTCCCTGTCTCAGGGACAGTTTGGCCCTCCCTAAGCCAGTGTCCTGGACCTTATCCTGGGTGCCAACCTCGCCTTCTAGCCCTTCAGCCCCATGACTTGTCCTCTCAGCCTAATGAGCATCTTCCTAACCCTCCCCTACTTTCCTTCCCTGTCCTTATACCCGCTGCTCTAGCTGTCTTCTCCTACCTCAGTGGAAATCCAAGAAACCTATAACCATCTTCCCGTGTCCTCCCCTTCCCAGCCAAGCTACTTAAAATAGTTGTCTCCACTTTCTCCCTTGACTTGTACCTGCTTCTTGCAGTCTCACAGCAGTTCCTACCACACTTGGAAAATAGCTCTTACCAGGGTTTGCCCAGTGTCCAGCTTTCTTCATTTTTGCACATATTATCTTTTTTTTTTTTTTTTTTTTTAAATACTGGGGATTGAACCCAGGGGTGCTCTGCCACTGAACTATATCCCCAGCCCTTGTTATTTTATTTTTCATTTTAAGGATCTTGCTAAGTTGCCCAGGCTGACCTTGAACTTGGAATCCTCCAGCCTCAAACTCCCAAGTAGCTGGGATTTCAGGTGTGCACCACCACACCCGCCTGGGTATTATCTTTGATCTTGATTGTCTCCTACATCAGACTGATGCTTCCTGAGGGCAGGGGCTAGATTAGATTCCTCCTGTGGATCCTCTGCAGGGCCTCACAGATTTAGAGTTACTAAACATGAATGTGTGAATGCATAAAAAATGAATGAATGGGTGAGTGAACAAGTTAATGGATGTACTCATAATTTTATTAACAAGTGACAAAGAATTGAGTAAATCCATAGGTCAGCCCTCAGGGGCTTTGTACTGGCAAGTCCCTAGGTCTGGAACTTTCTTACCCCAGAAGTCTCATGGCCGAGTCCCTCACTGCCTCAGGTCTCTACTCTGATGTCACTGTTTTGTAGTCTTCTGTGACCCTTCATTAAAATTGCCTCCATCCTCCATTACCACCAATTCCTTCTTTATTTTTGTGAATAGCCAGGGAAACACCTAATGCTACATTTTTTTCAGTAATTATGTTGTTAGTTGTCTGTGTTCCCACTAAAATGTCAACCTCTTGCTCACTGTGGTCTCTCTGGGGCCTAGATTATAGTAGGTTCTTTGTAAATGGGAACTGAGTTTGTAAGCACTGAGCACCTTCCTATCCAATCCCTCCCCCTCCCCTTTCCACATTCCCATCCCTGAACTAACAAAGCTCCTGTCTCCTTGCAGGCTGCACGGAGCCCAAACCTGGGCACTGGGGAGAGTTGGACTGGACACTGGTCCCATCCAGACCAGAAGGCAAGGCAGAAGCAGCAGAGAGCTCACCAGGGGCCCTGGACAGTGACATTCCTGGAGCTGAGAATGCAGCAGTCAGTGCCATGCTGCATGCTGTGGCTGCCAGCCGCCTCCCTGTGTGCAGCCAGCAGCAGGGTGAACCTGACTTGACAGAACGTGAGAAGGTGGCCATCCTGGGCCAGCTGTACCACGAGAAGCCACTGGTGTTCCTGGAGCGCTTCCGCACAGGCCTCCGAGAGGAGCACCTTGCCTGCTTTGGCCACCTGCGTGGTGACCACCGTGCTGACTTCTACTGTGCTGAGGTGGCTCGGCAGGGCACTGCTAGGCCACGCACACTGCGTACCCGCCTGCGTAACCGGCGCTATGCTGCACTGCGTGAGCTCATCCAAGGTGTGGGGGCTGATGGGTGAGGGGCAGAGATGGAAGTGGAGACCAAGGGGGAGGGACAGAGAAATAAGGACATGAAGACAAAGATCCTGGGAGGTAAGAGAGGGGACACAGGCAGAGTCTGAGAAATATGAAGTAAGGTAGAGAGGACAGGAGCCCTGGGGAAGAGAATGGGGGACACAGTGAAAAGGGCCAGAATTTAGTAAATGACATGGCACATAGCATGTGATAATTGGTTGTCCCTAAGGAACACAAGATTCCACCTCACCCCATGCCTGAAGGCACCAGTGAAAACCAAGGGGAATATTTATGGCTTTGGGGACAAAAGGGCCTTCAAGAAAAAAACATGAGAACCATGAAGGAAAACATAGTTGCCTTTTTTTGGGGGGGGGTGGTACTGGAGAGTGAACATAGGGACATTTAACCACTGAGCCACATCCCCAGCCCTTTTTTAATTTTTATTTTTTGAGACAGGGTCTCGCTGAGTTGCTGAGACTGGCTTTGAACTTGTGATCCTCCTGCCTCAGCCTCCCTAGCCGCTGGGATTATAGGCATGCACCATGGCTCTCATGTGCTCACATTGTGCCTTTTTGACCAGGACATAATTAAAAGTATCTCGTGACCAAAAATACCAGAACCAGTTAAAAGGCAAGGGCAAGTGAAGTAGCAAGTAAGTTAAGTTCTAGTTAGGGGGAAGATGCAAGCTGTAGAGAGATTGATACAGAAAGAGTAATACAGGGACAGACAGGTGGACAAGGATGAAGAAAGCAGGAAGGTGAGTGATGAAGGAAGTGGGGTTAGATGATAGAGACTGAGAGGCAGGAGGAGGAAAGGGAGGGAGACCAAGAGACTGAGAGGGAAAGAGGGAGACAGACTGAGCCAGGGAGCAGGGAGACAGAGAGAATCTGGTGGAAGATGCTCGAAATAGATTGGGGTAAGGAGGTTGCAGGACCGGGAACGCTGAGCAAGACAGGGCAGTCACAGACCACAGTGCTGCAGGGGTCAGGATCCTGGGTGGATTCTGGGCCCTGGTCTCTGGAGCCACATCTAAGACCTGTAGGTGGGAGGAGTTGGGGTCAGGTTTATCTGAGGGACAGAGACACTCCTACAGGAAGACACAGCCAGGAGATGTAAAGGACCCAAGTGGGGAAACCAGGCCTACCTGAGAAGGAGGCTGCACAAAGGAGCACTCTGAGAAGAGGTTAGATCTGGGGCCTGCTGCCACACATCCACACACGGAACAGCCCTGCCTCTGCCAGGCACTCCCTTGGGCAGATAAGACACCTCCCCTGACCCAATTGTGTGTGCACACTTATCCAGATCCATATGGATGGATGCACATACGTGCCTAGTAGTGCAGGCCTGTCCAGGCTTGTACACAGACAGCTAAACAGGCTCAACAAACAGGCATACAATGCACAAGCAGCCAATCTCTATTGTCCCACGTGCCAGATCCCAGATACAGGTACCTATAGGCAGTATGCTAAGACACATGGGAGGATGTTTGTGCACATGTGAACATACACGTGCTTCCATGGGCAGTAGCTTTTGAATCCTGCTTTGGCACAATCATGCACAGGCTCCAGACCCAGCACCTCAAAAGCCCAGATGTTCCTAGGCCTGTCCTCACATGCACACATCTGCAGACACATGAATACACAGGTAGACACAGGCCTGGTCATGTGCATACTCAGTGCAAGCTTGAGTACTCATGCCCACACAGCCTCACATGTCTGCATATTTCCCTCTGTGTCTGCATATGCATGTGAGCATGCCGCATGCACACACACACACACACACAGACTTGTGTGTACACATCTTCCTACAAGCATGACCACACATATGCATGGGCACATCTGCTCAGACACACCCACTCTGGCTCTCCTCTTTGCAGGGGGTGAGTACTTCAGCGATGAGCAGATGCGCTTCCGGGCGCCCTTGCTCTATGAGCAGTACATTGGGCAGTACCTCACTCAGGAGGAACTCAGCGCCCGCACCCCAGTGCCCCAGCACCCCAGACCTGGCTCCCCTGGCACACCTGCCTGCCCACTCTCCGACCTACTGCTCCAGTCCTACCAGGAGCGGGAGTTGCAGCAGCGGCTGCTCCAACAGCAAGAGGAAGAGGAGGCCTGCTTGGAGGAGGAAGAAGAGGAGGAGGACAGCGATGAAGAAGGTGAGGGCCAGCAGCAAGGAGACCCCCATGTCTGGATACCTGCCCTGATCCAGGCCTGTCTGTCCAGCCTGACCCTTCATCCTGCAAGCCCCTTCCCATCTCTCTAGCATCCCTGCCCTGCACTCCTTGAAGGATTCCTCACTGCAGGCCTTTGATCATGCCCATCCCTCTACCCAGAAGGTCTCCTTCTCCACCCTTCAGGTCTGTCCTGACCCTGGTTTATAACTTCCAGAGCACTGCATTGTCATGTGTTTGGTGTGCATCTCTGGGGGCAGGGACCCAGGATATCTCGGTCACCTCTGTGTTCTCTGCCACTAGACCCAGCTGGGCAGGGCATGGAAGCAACAGCTCTGTGTAAACCTGTTCAGGCTACCCTCCCATGGTGTCTCCCTCCACAGACCAGAGATCAGGCAAGGACTCGGAGACCTGGGTGCCCGACTCGGAGGAGAGGTTGATCCTGCGGGAAGAGTTCACCAGCCGGATGCACCAGCGCTTCCTAGATGGCAAGGATGGGGACTTTGACTACAGGTGCTCCAGGGCCCTGCCTTTCCTTCCCCCAGCCAAGCACCCCATGGCCCTGGGCCACATACAGGTCCCATGCAGATCTGCAGAGGGCCTCTCTTTGTTTTGCAAGACGGCCCTGGAATGGTTTCAGGATATGGACCCAGAGGTCAGACAGCCCTGGACTTTCAGATCAACCATAGGAGGAGACTGAGTGACCTTGAACTAGCCTTGTCTTTTTTAGAGCCTCAGTTCCCTCATCTGTAAGGAAGGGAATGAGCTGACCTGACGTAGCTCACTACTGATAAAACATTAAAACATTTCCATTTTGGCAAGTGACAGTGACCTGGCAGGATGCCATTATCCCAAGCCTCCCAAGTGTGTCCAGGAAACCCAGCCTCCTCCCCAGGACCCCAGACTTCCTCACACTGCAGGAAATAACCCCTGGCAGAGTTACTGCCCTGGCTGGAGGGGTCTGTGGTGTTGTCCCTTCAGTACTTATTGTCAATATCTACAGTACAGCCCTGGGGGCCCCCGGGAGGACACATAGGCCACCTACTTTGGAAAAGGATTTTGCCATCAGGATAAGGATATGGGAAACTGGTATATCAGAGTCAGTGATAAATAGTTTTGTCATCTGAGCTGGAGTTGCCCCATGGTTCCAGACGCACAGTCTGGCAGCAGAGAGCCCTCGTTTCACATCCAGCCTTAGTGACACATGAACTCTGGCTGCACACAGGCCTCGATGGGCTCACTGGTAAAGTGGGAACCATGATCACCACTGCCTCAAGGCTCAGCACCTGACCAGCACCTGGTGCCTGGAGCATGACTGACCCATTGTTAGATCCCCTTGCTCTGAAGTCAGTGTGGCAGAGCCTCTAGAGCCTCGGTTCCCACGCAGTAAGTGGTGAGCAAGTGGTGAGCAGGGTAGGGAGTGGAGGTTGATCAGTGAGCTGGCACCACTGCTGCTCCCAACCAGGTCCCCTAAGGAAGTAGGGAGTGGTGGGGACCCATCCCTGTCCTCTCAGCAGTCTAGGCAGGTCCCTCAGTGGTCATTCACTCAGTATGTGCTGAGGGTCTGCTGCTTGCAGGCTCTGGGTTCACGTAAGGAACAAATCTAGCGAACGACATCCCTGCTGGAAAGGATCTCCTCCAGTGAAGGAGAGACCGGCCTGGCTTCTCACAAGCGCTGGGCGATGTGATAACATACAGTCCATGTTCTGAGACAGGCATTGGACAGTTTTGCCTCCAGGGCACTGACATCTTGATTGTCCTCACCAGGGGCTTAGAGACACTGGGATGAGGCTATGAAGCAAAACACCAGGATAAGGAGCGGAGGGAAGGAGAGCCTGGAGGCTAGGGAGGGGTCTGAGGAGCTGATCTCTGAGTCCAGGGCCTGAGGAGGTGAGTGTAAGAGACAGAAACACCTGGGGAAGAAGAGGGGGTTGGGCAGCAGGTGCCAGGGCCCTGAGGTAGCAGAGGAGCAGTAGGGTTGCTGTGACTCGGAGGAGGGATAGGGCTCAGGTGAATGGGGGTTTGGTGACCCAGTGAGTGTGATGAGGGTTGGATCAGAGCCCGTGAGGATGACTTACTGGCTTAGGAGAGGGCTTTTCCACCTGGGTGCCTCCACCACCTTCAGGCCAGGCAGTTCTTTGTTATGGGGGAACTGTCTATCCCCGGGGGAACTGTCTATCCTGTGTGGAGGGGTGTTTAGCTTCATCCTGTCCTCTACCCCCTACACAGCAGAAGCCAGCCCCTGGTGAGGAGAGTGAACACGTCAGGTGTTCTGGGCAGAACCATCCAGTGCCTTCCTCAGGACTGCGGGCCTGTGTGGCCACATCTTCCAGCTTTTAAGAGAAACCAGAGTTTTTATGTAGACTCTCTAATTTGGAAAATGTTTTCTTCCCCCTCTGAGTATTGGTTCTAACTGGCAGCTGCCAGCATATGGCCTCTGACTTTGGGGGGTCCCATGTCCTGATCTCTCAGGGCCCCTGACATCCTTCTTCCCCTGCAGCACAGTGGACGACAACCCTGACTTTGACAACTTGGACATTGTGGCGCGGGATGAGGAAGAGAGGTACTTTGATGAGGAAGAACCTGAGGATGCACCCAGCCCAGAACTGGATGGGGATTGATGGCTACCACCCCTCCAGCCAGCTGTCCGCCCTTCCCAGCCCAACAAGGCAACTGATCACAGGCTGGTTCAGTGACTCTTTCTCCAGAGGGACATTAGTGCAGCACCCCTGCCCCATGGGATTTGGTGTCATCTCTACAACACCCCCACCTCTTTCTGGAGTTCCCAGCCCTTCTCCCTCTTTTCCCCACTCTCCTCCTGTGCCCTGCCAGTCTTTTTCTTTCTTACTGTCTCTCTTCTGATTTTCTTTCTGTGTCTCTCACCCTCTATCACTGCCCCTTTTCTCCTCTTCCCAGGTCTGGCCACTGTTGTCTGCCTCCCCCATTCTCCCACTCTGTACCCTGGGCTCTGTCCCCACAGCATGGGATAAATGTTCCTCCTGGACTGAGGCCAGCCAGTGGGGCCTATGGTGGCTGGAGCTGGTGAGAGTGATTCCAGTGTCCAGCACCCTGGGGGAGGGGCTGCACCTGGGCCCAGCCCAGCTGTGCTAGGCTCCCTGGCTCCACCCTGCTCTCCTCCACCTCTCTGCTGTGTCTGCAGGGCTGCTTGGCTCAGCACCTCTTGCTCCTGTTCTGTTCCCATCTTTCTTTGCCTCTCCTGGGCCCATTGTTCTTTCTGCCTGTACATTTCCATTTCTCTCCCAGCCTCGGTGCTGCCCCTGCCCCTCTCTACCTCAGTCTTTATCTCTCTGGGTTTCAGTCCCCCACCCCCACCCCAGCCCTGTACCCATGCACAGAACTGGCTGCAGGGGCTGGGGGCAAGGGGAACCCAGAGGGCTACACAGAAGCAGAACTGGGGATCCTGGGGCCTGCCAGCTTGAGTGTGGGAGGGGGACTCTCCCCACCCCCTCCCACCCAGCCACAAGTTTCCCTTCCTTCACTTCCTCCGCCTCCCTCTCCCTCTCCTGTTTACACTCCCCAAATACGCACAGGCTGTTATCATGGGTCCTGAGTCATCCCACACACGCAGCCTGCCCCAGCAGCCTCCCTGCCCCCAGCCAGCCACAGGGCCCGCCCCATAGAGCCCCCTGCCGCCCTGGGCTAATGGGAGCCAGATGGCCGCCTGTGACTCAGCCATGGCTGTGGGAACCCAGGCGTCCCACCTTCCCATGCCCCATCACCCAGCCCTTGTTCCCCCCGCAGACAGAAGGAACTGGTCACTTGGGGTGGGAGCTCAGGCCAAGGGTCAGTGGGGCTAGGCCCAGGAACCCCTCACTTGTGAGAAGGAATTGTGACATCTTGCCCTGACCAGCCTTGAAGGACCCTCAGAAGCACCTCCTGGGGCCATGGTTCCTGACCCTGGGCCTCTGGGTCAAGTAGGATCAGCACCAGACATGGAAAGTGAGAGCTGAATGGAGGCAGCGGATGTGCAGATGGAGAGAGTTAAATAATGAGAGCTGCTGGGCACTCGGGTCCTGTGCCAGGCCGCACCAGGTGCCTGATGCTGTGCCGAAGCCTCTGAGTAGCTGCTGGCTCTTCTGCAGCTGGTCAAGGAGCCCTGGAACAGACTCCTCCTCAAGGCACTCCGGCCTCCGAGGCAGAACCAAGATGAAACTACTCTGCCTGCTGCCTGGCAGATATAGGGCCACCCGAGTAAGACAAGTGGGAGGAGGACAGGACACAGTGACACCAGGGAGCCTCCACAGAAAGGAGACATCACACGAAAGTCAGCACTGGGGTGACTGGTCAGTACAGCAGTCCTGTGCGGGGTGTCTGGCAGTGTCACTAATTCTGTCTCCCAGAGGACATACAGCAGTAAGGCCCAAAATAATCCAGTCAGCTGGACTCAGGACTCCTGCTAGGCCACACCACTGGGAAAGAGGGGCTCCAGAAATGAGAATGTCTCCTAGGTACATATGTTTGGGGCCCCTCTGTAGGGACTTTCCTGGCCTAGGTATCAGCCTTTAGTCTGTTGGATCATTAAATTCGTTGATGATATGCTTTGCCATACATAAGTTGGTTATGTAACTTTGTAAGAGAGATGAGAGACGCAGCAACTGAGTCAGAATCAGGGTTAGTCAGATGGTAGAGACTGGAGCGTCTGTAGCTGAGACAGAGGTGGAGCCGGTCACAGGGATAGGGATTAGATGAGCAGACAGGAAGAGAGGTGGAGACAGAGGATCGGGCAGGGACACAAGAGACACACCCCCTGGGAGCAACCCCCACAGTGGGCACCTCTCCCTCCACTCCCAGTCGTGGGGATGGGGTGGGTGGAGAGGCTGAGTCAGGGAGGGAGGGCCCTGCTGGGGAAGAGCCCCTCTGTGGGCATCCGGCCCCCACCCCGTGTCTCCCGTCTGTCCTGGCTCTGACCGGGTTCTGCTGGCCGCCACCCCTGCCCCCCACATCCACACCTCTGTGTGTCCTGCCAGAGCCAAAGTGACTCCCTGCTCCTCCCTCAGCTCCTGCCTGTTGAGGTCTCTGCCTGCTCCAGGCCATGTCCTCTTCTGCTGCTCCTTTCCTTCAGATCTTCGGCTCCCTCCCTCCCCTGTCTTGTTCCGTCTCTGCACCTCTCTGGCTGTCAGCCTTTTCCTGTGGCTTTCCATCTCCCTCCCTGGCTTCTGTCTCCTTTCCCTTTCTCACTGTTCTTCCCCGCTTTGTCATTTCCTCCTGGGTCGCTGAAGTTTCGGGCGACTGTCTCAGTAACCCCATTTCCCCATCCCTCTCTCCCTCCTCCCCTGGCTTCACTCTCATTTTTTCCTGTCCCTCCCTGAGCCCCCATTTCCATCTGTCTCCCAGATCCTGGGAAGCCCAACTGGATGTCCAGGTCAGCACTGGGGGTCCAGAATTAGGGGTCACCACCTTGCCCCCATGCTGGAGGGCACAGTAAGGCTTTGGGCCTGTCTGGCCAGAAGGAAATGTCTGTTCTGTGGCCTGGTCACCCCCACCCCCAGGACCTGCTGGGCTGCTGCCGCCCCCGGGCTGGGGCCCAGTAAACACAGCCGCCGGCAGCCTGGGGATATTTATACCAAGGCCGGGCGTGGGGCCAGTGCCCACCACAGCCCCTGCCCTGCCCTGCCCGCTGCCACAGCCAGCCCTGAGCCAGCGTGGCACCAAGCAGGCAAGGGGACGCCGCAGACGCAGCCTCCACTTACTCATCACAAAGGCCAACGGGTGGACACTGGTCACACAGTTGCCCGTGACTTCACAGGACATGAGGTACCCTTCCCTGAAAACACTAGCACTCAATGCAGACCCACATGCACCCCTGCTGAGACCTCCCAATGGAGGTCACACACTGGAGCCACCAGCCCACAGGTGGGGACACCAATGCAGACTCCACCTGCTTGCAGCTGCCCACACAGGCTGAGAATACCAGTCCCCAAGATGGACACACACACAAGCCACACAGTCCGGAAGTACAGCCTCCCACACAGACTGCAGGAGCCACGACAGACGTGCTGGAGACGCACCACAGAGACACACCATCTGTGAAACACCAAAGTGCTCAAAATATCAGCAAGGTGCACAATGATCACACACTGATGTAACCCAGGGCTGGGGTGGAGCTCAGTGGTGGAGCACTTGCCTAATATGCTCGAGGCCCTGGGTTTCACCCCTAGCACCCCAAAAATAAATGAATGCACCCAGAAACAAAAGTACAGAGACACAAACACTGGCAATGATCACATACATACACCAAAAACAGCTCCGTGTAAGAAGCAAAATACACAACACCTCCTGGAAAACATCTTTGTCACAGACCCTAAGCATGCAGAAAACACCTAATTTCCGGTCGAATTTACACTAAGAACATAGAAATTTACACCCAGAGAACTGTGAAGACGTGGGGACGGGGGACAATGTGACCCACTGTACACACAGACTCACCAAACAGTGCCAGGACACAGAACCCATGGAAAGTACCCCAGCGGGTCCAGCAGAAACATGAACCGGCAGACACACTCAACAGAAATGTAGCACAGCCACAAACACGGAGCTGAACACGTGCTGGGGTGCACACCCCCACTGCCACCACCACCCATACGAAGGCCAACAGGCACCGGGCCGCCGGCTTAGAGACATCATCACACTTGCTGGAGACTGCTACCCCTCGAGGCTGCACACGCACAGGTCCTGAGCACCTGTAAGTTCATACTGGAAGCAACAACGCGCCAGCACTGCGACGACGTCCAGAGCTCCCAAGGGAAGGGAGCTCCCTCCCGCTCCCCTACCCGCCTCCTCTCCCATACTGACCCTGGCCCCAGAAGCGGGCAGGAAGGCCTCAGCTGGCCTCCCCAGGCCGCTTCCTGCCCGTCGGGGCTGGACGGGAAGCCGGGGCTCCAGCCGGAACCCAGGCTCCCCCCACGACTTCCCCCGACGGCCGGGCTGTCCCGGGGCGGGGCGGGCGGGGAGGCAGCAGGGCCCCCGAACACGGGCCCTGCCCCTGCGGTCGTTGCGGGCGGCTCAGACGTGTCCCGACTGGGCCGGGCCACCCAGCGGGCCACGGTGCCAGGGTGGCAGGGCCGGGGCCGTGCACGCGGCGGACGAAGGTGCTGAGCCCACACTTTGCCTTCCCCCGCGCCAGCTCGGCGGCAGCCCCGGGCAGGTGGGCGGGGTGTGTCACCGGCGGGCGGGGCCTGTGGGCGGGGCCGGGCCTGTGAGGGCCTCGGGGACCCCGGGGGTGTGTCTGGGTGTGTGGGAGCTGCTCTGTCTGGGACCCTGGGTGTGACAGAGTCGTGGCCGTCGGTGGGCCACGTGGAACTCCCCAGGAGAGAGTGTGTGGGGTGAGATGTCAAGACAGTGGGTAGGACTGCTGGCAGTCTGTGACTGTGACATATGTCAAACCTCTGTGTGTGGTGGGGTGACCATGACCCCAGGAAGGATGTTTGTGTAACTGCTGGGGGGGGGTTCATTTCCTGAGGGGCTCTGATGCTGTGATGTGTGTCTGTAACACTGTCTGAATCTATGTCTGGAATGTGGTGGTGGTGACCATGACCCTATGGAATATATTGGTGTGACTGTTTTGCTATTGAAGTCTCTCTTGTGTCATGTCCCAGTGAAGCTCCAAGATTGGGCTGTGTTTATGTAATGGGGTGACCCTGTATCTGTATGTGTGGGCTGTGACTGCTGCCAGGTGCTACAGTCCCATGCATCCTCTCTCTGAATCCACTGCAGCTCTGACAGGTGAATGCATTCACGAGGTTGTGGGACACTGCCCATATTTCAGGCTCTGTGGAAGGGCATATGTGTATGTATCCATGTGCCGCATCCTTATGGGGCTACAGTGACTACAGTCCATGTCACTGTGTCCTTGCTTTGTGTTTCTGCCACTCAGGGTCAGCCTCAGCAGTGTCTCCACACATAAAGCTGACAATGGCAACATGTCCTTGCACAGTGAGCTCCTCCTGTCCCCCCATCCCAACTTGGCCCTCTGCAGCTCTCAGACCTGGGGCAGGAGGGCACAGGATGCGATCAGCCGCAGTGCTGCCAACTGCTCTCAGGCCCACAGGCAAAGGCAGCGCTGCACTCCCACTGTCCTCCACCCCAGACAATCCCTGGGTAGAAGAGCAAGTCAAGGGGCCCTGGGCCTGAGAATGGCAGGGGAGAGAGGGGGAAGTGAAACCCGGGAGGAAGAGGAACTGAGAGGCCAGAGAAAGAGGAAGCAGGAGAAAATTCACAAACACAACTACAGCAGATGGAGGAGGCAAGATGGCAGAGGGAAGCGCACCCTGACTCAGGCATTTCTTGCCTGGACAAGAGGTCTCCCTTTGGTCACCCTCACCCTTGTTAAGTGTGAACTTAACAAGGCCTCAGTGTCCCCATCTGAAAAGTGAAGATCAAATGATCTCGAGAGCAGGGTCAGCAAGTATTTTCTATAAAGAACCAGAGGATAGGGGCTGGGGTTGTGGCTCAGTAGTGAGCACTCGCCTAGCACAAGTGAGGCACTGGGTTGGATCTTCAGCACCACATAAAAATAAATAAATAAAGCAAAGATAGTGTGTCCATCTACAACTAAAAAAATTTTTTTCAACAAAAAGAACCAGATATATCTGTAAATATTTTTGACTCGGTATAGTCTCTACTCGGCTCTGCAGCTGAAGCAGTTAACACAATCACAGACAATATATAGTCAAAGGAGTGTGGCTATGTTCCAATATAACTTTATTTACAAAAACAGGCAGTGGATTATGGGCCCATAGGAATGCCATGGGCCCCATTTTGCTAACCCCTGCTCTGTCAGGCTGCAGGGAGGATGCAGGGAGCTTGGAGAGATGACATACCTGGCAAGTAGAACTGTTGTTACTCTCTGGCCTGTGAATGTTACAATCTGACTCAGCTCCCAACACCCTTCCCTTGCTCACCCTCTTCCAACCACACTGGCCTCTTTCCTCATGGTGTAGCACGCCCCAAGTTGGTCATTGCTTCTGGGTCTTTGCTTTTCATCCTCTTTCTACCAAGTACATTCCCCCCAAGTCCTCCCCTAAACTACCTTCTTGGCTTCCCTCAAGTTTCAAACACCACTCCCTCCCAGGAGCCTCCCTCCTCCCCAAAGCCATCTCTCTCACTCCATCCTGCTTTTCTGTCTACATGCCACTTATCACTGAACCATTATTTTTTGCTGTCATGTCTCCCCTCCCCAGAAAGTTAGGTTCCTGTTGAGCAGGAAATACTCCCTTAACCTCTCCAGGCTTGTGTTTCCTCCCTTTTGTAAGATGGGTGTTATAGGGGTCCCTGGGAGTCAATGAGTTCATGAAGATGAGGCACTTAGAACAGTGCCCAAGGTGATTGACAAATAGCTCTAACTAGGGCTCACCATTGGTCCCCGGCACCTATAGGAACACAGCATGTGCTTGATGTTTGTGTGAAGGGCAAACGAAAGTCTTCTTGGGAAGACGGAGAGAGATGGAGCAGAGCGACGGGAAGGAGGGAGACCCAGTAGGCGCCCAATGACACGGAGACCACCAGTCCTCTCACCTTTAATGGGCTCCCAGGTGGGCTTGGGGCGCAGATGTCCTTAAATACAGCCCGGCGTGGCGGGCGTGGCGGGGGCGGGACCGGGCCTGCCGGGGCGGGGCGGGGCGGGAGGGGCGGGGCCTCAGCTGCACTTGCAGGAGCGCACGATCATGTTGGACAGCTGCTCCACCTTGGGCTTGCGGCCCACGTAGTACACGATGGGCAGAGGCTCCAGAGCCTGCGGCACGCAGCACGGCGACGCCGATGCGCCTGGGTTGTGCTGGTTGTACAGAGCCAGGACCTGCGGGCGGCCGACGGGTCAGGGTCTGGGCCAGCACTGGCGGAGAGGGCAAGGCTGTGGCCTCCATCACACCGGCCCTGCCCACGGGTCCGTATCCCGCCATTCTCCCCATCTCTCTCCCTCTCTCTCTCCCTCCCTCCCCCCCCCCCTCTCCCAATCCTGACTCTTTCTGTGTCTGTCTCCCTCTCTTTCTTTGTACTGGGGATCAACCCCAGGGGTGCTGCATCCCCTGCTCTTTTTAATTTTTATTTTGAGACAGGGTCTCACTAAATTGCTTAGGCCTTTGCTGAGTTGCTAAGGCTGGCTTCGAACTTGCAATCTGCCTGCCTCAGCCTCCAGAGTCGCTAGGATTATAGATGGGTGCCACCATACCTGGCTATGCATCCTTCTCTCTCTCTTTCTCCCGATCCCGCCAGCTCATATCTCTGATTTACCTTTTCATTTTTTTGTTTGGTCCCTGTTCCTCACAACCTTGTGAGCTAGACCCACCTTGCTGTACTGCGTGTCCAGGCTCCAAATGTAAGGGCAGGGTCCCAGGCAGAAGTTCGCATGGTAGCCCTTGGGCTCATGGATCCATTTCCAGCCCAGGTCCTTGCGGAAGTCAATGTACAGCTGCCGCACACAGCAATTCTTCTCTGTGGAGCTGCAGCAGAAGAAGCACAGGTCAGGAGCAGGGGCAGGCCAGACTGCTCCTCCCCCCCACAGGTGTCTGTCACCCTAGGTTGCTCCCCAGCCCCATCTGCACCTCCACCTCCCTTGTACCCCCTGTGGTAATCACAACAGTAACAGTAGTGGTAATGATCATCACTAGCACAGGTTTAGCACTCCCTCCAGCCAACCACTGTGCCGAGAGCATCACTGTAAACATTATGTCATGCAGCATGCATAATCAGCCTATAAGAAGCTGAATGAATGTCCACAGCCCAAGGGTAAATAAATCATGGCACAATCACACATGGAACATAAAAAAAAAAAAAAGAATGCAGCACCACATGGGCTGATATGTTATATTTGTGTAAAAACTATTTACTGGACCACTGCTGCATGCTGAGCTAGGTCCTACTCATGGGGACAACACAAACAAAACAAATCTCTGCCTTGAAGGCCACATGCTATAGAGTCTCATGTCACTCCTCTGCTCTGAACTTGACTCTATCCCATTCATGGCAAATGCCCAAGTCCCCACCATTAGCCACAAGGTGCTATGGGATCTGGTTGATCGCAAGTGTCACCCACCCTCTTGTCACTCCTGCCGCACTGGCTTCCTGTCTGTTCCTCAGAGTCCTACCCAGGCCCTTTGCACTTTCTCTGCCTGACTTGTTCTTCCCACAGATATTCACTCTGGCTCATTCCTTCGCTTCATTTAAACCTTGTCTCAAACGTCTGTCACTCGGGGAGTCTTAACTCCAGAGCAATGTGTGGCGAACAGCAGGTGCTCAATAAATACCAGTTATGCAAATGAATATCACCTCCTCAGAGAGATCTTCCTGAACCATCTTATCCAAAATATCAACCCAAACAACTGTGAATTCCATTCAGTGCAATATGATATTACAGTTATTATAAGAAATAATGAAATGTCCATATTTCAAGTGGGATAAAATCCTGATACCTGTTGAAGCTGGATGAGAGTTAACAGAACTTCATTATATTATCTCCCTGGCTTTTGTCAATATTTGAAATTGTCCATAATAAATCAATTTTAATCAGAATAAGAGAAATAAATAGTTCCCAATATCTACTTCCTACTGTCCCCTTCCTCTGATTTATTTTCGTTCTTAGAACTTATCATCGCCTTTTATTTTAATAGAGCTTATCTGTCTTCCTCTAAGCATGGGAAATTCTATTTTCTTCCCTAATGTCTCCCCATTTGCCTGCCAGTGATTGGCACACAGTAGACACTCAGCAAATGTTGGATATGTAAGTTAATTGATGAACATGTTTTTTAAAAGCACATTAGAGGGCTGGGGATATAGCTCAGTTGGTAGAGTGCTTGCCATGAAAACACAAGGCCCTGGGTTCAATCCACAACACCGCAAAAACAAAACAAAACAAAAAGCACATTAGAAGATAGTAATGTATAAGACTCTACCATTCAAGATTCAAGATCTCCAGGCTCAGATCCAAAGGCCAGTTCTCCCCTGTCCAGCCCAGGCTCTGCCTAAGAGGAATGGGGTGTTCTGTGTGCCAGCGCTGGGCACCCCAGCTGAGATGGGAGCCTGACCAAAAAGGTTGACTCATGGGAGACCAGGAGAACTTTATAGTCCATATTCATGATATGTACAAGAAACGTGATTCAAAGGTACAGGTACAGCATAATCCAAATTCTGATATACATAGAAAGACTAGTAGGAAATATATTCAAATTCTGGTAGTAACTTTTTCTTTCTTCATTTTCTTCCTTTTCCTTCCTTCCCTCCTCCCTTCCTCCCTTCCTGTGTTATTAGGCATTGAACCTTGGGGTGCTCTCCCACTGAACTACATCCCCAATCCTTTTTTCATTTTGACACACTCTCACTAAGATACCCAAGCTGGCCTCAAACTTGTGATCCTCCTGCCTCAACCTCCTAACCTCAACCTCAACTGGGATGACAGGCATGCACCACCACGCCTGGCAAGTGACTTTTTATGTGCAGTAGTGTGACAGGTGATATCTTTCTGAATTCTTCAAATTCTCAGCAGTGAGTAGGTGTTACTTTTAGAATCAAAATAAAGTAGTTAAAAGAAAATGCAGCCTGCCTACAAAAGAACCATTTGGGCAAAATAAAAAGAAAGAATGCATGGATATGTGTAAGTATGTGAAGCAGAAACTCCCTTTGGAAGGAGACACAATAGGGTCAAGGTGCTGCCTCTTCAGAAAGGAGCTGGGGTCAGAGTGGGGGGTCACTTTATCTTCCTGGGTTTGGTCTGTGTCCCTGTATCTGCCTATCCAAAATGCAATTGAAAGAGAACAAACTGATTCATTTCAAAACAGCGCAGTGCAGGGTTGTTCTTCTTCCCCTTTGAGAAATGAAGAAGCAGCTTCGGAGAAGGGGGAAGGCAGCCTGCCCTAGGGTGGTGGGGTCAGGTTCACAGCTGACCCTGTGGAGCAGGTGGCCTCATCTGCCTCAGTGACCATACTGGTCAAGAAGAAGAAGAGACAAGGAACTCCAGGGGCAAGGTAAGACCTTTCCAAGTTTGGTGGTGTAGCTCAGTGGTGGGGCGCTTGCCTAGCAAGTGTGAGGCACTGGGTTTGATTCTCAGCACTGCATATAAATAAATAAAATAAAGGTCCTTTGACAACTAAAAATATATTAAAAGAAAGAGACCTTTCCAGGTACCATAGAACCCTGAGAAAGGACTTAGGAAACTAAAGTCCTCATGAGTTCAGCCTCATCTCTCCCCAGTATAGTTGGGCCTCAGTTTCCCTGTGTGTTCAAGGAGATGGGAGATGTTGGATCAAATAGGGTGTGCTTAACCTGAGAGCCACGATGCTCAGGGAGCCTCCGGAGATGCGATCATTTGCACATATGTGTGCACACGTACATCTGTTTGGGGGGAATTCTCCTGGATTTCACCTTTTTTGGAGGGGGAGGAGTCCTGGACACACAAAAGGAGAAGGATCACTGTCCGAATCATCTTTGATCTACTGCCCAGTTCCAGTTGGGGTTCTAAGTCCAAGGATTTGAATAGTCTGTGATGCTATCCATTCAAGTCAGTGGTTCTCCATGAGGGGTCCCTGGACCACCACCACCAGCAGCACCTGGGAACTCGAGGGAAATACAAATTCCCAGACCCTCTGAATCAGAAGCCATAGGGTGAAGAATAGCAGTCCATGTTGAGCAAGCCCCCTGGGTGATCGGGATACATGATCTCACTCATCTGCCCTGGACACACTGGGACCCAATGTGTGCTGAGCCTGGAATTCACACAGCCCTTGTCTTCGAGAACCTCTTCTGTCCAGCCTATCAAGACTCAGCAGGAGGAATCTTACTTAACTTTCCTATATACATATATAAATACACCACAGTGAAGTTCAACATCATGTACAAACACAAGACTGAGATCCTAATTAGAATAAGATGTACTCCATATAAATATGCCAAAATATACTCTACTGTCATGTGTAACCAAAAAGAACAAATTAATGGGGCTGGGGTTGTGGCTGTTAGTGTGCTTGCCTAGCACATGTGAGGCACTGGGTTCGATCCTCAGCACCACATAAGAATAAATAAATAAAGTTTAAAAAAGAAAAGAAAAAAAAAAAGAACGAATAAAAAAAAAAAAAAAAAAAAGACCAGCAAGACTCAGGCATGGTGATACACGCCTATAATCCCAGTGGCTAAGGCAGGAGGATCACAAGTTCAAAGCCAGCCTCAGCAATTTAGTAAGGCTCTGAGTAACTTAGCGAGACCCTGTCTCAAAATAAAAAATAAAAAGGGGTCTGGGATTATGCCTCAGTGGTTAAGCACCACTAGGTTCAATCCCACAAGAAAATAAATAAATAATAATAAATAAAGAGCAGATGCATAAAAGGAGTCCACCTGCAGCCCCAGAAGAGACCCAGCGCCTCAAACCCACCTTAGCTGCTGGAGACAGCTGTCAGGGAGGCTTCTCGGTGGAGCTGGGGTTTGAGCTGACATTAAGAACAACATCTTGGGGCTGGGGCTGTAGCTCAGTGGCAGAGTGCTCACCTAGCAAGTTCGAGGCTCTGGGTTCAAACCTTAGCACCACATAAAAATAAATGAACACAATAAAGGCATGGTGTCCATCTACAACTACCAAAAAAAATCTTACTATGGAAAGTTTCAAACTATTGCATGACAAATTGAATATCCCTTATTGTAAATGCTGGAATTAGCCAAGCGTTTCAGATTTCAGAGTGGTTTCTTTTGTGGGGAAGAGGGTGGTACTGGAGAGTGAACCCAGAGACAACCACTGAGCCACATCCCCAGCCCTTTTTATTTTCTATATTTTATTTAGAGACAGGGTCTCACTAAGCTGCTTCGGGCCTCCCTAAGTTGCTGAGGCTGGCTTTGAACTTGACATTCTCCTGCCTCAGCCTCCTGAGCCTTGGGATTACAGGCGTGCACCACCCCATCTGGCTCAGAGTTCTTGATTTGGGGATATTTGCATAGACTTTACCAATTAAGCATTTTTTTTTTTTTTTTTTTTTTTTTTTGGTGCTGGGGATTGAACCCAGGACCTTGTGCTTGCAAGGCAAGCACTCTACCAACTGAGCTATCTCCCCAGTCCTCCAATTAAGCATCTTTAATCCAAAATTCAAAGTGCTCTGAAACCCCAGACTTTCTGAGCATGATGTTGGCACTCACAAAGTTTCGGATTCTAGATTCTTGAATTAGAGATGTTCAACCTGCATGTGGCCTCCTTGTGTCCTCACAGTAATAATCATCAGCTTCGACAACCACCAAGTCATAGCCAATCTGATCGTGGATCTACCTTAACCCACTTCCTCTCCACCACCAGGTTCTCCTGAAGTACATGCTATCCACTTGTGTGGTTTCACCCATAAGAAGTTCAATGGAAGGCCTGTGTTGGAACCCCAGGACTGCCATAAAAAATTCATTCAAGGGCTGGGGAGATAGCTCAGTTGGTAGAGTGCTTGCCTTGCAAGCACAAGGCCCTGGGTTCGATCCCCAGCACCACAAAAAAAATAAAAATAAAAAATTCATTCAATATGCATTTCTGAGAAAATGAAGACAATTTTAAAACTTAACCACTGGCTTATGAAGTACCTCAGTGACAGAGCACTTGCCTAGCAAGCACAAGGCCCTGGGTTTGATCCCTAGCCTGAAAACACACACACACACATAACCACAATACCATGTAAATAAATTAACAATAATTCCTTGATATCATCAAATATCAGGGTTCAAATACTCAGGGGTTCTCATTTCCCCTACTGTATTTCTCTCTCTCTCTCTTTTTTTTTTTTTTTTTTTTTGGTGCTGCTGGGAATCAAACCTGGGATCTTGAGCGTGCCAGGAAAATGCTCTACCACTGAGCTACACCCTCAGCTCAAACAAATGGCTTTATTTTAAAGAAAGTCTGAATAAATAAAAAGTCAAATAAGGTCTACACATTGCAATCAGTTGACATGTACCTTCATATTCTTTCTTTCTTTCTTTTATTTTTGGGATTGTATTCAGGTGTGCTCTACCACTAAGCTATATCTGAGTCCTTTTTTTTTTTCTTTTTCCTTTTTGGTGGTGCTGGGGATTGAACCCTGGGCCTTGTGCTTGGGAGGCAAGCACTCTACCAACTGAGCCATATCCCCAGTCCTGCTGAGTCCTTTTCATTTTTATTTTGAGACAGGGTCTCACTAAGTTGCACAGGCTTGGTTCAAATTTGCAGTCTTCCTGCATCAACCTCCCAAGTCACTGGAATTACAGGTTTTCATTTTTATATTTTTTTGATTTTTTTTTTAAATCCTGAGACAGGGTCCACTAAGTTGCCCAGACTGGACTTGAATTTATGGTCCTTCTGCCTCAGCCTCCCAAGTAGTTGTGCACTACAACCCCCGGCATTCCTTTGGATTTTTCTAAAAATCTACAGAACCACCTCTCTCCCCACCTCTCTACAGATAGATGGATAGATGCTTCTTTTATATGTCCTTCCCCATCTCCTCTCTGCATTGTATTTGTGAAAGAAACTAGATCAGGTTTCCCACCATCTGGATGGGGCTGACTGCATCCCTGTGGTGTGGCTTAATGTGTTTCTCTGTTCCTCTATTTCTGGAAACTTGATAGTTGAATGTACAGTCCTGATCAGATTCACCTTTTTTTTTGGTACATGGATTGAACCCAGGGTTGCTCAACTACTAAACCACATCCCCAGTCTTTTTTTTATTGTTATTATTTTGAGACGGGGTCTTTCTTTTTTTTTTTTTAATATTTATTCCTAGATGTTGATGGACCTTTGTTTGGAATGAATGAACATTCTTGTGTGAACATGCATTTATACGTGGTGCTGAGAATTGAACCCAGTGCCTCACACGTGCTAAGCAAGTGCTCTACCACTGAGCCACAACCCCAGCCTGAGACAGGTCTTTCTAAGTTGCCAACGTTGGCCTCTAACTTGGGGCCCTCCTCCCTCAGCACCCCCAGCAGCTCAGGCTACAGGCATGCCAGCTTCAACATTCTTAGACTGTAGTACTACAGCATCTTAGGATTCTCACATTCTGACAATATTTCCAACTTTCTAGGATCCCCACTTTCTAACACTTGAGGATCCTGAAGCTGTTGAATTTCCATATTTCAGTACTGCACTCCAACATTCCACAGCTCCGAGCCCACCACTCCAGGGGGTCTAACCTGCCAACTTTCCAAGATCCCAGCATTCTAAGACCCAACAATCCACCCCTGAGCTCCAGTGTTCTAGATACCCATATTCTGGCTTTCTCCTACATTAGTGCACTCTAACGTTCCAACACGAGAGTCCACCATTCCGAGCCCAGTTTCCAGGATTTCCATCTGCCAACATGACGGCAGTGTTCCAAATGCTCTCAAAATCCAAAGCAGCGATCTCCCAATTCCAAATTCGCAAGTTCTAGGATCCCAACGTTCCAGCTTTCCTTGAGTACCAAGCCCTCACTTTCCATTCTTAATGCTGAAGGCTTGCATGCCAGAATCCCAACATTCTAGAACCCCAACTGCCAACAATGTAAGAATCCAACAAGGCGACCTTCTGACACTGAATTCCAACTCTTGGTGTCCAATATTCTAACAGTATCCACTTCCAACACTCCAGCAAGAAAGCAGCCTAACACCCACGTTACAGGACTCCCGGTTCCCACACCCCAGCATTCCAGAGCTCTCCAGGCTCAAGGAGGAGCTCAGCTAAGCACAGCACCAGTCAGGTGTCCACAGGAACTCAGCCAGCAGACAGCAGCCAAGCCCCCGCCTGCGAGGCCTCCGCTGAAGGCTGTGAAAGTCACCTGAAGCAGTAGTTGGTGTCCAGGGCTCGGCGGTGCCGGGAGCTGTGCAGGTGCTGGGCCCTCTCCAGTGGGGTGGCCATGAGGAGCAGGAAGGGACGGTTCATGTCATGTATGGCAGCCAGGTCACCTCGGCGTCTAGGACCAATCCCTGCTTAGGTTTGGGAGATTCTCAGAGGGATGGTCAGTGAGCAGGAGGTGAAAGGGGGCCTCTCTCTCTCTCTTTCTAACACACACACACATACACACACACTCACCGTTTATGTCCACTTGGAGTACGTTATCTTTGCTGTCGCAGGAGCAGTGGGCACTGAAACGAAAGCCCTCTATCTCCTCTGTGGGGGTGGGGAAAGGGAAGCCAGTCTGAGGGCTAGGCCCACCCAGCCCCTGCAGGAAGAGGCAGGAAGGAGCAAACCCCAGGCTCCTTCCTGCCTCCCCCAAAGCACCCTGCCCTGCCCTCTCTCTGCAGATTTCTTGTACCAGTTCTTTGAGTTGTTGGCTCCTTATTCTCCTTCAGGTCTCAACTCAAATGTCACCTCCTCAAAGAGGAACTCCAGAATGTGTCCCCCTCCCCCACCATAGCATCACTTTCCTTTGTCATAGCATGAACCCTTTCTGACATTCTGACATTTGTGTTTGGCTATTTATTTCTCTCATTGTTCTCAGTAGAAAGCAGGATGCACCAGGATCCTTGCTTTTCTTGTTCTCTACCAGCCTGGACCGAGCTCACAAAAATAAACATCTAGTGGTACATACATACAAATGGAATATTATTCAGCCATAAAGAATGAAATTATGGCATTTTCTGGTAAATGGATGGAACTGGAGGCTATTATGCTAAGTGAAATAAGCCAGTCCCAAAAAACCAAAGGCCAAATGTTCTCTCTGATATGTGATGCTAACTCACAATGATGGGAGTGGGGTGGGGGGAGTGGAGGTTTACCAGATTGGAACAGAGGGAAATGGGGGGGATGAGAGTGGGGATGGGAATGGGAAAGACAGTAGAATGAATAGGATGTAACTTTCCTATTCATATATGAATACACGACCAGTCTAATTCTACATCATGTCCATCCACAAGAATGGGAAGTTATACTCCATGTATGTATGATATGTCAAAATATATTCTACTGTCATGTATAACTAAACAGAACAAATAAAACAATAAAAAATAAACATCTACTGTGTACCAGGTGTCAGGCCCCATTCTAAATTCTGTGTGCGTTATCTCCCTTAATCCTCATCCAGACTGCCCATTCTGCAGACAAGGACACTGAGGCACACAGAACAGAAGTGACTTGCCCAAGGCCACACACATGCCTAAAGGTAGGGCTGGGATACACATCTAAGGCTGGACACTTTTCCACACGGCAGGTGAGAGCTGTTTCTTGACAGAATGTGTCAATGATGTTTCCTAAGCTCCTACTGTGTGCCAGACCTGGAGCTGGATTTTGGGAGTCAGCATCAACCAAGACGGACCAGATCCTTCCAGGCCTTTGTCCAGTGGCCCAGGACCCCTCCTGGTGCCCACCCCTATTTCCTAGTCCCTGTTTTCTTCATCAGGTCGAACTACTATGTATCCCATGAATCTCAACACAACCACCCCCATTCAGGAAGTTCTCTTTGACCCCCCAGAAGGATTTGGGTACCTTCTCTGGACTCCCATAGCGCTTAGGACTTCCCTCATCCCAGCCCTGACTCCTCTGTCTGTGCCACACTTCTGACCTTGATCATTCTAGGTTATTACACCTGCTAGAGCTTTGGCAAGACCTTCTGGGTGTCCAGAAGGGACTGGTGGGCCCCATGAAAGCAGGACCCAGGAAAGTCTTGGTTACTACTGTGCCAGGTCCAGAGCAGAAACCTGTTGGCATTTACTGAATAAAGGTGTGAATGAGAGGGCAAGAAGGAAGGGCAGTATGGGTACTGTGGACTCACCAGGAACGTACCAGACAAAATCCTTTTCTGGTCAGATCAAATGTGTCAGGCTTTCCTTGACCTCAGGGCCTTTGCACAGAATATTCTTTCCCCTTCTTCTTTACGTGGCTAGCTCTACTCATTTCTCAGACATTAGCTCAAATGTCCCCTCCTCCAGAAAGCCTGCCTGAATCCAGGCTGAGTCAGGCATCTCCTGTGAGCTGCTCACTCTGGTCACCATCACATGGCTTTGGACCTTGTCCTCATTCACCCACCCAATGGACTATGAGCTTCATAAAGGCAAGAAGGGGACGGTTTTGGTCACTGCTGTGTCCTCAGCACAGGGTAGGGTATAGAAGAGAGCTCAGGAAATGGATTAACCATTAATGGATTCATATATAAACACCCAGGTGGGTGTCAGAGAGGAGGGCCAGGTTCAGCTCTTTGGCACAAACATAGGATAGGGGGGTGCTAGGAAGGGTGACCCTAGGTCAAACAACAGGATTGACCCCAGTAAGAAACAGGGTGGGGTGGGGCACAGAAGCAATCCTCACCTCCTTGGCTCAGCCACTGCCGCACGACTCCAGTGACATCAAAGGACAACCACTCCTGCGTGTTACTGGGGGTCAGCAGCCGGTTGCTGAGGTAGCGCCAGGAATTGTTGCTGTATTTCTGAAGATAATGAATGTGGGGGTTAGGCAGATGCCACTATGCCCCCAGCATACCCTGACCGTACCCTCACTTTATCTGCTCCCCCAAACAGGCCTCTAGACAGTCCCCAGACAGGAGGCTCCCAAGTCATCACACTGTGGGGCTCTGCAGGCTCCCCTCTCCCCCACAACACCCATGAGAAACAGAGAAAGAGCCCCAGGCTGGGATCAAGGCACCCAGTTTGGCCTCCTCCCTCTCTAGGCCTCGGTTTCCTCACTGGTGGGATGTGGGGCCTCTCACAGCTTGGACAACCCACGATGCTAAGCTGCTGCTATGGCTGCTGCTAACGTTCTGGGCTTTTATGAGCATACAGTTCAACAAATTGGACACCCTGGATTCTGAGAGTTGCTAACCTTCTAAGGGGTTTTGTTTGCCCTAACGTAACTCTCAAGCTCAAAATGACACGTATAACAAGCCTGAGCAGTTCTAGAACACTAATGTTCTATCAACCCAAGAGTCTGACAGGTCATGCTCCAATGTTGCATGTGCCCAACGTTTCTGTGAAATAACCCCTGGGGCTGTATGCATTACATCAGGGGCTACAGCACGGAGTTCTCCAGACTCCAAGAAGTTAACATTAGACAAAGTTCTCTCACCACAAGTCTCTACAATGTGGATTCTAGGTCACAGAACCTTTGAGAGACTCCAGGTCGCCTAGAAGCCTAATCCTCCTAAAGACTCCATCTTTAGAGCAGCACAGTCCAAAAGAACTTTCTGGAAATATTCTTTATCTGCAATGTTCAAAATAGGCTGCTAACCACATCACCACAGAACATTTGAAATATTTTTGTCTTGTTTTTGAGATGGGTGTCTACATTGTCCAGGCTGTTCCTCAAACTCCTGAGTTCAAGTGATCCTCCAGCCTCTCAGAGTAGCTGGGACTACTGGCATGCCACCACCATGCTCAGCAGAATTTAAATTTTAATCAAGTGAAATAGGACTAGCGACTACCAAGTTTGACAAAGTCTGAACAGCTTGACAGAGTTGTTCTATAGCTCCCAACCTTTCCAGAGATTCCAGGAGTCCTGTGTTTCTTTTCTTTTTTCTTTTTTTGGTGGTGGTGTTAGGATGGAACCCAGGGCCTACAACATGCTATGCAAGCATTCTACCACTGAGATATCTTAAACAAACTCCTAATTAGATATCAATCTTGTAAGCATTTAACATCCTAGGTTACAGTCTAAAAGTTTTCTTGTCTCGATGTTGTTTGTGGGCTCTTTGTTGTTGTTTTTGCAATACTGGGGATAGCACCCTTGGGTACTCTACCACTGAGTTACATCCTCAGTCCTGTTTATTTTGAGACAGGGTCTCGCCAAATTGCCCAGGTTGGTCTTGAACTTATGATCCCCCAGCCTCAGTCTCCCAAGTCACTGAGATTACATGCATGAGTCACCATGCTTGGTTAACAGTACCAAAGTTTTTTGGTTGTTGTTTTTTGTTTGTTTTTGTTGGTGGTGTTGTTGTTTTGACACTGGGGATTGAACTCAGGGGCACTCAACCACTGAGTCACATCTCCAGCCCTATTTTTTGTATTTTATGTAGAGACAGAGTCTCACCGTTGCTGAGGCTAGCTTTGAACCCTCCATCCTCCTGTCTCAGCCTCCTCAGCTGCTGCAATTACAGGTGTGCGTCACTGTGCCCAGCTTCGTTTTTTGTTGTTGTTGTTGTTGTTTTGTACTAGGGACGGAACCCAGGGGCCCTTAATCACTGAGCTAAAATCCCTAGCCCTTTTTATTTTTTTATTTAGAGACAGGGTCTCACTAAGTTACTGAGGGCCTTGCTAAGTTGCTGAGACTGGTTTTGAACTCGTGATCCTGCCGCCTCAGTCTCCCAAATCCCTGGGGTATAAGCATGTGCCACCGCACCTGGCAACAGTATGAAAATGTCAAGGAGCCCTAGGATTTAATGGTCTGAGCTCCACCACTCTTCTGTGTGGACCTTGCACCTTGCAGCCTTCCAACCAGCCCACTGGCCACAGCTCAGCCAGTGAGGCCTGCATTCCCCCTCTCAGGCTCATGTCCTCACCTGGTACAGTTCCACGTGCTGCTCCACTTTTACCTTGAGCCTCTGCAGACGCAGCTCTGCCCGGGACAGCAACAGAGGGTCCGGCACTGCTTCCCGGAGCTCGGATGTGTTGAAGAACATATATACACTGTGTGAGATGTCCTTAGTTTTCTCATAGATTTCTAGGTGGGAGGAGGGACAAAGGATATCACAGGTTTGACCAGGGTAGGGGGGCAGGTAGACCCCAAGTTTAGAGGAGCTGACAGCTCTGGGTTGGGGTTCTATTCGGATACCTCATAGCCATTTGACCTTGGTGGGGATGCCTTTCCCCTCCGGGTTTGCTTCCTCCTTTGAAGGACAGGACCTATCCATCCTCTCCCACCAGGCATCATCTGTCACCTACCCACCCAGCGTAGGCTGCCACCAAGAGGGGCTGCTCTGCTTGCTTAGGCTTCCCCAGGGCTTGGAGCCTCAGATACAAATTAAATTGCAGAGAAAGAGTCAAAGGCTCTGGGATCAGAAAGTGCCTCTGCTGCCTCTCAGCTGTGTGACTTTGGGCAATTCACGTCCCCTCTCTGAACCTCAGTTTCCTGTTATTCTTTGAAAAACAGCAAACTCATCAAGCTCCTGGACATCCATTCCAGGTTCTCCTGACTGAAGCACAGTGTAACCTGTGGCCAGCAAATCCCTCTATCTGAGCCAGATCTTCCTCTGTGAGAGACCACCCAATTCCAGGATTAGAGATGACGCAGGTGAAGCATACAACAGGCTGCCCACACCAGTCACTCAATAATGGGTATGTTAAAGAGCACTATTTGTCAGATGTTGTTCAAAGCACAGTACAAAGAAGACATTGAAACCTCACGGATATGGCCATGAGGAAGACACTATTATATCCATTCAACAGATGGAGAGACTGAGGCACAAAGAGACAAGAGTAATTTGGCTCAAGATCCGCAAGCTAGGTAGTGGCAGAACGGGATCCAGCTTAAGCAGGCTGGTTCTAGGGACTGCTCTTTTAACCTCTAAATTATACTGTCTTCCTGCCAATGTGACATTATTATTATTACTATTATTATTAATTGCTTCCTCCCTCAACTCCTTCTCCCAGCTGCTAGAGAAGGTGAAGTTCATTCTAGGTGGGAAAGTCTGAAAGAGGAGAGAAGAGCATTGTCTAGTCTAGGAGACGGGTTAGGGTTAGGGTCTAGGGAATGATGTGCAGGCAGTGAACTTCTAGATCAACTAGAGTGGTTTTTCTGAAGTCTACAAGCGGGGGTGCAAGGTGACAGAATTTGAGGAGGAAGAACAGAGGAAACCCTCTACTGTGGCCCCTGTCCCTACTCCTCCCCAGCAGCCAGTCCCTGCCCCCATAAGCCCTAATCTTGGCACAGCGGGTTCTCAGCAATCCCCAAGGGAAGCGCAGAGCCTTGGCTGGGGGTAAGAGATAGGGGTGGGAAAAAAAAGGGCAGGAAGGGTTGTGGGGTACCACACAAAGGGAGAGATGGCAGAGACATGGAGGAGGTGTGGAGAAGACAAGCAGAGAAAGAAGGAATGGACGGAGAGATCCACACCGGAGACCTGTACGTGGGCAAAGAGACGAGTGGTGATGAGGGAAGAGACGGAGAGACGGCTGAGAGGAGGTGCGTGAGAGAAGACATAGGCATTTAAGGTAGAGGTGGAGACAAGTTCAGGGGAGAAAAAGGAACCTAAAGTATCCATATTAAACCTACACAACGATTAAAAGGCTACACGGAGAAGTGGCTGAGGAGGGGCTTCATTTGGCTGGAGCCACAAACTGGGCGCAGGAATGAGCGAGGGACTGGAAAGCCCACCGCCCAAGAGAGAAAGTGAAACCTGGGGGATGGCCCCCAAGGCTCGGGGCCATGCGGGGTGCCTGGGTCCCAGCGTGGGCGCCGACGGGGCGGGTCCCGGAGCAGCCCCGCCCGTTGCTGGGGTGAGCAGGGCGGGAGGAGACGCAGCCGCGAGGGCGGGGACCAGACCTGCCTAGTCTCGCCCCGGGCTTCGTGCACGATCCCCGCCCCCGCCCCCGGGGCACGGGAAGGAAAGGGAAGGGAGGAGGGTGAGGCGGCCGGACGCTGGGGTTTCCCCAGCCTCCCCAAAGAGGAACTGGGGCTTTGGGGGCCAGTCTGCCAACGTTCAGTTCTGCGGGGTCCTCTTAACTCCTCTGCAAGCGCAGGCTCCTCCCCTCGCGCGTGGCACCCACGTGGGGCTTTCTCACCCCTACTAGCTCGATTTTCTCACCTCGGTCTCTTGCGCGATTGCCCCTCATCACACTTACCCCTGGGGTTCAGTTCCTCACTCAGCCTACTGCTTTCCATGCTGCAGCGAGGGGACTCGCTGCTCTCAGCATGGATGGCACTGTATTTCGCTGCCCCGCCCGCCTCGTGGGTGCCAGTTTTCCCACGCCTGTGTCCCCTCTTTGTAACCCACTTCCCATGACCGGTGTTCCTCTGACTCCCTTCCCATGACTGATTTCGCTTCTCCTGCTGGGCTCCGCACCAGGGCTCTTGTCCCTATCCGAAATACCCCTGACTTCCCACGCATCCCTGGCCCGCTCCCCTGCTAGCCTCCTTCTCCAACGATTTTGCATCCCTTTCGCCCGCATTTATCACACCTCAACCCAGGTCACTTTTCTTCACAACCTCCCCCAATCCCGCGTGTTCCTGGTGCCCTCTGAAAGTGAGTCCACTCTACACTCTTCTGGTACTTCTGGGGTTCGCTTCACCTACTTTTCTATCCTAGAATCTTTCCGTGGCAACGACCCCGGAGCTTCTGCGTCGGCTTTCTCACTGCCTCTCTTTTCCCAAATGCTTGGGGTTTCCTTTTCCTCCCCAACCCGCATGCCCTCTGTGCAAAGGTAAGCCCATTACCCCCGCATTCCAGCGCGCCCCGGAGAGAAAACTCTTTTCTATCTCCCAGTTGCTTCTTTCTCTCTAGGGGACTCTCCCCGTTCCTGCACACTCCTGTCGCTCTCTAGAAGTGGTCCACTTCGTTCACTCTTCCCTCTCTCCAAAACCAGAAACCTTGGGGTAGGGACTCAGCGGCATCCTATTTAGGACGGGACAACACACACATACATACACACACACACACACACGATCCTGGTAACCCCGGGGGTCCCCTTCCTCCAGTCAGTTTCCTCTGCCTGTAATTTCCTCCCCATGACCCCTGCACTCCGGCGCCCCCTGGGGGCCCCGTCCCGGCTCCCCCACCCCTCCGAGCTCACTGTTAGTGCTTTCCACCATTAGCACGCGGGTGACCTCCTTGGCGTAGTAGTCCGCCTCCGGCTCGGGCTCCGGCTCGGCGCTCTCCCCGGCCACCCGGTCCCGAGTGCTGTTGTACAAGGCGAGCACGGCCTCGGGCAGCGGGCCGGGCGGCACCTCCCCCTGGCTCGGGGGGCTGGCGAGCCGTAGCTTGGACAGAATCTGGCCACGGATGGCCTCGATGCGCTTCCGCTTCACTAGCTCCATATCGATGGTCTTGCAGGTGGACAGTCCCGCGGCTGGCCGGCCAGGCGTCAGCATTAGTAGCCATAGCAGCGGTAGCAACAGCGGCAGGAGCCGCAGCCCGGAGGGCGGCATGGGGGAGGCGGCGCCCCCCGGCACTGCCGAGAGCGCGAACAGGGCAGAGGTGGGATGGGGAGGCCCCGCCCCTATAGGGGACGGGGGTCTCCCGGAGAAAGGTAGGAGGGTCTCGGGGGACGGGAACTGAAGCCCTCCGGGAGAAAGCAGAGGTCTCCGGGAGGCTCTGACACGGGTTGTCTCAATATCCCGGGGAGAAAATCGAGATGGGCGAGATCTGGTACCAGAAGGTGGGTCGTCTTGAATGGGAGAGCTGTGGCAGGTCTGAGAGAGATCCGTCCCCCGGAGGAGAGAGGGTCCTAGGATGCGCGGGGGCTCGGGAGACAGGCTGGGGAAGGACGGCGTGCCAGGGGGTGCGCCCCAGGTCTGGGGTGAAGTCTTCGCGGGAGGCGGGGTTTGCGGCTCCTGAGAGCTGGTCCGGAATGGGGGTGCCGGGGGGGACGCTGTGTAGGGGGCAGGGAGGGAGCGAGCGTCCGAGGCGGTGAGCGGGGGGCGGTCTGGAGTCTCCAGGTCCTGCCTCCTCGCGGGGCAGCGCCGCGCCAAGCGGTCCCCGCGTCTCCGGCTCCCAGCGGCAGCGGAAAAGTCTCAAAACTTTTTTTCCTCTTCTCCCAACCAGCTCGTCCCTCCTCCCGCTCCTCCTCCCCCTCCTCCCCGCGGTGGCGGCGGCGGCGGCGGCGGGGGCGGCGGCGGCTAGTCTCAGACATCAGGGGCCTCGGGCTGCTGCTCGGCGGCTCCTTCTTCGGCAACGGGCGGAGGCCGGCCCCGCGGGCGGCTCAGAGCCGGGGGTGCCCCGGAGGGGCCGTCCCCCTGCCCCGGCCGGGGGCCTCGCTGTCTGGCGGATCCGCGGCGGGAGGAGGGAGGGGGACGGCCCGGGGCGCGAAGGGCGGCGGCAGCGGCGGCGGCGGGACCGGCTAGGGCGGCGGGGGTTTTGAGGCCGCCCCGGCCCCACCCAGGAAGCGCGCGGGGCGGGGGCAACCCCCAGGGGGAGGGCATGGGGGGGCCACCGTCCTCATCTCGCGTGGGCGGGCTCCGAGGGGGGTCCCTTCAGCCCTGGGGGGAGGGGGCGGGCACCCCGGCTCCGCCCCGCGGACCGGGTGCTGCCTCCTGGCGGCCGAGCCCTACCAGAGCGGGCGGCCGAGATGAGCGGTGGCTTTGGGGGTTGGTGTGGGGTCATCGGGAAAATGAAGACCTGGCAGGGAGGGCTCGGTGGAAGAATAGGGACAAAGGGAGAGGGATCACAGGAGGGGGACCCAGAAGGGGAAGAGAGTGAGGAACTGGGGCAGGAGATGACTTCTGACTTCTGTCAGAAGATGGAGGCCTAAAGAAAGAGGGTGTCAGTGGGAGGATGGGGCAAGAGGACATGTGACAGATGAAGGGGATCAGGGAGGCACCACACCTTTAAGAACTGCTTGCCTTTATTGAGCACCTCCTATGTGCCAAGTAGCCTCTTCTACCCCTATCCCTGTGGCCCTCATACTGCCCGGTGGGAAACTGTGCCTCCAGGGAGGCACTGACCTAGGACAGAACCAGGGCCATGCACTGGCTGGGGTAAGGCCTGACAGTCTCAAGAGCCCCTCATCTTGACTACCGGGCCATCCTGCCCTCAGCAGGTATCTAGGGGTGTGATGAGGACCGAATGTTAAAGGCAGGGTCCCTCAGCACTCCACTCCATAGCGGTCGAAGTGGCGCAGCAGCAGGCCAATCTCAAGGTGCACAGTGCCACCAGCAGCTGTGTGCAGGCGATAGCGGTCTGCCCCACTGTAGATTGTGTCCGCATGCAGCAGCTGTGGCCCACCACCCACAAAGGCCCTCGCCAGCTGCTCTCTCCAGCTGCCCAAGGGCCGCCAAGTAGGGCAGTCCAGATGGTGGGTGCCTGGGCTGCTGGGCACGTGGCAAAAGCCATAGCCTGCAAGCTGGCAGCGGCCAAAACTGTCCTGGGACCACACCTGGAGATGGAGCCGGGGCCAGCCTGCAGGATAGGATGAAGAGAAGAAAAGGAGGGATGGTAGGACCCAGCTTTCCGCTCCTGGGTCCCCGCCTCCCTGATACCCATTGAAGACTCTGGACCAGTCCTTTCCCCTTGGGGTTTGGCCCCAGCCTTCTCTTGGGTTCCCAACCTCTGATCCAATGCCACATGGCAGTAAAAGGGATTTTTCTAAATCCATATCACTCCCCTGTTCAACTCTTCCATAACTCCCCAGTACCCTTAGTACAAAGTCCAATCTCCTCAATATCCAAGGTCCTTCAGATCTGGCCTCTCTCTGGGTGCCTCCTCAATGTTCCTCTGTCAGGGCAGCCCCTGCTCCTCCAGGTCCCACGTCAGTGTCTTGGGCCTTGTCCTAAGATGTCTTCTGCCTCCCTTCCTCATAGCACTGCCCTGTCCCCCGCTCAGAGCCTCCTTTCTTTCCCTGTCCAATCTACCTCCCCCTGGCAGCTGGAAGCATCTTTCTGGTCTTCCACAGGCTTGCCAGCGTCCTCAGATACAGCTCAGTTCCTCAGTCTGGTAGTCAAAGTCCCTGGAGACTGAGGCCAACTCACCCTGTATTCTAAGCCCCTCCTCTGTGCTAGGCCTTGTTCTTGGAGCTGGGGACACAGTGGTGAGCACAGCAGACAAAAATCCCTGCCCTCTGAGGCTGACATCCTAGACAACGAACATAGTAAATAAGCAAATTATAGGGTACGTCAGATGGTGATAACTGCTCTGGAGAAAAATAAAGCCGGTGGGGTGGAGGTGGGGATGCAGCTGGGAAAGGAAGGGATCAAGAATGCTTCACTAAGAAGGTGACAGTTGAGCTATTGCTTAAAGGAGGGAAGGGAGTAAAACAGGAGCCACCAGAAGGTTGAGTAGAGGGATGTGACCCAACTTAGTGCTCATAGGGCTACGCTGGTTGTGTGTGAGGCACAGACTCTGGGGTTTGGGGTGAAAGCACAGTGAAGATGTTGCTGAATGGCCAAGGTAAGAGATGATGATGAAGACCAGATGCTAGGCAGAAAATGGTGAGAAGTAGAAGTTAAGATGTACTAAATAGAGGACTGGGCGTATAGCTCAGCTGGTAGCCTAGCATGACAAGGCCCTGGGTTCAATCCCCAGCACCATACACACAAAAAAAAGTATTAGGTAGAGCCAGCACTGGGGGGGACAGAAAAGCTGAACCAGAGTTTACTGCCTCACCCTCCAAACCATACCCGTATGGCAAACAGATAGATCTTTTAAAGCAAAATCTGACTTGTCCCTCACTTGCTCTAGCTCCCAAGTGCCTTGGATGGCCTCATCTCCTCAGTCTGGCATCCATGGCCCTGCATGACCTGTCCCCTCTTCCCCTCTCCCTCTGCCATCCTTCTACTAGCCCAGAGTCCTCCATATACCCTGCTCACTCCCCCTGCACAGAGCTGCTCCATCTTCCACCTTGTTAGTTTCCCTGGTCCTTCACAGCAAAGCTCAGATGCTCCTTGGAGGCCCTTTCTGACCTCCACGATAGGCTCAAACACCTCTTCTGGACTTCCATGGTCTCCCACAATCCCTCATGCTAGCCATGATCTCTCTGAGCTGTTCCACAGGATGGTGCCCCTGAGGACAGGGCAGGGGGTAGAGCTGTCTTGATCACAGATGACTCCCTTGTATCAGCAACACAGGTTGGGCCCAGGGCAGGCACTCAGTGAACAGTATTGATATTGCTGAAATACACAGTACCTCCCTCCAAGCTATTTTCTGGAATCTACTGCATTTTCTACCAGAAAAGATTTCTTATCCACCTCCTCCCTTGAATTTCCCCTTAGAGCAGCACCTCTGTTCTCAAGCTGAGGAGTCCCTGCCCCTCACTCCCAGCACCTCCTCCCTCTCTACTGCTCATAACTCCCGGGCTTCCTCCTTACTGGAGGCTCTTTGATTGTCTCTTCTTGAAGGTCACCTCCCCTCCCATTCCGATCCCACCTTCCCATCTCCCCCGCCACCCCGGCTTCTGTCCCAACCCATATACTTGGGACCTACAGTAGGGCAGGACCAGGAAGGTTTTAACACAATGTCTCCAGGGCAGTGGTTAGGAAAAGGACCCACAAGGTATGCAGAGCAGGATAAGACATGGTGTTCCCAGTCCCAGGTGCTTCAGGGGCCCCTCTCCCCTCCCCTGGTCCCAGGGCCCAGGTCTGGTACCCACCTTGGAGACCTTTGGTAGCAAAGTGTAGGTCTATGGGGTGAGACCAATAGGCCATGTCCCCTATCTGAGGGGTGTCCACCTGTGTTTGGCCCTCACGCACACCAGACAGGAGCTTCCATGCTGCCCCTGTAATGAGAGGAGCTGAGATGTAGATAGAGGTGGGGACAGCCTTCAGGAAGGGCATTTGGAGATGAGGATAGGGGTTACAAAGTGTGAGCTCTGGGTCCAAATCTTGGCACTTTCTCATTTTGCCTGTGCAACTTTGGGCAAGTTACTTTATTCTGTCTCAGTCTCCTCATCTGTAAGTTGAGTAATAATGCATAATAATGCAGTCACATAATTTTAAGAAGATTCATGATGAGTGTTGGAATATAAAAACATTTTAGAGTTTTTTTTTTTTGTATCGTCCTGGAAATTGAATCCTCATGTATACTAACTTGAGCTACACCCCAGTCTAATACCATATATGTGTGTGTGTGTGTGTGTGTGTGTGTGTGTGTTTATTTTTTTTTTTTAACCAGGGATTGAACCCAAGGGTGCTTAACCACTGAGCCACATCCCCAGCACTTTTTATTTTTGATTCTGAGACAAGTTGCTGAGGCTGGTTTCAAACCTACAATCCTCCTGCCTCAGCCTCTTGAGCTGCTGGGAATACAGGGGTGCGCCACCACATCCGGCTATAATCCAGCTTATTACTATTCTTACCCAATATTTAGAGGCCTAGTCCAAGAACTAAGATGCGGCTGATGGTATCTGACCCTCCAGGAGCACATGATGAAAAACACATATTAACAGCAATCCTACTAAGAAATGATAAGAATAGGGAACGTGAACACTGAGTGCTTACTAATGCCAGATGCTATGCTAAGTTTTTTAGACAATGCATTCATTTAATCTGTCATTATTATTATTATTATTATTTTTTTTTTTTTTGGTACAGGGAATTGAACCCAGGAACACTTAACCACTGAGCAACAACCCCAGCCCTTTTTATTTTATTTTGAGACAGGACCCAGCAAAATTGCTCAGGGTCTCACCAAACTGGTTTTGAACTTGCAATCCTCCTAGCGTAGCCTCCAAAGCTTCTGGGGTTACAGGAGTGTACCACCATGCCCAGCACTTTAGGGCTCTTCAATCTCCAACCTATCCACCCCAGTTTACAGACTCGCTACCGTGGTCCATAAGGTCCTGCCTGGCATAGTCATCCCCACCTCCCTGAACTCATGTCCCATAACCACCCTCTATCCTCCCTGGTCCCATTTTTGTGCATCCGCCTCAGGGCCTTTGCAACAGTTGTTTCTTCTACCCTAGAAAGCTCTATTCTTGGATGTCCCCATTCCTAGCTCTTTTCATACTTTCAGCTCAAGTGCCACTTCCAGAGGGCTTCTCTCTGACCTTCCTATCAGAACTAGCTCCTATCACACTCATCCCATTTCTTTTATTCCTAGAACTTACAATGATCTGTTGCCATTATGATCATTTATTTATCTGCTTATTTATTTTCTGACTCCCCTACTGTGAGCTCCAAGAAGGGACAACATCTGCCCAGGGTCAGACAGCCCATGAGTGGTTGGATCCAGACTGGAAACAGAGTCTGACTCCAAACCCATTCTTTTATTTACTCAACTGGAGGATCTCAATTTCCCAAGGAATCTCAACTGCTACCCCACTTTGCAGTAAAATCAGGAAGGACCCAGGCCGAAAGGGATGATAATGGCAATAGATGCATCTATTTTGTGGGCAACAACATATATAGGGCATGGACTGGGGTTGTGGCTCAGTGGTAGAGCACTTGCCTGGTATGTAAGAAACATTAGGTTCAATTCTCAGCATCACATACAAATTAATTAATTAATTAAATAAAGGTTAAAAAAAAACCATATAGGGCTTTACAACAAGACTCCATCAAAGCTTTCCATGAGCCAGGCAAACACTTCCTAGTCCAGACCCTATTTTAAGTGCTATTGACAGTCATATAGTCATGACAGCAACCACTGGAAGTTAAGTATTATCATTCACATTGTACCAACAGGGAAATAAAGGCAAAGAGAAGTGCACGAGATCATATAATAAGCAACAACTGGTTTGGAACACAGCAAGTCTGTACTATTAACCTCTGTGCTGTGCCGCCTTTCAGCTGCTATTAGCTTCATTTACAGATAAGGAAACTGAGGTACAGGAGAGATCAAGAACAAAGGCTTCCAAATGATAACTGGGGGGAGTTAATATTTGAACCCAGATCTGGCAGTCTATGGCCCGAACCATTAATTACACTGTACCACTACATATAGGACCTCAGATGGGTAGGCATGGCAAAGGGGGCCTCCAAGATCCCTACTGGGCCTGTGGGAATGGACTTGGACAACTGCCAGAATGAGGTACACAGAATCATGAATACCAGAGAGTGGCCTCTCCTCTGTAAATCTAGGATGGACGCTTTTACTTTGCAGTAAAAAATAAGTAGAGACTGCTAATCAAAGAATTAAGATAGGGGGTGTCTCTGAGCATGGCTAAGATTGTGAGTGGAATCCAAATGGAGAGTTAGGGCTGTCTAATGTTAGGAGGAATAGAAGTGTGTGTATGGTGGCAGGGTGGAGGGTTTAAGCATATAGTCCCATATTTGTAGGGCTGTAAGCTCAGAGGATGGGAACCAGAGCCCCCAGAAATAGGATGGAAAGGAATAACACTGGAAACAAGAGTGTGGTCTGGACTAGGAGTCCTGAGAGCCAGTGGAAAGAGAGGATCCTGGACTAAGAGAGTAAAAGGAGTGTGAAGCCATAGTCTGGGGGTGGGGTGACATGGGGAGATGAACCAGGCCCAGGGAAAATACCTGTGTGGATGCCCCACTTGCAGAAGAGGCTACTTTCAGAGAAACCGGTGGCCCCCATGATCTGCCCAATCACGTGCACCTCAGCCATGATCCTGGAAGGGGGAAAATATAATCAGAGTCATGTGAGGTAAGTGTACTATTTCCATCTGACATATGGGGAAACTGAGGTCCACCACTTATAGAGCAGTACTAGGATTCCAAACTGGTTTCGTCAACCCACTGACGCTGTGGTCTTAACCACAGTTCCTAAGTGCTTCCCTAGGAAAGCCTGGGGAAAATAGGGAGGGCACCTTGGGTTAGGAATTCGGGTCCTAACTCAGGCCCTCCTAAAAAAACCTCCTTCAATGACTCTGTCCTGAGGAAGGCTCCGCCCCAATGGCCTACGGCTCCGCCCACTGCTGCAAAGTCCCGCCCATCACGTCAGAACGGCCCCTAAGCCCCATAAGGAGCATGCGTCTAAAATTCAGGACCGTCGTAGCCCCGCCTCTAAGCTCGGCGCATGCGTCATTCCTACCTCAGCGCACTTAACCGTTAGGAGAAACGAAGGCAGCTGTGAGGATTGTAGTACATAGGCCTGACCAGTCCTTTTCTCCGCGGGCGCCGATAAGGCCTGGCTTGCGCTTCTCCCAGGACCTTCCTGGCAGCGACAGATCTGAGGCGCAACACTTCTGCGACCGCGCTCGCCTTGGGTTCCCTGGCTGTTGCTGGGGCAACTGCAGGCCCCGCCCCTGACCTTGATCCCGCCCTTCGCGCTGCTGATTGGTGGTATCTACCCCTGGAGGTGGGGAGGAGATGTGATAGACATTTTCTCTCTCTAGTTCCCTTTTGGGAAGGTAGCGTTTCTCTTGCTCCAGCTCAGTCTTCCACCTTTGGGGGTGTGGCTGGGCAGTTGCCGTCTTGGATGTGTAGAAGGAAGTTTGAGTGCCAACTGTTTCTGCAGGTGCCCTCTTTACAAAATAAGACGATCTATCGATGCTTTGTGCCCCCACTGTACCCCTCCCAAATCTCTTTCCCGTCCAGGACCCAAAAGTCAGAGAATCACCAGATCAAGGGAGCATTCCACACCAGGACATTGTAGGCATCCTCCTAGGAAAAAATTCATTCAGACTAGAGAAGTCGGGGATGGTTTTTCCTTTTGCTTTCAGAGTTCCTCCAGACTTCTCTAAAGGGCTAATTAGTCCAACTTCCTTCTCAGAGACTCTGCCAAGTTGTTAGTGCTGAGTCTGAGCAATGGGGATGGAGCAAGGATGAGAAATGAGAAACTAGGCCCCTTCACAGAAAGTGCTGGGGTTTTTGTTTTGTTTGGGGATACTGGGCATAGAATCGAGGGCCTCATGCATGCTAGGATTTACCACTGAACTACATACCTTGGTCGTGAGAGTCTTGCTTCCATTCATAGCTCTGCCAATAATTTGCCCTGTGACCTTGCTGGGCTATAGTCTCAGATATTTTGTCCATGTAGTGAGCACACATAGTGGTACTCAGCCTGAATTCCTTAGCAGTGCTTTTCCCACCTTCTAAATCAGTTGAACCTTGCTTGCTCCTTTATTCTTTCAGCCCAGACCAGAACCATGAAAACTTATTTACTCCTTTTTAGGAACACACACGTACCCACACAAGAACTACAAAAGTTAGGGTCACCAACTCCAAAAAACAAGGAAGGGACAACATTTCAATAGGAAAACATTTTCATAAACACTGTAATTCAGAAGAATGTTTTGCTAACAAATAAATTTAAAACCTCCCTTTTACCTAGCATCTTCTTTGCCAGCGCATTTGAACAAAGCTTTTCTTTCTTTCCGTTTTTTTTTTTTTTTTAACCCGGAGGTTCTTAACGACTGACTCATAATCCCCAGTCCTTTTTTGTATGTTATTTAGAGACAGGACCTCACTGAGTTGCTTAGGGCCTTATTAAATTTCTGAGAATGACTTTGAATTCGAGATTCTCCTGCCTCAGCCTCCTGAGCTGCTTAGATTACAGGTGTGCACCACAGGGCCTGGCTAAACTAAGCATTTTTCTATGTTATCTCCTTGAATCCTCAAAGACATTCCGAGGAGTAGGTAATATTTATCAGCTTTTTATTTAAGATTAAGAAATTAAAGCAAAATCATGTGCATGAAACCAAATTGATCATAGATGGTCTGACCCTCTCCTTAAACCTTACATTCTTTTTTTTTAATTAAAATATTTTTATTTTTACAAACACATTTTGATTCATTGTACGCAAATGGGATACAACTTTTGATTTCTATGGTTGTACACAATGTAGATTCACGCCATTCATGTAATCATACATATAAATAGGGTAATACTGTCTGTCTCGTTCTACTGTTTTTCCATCCCCACCCCTTCCCACCCCCTTTTCCTCTACACCATCCAAAGTTCCTTGGTTCTTCTCTTCCCCCCATCACTCCCTCCTCATTATATTTTGTCATGCACTTATCAGAGAAAGCATTTGGCCTTTGTTTTTTTTGGGCTTGGGCTATTTCACTTAACATGATATACTCCAACGTCATCCATTTACCAGCAAATGCCATAATTTTATTCTTCTTTATGACTGAGTAATATTCCATGGTGTATATGTACCACAGTTTATCCATTCATCAATTGAAGGGAATCCAGGTTGGTTCCACAATCTAGCTATTGTGAATTGAGCTGCTATGAACATTGATGTGGCTGCATCACTGTAGTATGCTGATTTTAATCCTATGGGTATGAACCCAGGAGTGGCATAGCTGGGTCAAATGGTGGGTCCATTCCAAGCTTTCTGAGGAATCTCCATACTGCATTCCAGAGTGACTGTACCAATTAGCAACTCCACCAGCAATGTATGAGTGTGCCTTTTTCCCCACATCCACACCAACACTTATTATTGCTTGTGTTCTTGATAACAGCCATTCTGATTGGAGTTAGATGAGATCTTAGGGTGGTTTTAATTTGCATTTCTCTAATTACTAGAGGTGATGATCACTTTTTCATATATTTGTTGATCACCTGTATATCTTCTTCTCTGAAGTGTCTGCCCATTTCCTTAGCCCACTTATTGATTGGGTTCTTTGTATTTTGGGGGTAAGGTTTTTTAAGTTCTTTATAAACTTTGGAGATGAGTGCTCTGTCTAAAGTGTGTGTGGAAAAGATTTTCTCCCACTCTGTAGGCTCTCTTTTCACATTATTGTTTCCTGTGCTGAGAAAAAAACTTTTTAGTTCGAATCTATCCCATTTATTGATTCTTGCTTTTATTTCTTGCACTATGGGGGTCTGTTAAGGAAGTCTGGTCCTAAGCCAACGTGGTGGAGATTCGGGCCTACTTTCTCTTCTGTTTGGTGAAGGGTCTCAGGTCTAATTCCTAGATCCTTGATCTATTTTGAGTTGAGTTTTGTACAGGGTGCGAGATAGGTGTTTAATTTCATTTTACTGCATATGGATTTCCAGTTTTCCCAGCACCACTTGTTGAAGAGGCTATCTTTTCTCCATTGTAAGTTTTTGGCACCTTCGTCTAGTATGAGGTTACTGTACTTATGTGGGTATATCTCAGTGTCTTCTATTCTGTACCATTGGTCTTCCTGTCTATTTTGGTACCAGTCCCATGCTGTTTTGTTACTATTGCTCTATAGTAGAGTTTAAGGTCTGGTATTGTGATACCTCCTGCATCACTCTTCCTGCCCAGGATTGCTTTGGCTATTCTGGGTCTTTTGTTCTTCCAGATGAATTTCATGATTGCTTTTTCTGTTTCTATGAGAAATGTCATAGGGATTTTAATTGGAATTGTGTTAAATCTGTATAGCACCTTTGGAAGTATGGCCATTTTGATAATATTAATTCTGCCTATCCAAGAACGTGGGAGATCTTTCCATCTTCTAAGGTCTTCCTCAATTTCTTTCTTCAATGTTTTGTAGTTTTCATTGTAGAGATCTTTTATCTCTTTGGTTAGATTGATTCCCAAATATTTATTTTTTTGGAGGCTATCGTTAATGGAATTCTTTTCCTCATTTCCTTTCAGATGTTTCATCGCTTATGTATAAAAATGATTTAGATTTATGCGTGTTGATTTTATAACCTGCTATTTTGCTGAATTCATTTGTGAAGTCTAGAAGTTTTCTGGAGCAGTTTTTTGGATCCTCTAAATAGAGAAATATGTCACCAGCAAATAGTGATAGCTTAAGTTCCTCTTTTCCTATTTGTATCCCTTTAATTTCTTTAGTGTGTCTAATTGCTCTGGCTAGTATTTCAAGTACAATGGTGAATAGAAGTGGTGAAAGAGGGCATCCCTGTCTTGTTCCTGTTTTTAAAGTGAATGCCTTCAGTTTTTCTCCATTAAGAATGATGTTGGCCATGGACTTAGTATAAATACAATGTTCAGGTATGTTCCCTCTATCCCTATTTTTTCTAGTGTTTTGAGCATGAGGGGGTTTTGTATTTTGTTGAACGCTTTTTATGCGTCAATTGAAATAACCATATGATTCTTATCCTTAAGTCTATTGACATGATGGATTACATTTATTGATTTACGGATGTTGAACCAACCTTGCATTCCCAGGATGAGCCCCACTTGATCATGGTGCACTATCTTCTTGATATGTTTTTGGATATGGTTTGCCAGGATTTTGTTAAGGATCTTTGTGTCTATATTCATCAAGGATATTGGTCAAAATTTTCTTTTCTTTTCTTTGCCTGGTTTCGGTATGAGGGTGTTATTAGCTTCATAGAATGAGTTCGGTAGGGTGCCCTCCTTTTTGGAACACTTTGAGAAATATTGGAATGAGTTCTTTGAAGGTCATGTAGAACTCAGCTGAGAATCCGTCTGGTCCTGGGCTTTTCTTGTTTTGTAGGCTTTTGATGGCTTCTTCTATTTCATTGCTTGATATTGTTCTGTTTAAATTGTGTATGTCCTCCTGCTTCAGTTTGGGAGGATCATATGTCTCTAGAAATTTGTTGCTGTCTTTGGTATTTTCTATTTTGTTAGAATATATATTTTCAAAGTAGCTTCTCATTATGTTCTGTATCTCAGTGGTGTCTGTCCTGATCTTTCCTTTTTCATCATGAATTTTAGTAATTTGAGTTTTCTCTCTCCTTTTCTTTGTTAGCATGGCTCAGGGTTTGTCTATTTTGTTTACTTTTTCAAAGAACCAACTTTTTGTTTTGTCAATTTTTTGAATTGTTTCTTTTGTTTCAATTTCATTGATTTCATCTCTGATTTTAATTATTTCCTGTCTTCTACTACTTTTGGTGTTCTGTTCTTTTTCTAGGGCTTTGAGCTGTAAAGTTAGGTCATTTAGTTGTTGACTTTTTATTCTTTTCTGGAATGCACTCCATGCAATGAATTTTTCTCTTAGTACTGCTTTCTTTGTGTCCCAGAGATTTTGATATGTTGTATCATCATTCTCATTTACTTCTAAGAATTTTTTTATCTCCTCCCATGCTTCATTTAAGGGCATATTATTTAGTCTCCAGGTTTTGGAGTAATTTCTGTTTTATATTTTGCCATTGATTTCTAATTTCATTCCATTATGATCTGATAGGACACAAGGCAGTATCTCTATTTTTTTGCATTTCCTAAGGGCTACTTTGTGGCATAACATATGGTCTATTTTCGAGAAGGTTCCATGTGCTGCTGAGAAGAAAGTGAATTAGCTTGTTGATTGATAGAATATTCTATACATGTCTGTTAAGTCTAAGTTATTGATTGTGTTATTGAGTTCTATGGTTTCTTTGTCTAGTTTTTGTTTGGAAGATCTATCCAGTGGTGACAGTGGTGTGTTAAAGTCACTCAGAATTATTGTGTTGTGGTCTATTTGATTCCTGGAATTGAGAAGGATTTGTTTGATGTACATGGATGCACCATTGTTTGGAGCATAAATATTTATGATCGTTATGTCTTCCTGATTTTGGTTCCCTAAGCAGTATGAAATGTCCTTCTTTATCCCCTCTGACTAACTTTGGCTAGAAGTCCACTTTATCTGAAATAACGATGGAAACCCCACTTTTTTACTAAGTCCGTGTACATGGTAGGTTTTTTCCCATCCTTTCACCTTTAGTCTGTGGATGTCTTTTTCTATGAGATGAGTCTCTTGCAGGCAGCATATTGTTGGGTCTTTCTTTTCAACCCATTTTTCCAGTCTATGTCTTTTGATTGATGAGCTTAGGCCATTAACATTCAGGGTTATTATTGAGAAATGATTTGTATTCCCAATCATTTGGGCTTAATTTTGGTTTTTAACTTGACTTGGTTTCTCCTTTGAATGGATTTTCCTTTAAGGTAGTTCCTCCCTTTGCTGACCTACATTATTGTTTTTCATTTCCTCCTCATGGAATAGTTTGTCGAGAATATTCTGTAGTGCAGGCTTTCTATTTGTAAATTCTTTTAACTTTTGTTTATCATGGAAAGATTTTTATTTCATCTTCAAATCTGAAGGTTAGTTTTGCTGGTATAGGATTCTTGGTTGGCAACCATGTTCTTTCAGAGCTTGAAACGTGTTGTTCCAGGCCCTTCTAGCTTTTAGGGTCTGGGCTGAGAAATCTCCTGCTATCCATATTGGTGTCCCCCTATATGTAATCTGATGTTTTTCTCTTGCAGCCTTCAAAATCCTATCTTTATTTTGTATGTTAAGCATTTTCATTATAATGTGCCTTGGTGTGGATCTGTTGTGATTTTGTGCATTGGGTGTTCTGTAAGCCTCTTGTATTTGATTTTCCATTTCATTCTTCAGGTTTGGGAAATTTTCTGCTATTATTTCATTGATTAGGTTGTTCATTCCTTTGGTTTGTATCTCTGTGCCTTCCTCAATCCCGATAATTCTTAAATTTGATCTTTTCATATGTATAGTTCTTAGAGATTCTGTTCATGATTTCTTACCATTTTCTTTGTTTGGTCAACTTTATTTTCAAGATTAAATATTTTGTCTTCATTGTCTGAGGTTCTGTCTTTCAAGTGGTCTTGTCTGTTGGTGATGCTTTCCATTGAGTTTTTTATTAGGTTTATTGTTTCCTTCATTTCAAGGATTTCTGGGTTTTTTTTTTTTTTGGTTTTTTTTTTTTTTTTTTTGAATCTCTATCTCTTTGTTGAAATGATCTTTTGCTTCCTGGATTTGCTCTTTCAACTGCTTATTGGAGTGATCATTCATTGCCTGCATTTGCACTCTTATCTCATCCTTTCCTTCATGAATCATCTTAATCATGTATATCTGAAGTCCTTTTCTGACATTTCTTCTATCATACTGTCACTGGGTTCTGTTAATATAGAATCTAAATTTGTTTGGATCATTTTCTTCCCTTGTTTTTTCATGTTGTTCATGTATCTTCCCCTCTAGCAGTGCAGATCTGGGGTATTGCAGTATTCCCCCTATAGGCTTATCATGACCCAATAGGTTTCCAAAACCTTTTCTTTAAGGGGGAGATCAATATTAGCAGTGTCCAGTTCAGACAGTGTGCAACCTGAAACCAAATAGCCCCTATGAGGATGTTAACAATATTGTTATAATAAACAGAATGAGTTCAATTATTATCTTCAGTTTAACAAATACATTTGCAATAAGGTCTGAAGTTTCTAATGGAGGACAAAGAAGATGCAGAAGGGTGTAGGATGTAGCTGTTAATGGGATAAGAAAAGAATATATAGAAGTTCTAGATCATAGAAAGAGTGAGAGTGTAATCAAAAGGAGTCAGTTGTTAACATGGGAAAAGGGAGAAAGAGACTCTGAGGGAACAGGTAAACAAAAGGAAAAGAGAGCAAGAAAAGTAAAGAAATAAAAACTTAACATTTTTCAATAAGGAGAAAAAAGAAAATCTACATTATAATAGTCATATGGTATTCAAACCTCCCAGTGTGCAGTAGCCTGATATATGAGAGGTACCTGACAATGAGCTTCAAGCCTCCAGCAGGCGTCTCAGGATGGGATTTGCCCCACCTAAAGATGGGAGATTTGGCTTCCAGGATTATCCAAGATGGCCACTCTAGCCTCCAAATGTGTTGGCAAATAGGGAGCTGCAGCTCTGGGTGTGGGCATGGTCAGCTGGAGGTCCTGGAGGCGGGGTATGGATGGTCAGGCTATGGTCCTGGAGGTGGGGTGTTGTTAGTCTGGTTGCAGGATCCTGGAGGCAGGGTATAATCAGTCGGTCTGGGGTTCCTCATGGTAGCACAGTCAGTCGGTCTGGGGATCCTGGTGGCGGGGAGCAGTCAGTCAATGTGAGGGCCCCAGAGACAGGGAGTGATAGGTCGGGCAGAGGGATCCTGGAGACAGGGCTCAATCAGTCTGGCCAGGGGTCCTACAAGTCCTGGCTGTTGTCTCAAAATTGCGGCAGCCACATGTAACCAAACCTGCAGGTACTGTGACATTGAACTTCCAGGCAATCGCAGGCAGTTGGTGCTCCACTGGCAGTCTGTGGTCAGTCTGCTGACTATTGTCAGAGGATCAGGAGGTGAACCTCAGGCGGTGGGTGATGGGTAGGTGAAAGGCAGGCAGTGGACAGGCAAGCAGCAGGCAAATGGCAGATGGTAGGTGCCAGAGAGTGAACAATCAAGAAACAGATATCCTCTGCTTGAAACCCGAGTTATGGAGCAACAAGAAACGCAGCCTCCTCTAGTCTGCCATCTTGGATCTCCAAACCCTATATTCTGACCCTATGCATCTTGCCTCTTTTGAATAAATGACCCTCATTATTAAAGGAATATGAATATTGTGCTTCAATGACATCCTAAACTGTAATTTTTCAGTAATCAAGTACTGTCGATGCTCCTTCTTTTAAATATTTTCCTTCAATTGGTTTCTTCCCCACTGATTGATATGAGTGACTAAGAGAATGGTCACAAGTATACTCCCTGGGTTTAAATCATGATTCTGTCCCTTCTGTGTGCCTCAGTTTCCTTATCTATAACAGGAGGGTGAATGATAATACTCAAACCTGTGGGATTATTATCAAGATTTAATGAGTTTGAGCCTCAGGCAGGAGGATCACAAGTTTGAGGCCAGCCTCAGTAATTTAGTGAGACCCTAAGCAACTTCTCTAGACCCTGTCTCAAAATAAAAATATGGACTGAGATGTAGCTCAGAGGTAAGGCAGGGTGTTCAATCCTTAATGCCACCCCCCAAAAATATTTTATGTGTTAATGTATGAGGCTCTTTTAAAATATGTCCAAAAGTTCCTGGGCAGCTCCTTTAAGTGGGTGGAGCCTAATTCTTCTCCCCTTGCATGTGTCTGGACTTAATAACCAATAGAATATTATAGATGTCTTGCTCTGTGACTTCCAAGATTAGGTCATAAAAGGCATTGAGGCTTCCTCTTGGTTCTCTTCAGGTCCCTTTTCTAAAGCAGATCAGACAGTGAAGCAGCCAAGAGAGAGACACAAACAGGGATGAACTGGGATGTCCTAACAACAACCAGCACTATCGGAGCAACCCATCTAGGAAGCAGATCTTCCAGCCCTGATCAAGTTTGGATGATTGTAGCCCTAGGCAGCACTTTGACTGTTTCTTCATGAAGACCCAAACCAGACCACCCAGCTAAGCCAGTCTCCTGACCTTTAGAAACTATGTAAGATAATAAATATTTATTGTTTTAAACCACTAAGTTTTGGGGGTAATTTTCATGCAGCAGTGGATAACTAATATAAATTTGAAATGAATTTGGGATAGTACCTTGCGCATAGAAAACACCATAAAAGTCATGTTTGCTATTCATGGTTTTTATTAATATTGTTGTTACTGGAATGACATTGTGTACATATTCTTTTTACAAGAAACACATTGTTATTCATCTACATTTTTTTTTTTTTTATTGTACCAGGAATTGAATTCAGGGCCTCCTGTATCCTAGGCAAGTGTTCTACCATTGAGCTATACCCCCAGCCCTTTTAAAATTTTAATTTGAGGCAGGATCATGTTAAATTGCCCAGGCTCACCTCATACTTGTGATCCTCCTGTCTCCATCTCCTGAATAGTTGGGATTACAGTCAGGTGCCTCCTCACCTGACTACTAAAAAGAAAAAAAAAAAGAAGTAAATTTTTTTTGCAGTGGTGGGAATTGAACCCAGGGCCTCACACATGTGAGACATCACTCTACCACTGAATCAAATCTCCAACCCAAGAATTTTAACTGAAGATTTAAATAAATATAGAACTGGGAGTATAGCTCAGTGGTAGAGTGCTTGCCTAGAATGCATAGGCCCTGTGTTCTTCAATCCCCAAAACTACAAATTAAATTTAAAAATTTCTTTTAATTGTAATAAAATACATATAAAATTTACCATCTTAACCATTTTTAGCTACATAGTTCAATAGTGTTAACTACATTCACATTGTTGTGCAACCAATCCCCAGAACTCTTTTTATCTTGCAAAACTGTAACTCTAAATCCATTAAACAATTCTCTCCCTTATTCCCCTTTTTGCCACTGTTCTACTTTCTACTTATATGAATTTGACTACTCTGTGTATCTCATATAAGTGGAATCATATTTGTACTTTTGTGACTAGATTATTTCATTTCATTAGCAATAATATTCTTCATGTGTTTTAGTGTGTGTCAGAATTTCCTTCTTATTTAAGACTAAATAATATTCCACTGTATGCATTGACCATATTTTATTGATCTGTGGATGGACATGTGGGTTACTTCTACTTTTTGGCTATTTTGCATAATGTTGCTATGAACGTAGGTACCTAAATATCTCTTTGAGACCCTGCTTTAACTTCTTTTGGGTATATCCCTAGAAGTGGAATTGCTGAACCATATGGTCATTCTATTTTAAATTTTTAAGGTGCTGCCATACTGTTTTCTATAGCAGCTGTACATATTGTTTTACACCTTGCTTTTTCCACTCAGTCATACATTTTGGAAAATTATCCATGTCCATATATAAAGATTTAACTCACTGGTTTTCAAAAAAAAATTCTTTTGAAGTATAATGTACAGAAAAATGCACAAGTAATAAATGAGCAGCTTGATTAAATTTTATTTATTTATTTTAAAAATATTTTCTTAAATGTTAATGGACCTTTTTTTTATTATTTATAAGTGGTGCTAAGAATCAAACCCAGTGCCTCACACATGCCAGGCAAAAGCTCTACCACTGAGCCACAACCCCGGCTCCTTGATTAAATTTTATACACCGAAGAGGCTACTGACTTACCAGAACTCAGTCCAAAATAAGAATGTAACCAGCCCCTACTTCATACTTCTTCCTGGATGCCCCCCCCCCCCGCCCAGGTTACCACTGATTGGATTGCCAACAACATGGATTACTTTGCTTGGTTTTCTGTTTTATATAAAAGAAATCATACATATTCTTTTGTGTCTGCTGCCTTTGCTCAGCTTTGTTTGTAGGAGTTTGTCCTTTGGCAGACATGTTCTGTCCAGCTAGAGTGCATTGCTGGGTCATAGGATATGTTCACCTACAGCAGAAACTGCCAACCAGTTTTCCAGGTGGCTGAACCAATTTGCATTCCCAGTGGAAGCTCCCCTCTTGCACCTCCTCACCAGCACTTATTGTTGTTTTCTTCTTAGCTGTTGTGATGAGTGTGTGTTGGTATCCCATTGTGATTTCAATTAGCATTTCCCAGATGACTAGTTGGGGTGGGTTTGTTTGTTTGTTTTTGCTCTATCACTGAGGTACATCCCCAGCATCCCCCGCTTTTAACCTCCAAGGTGATGGATTGGTTGAGGTTTTGTTTTGTTTTGTTTTGTTTTGTTTTGTTTTGTTTTTAAATATGTTCATTGGCTGGGCACAGTGATGCATGCCTGAAATCCCAGCAACTTGGGAGGCTGAGGCAGGAGGATCACAAGTTCAAAGCCAGGCTTAGAAACTTAAATATGTTCATTGTTCCCTTGGATTTCCTTTTTTTTTTTTTTTTTTTAACTTTGATAATGTGCAAATTTTATTAACATGTTGAATATTTTGAATATTTTCTTAGTGGAACTAGATGTGGAATGTTGGCTATGAGATCTCCATATCTTCTTTAATGAAGCACCAACTCACTGATGGTAATTGAACATTAACAGGTGCCATCATACTGCCCTACCTTCACTGATTTTTTTTTTTCTTTCCCAGCCCATCTCCCTTTTGAGGTCCACTGATTTCTGGGTCCTTCTTTCAACTCCCACATCATGTTGTTCATTGAACCTGCCCTTTATTTTCTCCTCTGACCCCACTGAAGATTTAGTAGGAAGAGTATGAACCCTAGAGTCAGATATATATTGGCTTGGCTGTCAGCAACACCAAATGTTAACGGTGTGATCTTGAGCAAACCACTTAACCTTTCTGTTTTTCATTTTCTGTATTTCCTTTTTTGTGAAGTTTATGTTTAAGCCTTTTGCCTGCTTTTCTGTACACACACACACACACACACACACACACACACACACTGTAGGCATAACTCATTTCTCTCTCTCTCACTTTTTTTTTGCATACAGGGAGTTGAACCCAGGACAACTTTGGGCAAGCTAGGCAATCACTAACACCACATCCTCAGCACTCATTTTTTTTAATAATAAAAATTCTCCAAAGAATAAGTGAGGGGTGGGGGCATAGCTCAGTAGCAGAGGGCTTGCCTAACATGCATGAGGCCCTTGGTTCAATCCCCAACCCTAAAAAAAAAAAAAAAAGTGAATTCTATATAACCATAGTCAAAATTTAATGTTTACCACAGTATCAATTTAATATTGATACAAAACTGCCATCTAACCTATACTTTACATTCAGATTTTCCTAGTTGTCCCCAAAACATATTTTGTCACTGTCTCATCTAGGATCAGATTTTGTATTTAGTTGTCATTATTCTTTAGTCTCATTTAATCTAGAACAGGCCTGCCAGCTTTCTATTTATTTTCATTACATTGACATTTTTTTTTGTAAAGCTGGTGATTGAACTCAGGGTCTCATGCATGCTAGATAAGCACTCTACCACTGAGCTGCACCACCAGCCCTTTTTTTAATTTTATTTTGAAACAAGGGCCCACTAAATTGCTCAGGCTGGCCTTGAACTTGGTGTCTTCTTGCTTCAGTCTCCAGAGTAGCAGGGATTACAGGTGCGTGCCACAGGGCCCGGTTTACACTGATGCCTTTTTTTTTTTTTTTGTGGTACTGGGGATTGAACCCAGGACCTTGTGCTTGCAAGGCAAGCACTCTACCAACTGAGCTATATCCCCAGCCCTACACTGATGTCTTGAAGAGCACAGACCAGTTACTTTACACAGTGTTCTTCATATGACTTTGTCTCATTTTTTAATAATTTGGGTAATGCATTTTTTATTGGAAAACCACAGAAGCAATGTTGTGTCCTCCTCAGTGCATGGCAGGTGGCACATGATGATGTGTCCTTTTGCTGGTGATGTTAACTAATGTCACCTTGTATTAGTCATCTTTTTGTTGCTGTGACCAAAATCCCTAATAGAAACAAAGTAGGGAAGATTTATTCTGGCTCGTGGTTTCAGAGATCTTAGTTCATGGGCAGCAGCTCCATTGCTTTGGGCCTGACACACAACATCATGGCAGAAGGACTTCCCATGGAAGCCAGGAAGCAAAGACCCACTCCTTCAGTTTCCACCACCTCCAAAAATGCCATCAAATTGTTAATCCACTGATGAGTTCAGAGCCCCCGTGACCCGATCATTTCCTGAAAGCCCCACCTCTGAACAGTGCTGCACCGGGGAGCGAGGCTTCCTTCAACACATGAGCCTTTGGGGAACATTCCAGATTCAAACCCTAACATACCTAGTTAGGGGCTCGTCTGCCAGTTTTCTCCACAGTACTCTAGTTTTCCCTGTGATACATGAGTAATCTGTGGGAGGACTCTTTGAGACTAAATACTATCCTATTCCTCCTCAGACTTTCACTGGATGGCGTAAGGCCTCAGTTGAGGATCCTTGCTGGACTCTCAAGTTCAACATACCAAGCCCATCACGGACTCTAAGCCTAGGCTTCCCCCAGCCCCTTGAAAGGGATGGGCTGGGAAGACTATACAAGGCTGATGATGGCCAGAGAGCTCTAGCAAGATGTGAACTCATCTCTAGGATAGCCAAGGAGGATGGAGGATCCACAGAGCTCAGCAATTTGGTAAAAAACAGGCAGCTAGGAATTCATGCCCTCATCCCACAAATATGCAAGGATGGCCCACTTAGTACCAAGCGCTCTTTTAGGCCCCGAGGCACAGCAGTGAACAAAAGTGATCCAATCCCAGCCTTGGCAGAGCTGGTGCTGTTGGGAGGATTCAAAAGAAAAACACAAATGAGAGAGATGTGTTTCACTGTCATGGAGAAGACAACTGGAGCCAGGTTAAGGAGGTGGCGATGGGGTATCCCTCCTGGGTAAAACAGTTCTGCCCCCTCACCCTCTCCCTGTCTCTGTCATCTGCCAGAGATGCTAGCTGAGCCAAGTGCACTTGCAGACGCCATCTGTTCTCCCCAGGACTGGGGCCAGTGCCAGCTCCAGCGTCTGGACTCTTGGCATGGTGCCCTGGAGCCCTGGGGCGAGGGAACTCCCGATGGCCCCACATCAGGCTGGGGAATCCTTCTGTCTGGCCAGATGAAGGGCTTCTGGGAATGGAAGGCCAGTGCGGGCTGGGTGGGCTCCCTGAAGGAGGTGGAGGCTTGTAGACTGGGGAGAGTCCCCCAGCCAGACAGATGGGGTGGACGTAAGTAATAATATTAAGAGCACATCATACTTCTTCAGAGGACACACTTAGATAGGATTTGGGTAAGTATTGGATATTTGTTATCACACCTAATCTAAGCGCTTCATGTATGTTATGTCTAAGAGACAGGGAGTATTTCCCTAATTTACAAATGAAAAAATTGGGGTTCAGAGAGGTAAAGCCATTGTCTGTCCAGAGGTCACACCACAAATGCCTTAAAGAGCCTGGCAAAGAACCAGGTCTGTGCAGACCCAAACCCTGACTCATGAACACCACCTGCACCATCTAAAAAACAGCACAGTGCTCTACCCTGGGTCCCACTTCTCCTCCATCCGCTGGAAGCGCCCCTCTGGCTGCCTTCTGCCCCTGCTTCCTCCCCTCAGTCCTGCTTTACCATCTGCTGGTTCTGGTACCAGTTGTTTACCTTGGCATCTCTGGGCCTCACTTTCTTTATCTGTGAAATAGGAATGAAAACCTAGCTACTGAGAGAATGAATGGGACGGTGGAATGTGAAACACTGAACACAGGGCCTGGGGCATCGTCTGCACTTGATGAATTAGCCGAATTAGCGGTTGCTCTTAGGCAAGTTACCTAACCTCTCTGTGCCTCTTTCTTGCCCTGTAAAGCAAAGCAATAAATGACAGTGCCTCAGGGTTGTTCCAAGGAATAAATGTGAAAGTGTATATGTAAGACGCTGAGTGGACACCTAGGGCACACAGTGTAGCTGTTATTATTATTATTTGTTATTATTGGGCAACGGGGGAGGGTTGTGGGGGGGAGGTGGGCGCAAGCCAGGAAGGCCCTGGAGAATCTGGGGCGCCCCCTCCTCCGACCTGCAGCGCTTGAGTCTGGACTTGGGGAGGAGGGGCTGCCGTTTCTTATGCCCCTGCCTTCCCTGGCACTAGCCAGAGGCTGACATCAGCCTTCAAGGCCCCCTCCCCGGCCTCCGCGGAGGGGCGGAACCCTGAGCCCCCGCCCCGCCCCCGCCCCGCCCCCGCGCGCTGCGGGCCTGGGGCGCTGGGACGCGGCAGATTGCGGCGCGCAGACCCGGAGCCTCCTGCCGGGTCCGGACATCGCCAGGTTAGCACATCGAGCAGGCAGCAGGTCAGAGCGGGTGTCGGTGTGGGGGACTCAGGAGGTGCGGGCGTCTGACCGTGGGCGGTGAGGGAGGGAGGGAGGTGAGGGGACCCTCTCCGCAGGGTCCTCACGTTGGGGAGCTGGAGGCAAAGCTGTGGCGAAGAAATCGGCTTATGGGGGTTTGGAGCGAGCGGGCAGGAGACCTGGGGCCTCCCCCAGGGACCATAGGGCAAGAAAAAAATCTTCTTTCTGGTTGTATTGAGTGTGATACGTACGTGTGAGCTGGGGTTGGGGGTATTATGGGGCAAGGTGTGTCAGTGAGGATTGGGGTAACCGGGAGCAGTTTGGAGAACTGGAAGGTGTATGGGGAGTTTTGTGGGGTCTTTGGTGCAGGTGGAGTTGGGAGGGGGGTTGAATGTTTAGGGCAGGTGTGTAAGAGAAGGAAGCAGGAAGAATGTGTGGGAAGCCTGTGCGTGTGGAGGTATGTGCTGGTTTCTGATGCTGTGAGGATTAGGAGTGTGCAAGCAGCCACTTGGGTAAGTGTGTAAGAAGGTTGCAGGCTTGGGAGGGGTGTTTGGGGGGAGCCGACGTTTGTGCAAGGAATCCTTTGGCAGATCACCTGCAGGGGAGGGGTGGGATTGCTTGGATGCGGCTGTGTGGCAGGGGCCTTGGGAACTCAGAAGTGTGCAGGAGGGGAGTGTGCGCTAGAGTGAAGTTCAGGGGGTCACTGTGGTGTGTGTGCCTAGGAGGGATGTGCAGGTCTGGATGGGTGGTGAGGAGATGTGAACCTGGAATTGGGGGGTCAGGGAGAGTTCATGGGGCATAAATGTGTAAGGCATGGTTTGGAATAAGTGTGCAACAGGTATGTGTTTTGCCTGAGAGAGAAGCTCAGAATCAAATGTCCAGACATCTGAGTTTTCTTTATAACCCGTGCCAACCTCTTTTACTCTTGGTCTGTTTTTCTGTGTGTAAAATGGATCTGAACCATTCATCTCTGCCTGAGTATCTCCAAAGCCCAGGGTTGCAGGGCAGGGAGGAAGGTAAGACTTTTTTTTTACAACTTGTATTGTCTTCCCTCTGCCCCCAGGAATCCTTTGCCAGAGACTCCCCCAGCCATGGACAGCTCTAGTCTTCGGGATCTTCAACAACCTCTGCTGGCAGGCACAGCCTGTCAACCCCCTGCCCGGGAGCCTGTCAAGCCTGAGCTAGTGCCCCCATCAAGAGAAACAGCCTTTGCAGAGTCCCTAAGAGGTTGGCAGTTTCTACCACCACCTCTTCCCTCTGTGAGTGGAGGCCTGGGAGAGCCAGGGCCCCCTGCCCTTGAGGTAGGAGCAGCAGATCCTGGTGGGAGCCAGGGGACAGGGCTGGGGGTAAAGGCATCTATAGCCAATATTTGTCAGGCCAGTGGCTAGAGTCTCACTTTCCAATTGTGTGTGGGTTGCTGGGATTTCCAGTTATTGTTCTTCCTGTACTCCACTATCCTGATTTCTTTCTTTTTTTCTTTTCTTCTTCTCCTTCTTTCTTTCTCCTCCTCTTCTTCTTCTTCTTCTTCTTCTTCTTCTTCTTCTTCTTCTTCTTCTTCTTCTTCTTCTTCTTCTTCTCTTCCTCCTTCCTCCTCCTCCTCTTCTCCCCCTCCCTCCCTCCCTTCCTTCCTTCCTTCCTTCCTTCCTTCCTTCTTTTTTTGGCAATGCTGGGGATTGAACCTAGGACCTGGAAGGTTCTAGGCAAGCACTCTAGCATTAGCTATACCAGCCCTTTATTTTTTGAGACAGAGTCTCACTACGTTGCCAAGGCTGGCCTCCAACTTGCCATCCTCCTGCCTCAGCCTCCCAAGTAGCTGGCATTACAGGCATGCACCACCATGCTCACTTCTGGTTTCTTTATTGTTTTTCTCCAGATTCATCTTTTCTCTTTGCTCCCTGGTCTTTGCCTTTTTGTTTTTCTTCTGATTTCTGACACCTATGTTCTCTATCTGCTTCTCTTTCTTGGGGGGGTGGGGATGGGGTACTGGAGATTGAAACCAGGGGTGCTTAACCACGGAGCCGTATTCTCAGCCCTTTTTATTTTTTGAGATAGGGTCTCACTAAGCTGCTTAGGACCTTGCTGTATGACTGAGGCTGGCCTCAAACTTGTGATCCTCCTGCTTCAACCTCCATTGTCTCAGATTACAGGCATGTGCAACTCCATCTGCCTCTCTCTCCAAAGCCCATACACCTCTGGACTGTGTGACCCTTTTTTCAAATTCACCTTACTTTTAAAATTATTTCTCATTCCTTGTATATACTGTCAAACTCGTCTTTTATTTCTTAATGGTTTTCCAATTAGTAAGAAATTACTCCAAAATGTGGTAGCTTAAAACAGTAATCACTGTAAATCCTCATGGTATCTGTTCATGGTTGCTGGGGTCAGGAACTTGGGAAGGACTCAGGTGGAGGCTCTGCCTTGGGGTCTTTCATGAGGCTGCAGTCAGTGGCTGGGGCTGGAACCATCTGGTGCTGGCTGCGATCTGTCTCTTCCTGTTGCCTCAGAGTAGTCCACACATGGTCTGCGTGGCACGGCAGCTCTGGGGCAGTCATACCTCCAGCCTCCAGCAGGCGTGTTTCAGCAAAGCAGCGGCTGCCCTTTGTTTTCTGTCTTAGCCTAGGAAGTCATGTAGCATTACTTTTACCACATTCTTTTAATTACAAGTAAGTCATGAACCTGCCTAGGTTCAGAGCGAGGGGACACAGACCTCCTTTCTTGATGGGGAGGGCTATGGAAGTCATATTTTAAGAAGAGCATGTTTGCTGGGCATGGCGGTGTAAACCTGTAATCCAGCGAATCAGGAGGCTGAGGCAGGATTGCAGGTTCCAGGCCAGCCTCAGCCATTTAATGAGGTCCTAGGCAACTTAGACCCGCAAAAAATAAATAAATAAATAAATAAATAAAAATAAATAAATAAATAAATAAATAAAAGGGCTGGGGCCAGGTGTGACTCAGTGCTTTCATGGTAGTGCACCCCCACGTTCAAATCCCAATACTGGGGGGGGGGGGGAAGACATTGGATGGGAGATTATTGTGACCATTTTTGGAAAATGCCACCTGTCACACATAGTAAACCTCACTTTAGCTGAAGATTTTGAGCACCTTATTTCTGCTAGTTCACATTCTCTGTTATCTTGGACTGTATGCTTGTCATTGTCTTTAAAAAATCATTTTTAGGAAAACATATTATTTTTGGGTTGCTTTACCACTGAGCCACATCCCCAGCTCTTTTTGTTTTGAAACAGGCCTCGCTAAGTTGCTGAGGCTGGCTTTGAACTCCCAATCCTCCTGCCTCAGCCTCCCGAGCTGCTGGGATTACAGGTGTGCACCACTGCACCTGCTTTAGGAAAAATCATTTTAAGGCCTAGAATGAAGGTACTGTCTTTCAGAAAGCACTTGGGTTGGTTGTCAGCTGCCTCAACTGCCTACTGCTTCGAGATCATTTGTAATTTATTAGTTCAAGGTTTGAATTTTCTGAGATTGGCAAATATCTGCAGGGCAAAAGGGACCCCTGTGTTTGCTTAACCACTGTCAAATCAACCTTGATTAAGTCCTTAGAGTAGTTTCTTAAATCTTGCGAGCTACCTGCTGCTTGAGTCTTGTTTGTGGTAGTACAGGGGATCAGTTCATCCCAGGCCTTGTGCATGCTACACAACTGCTCTGCTACTGAGCTACATTCCCAGCTTTTTATTTTGAGACAGGATCTCACTAAGTTGCCCAGGTGTGCGCCACCACACCTATTTGTAAGGTTCTTCTTAAAATATACTTTCTATCTAGAAACTGAAGTTTTCAGCAGTTTGGTTTGTCCTAATAATTTAGGACACTGGAGCATTTTATAATCTCCCATCTTTTTGTAGGTTCCTGATGTCTGTCTTCACTTCAGGCACTTTTAACTCAGAGATTGTAATTATTTTAATTCAGAAATTGTAGCATTCCAATTGTGATCCATGACTGGATGTGTCAATCTCTTGAAAATGATGTGTAGGTGGGGCTCTTTCTGAACAGAACCCACAGCTTCCCCTCTAAGGGATCCAGGACAGAGCAGCCCAGAGCCCACCTCTTTGAACAACTTTCATGCATCTGGGGAGGTACTGGTCTTTGGTAGTGATGTGGGGCAGAGCAGTGGGCAGGGCAGGTGGGTGGAGATGCCCACCCAAGGCCCTCTCCTGTCCGCAGGATCCGTCATCCAGCGACAGCGACTCAGACTGGGACGGGGGCAGCCACCTCTCTCCTCTTCTACCCCATGACCACCTTGGCCTGGCAGTCTTCTCCATGTTGTGCTGTTTCTGGCCCCTGGGCATTGCTGCCTTCTGTTTGGCCCAGAAGGTCAGTCTGTGCGGGATAAGGAGGGTACTGGGTTTAAAAGGGAAAAATTCACACCCTGTATGCAAGAGGAGCCTCGCTGAAGGCAGCAGGGAGATGGGCAAAGGATCCCCTGGCCTGCCCTCTGGGGCAAGCCACTGAACTTCGCTATGCCTTCTTGTACTCCTCTATAAAATGGGAATAATTCCTGCCTCGGGGACATTGTGAGAATCAAGTAATCAAGTGAGAACAGTGGCATATAGTAACATGTTTTTATTAGTCACCCAGCATCCCCATTGCCCAGCTGTGCTGATTCACAGGAGGTGCTCCAAGGCATTGGAATACACGAATGAATGGTTTACTGGGTGGGGGAAAGGCTGTGGGAAGCAGGGTGGGAAGAGGGACACCTTGGTCACCACTAGCCACTGCCTCTACAGACGAACAAGGCTTGGGCCAAGGGGGACGTCCAGGGAGCGGGGGCTGCCTCCCGCCGCGCCTTCCTGCTGGGGGTCCTCGCCATCGGACTGGGCCTGTGCACATATGCAGCTGCGCTGGTGACCCTGGCGGCCTACCTTGCCTCCCGGGACCCGCCCTAGTTGCCTCCATGGCCCCCGCTGTGAACCAAGAGCCTGGCAGCCCAGTGCATCTGTGGGCAGGAAATGGAGAGTCCTGATGCCGCATCCAGAAAGGGGAGTGAGCTGGAGACCCCGTCCCATTCCTGGCCACCACTCAGGCAGCAGCAACGTGAGAAATTAAACAAGACACCCTTGCAGCCAAACTCGAGTCTGTCGTGTGTACGGGGCGGTGGACACAGTGGTAGTGTCTGAGACCAGGAAGGACCAGCCAGGGTGGCACGGGGGTGCAGGGTCCCCACACAGCAGGATGTTCTCTTCACGACAGTCGTTAGTAGAGGATTGAGCCTTAGTCCCCCACCTGGCAGCCATGTAACCTTGGCCCAAGTGACATCTCTTCCAGTCTCACTTTCTCTCATCTGTAAAATGGGGCTGCTTTTCTCTGCCTGTCAAGCTTAAAATGCATCCCACACAGAAATGGCCATCTGCTCTCTCCCTCTGCACTCTTCTGACAGCTGAGTGGCAGAAAGCAGCCCAAACTGCCTTAGGCAACAAAAGTGAGAACGCTGAGGTAGAACTGGACTGGACTCAGTTATCCGTCTGGCTCTCTGTTCCTGTGTCCATTTTGTTGTATGCCAGCCCCCATCATGGGGAAAGAAAACTTCCTAGCAATTCCAGACCCCTTTCCCAGGCCCTTCCAAATCAGATGGACCAGGCTTGGCAAGGATGGGACTCTACCATTCGTGGTGGCACATGCCTGTAATCCCAGCAGCTCAGGAGGCTGAGGCAGGAGGATCATGAGCTCAAAGCCGGCCTCAGCAAGTTAGTGAGACCCTGTCTCCAAATAAAATACAGAAAAGGGCTGGGGATGTGGCTTAGTGGTTGAGCACCCCCGAGTTCAATCCCTGGTACCACCCAAAAAAGAAGAGAACAGGACTCTAAGGAAACATGAAAGTCCTGGCACCGGGCAGGCAGAACATTGTCTGCAGAGCACTTAGCAGAAGCAAAGGGAGAGCTCACCAATTGGGCCTGATATCAAGTAATAAAAAAAATGCAGCTTAGTCTTCTCACTGTTTAATGCCATTATGATGGTTCTTGCTAGAAAATAGCTTTCCCCAGTTAGCCTTCCTCTGAGCATTTAATAGAGCACAATTTCAAGCTAAAGATATTTGAGCATTTCCTTTTTGGTTATGGGGGATGAAGATACTGTGGGGGGCGGGGGAATGGGGATTCTGTGAGCTAATTCAAGCATGTGAAGCCACAGCAGAGGTCTGACACACGAACCCCCCCACACCAGGGGCCTGCCAATGCAGCCCATGTGGCCTATTGGCTCTTTAGCTCCCTGCAGTACTAAATGCTCCTGGGGAGCAGTCAAAGGGCAAGTAAGTACCCCCATGACCTCCAAACACCCAGGGTGCCACCATGAGCCTCAACTGCTGCTTACAGAGAGATGACATCCAGCCTTTGGATCTTCCTGGCATCCCTGGGTTTTATCTAAATAGGAAGGGTTCTGAGACTGGACTCCGTGCGAGATGCCTGTTCCTCTGCCGACTGGCTGGTGACCTCGGGCAGCTAACTGGCTTCTGAGCTGGTTCCCTCATCTTCACGTGGGGACTAGCACAGCCCCACCTCATGGGGTTGCTGGTCAGTTAAAGCTGCACTTGGCCAGATTCCTCCTGTGGCCCACAAGGTCCCACCTTTGAGGTCCCATGTTCACACTGTACTTATTTCCCTGACCCCATCTCCCCACTCCTGCCCTTCTTGTTCCACTCATCACACTGGCTGCCTGGCTGGTCCTTGACCCCTGGGGCACTCCCTCCTGTTATGCAAGAAATTGCTCCCTTTCCTCCCGCAGGGATCCCTCAGGTGTGCCCTGCTCGATAAGGTGTCTCCACTCACGTATTATATCTGCCCTCCCCAAAATGACTCTCCCAAACTCTTGTTCCCTATTTCCTGTTTTTGTCACATTTACCAACAATTTTTTGGTTCCTCACCCCATTGCTTCTAGAACACAGGACCAGGGTCTGTGGTTCACTGCCAGGGTCTCAGCATCCAGCAGGGCCTGATGCAGTAGGTGCTCGGCAGACCTTGGTTGGAATGAATGGATCCTCACTCATTCATTCAATTCGGGTGAGCTCCCTTTAATGTCCTTGGGAGGACGGGCCTATAACCTAGGCTGGGGCTGTCCAGGGCCAAGTCCCCTCCCACCCCAGTAGAGCCCCTGCAGTCACTGTGCCTGAAGCCATGAGGGCACAAGGACAGAGGGGCGGCTGGGTGCTGGCTTGCTCCAGCCTGGAGGTGGTGGGCGGTGGCAGCGGGAGGGGCGCCCTGCCCTGGCTTGCCTCAGCTCTTGGAGTAGCGCCTCTGCAGCGATTCCCGGTAGAAGCGGAAGACGTGTTGCGAGGCAGCCTGGGCTGCAGCCAGGCACTGCTGGAGCTGGGAGGGGAGAGGCGAGTCAGTGCTGGGGCCTCGCCCCACACCCACCTGCAGCCCAGCAGGCCCAAGAGGTTCCCGAACCCCACTGACTCCCGGGGCCCCCAAGCCTACCACCTCCCCTTCCTACCCCAGGCAAGGCACATGGTGAGGGGATTATCTCGAGTGCACTTATTTCCCACTTCATAAGCTCTCTTAGTGGAGAGCAGGAGGAAAATGCTTCAGGGATCTGAGGCTGGCCGCAACCAGACCTTAGACCAATGGGAGTAGCACTCAGACACCCTGGAAGACACCCCCCGACCTTGCAGAGCCACGCGCCTCAGAGCTCACAGAACCGGACAGACCTTGGGATTTAGAGCCAGGGAGTCAGAGACCCCCAAATCTTTACTGCCACATATTCCTAGGTCTGTAGGAGTGCCAGGTTGGAAATGCTACTGGAGACCTCCTGGCCCCATAGCTCCAAGCTCTGTACCTAGAGTCCCTGCACTCTGGGGGGCTCCTGCCTTGAGCTTGAACCTGGGGGCCTTCAGATGCTCTGCCTCCCACTTTCCAACTGTGTTCTGCCTTTTTCCCTATCTCACAAATTGGGCTTCCCTCCAAATTTCCACAAAGGTTTCCATGGTTACAAACGTCGAACGAAGTCCCCCACCCTGCTTGCCGACAGGGAGGCAAGGAAGGAGTTGGGACAAGACCCCGTGTCAGCGTGGGAGAGAAGGTTCTGGCTTCCACCCCCACCCTATCCTGGTACCTCAGCATCAGAGTAGAGCCCCTTGGTGGTGGACATCAGTAGCTTCCGTTCCACACTGTCGAGAGCAAAGGTCAGGACTGCTCGGGCCTCCTAGGGACAAGAGGCAGGAGGTAGTGGGGCACCTCAAAGTTCCTTTCCCACAACAAGGTGCTCACATCTCGAGTGCAGCTGTTTTGTCTACATACTACTCTGATCCTGGGTTGCAGTTCTTTACCTTTCCTTTGTAGAACTGGTCCCCACGTCCCTTATTCCAGTCAGGTACCCCACCTGCCCCTTAGGGGAGCCAGTGCTGGTCATTTACCAGGCACCTTTCCACCAGCCAACCCCTTTACAGGCTCTGTACTGCAAGGGCTGGGGACCAGTGGACTACGTTCTTCAGACTCCCTTGCTGTTAGGTTCAACCAGTAAAAAAAATCTCTTGGGAGATGGGGAAGAGCATCTCAGTCCTCATCTGACAGTGTCAGCTGCTATAATAGCCAAAGAGGAAATGTGGGTCCTGCTCTTCAGCAGCCAGGAGAGAGGCAGGACATCTTTTGTGCATCCAGCACCAACTGCAATGACGTCTCCAACAGCCCAGCAGGGGCCTTCCCCTTTGCCTCTCAGACTCTTCCAACATTGTCCCCTATATTAAATTCCTCCATCTTAAGTACCCCAAGTGTCGTTTTGTTTTCCTGATTGGCTATGACCATGAGCATACCCCAAAAAGAACCCCAGGACACTGCAAACCTGAGTGGATCAAGAAAGCTCTCCAGCCCTCTGATTTTTTTTTTGGCAGTACTGGGGATTGCACATGCTGGGCAAGCGCTTTATCACTGAGGTATATCCCTACCCCAGCCTCTTAAGATGAAAGGATGGGGCTGACGGAGGCAGCCTCAGTCTCAGGAGAGATACTGGGCAGAAAGAATGAAGCCAATGCACAGAAAAAAAGCAGGGGTGAGAAATGAAAGAAGGAAATCCGACTGTTTGAAGTCCTGGTTTTAACTAGACCTGTTCTTTCAGGGTTTGGAAACAAAAGCCAACAAATTCTTGTTTGGTTTGTGCAAGTCTGAGTTGGGCTGCAGCACTTGCAGCCGAGTGAACCCTGACGAATGGAGCAGGGCCTGCCAACTGGGGCTGAGGCGTGTGCGCCAACTGACTTGGAGACAAGTGAGGCCTGGAGGAGGGCAGGCAGAGCCACCTGGCCACAGCCCTTCACACCTACCTTTTCTTGCTTGACTGTGGGGTCTAGAACCAGGGTCCCATCAGAGTCCAGGGCACAGGTGACCCCACAGAAGAGAGCTCGCATGGGGACACCTGCATCCACTAATGCCATGCAGGCGGCATTCAGGCAACAGGCCAGGAGCTGAGCACAACAGGAGCAGTTAAGAAGAACATCGACTGCAGAGCCCACGGCAGACATCACTCACAGATCCCAGAAAGGCAGCACGGCACGGGGGATAAGCAGCTCTGGGATCGAGTAAGCCTGTCTCACACCTGGCTTTGCCATCTTTCAGCTGTGTGACCTTGAACAAGTGACTTGCTCTGAGTCTCAATCTCATCTGCTACAAGGGATCATGATATTTAACAAGCATATACTAAAAGTATATAACAAGTATCTTCAGGGAAACAGTGTCAGAAGGAAGAAACCTCCCAAGGTCACATGAGAGAGGCACTGGCAAAACCAGGCCCAGCACCCAGGAATCTGTCCGCCATCCCCGACACCAGGTGATGGAGTCAGGGTGGAGGGAGGAGCCGTCATTGCTGCTGCCTTGGCAGGGGGTCACAGGCTGGAGCTGCCTCAGTGTCCTCATGTCTTTCTTCCCCAGGCTTAGCAGAGTGCAGAACGGCTTTGGCTTTATAATCAGTTCCAGCCCTACCACTAAGCCTGTTGCTTCCTCTGGGCTTCAGTTTTCACCTCTTTAAATGGGTTCCTGACAGGCTTTCCCTCCTTCCATCGGTACAGTGCCTGCCTGAAAGGGCCACGCACCAGCAATGCCCTGTAGAAATGCCCATTTCTGGTCCTCATCCTCAACCTCACTTGCCTTAAAGCACAGGGATCTTTCAAGGCGGAGGTCCTGACCCCTCTGCCCTGCCTGCTCAGGGTTCTCCCAGTGCCAAGAACCTGAGACCCACATTAAGGGGCAGGCTGGTGGTCACTGGCACAGGCTCTGTGGTCAGACAGACCTGGGCGAGTTCTGCCTCTGCTGCTGTCCACTGTGTCCTTAGTAGGCAAGGCACTTCCTTTCTCCGAGCCTTGGTTTTCTCATCTGAAACATCTGCCAAAGTCCTTGGGCTCTAGAACCAGATGGCTTGGGCCCAAGTCCTGGATGTGCCACTTACACAGGGAACATAAAGGCACTTGATTTATGGGCTGAGAGGATTCAATGGGTTAAAGTGTCTAAGGTGCTTAGAACAGTGCCTGGTACACAGTAAGCACTTAAGCTGTGTCTGCTTTCCTTCTTTTCCAGTTGGTGCCTGCCAAGTGTCTGGAGGTTTCTGGCTGACAGAGTGTTACAGAGACACCAGCAAGGACACCGTCAGGGTGGTTCTGGAGTACCTCCTGTCAGAGGTGGCCAGGGGAAGGATACAGAGCCTGCATCGCTGACAACCTGAAGCACCACGGTGATGGAGGTGCGGGGGTGCAGCGCTCCCAGCACTACTGCCTCGCACGTGTTCCTGATTAACCGCTCCCGGCTCTTCTCAGCTACACCTAGGGAAATTGAGGGGAGATAGTCAGGTTTCTCCTTTCTATCTGTTCCCCCCCACTTGCCCCACCACCGAGAGGAAAGCCCTGTGAAAGGTTCCGTGCAGGACAGAGGATTACCAGTGGGAAGGGGGCAGGGCCTGACTGCTACCCACCCACCCTGGCTACCATCAGCACGCCAGGAAGGAACACTGGGGAGTCTTGTGCTGCTACCCATGGCCACTGCTATCCAGACAAGGGGAGTGAAGGAGACAGGGTAAAAGGGCAGAAAAACAGGGTAAAAGAGGAGCTGGAGGTGGGGAAGAGGACAGAGAGGGAACACTGACAGATACTGAGACGAGGCAGAGTTAGAGAAAGAGGTGGCAACAGCAGAGAGGTGACCAGGCGGTGCAGTAGAGACTGGGGAAAACAGGCAGGAAGGAGCTGGGCAAGGTCCCAATGGACTGGACCTTCAGAGGGTTAGCCGGACCCAGTTACCAGGCAGCCCAATCTTCGGCCTCAGGATCACTTCGAGTGTAGCCTTGTTGAAGATCTCTTTGCTGACCTTCACCTCGGCTGGCCCATACACACCGGCCAGGACAGAGGTATCACCTGAGGAGACAGCAGGGGAAGCTTTAGACAACCTTCCCTGCTTCTGGGGCCCAATGTGCGGCATGTAACAACAAGGGCCCTGATGGCCTGGGCTCCCCAGGTCACCTCCATTTGTTGGAAGTGATTCTTTGAGGACCCACTTTACTTCTCTCTGCCTCCACTTCCTCATTTATAAAACAGGATAAGAGCCGCCTCTCCCTCTTAGTGTTCTTGTGAGCAGTAAATCACAGTTCAGAGCTCAGGGTGCAGCTCAGTGGTAGAGCGCTTACTTGCCTAGTATGTGCAAGGTCTTGGGTTCCATCCCCAGCACGGTAAGAAGGGAAAAAAAGTGTGCTTCACTCAAAACACCAGAGGACACTGCCCGGCCCAGGTGGAGAGCACAGTAAACTTCGGCTGGTATTATTCACTAACCTGGTCCCCTCACCCCGCCAGCTCAGTGTTTAATCTCTGCAGTTTCTTATACTTAGGATCATCACAGAGGAAAGGAGGCCTATACACCAATCTCACGCTCCATCTCCCCCATATGAACATGAAACTGAGGCATATTTCAGTATCACTGAGGTTCCCTGGCCTGCTTCTCTTTAAGAAAAAAACAAACTGTATTGCAGACCAGTGCTACAAACTGCAAATAAATATGCAGCAAGAACAAGGTCACAGGCTCCAGTGGGGACAGGGTGCAGCAGACTCTCTCACAACCGCCAAGGCAATGCTTCTACCATCCTTCCTCCCCTGCAGGCTGAGCTGACAGGTTAGAAGGGAGAACTGGAAGAAAAGAGTTCAGGTCCCTACGCTGCTGCTGCTTCTCAGAGTTCCAGAAAACTGTAGACTGAACCCAAATCCTTCACTTTGGGGCTGGGGAAAGGACGCTGCACAGACCACCTTTCTCCATGGTGGCGCTAGACCATGATTCTCCCTTCCTCAACAGCTTGAGTAAGGAGGCACTGTTTCTGGGTTCCCCTCACCTCAGAGCTACAGAAATCCCATTTTCCAGGTAACAGTGGGAGTTAGATATAGGAAATACTACTTCAATATAGCATCAAATGAATTAGGCAACGCAGTTGGAGATGGGGAGTAAGTTAAGAGGGAGCATCTGCTTCCCTGCTGTGAGGCCAGAAAATGGCAAAAGGTAACAGGAACGTAAAAGGAACCTTCTGAATCCAAAGGGTTACTCTAGATTCAGCCCGAGAACTGGAAGAGGGTCTAGGCCCCATTTCCTACTCTTTTTTATTCTGGTACTGGGGATTGAACCCAGAGGCATTAAATCACTAAGCCACATCCTCAGCCCTTTTTATTTTGAGATGGGGTCTAAGTTGCCTAGGGCCTTGCTAAGTTGCTAAGGCTGGTCTTGGACTTGTGATCCTCCTGCCTCAGCCTCCTAAGTCACTGGGTCCATCTCCTACTCTTGACAGAAAAATGCCCCAGGACGAGGAACTCTTGGTGGACAAGGAGGCTAGGGAGGACAGCTGGAGCAGAGGGAGGCAGGCTGGTAAGCCATGTCCTTGGGTCTCACCTCAGGCTCCTCTCCCCCTGTTCCTTCAATGTCCTACATCTCTCAGCCAGTTCTGGGGACATCAGAATTTGAAGATTTCATTCTCCTGGTCCGATAGTGTCTGGACCCAAGAGGTCTGGGTCAATGGCACAGGACCTAGGACTGCTCACTGCTGCACCTGAGGGCAGTTCAAATGGAGCCCGCGCCTTCCCCAGGCACCCCGCTTTCCTCTTTTTTCAGCTTCTGAGTGGCAGCTTTCTTTGACAGGCTCATCTGTGAATCAAGCTTCTTAAGGAAATCGGAGGCAGAGGTTGAGGATGGGAGTTGGGTAGGGCCTCTGGTCAGGTGTGGGGAGGACTTCATCCTAAACCTCTCGTTTCTTCCTCTCGACTGAGTGTGGCTGACTTCACACTTACTTGGGTGTACCTCTTCCTCTGCATCTCCTTCAGAATTCCAACCAGTGAACAGGTCTCTCTGGGTTTTATCAGGATGGGGACGTAGAGGGTTTTTCTCAGGAAGATGGAGTCATTAGTATTCAGGTGGTTTGCACACTTGATCTGTTCCATCATCATATGGTATTTAAGCACTAGTCCAGCTGGGGTGTCTCTGGGTTCCAAATCATGCCCCAGATGTCTTTCCTTCACTGGGGAGCAGGCTGATCGCACCAGACTTCTGTAGCAAGGAGCCCGGCTCATGGAATGGATATTCAGAGAATTCCTTTCCCCTTCTCTCTCCTCTCCCAATGTCTCCCCACTTTCCCCAACACTATGCCCACCTTCCTCCCCACCCCGACTTCTCCCTCTAAGCCCATTACCCACAAATCTATCAGTGCCTGAGTCGCTCAACATTCCTCCAACTTTTGACCCCCCCCCACAACTCCTTGCTACTTCAACCTCTGACCTTTGAACTCTAGACCCCTTCCTCAAAACTCTCCTCAGTTTGTCCCCAAATCAGGTAGCTAGGTCTTGAGGCACCCCCACATTCCAGCTCTGTCCCATTCCAAGGTTCACATGTTAGGGCCAGGAACAAATCAGGCCCACCCCAAGTAGGGTGTGGCCAAAGATGAGGCGCGTGAGGATTGCGAGTTTGTAGTACACGGTCAACTCTGAGATCCTGAAAGGTTAGCTCTGCATCAGGCAGCTTACACTCTTAAACTCAGGCGCCACAGACAGGTTCTTGTCCCTCCAAATGCCTTGAATCCGCCAAGACGTTAGGGCCTGGATCCAGCTGAGCAGTAAGCTCGAAAAAAGACTTCATTTCCCAAAAGGTTCTGTGTCCACAGGGCTGATATTATTAACTTCAACAGTAATTTTTCCTGAAAGCGAACCTTCCTCCCTCTTATTGAAGCTGGTCTCAATTCCTCTTTCCAAAGCTTCCCCCAGTCCAGCGCTCATCCCCAAATTCTGCAGTAGCCCAAATACCTAAGAAAGGGATACATCTCTGGAGGTGGGAAGTATCCTGACTCCTGCTTATTTCCCGAGAGCAGATATGAACAGGTGAGGGGAGGTAAGACCTGGAAAATAACAAGCCTGGCTTCTAATCCTCTCTGCCTCCCCCTAGATCTTGCGGGATTTTGCTAACCTCTTTGGGTCTCAGTTTTACCATCTCCAAAATGAAGAGACTGGATTCAAACAATAATGGCTTCCAAACTTCTCTGACTATAACTCCCATAAGATATACATTTTAAAGGACAACCCAAAACACACAAATTTGTGTAAATGGAATGAAGGCAGCATAAAACAATTCTACTCTTAACATTTTCTTTTCTGTTCCACTTAAAAATAATACTGGTTGCAACTCATTAACGCAGTGGTTCTCACCCTGGCTGCACACTAGGGAGTTTTAAAAGATTCCTATGCCCAGGTGCTTCCCCCAAGGCTTCTAATTTAACTGCTCACAGGTGGGGCACAGGCCCTGGATGCCTCAAAGTCCCTCAGCTAATTCTAACATGTAGCCAAGCCTGCAATCTGCAGTGTTAAAAAACAGAGCTGGGCTACAGTTCAATGATACAGCACTTGCCCTACATACACAAGGTCCTCAGTTTGATACCCAGAACCGCAAAACAAAAAAACAAATAAACAAACCACAGGTGCTCTAGCCCATGCTTCTAAACATTGGCTTGCAATCAGAATCGCTGCAGGACTTGATTTAAATATGAAATGCTTGCTTCTGCCAAGCACGTGCAAATCTGTAATCCCAACTTGGGAGGCTGAGGCAGGAGGGATTGCAAGTTTGAGGCCAGTGGGCAACTTAGCAAACAAACACAAAAAAAGGGATTGGGGATGTAACTCAGTAGTAAAGTGCTCCTGGGTTCAATTCCCAACACTGAAGGGGGAAAAAAAAGCAGGGCCAGACTAGGTGTGTGGTTGGTTCTGGGGCTCTGTATTCTTACAACTTTGCCAGAGATTCTGAGGCCAGAAGTACTTTTTGAGAGTCTGCAAGGATTACCATTTGCTCCAGGGCTCTGTGGGTTTCAGTTTAGAACAGGGAAGGGGCTGCCTTTCTCATTATTTTTTAAGAGACAGGGGTTGCCCAAACTGGTCTGGAACTTCTGGCTCAAGCTATCCTCCCTAGTAGCAGGGACTACAGGTGCTAAGTGCCGTAGTGCCTTGCCTCCTCTTCCTTAGGTTCTAAGAACGGTCAGGCATCTGAAACCAGCAAGAGAGGTATGTTGCAGGAAGGCCTGAGTAGGAGCTGCTGAACAACTGAGGAATTCTCTTCCTAGGAAACCCAATCTACCCTCACATGGGAGATGATGACCTTAGCTCCAGAAGAATCCACCTTGAAGCCATATTCTTACCCAAGCAGAATTAGATTCTTGCTGGGGTTTTTATTCCTGTTACTTCAGATGAACTGTTACACCTGAGCAATGGAGTCCCTATCCTCTTGTCTTCTCCAGGATGTGACTCCAACAAGTCTCTCCTCTCTCCACCCCACATTCATCCCATTTACTTGATCCTCTCACAGCAAAATTCCTGAAGTGCTGTCTCCACTTGCTGTCTGTTTTTCCTTACCTTGACTCAATGGCTCCACTGCAGCAGATTGTCAGTGTCACCAATGACCTCCAAATTATTGACCTTCACATGATCCAGCCTCTCAGAGTGAAATAGCTGGTCAGTCCTTATATCCCAAACACTGTTTTCTCTTGGTTCCAGTTACCACCTTCTTTTGGTTTTTCCCCTGTCTCACTGGCAGTTCCTTCTCAGTCTCCTTTGCTAGCTTCTCACACCCTGTGAGCTCAAAGTTGGAAGGGCCTGGGGCCTCTTCTCTTCCACCTACAATGATTGACTCATGTGCTGAGATATGTACCTCGGTAATGGGATATTTGCTCAATTGGTGGGGTGGGAGTGAAGAAGATATTTGTCAGCCCAGGGTAGGGACATCATCTTTGAGAAGTATTTACTTGTGTAAAAAAATTTGCCATGGTGTAATTATAATTAAGCCTGTGGTGGTGATGTGCTTGTTCAAGTGATATTTGTGCAAATGCACATATGTGCCTCAGAGATGATGTAGGGCCCTAGGATGTGTATGTGAGAGGCAGGGGAAGAAAACTAGTGAAGGCGGATTATTTACCCTGTTGAGATTTTTCCCTATTCTGGAATATTAGCTCTAATGGGGTGGTTCGCCCCTGTCTCATTCTGAGAATTTTCTACCCGGTGGAGAAAACGTTGCAGTCAGGAGGGAGAAATGTGTATCCCGCTGTATCTTGAAGTATTCACTCGGATCAGAAGTTCTGCATCGGAGCGGGGGGCGGGTATAAACCAGCTAATATCGCAAGATGGGCACTCCATTGTAGGGTATACCATAGTCATTCTTCAAGACAAATACAACCTAGGTATACGTGGCTCGGGCAATTTTGGGTTAAGTTCTTACCTTGCAGAAAAGAAGCAGAGCCATCGGGCCGGGATAGCAGGTTCTGTTCACAAGCAAAGTGCCGGAGGCTACAACCTGGGCCCCGAGGGCTGGACTCTGTTCCAGCCTCACTGCAGACCTTGGCGTCAGCACGCATCGACCCCTCCATTTCCCCAGATCCCACGTGCTGGGGGCCGGCAATGTAGCTTCCGCACCGTTGGGCGCGGCGCGCTTGCGTACAGACTGCGTACCAGTGCGCACGCGCCTGGCCGGAGCACAGTCAGAATTGGCTCCCGCACGTGTCTCAGCGTTTACCAACAATGTGGCTCCGCCCAATCCCACCTCCCAACTCTGGCAAAGCCATTGGACAATCGAGAAAAGGGGGCGTGCCTTGGCGTGGGCTCATCCTACCCAAGGCCCCCCGGCCCTAAACCTCGGAGGCTCTCGTCAGGTTGTCCTCTTCTCTGCGAATTATAGGAGTGATTACAGTGAAGAGATCAGAATAACTTTTAGGACTATGTATTGTCTTCTCCACCTATATATGCATCCTGGATGCCGTGTGATCGGAAGGAGGTGTTCTTTTCGCAGGGTTGTGCTGGCATTTGAATCAGGCTTATGATGGGGCAGCCCCGAGTCTAGCCTGGGAGAGGGGCGGATCCACGAGGGCTTCTGAGCCAAGATGGCGGTAGCGATCTCCGCGGCCAGGGTCTGGGGGCCTAGACGAGGCCTGGGCCAAGCTGCCCTCTTGTTGCTGCGGCAGCCGGGGGCTCGGGGATTGGCTAGATTTGTGAGTACCGAGGCCCAGGCGGTTTTCTCTAAGCGGGGGTAGGGGGCGTAAAGTCTTATCTTTAGAGTGGGTTCTCTGCAGGGTGTGAAGGAAGGGCAGTCATGGAGGGAAAAGAAGTGGGAGACCATCTCCTTAGGAGAGGAAAAGCGGGGCAGCTCCTGTGTGGACCCTGAGGGAGGGTGACACCTTGGAGAGTGAGATGGGGGTTCCTCCTCTTTCCCTCCCACAGAGGAGGCCCCTTGGAGGAGACAGGAGACCTTTTCCCTCAGAAGTCGGACCATGAAACCGACTTAGTAAGATGGAGAATTCCTTCTGAGTATAGAACCCTGTTGAAAGAGGAGAAACGAGAGCTCAGATCCCAGTCACAGGGTTTTCCAGGGCTTTGCGTTTCTTTGCTCTTTCTCCCCACTTCTAACTTTAAAACGAATTATGCGAGAAACTCGTTTGATTTCCGTGTCCTCTGATCGAAAGTTAAGGTAGAGTCTGTGTGTTGTGGATATTGTGCAGAGGAGATGATCAGTACATGTTTGTTGAATTGATGAAGGGAGAAAAGCAGGCGAAAGGTTCAGACAGGGCCCTTTGCCCACATTTCTTAAAAACACTTGAGAAAGCCTTTTGAATTATCAAAAGGGTCAGAATTCCTTTTGGTAAATGCTGCTAAGGGGAAGATCACACTACAAAAAAAATCAAGTTGAGTGCTAGTATGTGCACGGCCCAGGGTTTGATCCCCAGCACCACCACAAAAGTAACAACAACAAAAACTAGTTGAAAGCCTGTGCTTAGAGAGGGAAAAAGCAGTGGACTGCAAGAACTTTGAACTAAAATTCCAGATGAGACAGGAATGTTTAAGTGGGTGGTTTCTGGAGCTACACCACATGAGTTCGCATCCCGCCTTGTGCCTTTCCAGTTGTGTGGCCCTGGACAGAGGACTGAACCTTACACCTCTCTCAACCTAATTTTTCTTACTGCAGAATGTTAACAGTGACAACCTCACAAGGTTGTTGTGAAAATACTAAAGTGCTAAGAATTGGACCCCACACATCATAAGGGCAGTAGGTATTTTGGCCACTGTTAGTAAGGATGGAGGGAAGGGACAGAAATTGAGCTTGGAGACTGGGAGAGCAAAGGAGGTGATCTTGTGGGAGTATCGACTGGATTGGTGATGCTGTTTCAGGATCTTCTGAGGTTGTTCCTGGCACTCATCCCAATTCGTAAGGCAGGGAAGATGAAATCTGCAGGAAGAAGCTCTGGGCAGGAGGAGAAACAGGGTAAGAGAGTAGGGCAGGAATGAGGCAGGAGTCCTTAGGAAGGAAGTCATTTGAAGCAGATAAATGCTGAAGGGTTACAGGAGTAGGTTGGGGGTAGGGCTGTTTATGGGTTGTTCTCTTTGGATTTTTTTTTTTTTAAAGCAATCAGTTCCTCCACAGCTGATGGCAGTCCCAGGTACCCATTGGTTGAGCAAGTGGGGCGGGAGGTGAACAGGACTGGGGCAGACTAGGGAAAGGTCATTTGTGACTGATTAAATCTGTCCTCCTCCTGGCTTAGTCTTTCCTCTTCTCCTTATTTATTTTGGAGAGAATGGTGAGAAGGAAGTTTCTACTTTTCATTGATTTATCTACTTAAAATTTTATGTTTCTTACAGTCACAGTTGCCTTCCCCCCATCTATTTATCTCCCACCTGTTCTGAGATTAAAAGAGTCCCTACTTTTTTGAGTGAAGGAAAGGGCCAGTAGTAAAGATTTCAGACCAGGGCTGTTCAATAAAACTTTCTGTGATAGTGGAAATGTTGTATGTTTATGCTGTCCAGAACAGTAGCCACTAGCCACATGTGACTACTGAACACTTTAAATGTGGCTAACAAAGCTGGGTGTGGTGGCACACACCTATAATCCCAGCTACTCAAGAGGATCATAAATTCAAGGTCAGCCTTAGCAACTTAGTGATACTTAACTCAAAACAAAATTTAAAAGGGCTGGGGATATGGCTCAGTGGTAAAATGCTCCTGGATTCAGTTTCCAGTACTACAAAAATTAAATAAAAATAAATGTGGCTAGCAGGATTGAGAAACTGAAGTTTACTCATTCTAATGAGTTTAAGTGACTGTTGGCTGCCATATTGGAAGGTGGAAAGTACAGCTCTATCCAGGTGGAGGTGAAGAAATAGTGTCTTGGGACAAAGGTGGGGAGGTTTTGTTGGTTTTACTGTAATAGATGGATTACAGTGGATTATGAGGGCAGGTGGTTTGGGGGAGGGAAAGGGCTGCCTTTCTTTGTCCCCTACCTTCTTACCTCTCATCACCCATTTCCCGAGCACCCTGCTGCCCTTGAGGTGTTTGCCTGATTTCCCTCCGCCCCCTGCTATCATTGCAGATGTTTTTAGTGATTAGGGAGAAAAGAAAACTCAGATTGACAGGTAGTCATGAGTCAGTTTTGCAACCACTACCCCAGGGCTGGGCCTGTTGGGGCCATTTCACCTCTGAGCCTAACTTGGGGATGAGTAGAGTCCCTACCCTGCTGGAAGTGAGGGAGTAATTGGAGCTCAGTCTGTGCTCATTATCAGTAAAGTCGTTTTCTCCAGCCCAATGGTTCTGGGGTAGCCTGCCAGGGGCTTCAGTTCCCTATGCAGTAGCACTATGTAGTAGGTACCCAGTGGATACTGTGGGATGAATAGAGATGGCGATTACTGATCATCTGATTGTAGGAGTCCATCCATTTCCCTCTTAGCTAATGTCAAGAAATTTGGTTTCTATCTGGGCACAGTGGTGCATACCTGTAATTCCAGCAACCCAGGAGGCTAAAGCAGCAGGGTTGCAAGTTTGAGAGCAGCCTAGGCAATTTAATGAGATCCTGTCTCAAAAGTAATAGAAAGATCTAGGAATATAGCTCAGTGGTAGTACACTCCTGGGTTCAAGTCCAGTACCACAAAATAAAAAGAAATTGGTTCTTATGGGTGCTTACTACATATTCCCAACACTCAGTAAGTTAGAAATGGCAGCCATTTGGAGGGTGAATCTGGTTTGGTCTTGATGATTCAGGGTAAGGGGAAAGTGCTCTCCCTTGGGATTGTACACCTGCAGTGCCTTGGGGAGCCTAGTGCTAATGCCTCTGGGTCTCTGGGGCCCAGAAGGGCTGATTGGCTTGAGCTGCCCTCCGGAGAGAAGATTCAGAGTTAAACTTTCTACCCATGCAGCCATCCATGCTCTGAACCCCATCTTCCTTCCAGCCCCACCCACCCATCTGACTGCAGATGCTGACATCACTACTGCTGATCTGTGTGGCCTTGACCTTTGATGGAGGTGCGTCATCTAGGGTCTGTAGGAATTCAGTGCGCACAGAGGCTTAGATGAAGTGCTTTGTGAGCCTGTGTGATGGCTAGCTCTGGCCACCCTGGTCTCCGAGGTACCAGACTCGGGGCCCTTGTCATTGTCCAGTAAATACTAAAGCATTCCATCCCCCTTGCCTTTGCATCAGCCCTGCAAGTCCAGCAGCCTAGCTCTTCCCCTCCTCCAGGAAGCACTGCTGCTGCTGCATCTGCTGGTAGCCAGTGAGAGTTCCTTCTAGGACTAGGGCAGTGACTTTTCCCTACTCTCCAGTCTGTGAGGCAGATACCATTCTGTCCATGGGGGGCGGGTGGCACACAGGTTCTGGGAGACAAGCTCCTGCTCAGCATCATGTGACTGGAAAGCCCCAGAACCAGGATTTGGACTCCGGCAGTTTAGGCTGCCTTGTCCTGTGGCTAACCATCATACCATCCTTCCCCTCCTCCTGTTTATCATCCATCCCTCCCTATCTTCAGCCCTCCCTCCGGGTCCAACTTGGAATCACTGTTCAGTATCTGCCTCTTTGACCGTAGTGGTCATCCAGTACACCTGTGAGCTGCTGTGTTAATTCAGCCACTTGTGTGCCAGGCACTGGGCCGAGTCATGTACACATTTTACCCTCACAGTAGCCCATGAGAGTGTGGACAGGAGAAACTGAGGCTTAGGGAGTTTTAGTCATGCAGTGAGGAGGCTGAGGTCTGCCTGAGGCTGTGCCTGAGGGAATGACTCCAGAGGCTGTCCCAGCATCGGTAGCCAGTGCTCCCCTGTGGTTTTAAAACTTGGTGAATGTGTGCAGCCTCTGCCATTGTAAGCCACTGGCCACCGGGCCAACTGCCCAAACTAATAGAAAGAATGAATGAAGTCATATCCTTTCTGTAGGCATTTTTTTTTTTTAATTTGCTCATGGACCTATATTTTATTTATTTTTATTTATATGTGGTGCTGAGAATTGCCTCAGATATGCTAGGCAAGTGCTCTACCACTGAGCTACAACCCCAGCCCCGCTTTAGTAGACATTTTGCTACCCATCTCAGAACAGAGTGTTTCCTCAGGCTTCAGCCATGAGCTGAGCCCTTTGCAGAGTTCACTGAATCAGCCAAAACATCGGGGGATGTGGGTGATCATCATTTCCACAGGCCCAGGAAAAAAGGAGACTGGAATTCATGGTGGGAATTCAGTGCTAGTATCGGGGCTCACCAGGATGCCCTCACGGTAGAGTTCCAGCCTCTAGGCCATGGTCCTGCTTGAACACCCTGGCTGTTTTCTGCTCTCAGCCTCCTCCCTCTGACCCCTGCCAGCCCCTAGCAAGACCCTGTCTCAAAAGTAATAAAACATCCCTCCCCAACATCAGCCCCGAGGCCCATTCTGTCAGCATGTTCTGCGGTCACCATCTGGAATTAAAATTTAATTTAAGGTGTAGCCAGCCCTCCTGCTCACTCTGCTTTGCCCTGGCTTCTTCCCCAGGTGCCCCTCGTTTCCCTTTTTCCCACTGTTTTTGTTTTTGTTGTTGATGTTTGGTGCTGGGTTGGAACCCAGGGCCTTGTGTGTGCTAGGCAAGTACTCTGCCACTCAACTATTTGCACACAGCTCCACCTTTCCTACTTTTTAACCTCCCCAGGTTTTATTTTTTTTCTCAAATGTCATTTCTTTTTTCTCTTCTTCTCTCCCCACCCCGCCTTTTTTTTGTGTGGTGATTGTTGTGGTGGTGGTGCTAGGAATCAGAATTTTTGAACACACAGTACCCGTACATCCCAGGCCTGTCTGACCCCTGTGTGCATGGATCTAGGAACTTTATACACAGCTCTCTGCAGGCTTTTCACTGTTGAGGGAATTCAAAGAGATGAAATGTTTGCAGAGAGCCATGCAGTGAGCTCAGAAATTGGAATCCAGGTCAGTCTGACTCCACTGAACTTAACTGCTCATTCATCCGTTTATTTGGTAATTATCCATCAAAAGCCTGTTATGTGAGCCAACCTGGACGCCACCCATCTTCCCAGAACTTGCATGTGTGAGAGACAGACACAAAACAGAGGAATCTTCCAGGTCCATGTAAAGGCCTGGCCATGCCCAGTGCTTCGAAGGGGAACAGGTGCTGCCTTGTCAGAGGGGGAAGGCATGTCTGCCAGGGTATCAGGCCCCAACCTGCCCTGCTGCCAGGAGTGTCATTTCCTCACCACCACAAATACAGATAATCACACACACATAGTATGCTGCCCCCAGGAAGCTTGGTGGCTCGTTCACTGCAATTAAAGGAAGCGAGGGGGACACGTGAGCCCCCACACGTGAGATGCAGCTCATAGTGAGCTGGTCCTCCTCTAGCTCCCCCTGAAAGTGAAGCCACAACTGCTGACCTGGGAGGAATCCAGACAGTGGTGGAAAGGAAAGACGCAGATGTGGGGAAACTGGGCTGGCAGTGGCAGTTGGGGTTTAGAGCTTGGGTTTTGGGGTCTGAATCTCAGGCCCTAGGTTAGAAGCCCAGTCATAATGTAACTTTTTTTCTCCCAATGCAGGCTATTTACCTCCCCAAGTCTTGATTCTCTGCCCTGAGGACTCGCTGAGGTGGCACATGCAGAGCTCAGCCTGGCGCACCTCTAATTGGTCCACCTCCTGCGAGTCTGTCGGGCTTTCCACAGGTCCTTGCCACTCAGCTCCTTCCAGTTTCCAGGAAGGACACATCATGCTTTGCTTTTTGTCTTTTGCATGTTCTGTTCCCACTGCCCAGGATGCTCCCTCCCAGTCCTGCAGGCTCAGCCCCAGCATCACTTCCTCAGAGAAGCCTTGCCATTTCCACTGTGCCATGTGACAATACCATGGGGTAATAGGGATCACACTCGTTCTTACTTGTTCAGTGACTGTCTTCCTGCTAGTAGGTAGCAAGGACAGATGTCCTGGGTTCCCAGAACCCTGCACAGGGCTGGGAACAAAGCAGGTGCTCAAATATTTGTTGAATCAATCAGTCTGAGCTTGCAGGGGAAGCCAGCCTGGCTTCAGGAAGGTATTGAAGCGTGTGGTGCAGTTGACCAGGTAATGTCAGAGGCGGCCACCTGGTCAGAGTGAGCAGTAATGTGGTAGAAACCATCACAGCCAGCATTTTTTGCACATTTACTATTTTACAGATACTCTATGGAAATACACATGATCTCCTTTAAATCTCACAGCACTCCATGAGGTGTTTCATTTTACAAGGAGAAAGGAGACACATAAAGAGGGGAAGCCACTCTCCCTTGTCACCTAGAAGGATATTTGAATCTCGATAATTTGACTCTTAAAAACTCAACAACTTAAGCTCTGTTCTGTGTTGGCCCCCCTGGTATGTGACGTTGGGGTCAGTAACAGGTCTGTCAGGGGTGTCTGAGCATGCCTGCAGTAGCAATGGGGGACAAAGAGGGACCTGTGGCCAGACTGGGAAGAGGTCAGATGCCAGGGTGAAGCCTTTGAGCCTGTGATAATGACAATGGCAACAGCTGCCAGTTCTGGAGTGGCCTGCCATTCACACTAAGTTATTTCAGTTTTATAGTAGTTCTGTGGGGTGGATGTTACTGTTCTGGTGCTGGAGGTCAAGCCCAAGGCCTTGTGCATGCCACTGCTGGTAGATGTCGTTTTCATCCTGATTTTACAGATCAGGAAACTGATATGGTATTGTAGCAATTTGGCCAAGACGGCACAACAATATGATTGAGCAAGGGTTCACACCCTGTGCCCCAGACCCCCAGTGCCCTGGGGCTGTGCAGCTGCCATGCTGTCTTGTGGCTGCTGGCATTGAGCCAGAACCTCAGTGCTGTTCCTGATGCTGGTACCCCTTCTGCCTTCTCCCCAGCACCCTCTCAGGCAACAGCAGCAGCAGCAGCAGTTCTCTTCCCTGGACGACAAGCCCCAGTTCCCAGGGGCCTCAGCAGAGTTTGTAGACAAGCTCGAGTTCATCCAGCCAAATGTCATCTCCGGGATCCCCATCTACCGGGTCATGGACCGCCAGGGCCAGATCATCAACCCCAGTGAGGACCCCAATGTGAGACTGCTCCCTTCCACCCCTGCCTCCATGCCCAGGTCCCTTGTTTGTCTCTTCTCTGGTCTCATCTTCCCCTGTCTGTCTGTTTCTTGTCCACAGCTGCCCCAGGAAAAGGTGCTGAAGTTCTACAGGAGCATGACACTGCTCAATACCATGGATCGAATCCTCTATGAGTCCCAGCGACAGGTGTGTGGGGATAGGCCTAGAGTGGGAGTCAGAATTATCCTGTACTTGTACTTGTGTTGGCCAAGGGACAACTCCCAAGGAGAAGAGAGGAATTGAGAGATGTTTTTAGAGTTCTTGGGGTTCTTTCAGAGCTCTGGGAGAAATATGGGACGGGTCCAGCCCAAGGAAAGAAGGATGGACCCAGTCAGTGAAAACACCGATGTGTGTGCCTGGCTGGGCTCATTGTGCTGGGAGAGGGCAGGGAGGGGAAGGCCCAATGGCCCTTCCCTGGAAGAGCTCACAGACCTGAGAAGCCGGGTGGACCCTCCATGCTTCCCGCAGTGTCCAGGGACCACTCAAGGCCTATGTCCAATGTGCCAGTCTTTAGAAGTCTTAGTGTCAGAGGACAAGAACCAGTCAAACCAGCGTGCATGAAGAGGGAATTTATTGATTTCACCTGCATGTCCCCAGGGCCCTATTTGCAGGCAAAGCTGGATCTGGGAGGACTCAGAAAAAGTTCTCAGACATTGTTCTCTCTGTGTCTTTTTTCCTTTGCCTTAACTGTCTTCATTTTTGAGCACTAGTGGCATTGTATCAGGCATAATGCTTGTAGCTGGTGGTCAGTACTGAGCAGCTCTAGGCTCATGGAGAGGTGGCAAGGAGAAAGGACTCAGGATACAGTCTCTAGGGCAAGTCTGTAAGATCCAAGTCTTAATTCTGCTGCTATTTAGCTCTGTGGCCCTAGGGAGGCTGCTTCATCTGAGTGCTTCCTCAGCACTGCAAAAAAGTAAATAATTTTTTTTAAAAGGGGTTAATGGTAGATGCTACGCTATAAGGCTGGGGTAGGAATTCTGTGAGACCCAGCATGTAAGGCCCTTGCCCATTGGCTGGCCCTGAGGGAGATTACCATAACTATCACGATTCAACCTGTATCTACTAGGATTATGTTTAGCTGTAAGTGACAGATTCCTCCCCACTCCAAAGCCTTAGCAAACAAAATCAAAAGCAGTAGCTTAACAGATGAGTAGTTTCCTCTTGGATTAAAAAAAAAAAAAAAAAAATCAATGGACAGGTGATCTGGGGCACCATGATATTAGTGGATACCTGGCCTCCTTTCATTGCTCTGATCTAATGTCCAGAGTGTTGGCTTCTTCCTTCTTCAAGGTCCATTCATGATCCAAAAAGGTGCCAGAGCTGCCTCTATCGTGTCTCACTCCAGGCAGCAGGTAGAAGGAAGGCCGAAGGTCAGACATGGCACATCTCAGCTGCTGTCTCTCCATTCAAACCATTATAGAACTCTTTAGCAAGTTCCTCTCAATAATATCCAATAATATCTGCTTGCAATTGCTACCTGCAGTGGAATGAGGGTCCTGTCTTTCTTTTTGGTACTGGAGATTGAACCCAGGGGTACTTTACTACTGAGCTATATCCCCAGATCTTTTTATTTTTTTAATTTTGAGACAGGGTCTCACTAAGTTGCTGAAGCTGGCTTCGAACTTTCAATCCTCCTGCCTCATCCTTCCGAGTCACTGAGATTACAGGTGTGCGCCATCATGCCTGATTAGAATGAAATCTCTTTAAGAGGGAAGAGGGTCAGGCAGCCAGTAACCTCTGCCACTAGCCTGAGTCCTGTCTCAGGCTCCTCCCATACTGACCTGGACAGCTGGTATCCTCCCACGCATTTGGCACTTGAAGATCAGTTAACTTTTAATTGGATCCCCATTTAGAAGAAAGCGTTTCTTTGGTTTCTCCATAGCACCTGGAAAGCCAAGCCCATGAAGCACATGGACCCCCAAGTGGGGCTTAACCAGGAATGTCCTCATGCGTCTGTCCCAAGCTCACTTTGTTCCACTTTCCACACAGTCCTGGGTGATCTCATTTCCATCTTACCACGGGGGTTCCCTGGCTCTCCAGACTTCTTGGAACTCTAGATCTACTTGGCACTTTGCCCTGGATGTCCACAGCAAACTCAGCCTGTCCAGACTTGACCTTGGCATCTTTCTCCCAGACCTGCTCCTCTTCTTCCCCCAGTTCATTTCTCAGTCACCCCTTGCCCAAACTAAAATCCTTCCTCTCATCCCTTTCCCCGCCCTTCCCTTTGCCATCCCTTTCCCCGCCCTTCCCTTTGCCATCCCTTTCCCTGCCTTTCCCTTTGCCATCCCTTTCCCCGCCCTTCCCTTTGCCATCCCTTTCCCTGCCTTTCCCTTTGCCATCCCTTTCCCTGCCTTTCCCTTTGCCATCCCTTTCCCCGCCCTTCCCTTTGCCATCCCTTTCTCCTCTCAGCGGTTGGCTCTAGGTCTCTAGGTATTAGGTATCATTCGGCTTCTCAGCAGCATCCTTGAACACCCGGTCCCTTTTTCTCTTTTTGTTTCATTGTTGGCAAGTTGGTCTTCATCCTGTGCTTGTTGCCTCATGTTTACAGGAAGGCTGCCACAGTCCAGCATCATGGCTCTAAGCAAGGCAGGAAGAAGATCGAGGGGGCAAGGATGATCCCAGCTGTGGAGTCCTTTTCCCAGAAAGCACAAACAAACTTCCATTGAAGTCTCTGGCTAAACTATGTCCCTGACTACCTCTGGCTAGCAGCAGGGCTGAGAACCTGAGTGTTCTTTTCCAGGGCCTAGGGATGGAGGGTTCTGGAGAAGAAGCTGGCTTGGCACCCTCAACACTGCTAACTCAGCTTTTGAGGAATCATCTGTCTGCCCCTCCCCCTGGCTACCAGGCTAGGCCACTGCCCCCACTCTCCTGGGTCCCTCGTCACCCCCGTCTCCTCCATTCATTTACCCACAGCAGTGGAGAGAATTTTGAAACACAAGTATGACCACATTGCTGCAGTGGGTGGGTTACCACGGTTCTCAGAGCACAGTCCCACTGTGTCACTCCCTGCATTATCTGGGTGTCGCCTCCCTCACCCCGCTCCTATCTGTGTCCCAACCCTTCCAGATTCATGGGCTTTATCGTTTTTCTGCCTGGAACTCCATCTCCCCTCTTCACCAGGCTGCTCTCCCTGCCATGGTGGGCTAGTCCCTTCTTTGGACTCTTGTCCCAGAGACACTCTGGGACATCACTCTGGCTCTGACCCTCCTGGCAGTTCCTCTGTGAAGGTGGGAGCCCTGCATGGCCTGGCCTGGGGCTGGCCTTCTGAAAGACTGCTGATGGGAAGTTGGTATGATTCTCATGGTGGTTATTGCCCAGTGTAACCAAACCTGGGCCTTCGGGCCCCCTCCACCCTCAGGGCCGGATTTCCTTCTACATGACCAACTATGGCGAGGAGGGGACCCATGTGGGCAGTGCAGCCGCCCTGGACAGCACGGACCTGGTGTTTGGCCAGTACAGGGAGGCAGGTATGTCTGCCTGTGGTTTGGCCTCGAGGTCCCTGTTGAGGCCCACAGTTTCGTTCTCCCAAGTGCGCTTCCAGGGGGAGAGCACAATGCCACGAAGGTCTAGGAAGCTAAAGAAAGAGTTTTCCATGCTGGCAGGCCAGGCACAGGATTTGGGGGGAGCACATGTCCCCTCCCTGAAGGCGGAGAAGCATGGTGGTTGATTCTCTTCCTCACCACTCCTTACCAGTCATCAGATTTGGGGCAAATCCGAGCCACAGTTGTCTCACTCCTGAAGGAGAGATGAGGGGCTGCCAAAAGAATGCAGTGAGGTCAGCGTGGGCCGGGGACCCCTGTCCACCCGGTGTAGGACTCTCCTGGCCTCTCCCAGGCACTGCTGTCCTCTGGGGAGCTGGGGCAGGTGGGAAGGTCCCAAACACAGCGACAGTGGGGAGCTTGGCAGATGCCAGCTGGGGAGCTGGGTGAGAGTGAGTGAAAGGAAGGACCAGGAATAACTTGAGGGAAATCGCTAAGTCCTGGTGGGTGCCGGGAGTGGGGACCTTATTCCAGGGAGTAGTAAGTAGGGTACTCCGGGGTGGTGGCTAGCACAGGGGCCCTGCAGGGCTATCAGTGAGCCTGTGCCAGGGGCAAATCTACACCCTTCCTCTTAGGCAGCCTCAGGCAAGTTACATGACCACGCTGTAACTGTTTCCTGGTTTAGTTATTGTTTTTGTTTGGTACTGGGGATTGAATCCAGAAGGACTTTACCGCTGAGCTACATCCCCACACCTTTTTATTGTTTATTTTGAGACAGGATCTTGCTGAGTTCCTTAAGGTCTTGCTAAGTTACTGAGGCTGGCTTTAAACTTGTGATCCTCCTGCCTCAGCCTCCTGATTTGCTGGGGTTACAGGCACGTGCTACTGTGCCCAGCTGTTTCCTGGTTTATAAGGGGATGGTAACCCCAAATGTTTATTGAGAGGAGTCATGGGGCAGTGGGTGCAAAGCTATTAGTACCGAGCCTAGAAGAGGTGAGCATTCAGAGTTGACAGGCCTCTCTGAAACAGTTCTCCAGCAGGGAGGTGAAACCAGGTGAGAGTGGCCATCTCTTGGCCATCTACTTCCTTTAGTGGGACATGAGCTAAGGGGAGGCAGATGGTTTGTGATATTCGAGGTTCAGTGTCATTCGCAAGGAAAACCAGGTTTCACAGACACTGGGCAGCTACAGAAGGGGTTATGCCAAGGCCGTGGTGCAGGGTGAGGAGGCAGGACCGACTCCCCCTTACTCGCAGCCCTCTTGCCTCAGTGAGGTCCACTGGCTTGGTGCACTGTCCACTGTGACATGGGAGGAAGCACAGTTCTCTTTAGCCAGCCTTACTGAGCTCCGGAAGGCAAAAGTGCGGTTCGTTTTAAGTTTCCTACTGCATCCCAGGCTCTGTTGTGTCCCTCTGTCATAGAGTGCAGGCACTCTGGAGTACGGGCTGACCTGCACTGTGGCCCTTCCACGTGAGGCAGGTGTCCTGTTGGCCTGTGAGGCCAGGTGGGCCACCCACCTCAGGCAGGTTATGGGTGTAGGCCGTGTGCCTTCTTGCAGCAGTCTGATCCAAGGACAGCCCTTGCACTTGCTGGGCACCACCCCAGCTGCCCTGCCAGGGCTGCATATAGAGCTCCTTCTGGGGCACAGCAGGGAGTGGCACTGAGTGAGGAGGACAGTGAAGAGGCAGCAGGGGTCAAGGCAGAGCAGCAGCTCCTGGGGACCTGCAGTTTCCTGTGTGCCGGATCTGAGGTTTTATTTTTTGTTTGTTTTTTTGCATTGTTGGGGATGGAACCCAGGGCCTCGTGGATGCTAGGCAAGCACTCTATCGCTGAGCTGCATCCCAGCCCTGAAGCTGTAATTCTAACACCTTCCTGGCTCCTGCCCAGTACTTCTTGTGTGGGGGCCTGGGACCACATTTTAGGATGTCTTGTGACAGCGCTGGGACCACCTTCAGCCTTCCACAAGGCCCCCTTTTCTCCTTCAACCTGAGCTTCTTCTCTTCTAGCATTTCCTGCGCAGTGTGACCACATGGTGTGCAGATGTGTATCATGTCCATTCAAAGCCCTCTAACAGAAGATAACTAATGAACTTGTACTAAAGGTGAATGTTGAAGTTATGCTAGACTAAAATTTCAAGAAGGGCATAATTTCAAAGCTGATGGTCCAAGCAGTTCTGAGCTGTGCTTACCATCGCTGTCCCAGGGGGCATCTTGGAGCTGATAAACAAAGCCACTTGCTTGCCTTTCTCTGGCACAGTCTTGAATTTGAGTTTTGCCTTAGGCCCACTCTATTTTCTGCTGCTTGGTGGCATGACCCGGAGCCAGTTATGGGAGGATGATCCTGCCTGCCCCAAGAGGATGCTGTGAGGAGTCACTTTGTTACTATATAAAGAGTGCTCAGAACAGCCTTTGGCACGGAGTATTATCTTCATGTGCTTGTGGTTGTTATTCAGGGAGGATGTGCATCCTTTGCATACAAGGGGATTGCCATGTAATGTGACCCCATTAAATTGTCATTTGAAGAAAGGGTTTGGCAGTAAAGGAAGGATTTGGAAACCACTGTGTCAGACAGCTGTGTCTGTGGTGCTCACCCTCAGAGTCAGCTTGGGACCTCTTGATCCACAGCACTGCTGAAGATGTGAGGTTGTCCCCCTTGTCAGGTAGAGCAGAGAGTCCTTGTTTTAGAATCGTCATAGACTCCTGTTGTCCTCCGACTTAGCAGGCAGAGCCCTTTCCACCAGAGCTCTTCCCTTTGATGAACTGGGCCTCCACCAGGAGTTTGTTTGAAAAAAGGGTTTTACCGACATAAGATATTTCCTCTCTAGGTAGAAGGCATGAATTGGTGGTATGTACTTCAGGAATTGAATTAATTGAACACACCTAAAAATACCACAGTTTCTCATTAAAACAGACATGCCTATGCCAGTGTGTGGGAGGCTACGGCATAAGGATCACAAGTGTGAGGCCAGCCCTCGCAACTGAGCAAGATGCTGTCTCAAAATAAAAGAAGACTGGGGATGTAGCTCAGTGGCAGAGCACCTCTGGGCTCAAAACTCATTACCAAAAAAATAAAACAAAAAAATAAAAGTCTCTTGGTAGCTTAGTGAGAGTGCTTACCTAGCATGCATGAGGCCCTGGGTTCCATCCCTAGCAAAAAAGAAGGGGGGTGTGGGGAGAAAGAGACAAAGAAGGAATAAAAGAAAGCTTGCTAGCTGAACTTCTGCCACCTTTTGAAAAACTGGATTGTCACCTGAACCTTGGCCTCCCTCTTGACAGATCTTTGCTTTCTAGTTTGCCTATGGGTCACATCTGCAGCACCTGCCTGGTCCCTGTGAGCGCCTGAGTTTGCCTCCCCTGCTCCAGTCTGGTTCCTTTTTTGTGTAGACAGGGATATAGAAGCCCTGGGATGGAAAAGGCTTGCCCTGGGTCATCCACAGGGTTGTGTGACTTCCCGATACCACCCACCAGGCTAACAGCTGCCTCTTCCCCACCAGGTGTATTGATGTATCGTGACTACCCCCTGGAGCTGTTCATGGCTCAGTGCTATGGCAACGTGAATGACCCGGGCAAGGGGCGCCAGATGCCTGTCCACTATGGCTGCAACGAGCGCCACTTTGTCACCATCTCCTCTCCACTGGCCACGCAGATTCCTCAGGGTGAGGATGCATGTCCTGACGCTCATACACACACACCCATTCACAGCCATCCCTTCCCCAGCCCTCTCGGGTGGGCTTGTGTATGGGCTTCCGGGCGGGTGCTGCTCTCAGAGCCTGGCCTGTGCTCTGGACTTTGAAGGTACCTTCTGTCTGGGACCCTTCAGAGGAGGCCTCAGTAATGCCCCCAACCCATTCAGCAGCCTTGAGCCAGTGTGACCACACTCTAGGTTTCCCAGACTTCTGTCCGCCCTGCCCCGCTCCTGGGAGTGCACAAGCCAGCACGCTCCTGCGTGTGTACCAGCGTCCGGGCACTGTGGTGGTGCTTCACTTCTCTTGTCACACTGCAGGTGCCATGGGGGTAAAGGTTGTTATTTACTGTTACTCCTGTTATAAAAAGCAAGAAATTAAAGTCAAGGAGGAAAAGTCAAATGACTTGCTAAAGGTCTCCTGACAGGTAGGGAGTAGAACAGCAGCTAGAACTGTGGACCAAGCGACCCCAGAGCCTAGGTTCTGTCTCTGCCTCCTCTTGGCCTCAGTCCTCAGTCAGGCAGACTCCCCAGAACTCACTGGGTACCCTACATCCCCTTCTATACAGGGTGGATGGAGATAAAGTTGGGGGGGAGTGCAGATCGTACAGATGGGTGGGCCTCGTGGCCTTAGCTTTTGCAGGGACTTTGACTTTGAGTGCTCTGGGAGCTGTGGGTTGGGAGGATTCTGTCATGGGGTCACTTTGCCTGGCTCTCGTATTAAGAGTCCTCTGGCTGTCCCTCGGATAACAGGTTGTGGGGAAGGGCACCACTGAGGGGGCTGCTGGTTGACTCAGGCATGAGCAGCTGGAGGCTTGGCCCTGGGGTGAGGAGGGCTCGGATTCTTGTCACATTTTGAAGGTGGGTAGATGTGGGGGTGACAAAAAGTTTGGAGTCAGGGGTAATGCCAAAGTTTCTGGCCTGAGCAATTGGAAGGTAGTGTCACAGTCAGCTGAGAAGCAGGATCGGGGTGGGTAGGCCCTGGGGGTTCCTCTGGTGACAGCTGGTCTGAACCCAAGTTCTGGATAGGGTGTGTGTGTGTGTGTGTGTGGTGTGTGTGTGTGTGGTGTGTGTGTGTGTGGTGTGTGTGTGTGTGTGTCTGTGTGTCTGTGTGTCTGCTCCTGCTCACGGCCCTCTCAATGCTCTGCAGCGGTGGGGGCAGCCTATGCGGCCAAGCGAGCCAATGCCAACAGGGTTGTCATTTGTTACTTCGGTGAGGGGGCAGCCAGTGAAGGCGACGCCCATGCTGGCTTCAACTTTGCTGCCACCCTCGAGTGCCCCATCATCTTCTTCTGCCGGAACAACGGCTATGCCATTTCCACGCCCACCTCCGAGCAGTACCGAGGGGATGGCATTGGTAAGGCCCTGCCACTGCCCACCCGCCTTCCCTGTTCTTGTCCTGTGGTGTCTGGACCGGGGCGATGGCAGGGGTGGGGAACGGGGTGCCCGCAGTGCTCCGTCTCCCTCTCCTCCTCACTCTGCCTTCCTTCCTTGGCCCCCGACCTCTCTCAGTTCTTTACCTCACCCCCTGCTCCTTCCCGCCTGCTGTACATTTTCCTCATCTGAGCCCTGTCCCTCCCTGTCCCTCCCTGCAGCGGCACGAGGCCCTGGGTATGGCATCATGTCAATCCGAGTGGACGGCAATGACGTGTTTGCTGTGTACAATGCCACCAAGGAGGCCCGGCGGCGGGCTGTGGCAGAGAATCAGCCCTTCCTCATTGAAGCCATGACCTACAGGTGCCTGCCTCTCCCCCCGTCGCTACATCAACAGTCCTGACAGCCGCCATTCCTATCATCTCCCTCATCACTGCCCCCAGAATGTGCCTCCGAGCACCTGTGGGGCGTCCTCCCCTTGCCTTTGCTCCATTTCTACCCCTTCCTAGTCCATCCTCCCTCCCTCCCGAGGCCTACCCTGGGGTCCCAAGCTGACCAGGCCCCTTCTGGGCAGGATTGGGCACCACAGCACCAGTGACGACAGTTCGGCATACCGCTCGGTGGACGAGGTCAATTACTGGGATAAGCAGGACCACCCCATCTCGAGGCTGAGGCTCTACCTGCTGAGCCGTGGCTGGTGGGACGAGGAGCAGGAGAAGGCCTGGCGGAAGCAGTCGCGCAAGAAGGTGAGAGGCCACCAGCACCTAGGCGGGTGTGCTGGAGGGCTGCTGCACCGTGGGCGAGAGCTCTGGGAGAACAGTGCTGGGACCTGGGGTTGTCCAGCTGAGAGACTCATAGCCAGTGCTGTCTGCGGGTGTGGCTTGTGGCATCAGGTTGCCACATGACCTCAGCCACATCTTGCAGTGTGTCCTGGACAAGCTGTCTGCCAGTTCCTCACCTCTGAAGAGGGTGGTCTGAGGATGAAGCAACTTAGTCCCTGTGCGGTGGAGTGCCCCGCCCAAAGGCGCTGTGGCACTCGGGGTGTTAACTTCACCACCGTTGCCTTCATCCTCTCCGTTGTCCAGATGGGAACATAGAGGCTCAGCAATTAACCCCTGGCTTAGGCCCCACAGGAAGAGGCAGGGCCTTGGGGAGATAGACTACCTGCCACCCTCCTGTGTCCCCCAGGTGATGGAGGCCTTTGAGCAGGCTGAGCGCAAGCCGAAGCCCAGCCCCTACCTGCTCTTCTCGGACGTGTATCAGGAGATGCCCACCCAGCTCCGCAAGCAGCAGGAGTCCTTGGCCCGGCACCTCCAGACCTATGGGGAGCACTACCCCCTGGACCACTTTGACAAGTGAGATGCTCCCCAACTGCTCTGAAAGGTACTCCACTCTGAGCAGAGGAGGGAGGGCTGGCAGGACGACCACCCGCAACTGCTTCCTCAGCCAGCTCTCCTAAAATACTGGCGGCCAGGATGTGCCTCAGACTGTGATGGGTGGCTCCCATTCCCCATCCATTCCCTCTCTCCAGGCTGCTACACTTGGGGGGCCATGTTTGCAGCAGTGCTGAAATTTGGTCAGCTGCTCCTCTTTGCCTGTTACAGAGCTTCTCCCAGGGGCTGGGGCACCTAGGAAGCAGAAGCCTCCTCTGGTGGATGGGGTGGGATGGCAGGGTGGCCTTTGGAGCCTACTCAGTGACAGTTGGTCAGAGGAGTAAATAAACTGTGGCTCTGCAACACCTCTGGTCTCTCTTTGCTGGAGTCTGTGGGACAGGGGAGAGTCCAGCATGACTGAGCTGGGACAGCCCTAGCTTCTACACTTTAGATAAAAAGTGTAGACAAAGCTGTTGAGATACCTACTTCTGCAAACTTCCACAAGCTGGAGGGTCAGGTATAGCAGATGGATGGGGGTGGGAGTCCTCCAGAGATGGTCCCCTGCTCTCCCATGGGATAGCTCAAACCTAGTGTCCAGCAAAGTGACCAGGATGCCTATCAGAGCTGCCCTTCCAGGAAGGGGAGTGTCTGGGGTGAAGGTCCGAGAGCAGCTGAGCTCTGCGTCATAGCACCCCGGGGCCCCACAGATGCAAAAACAACTTCAGGCCTCGGAGTGCGAGTACATATTTTTCAAAAACAAAAAGTAGACAGAAACGGGCTGCCGCCTCATCCTTTCTGTCCAGTCCCTTGGACAGGGAGTGCCCGGGAAGTGGCTCAAGCAGTCCAGGACCCAGCACCTCCACCCTCACATGGAGGCCTGGAGAGGGGCTGGCCGGGTTAGCCCCCGTGCTCCCCAGGCTCAGCACTGGGGCTGCAGGTTCTGCAGCTGTCTCCACAGCCGAATGCTGTCCTGGGGGCTGAGGGGCCGCACCAGCAGCAGGTCTCGGAGAGCACAGGGGTCTGTGGTGCGGTCTGCTGGCCAGGCTGTGAGGAAGCCTGGGTGGGTCCGTGGCACTAGACCCAGGGCCCGGAAGCAAAGGCCTGTATAGACATCATCGAAGGGGAAGGGTGCCACGCGGGCTGCTGCCTGCAGCAGCCAGGGAGCCAGGCGCCCTGCGATGACGTAGCCACCCCCACTCGCGTAGGCTGGGTAACCACCTTCAAAGAAGGATCCAGGCACATAGAAGGGTCCTCCAGGCTTCCTGAGGGGCTTGGCCTGGGTAAAGACCTCACCCAGGTAGAGACTTCGGGCCCAGGTAGGTGGCAGGGTCTGCAGGTGATCCAGCAGGGCAGGGACATGCACGAAAGCGTCATCCTGAACTTGCAGGACAAAATTCACATCAGGACAGTGGTGGCCCAGCCAGGTCAGCAGCAGCAGGTCTTTGAGCGTCCTGTTGTAGGGGACATCAAGGAAGTCCCAGAGCAGCAGGTCATTGTAGCGACGGCTCTCCCAGACCACTAGTGAGCCTAGGTCAGGCCCCCCCTCACCCACTGGGGACCCCAACAAGAAGAGCAGCCGAGTCCCAGGAGCTGTGTGGCCCCACGTCTCCCTCACCGCCTGTCGTTCTGCAAAGCGTCCTGGTTCCGACTTGACAGCCAACAGCAGGAAGGGGACGTTAGTGTCTGAACAGCTGGCTACTTGGCTGCCTTCAGGCAGCCACTGTGGGAAGCTCCGGCAGGCTGCTGACAGCAAGAAGCGGCGGAGGTCCTCGGGGTAGGAGGCAAAGTCTGGGATCTCAGCAGCAGCGGCAGCTCCCCAAGCCTGGCAGCCCCCTGCCTCAGCACTGTTTTCACTGGGCAGGGTTCTCAGCCGCCACTGCTGCTGGTTCCAATAAGCCGAAGGCAGCGGGCCAGTCTGGCCCAGGCGGGCCGAGAGGTTGGCAGGCAGGGTGGGCTCAGTGCTGGCTGATGTGGGGCCTGGAAGCGTGGCCCGGGGTCCTGGGTAGGCCTTGCTAAGCCGGGATTCGGAGGTCCACTCGATGTACACTTTGAGGCCCAGGAGTGTGAGCAATGCTGACAGGCAGAGCAGACACTTGGGGCAGCGCATGACCCGGCCCAGGGAAGGGGCAGCAGAGGGAGCTGCAAAAGGGAGCCACAGGGGTGCCACAGGGGCCTTTGGGGTACATGATGGGCCTCCAGAGAGGGCCCAGCCAGGCCCCAGGCAAATTGCCTGAGTCTCTGGCTATCTTAGTCAACCCTGTATTGGTTTCTCTTATTCTCTGACCCTAGCAGGTGGCCCCCAACCCTCCCAGGGACCCAGCTGACTTGGGAACTCCCCGCTCCATTCCTTTCCACCTTCCTAGAAATCCTGGAGGTGATCTGTTCCCCGTCTCCACTGACCACCATTCCTACCTCCTCTCTCCATTCATCCCGCTTCTCAGGAACCAGGATCACTAGATCCCTGGCTGGCTGGGGGTGCTCCTTTCACTTCTTAGAAACCCAGCCAACCTCCCCCAGCAACCTCACTCCAGGGACAGGGCTGGGGACAGGGATCTGTCTCCTTTGTACCTTTTGGTCCGGCTCCCACCAGCTCCGGCGCGGCCGGGCCTCTGGTCAGGTTCTCTCTGTACTGCCCCTGCCTGAGTGTCGTCAGGCTGCCAGCCCAGCTCAGCCCAGCTCAGCCCAGCCCAGCCCAGCCCAGCCCAGCCCAGCCCAGCCAGGGCGGGAGCAGCAGGCTGGAGGGCCCCAGGGGCCGGGAGGGGCTGGGGCGGGACTGAGAGAGGAGGGAGTGGGAGGCGGGAGGCCAATAGGGAGATGGGGCTCCCTGCATGTTAGGGCTGGTTTTCTGGCGAGGCAGCGGGAAAGGTGCAGGGGTGGCCACAGCAACAGACGGGACCCTGTGAGGTCCCTGAGGGGTGGTCCAGGAGCTTGGGGGAGAGAGTCCAGGGGAGGCTGAAGCCAAGGGTTGGGTAGTGCCAGAATGAACTAGGGGGAGGCCGAGTCCCAAAGAGGAAAGATGGGGAGGGAGGCCGAGGGGCTGGCGTGGGGCCACAGCCCGGAGGCGGCGTGAATGTGCTGAGTGGGGATGGATCGGCCGCCAGAGATAGGGATGTTTGCTGTTGCGCCCGTAGTCGGGGTAGGGGTGAAGGACCGGCCAGGGAGGAGGCAGGACATCCAGGAGAGGGAGAGACAGCCAGGGAGACCTAGGCCAGGAAGCGGGAAGAGAGGAAAAGGGAGACAGATGAGAGAGCCAGGAGAAGAGAGGGTGGGGAAAGTGGACTGGAGGGCATGGAGGAGGAAATGGAAATGGGTTGGCCAGGAAGCCCCTGTAGGGAGCCTGCACAGGGCAGAGACTGAGAACGGTGGGTGGAGGACAGGGAGCAGGAAATCAGAACGTGGAGACTGACCCTGGGAGAGGTGAAGGGAACCTGGGAGGAACCAAGAGGAAGGGGCCAACGGAGAAGGACCAGGTAAAGGGGAGCCAAGCAAAGGGCAGGCAGGTGACGGGAGCACACAGGGAGCCCAGAGCACCTCCCACCTCCTTTTCATGCCTAGGCCACCTGCCTGGAAGCCTGGAAGCCATTCCTAAGGCCCTCACCGGTCCTGGGCCAGCCTCGCCCAGGCGCCCGCCCCTCCCTTGCTGCAGTGACTTCAGGATCACTCACATCCCGCCCCTGGGACTAGAAAGGGCGCTTGTGTCTACATCCCTGTCCTCCAGGGACTTCTGCTGTTGGGGCTGTACCAGCTGTCTGGGGAGGCTCTGGGTGGGGCCTCCTTGTCACAGACCTCCTGGGACCTGGGGGCGGACCTCCTTTACCCTACCTGGCTTGGAGAGGAAACCAGTCAGCAGCAGGTTTGTTATCTGTCCAGCTCTGATTTCCTCCCCAACATTTGAATAATGGAACAGCTGGAGGAAGAGAGTGGGTGGAAGTGGTGAATGCCAGTGGAATAAAAGCTAGAGGAGGAGGACAGCCAGGGGCTAGGCAGGGCCGGCCCACCTCACCAGGGTCAGAAGAGGGAGTCCAGCCCCCTAAGCTCTCCTGCTCATCTCGCACAAAGATTCTGGGCCCTAGATGGCACTGCCTCTCCTGGGGCATCAGTCTGGGTCCAATGAGGAAAGACCACACAGCAAATTGACCGGGGAAAGCTTGATATAAAAGAGTGATTAACTAAACATAGGATTGAAGAAATGAGGGAGCAGTCTGTTGGTAAGAGGTGTCTATTGTGGACTGCAGTTGGAGGTGCACGTCTAGTGTGACCACTCTGACCTGTCCTGTCTCCCTAGTTAAGCCCGTGAATTTCCTGCCTCTGTATTATGCCTGGGCAGTTCTAGTCTCAGCCTCATTTACTGTAGGCTACTGTTGGGTCCAAGTTTCCATCAGCCAGCTAAGCAACTGTTAGAACCACCCCCACTGCACAAGGTGATCCATTAAATCAGGCATCTCTGGTAAGCACGCTCACCTTGCAGATGTGGTCCCAGCTAGTGTCACAGCCATCCTTGTTGGTCTGACACACTTAAAATCCTACACATACATTTGCAGTCTTGTGCTACAGCATGTATGCTTTTCCTTCCTCTGTCCTAGTGGTCCTGTTCTCCTGCAGCAAGCTGAGATTTGGCCCCTGGTATGTATGGATCTGGGGCAGGAGGGGGCACTTCTAAGTCTTAAGAATGGATGCCCCCTATCAAGGTGAGGGCTCTGAGTTGTCACAAGGTTTCCAAGCACAAGAGGGTTGATAAACCCCTTGGCACTGGTAAAGGACATCTGAATAACTTGGAACTCTGAGATCTGTTTACTCTGGGTCCATCCAGATGACACTCTGCCAAAGAACTTTCGGAGCTATAATGAAACTTCTCTAGTTCTCAGACTGTGACTTAACGACCATGTTGTCATTATCTGTAAGTACTCACAGGCACTCCCAAGAATCCACCCAACACCCCACTGTTTAGAATTGTCCCGACTGCCACAGCTGTCAAGCCCAGCAGCCACGGGGCCCCCAGGCATGTGTTTCAGCTGGCAGCTCACTGTGCAGGATCAACCACAGGTGACACCTGGGCTCTAATGCCACTGTGTGCCTGGGCATCCTGTTTCCCATCAGCAAGGAGCTTAGGGTTCTGCTTAAGCCCAAAGGCACAACCAGACCAATCCCAAACTCCAATTTAGGAGTGTGTGTCCTGGGACACTGTGAGAGACTCTGCATCCATCTGAATCCACTCAGGGAGGAAAACCACATAGTAATTCCAACAGGCAAAGTTTAATATAAAGAATTATTGGGGGGGCTGGGGATATAGCTCAGTTGGTAGAGTGCTTGCCTTATAAGCACAAGGCCCTGGGTTCAAATCCCCAGCACCACAAAAAAAAAAAAAAAAAAGAATTATTGGGGCTGGGGATATAGCTCAGTTGGTAGAGTGCTTGCCTCACATGCATAAGGTCCTGGGTTCAATCCCCAGCACCACCAAAAAAAAAAAAAAAAAAAAAAAAAGAGAATTATTGACTTCAGCAGTGAATTGAGATCACAAGGAATTCATTGGTAAACTGCCTCAGAATTGACTAGAAATCCATCTGGAGTGCTGGGGAGTTATTCAGAGAAGCCTCAATGGAGGCTCCTATGAAACTGCTGGTGGAGGAGAGGGCCAGGCACCAGAGGAGGTTGCTGACCACCTGGCTGTCAGGGGCTGAGTGCTGGGGAAGCCACCTGCCATGCAGGACCCAAACCTGGAGCAGTTAAGCTGCAGGTGCAGCAGAGCACAGGCCTTCCCTCCTGGAGTGTCTCTCCAGCACCCCCTGCCGGCAAAGCCTGTCCTGCCAGTTGGCAAAGGAAAAAATTGTAAAGGCCCAGATCCATTTTCACAGAGCAGGCAAAAAAGTTGAATATGGAGCTCAAAGTCAATAAATCAATTACTGGCAACATTGTGGGACTCTGGGTGGCACTAGCCTTTAATGAGTGTGAGCCAAGGATGCTGGACATCCTGCATCGAGCTGACTAGTCTTGCACTAGGAAGAGCCACTGCTGCCAAGTGCTAGCAGCACTCCATGTCAGTCAGGGTCCCTGCAAGAGATGGCTACACATTCAAATGTGGACAGCTTGGGAGAGGCCTCTTGACAAGGGTGAGCCATGTGTGGGGTGAGTACAGCTTCCTGCCCTACTGGCTGGGAGCCTTTACCTCACCAGGTCCTAGGGGCAGGGGAAGGAGCCCTGGGTGGAAAGGAATGCCCGACAGGATGACAGGAACAGTGACTGCCGGCCAAGGGCAGCCCAGAATAAACACCCGACCTCACGTCCTCCTTCCCTCAGACCTGCCAGGCCCCCTCCCCGCTGCACGAACCCCTCTGAAGTCGGACATTCCACACAGCCTGCTGGCTGCGTCCACTGCCTCCAGAGCAGGCTGAGGCTAGGCAGGGTTGGGGCTGGCTGTCCTGAAGCTGCTCTTCGGGTCCCAGCTACAGGCCCTGGGCCTCATCCATCCCCAGGACCTCACAGTTGGGCAGCATTTCCTCCACCAAGATCCGAGTGAGGCCTGGGTAGGACACAGCTGGGAGGTTTGAGATATCCAGCCTGCGAAGGTTCCTGAAAGGGGAAAGAAGGGCACTGCGTGAGGAAAGCATGTGTGTGAAAACCATCATTTAATTCTCCCAGACCCGTGCTGCTCATCCATTCCTACCCCCCAACACTGGGGATACGGGGACAGCCTAACAGTGCCCCCCCCCCCACTTTCTCTCCAGCATGCGGGCTGGGTGGGAGATGCACTGGGTCAGGGCTCAGTCTGAGCTGAGGTCTCACTGGAGGTGGTGGAGGCAGGCGAGGCCCCGTTCGGAGATCTGGGGGCACCCTGATAGTGAGAGCTCCTGCAACGAGCCAGCCAGCGGGTAGAGGCGGCTGAGACACCAGTCGTCCACGTGGGGGCAGTGCTGCAGTGACAGGGACTGGAGCTCCTTCAGGGGCACTGTAGCAGGAGAAGACAGGATGGAACCAGGGGCTTTCTGGAACCTACCACCAGAAAGGGAGATGCAGAGGCCCTCCTTCCCCTATCCCCTCTGCCCGCACCAAGCCCCCTCACAGAGGTTGTCCAGGCCATCGTAGTTGATGGCACAGCCACTGGCATCCACAGCCTGCACAGGCACAGTCTGTAGCTTTAAGAACTCGCGAGAGAAATGGCCACGCTTATTTGGCCTGATCCATTCATGGTCCTGAAACCTGCAAAAGAGAGGGAGGGAAGAAAGGCATGGAGGCGCATGCCTGTAATTCCAGCAGCTGGGGAGGCAGAGGTAGAAGGATTACAAGTTCAGGGCCAGCCTCAGCAAGTGAGTGAGGTCCTCAGCAACTCAGCAATACCCTGTCTCAAAACAATAAAAAATAGGGCTGGGGATATAGCTCAGTTGGTAGAGTGTTTGCCTTGCAAGCACAAGGCCCTGGGTTCAATCCCCAGCACCGCAAAAAAAAAAAAAAAAAAAAAAAAAAAAAAAAGAAAACAATAAAAAATAAAAAGGGCTGGAAACGTAGCTCAATGGTAAAGCACCCCTTGGTTCAACACCCAGTACCAAAGGGGGTGGGGACAGACAGGAGGGAGTGCTAATGGGTCTTCAATTCCCCAGAACCCTCCCCAGCCTCTCTGCTAAAGTGACTGCACCAACACACTTCCTGTACATCAGCCTTGTTGGATCCTAGGATAATCCCAACAGAGATGGAATGCTTGTCTAGTCTCACACACCTGGAGGCTGAGGGGCCAAGGGATTATAGACAACATAGGAGCACAGAGTTAGACGCAGCAGTCCTCGTAGACAGGCAACAGTCACGGGGCATTTCCAAACCAGGATACTGTCCTAAGGAGGTTGCTCAAGGAAGTGTGCTCAAACCAAGTCTAAGTTGTTTATTTTATTTTTTAAATTTTTTTGTGGTACCAAGGATCGAACTCAGGGGTGCTTGACCACTGAGCTAGATCCTCAGCTCTTTTTATTTTTTTATTTTGAGACAAGGTCTTGCTAAGTTACCCAGGCTGGCCTCAAACCTGCCATCCTCCTGTCATGGTCTCCTGAGTTGCTGGGACTTCAGGCATGCACCATTGCACCTGGTCAGGTGCAAGTTTTAATTGGAACAAACATGAGGATTAGATGAATCCTCTGGGAATGGGAATTGTTTTTCCAAAAAGAAAAAAAAAAAAAAGGAAAAATGTCAAGGAGGAGGAAAAAGGGAAGGAAAAAGAGGTGGAAAGAGGGAGCGAGAAAAAGAAAAACTATTTTCTTTTGAGATGAGTCTAGTTATGCTGCCCAGGTTGGCCTTGAACTTCTGGGTTCACGCAATCCTGCTGCCTCAGCCTCCTGAGTAGCTACTGAGACTACAGGAGTGACTAACCAACTTTATTGAGAACATATGCTATGCAAGGCCTCATTACAGATGTTTAGACTACTGAATGCTAGTCCTTACTGTAAACCTTGCAAATTAGCTACTATATCACCATCTCATTTTATAGGTGACACCACAGAAGCTCGGGAACAGGTCCCACACCACACGGCCACTAGGTGGTAGAGACAGGGGTGCACAGGAAAGCCCATGTGACTGCAGAGGCTGGTCTCAGAGACCCTGCTGCCCCTCCCCACCCCACAGTGGAAACCTTTGCTGTCATACTTGACTGCACCTCCCTGCTTCAGGACAAAGAAGGCTCCTGCGATGTACGGACCATATTTCTCCCGGATGTGGGCGAGTGATCTGCCAAGAAAATGGTAGTAAAGGTGAGGCCTGGGAGCACCACACCCCTCACCATGTGCCAGTGCTGCTGAGAGGGGCAGAGTCCAGAGCACCAGGCAAACACACCTGGCTGTGAATCTTTATTGAATGACCATTAAGTGCTGGGCCCCGGGGTCACAGTGGTAACCATGGCAGATAACCATCCCTGACCTTCCTTTTTGAGCTGAAAAGGGGCAATAGATAACAATCCAGGAAATAACCATAAATGGCAGAGTACCAGCTCCATAATGAAAAGAAGTCATGGGGGACACTGACTGGGAATGGCTTGGTCAGGAGCCGGCCTGGTGGAGACTGGTTTAGTTTGGGTGTTAAAAAGACACTTCTTGGAGCCAGTGAGAGTGGGCAGACTTGAATGGTGAGAAGGAATGAGAAGGTCAGGGCCTGAGCCTGCCAGGCCTAAGGAGCTGAGAGGCTTGAATTATTATGGCTGGGTCCACAGCCAACAAGGAGGCCTTGTGGGTGAGGGTGAGAGGAGTCCGTGGTAGGGGTCTCAAAGCTCATGGCAGCCCTTCTTAGGGCCTTGGAGATGGGCTTTTACTCCAGTTAGTCAGGAACCACTTGGAGTTTTAGGCAGGGGATGATGGTTTGTATTTACTTTCTCATGAGTCCTTTGGTTGCTTTGTAATGGAGAACATGTTAAAGGTTAGGAGAGATCGGAGTGACCTGACCTTAAAATGAAGGGGCCCAGGCCAAGCCATGAACAGTGGAGGTGACCAGAACTGGGATCTTCTAATACTGATGCACTGGATATGGAGGGTGGAGAAGCCAAGAGAAGAGTCAGGAGGACTCCTTAAAAATCAGTCTGAACGCCAGTGGCACCAGTTCCTGTGATGGGGAAGGCTTAGGTGTGAGCAGGTTCTTTTAGGGAGAAGTGAAGGGTTTGGTTTACCATGTTAGCTAGATCCCCAAGTGGAGCTGTGGCAGCAGGTGCCTTGAGGAGGGTGTGGGTGGGAGACAAAGATGCAAGAGTGGCAGGGAAGCCCAGGGGCTGGCTGGGGGTAGTAGGGCAGGATTGGGGCTCTGGTTGGTGAGGCCTGAGCAGCAGGCAGGGTCTTGTAGGTTGCAGGTTCTCACCGATTTTCCTGGTGTACCTTCGACATCTTTATCTGGAGCAAGTACAGTCTCAGAGCCTCCACGTCATAGAAATGGTCACTTAGGAACTGGAGTAGTGTCCTTCTCTTCCTCTGATTGCCCTCCGGGGGCACTGCCCCACTCAGACCATGGATGCCCCTAGAACTCCCATTGTATGCTAGGGCCAACCGGCACAGGAACTGGGGAGGGGAAGAGGAAAGAGGGGCTGGGTCTGGAGCTGGACTTCTCCTGCTGTCTTGTTTCATGAACCTCAACCTCTTGCTTCCTCAAAATTCTCCTTTCAGAACTTCCCAATTCTGAGCCGCGGGTGGAGCTCAGTGGTAGAGCACCTGCTTCATTTGCACAAGGCTCTGGATTCAATCCTTAGCACCCAGAGAAAAAAATAAAACTGTCTTTGGGATTCCAAAAATTTCCCCATGTTCTCCCCAAGTTCTTCCTAAATTCTCTCCTTGATTTAGACAAATATTCTGTTTTTTTCCGAATTCTTCTACCATGTCCTATTTTTCTCTAAAAACCTCAATTGTCTGACTCCTTTAATTTCTGACAAATTTGCACCTTAATTTTACCCATTTCTCTCTGGAATCTTCCTGATTGACCCTTTTCTTTCCACTCAAATATAATCTAAATTATTTTTTATTGTATTTTGACAGCACTGGGAATTGAAACCAGGGCCTGGGGAGGGCTAAGTAAGCATTCTACTAATGAATTACACTCCCAGGCTCCCTTTCTAAATTTGCCTGTTTAATTAAGGACACTCATTAAACCCAAGACCACCCAAAAATGCATATGCCTTTAAGAGAAAGTTTGAAAAATGGAGGTGCATGGCCACAAGAGAAGCCTCCCAATTCTTCAATTTCTCTTCCAAAGTCTCCTCTGTGGTACTAGGGATTGAACCCAGAGGTGCACTACTATTGAGCTACATCCCTGGCCCTTTTTAAATTTTATATTTTGAGACAAGATGTTTCTAAATTGCCCAGGTTGATCTCCAACCTCTGATCCTCCTGCCTAAACCTCCCCAGTCGCTGGATCACAGGTGTGTGCCACCTGCACTGGGCTAAATCTTCTGCTTTAACCAAATTCACTCACTCCCCCTTTTGCCCAAATCCTTATTTCCATTTATTTATTTGTTTATTATTTATTTTTAGTGCGGGGGCTTGAACCCATGGGCGCTTACTGAGCCACATCCCCAGTACTTTTTAATATATATTTTAAATTTAGAGACAGGGCCTCGCTAAATTGCTGTGGCTGGCTTTGAGTTCGCGATCCTTTTGCCTTAGCCTCCCAGCCGCTGGGGCTACTGGCGTGCTCCCCCGCGCTCAGCTCCCCTAAAAACTCTTAAACTTACAATTAATTTTCCCTAACTACATTCCTTGGTTTTTACCCAATTCTTCAAGTTCTCTTAACGACTATCGCAAATCTCTTAATTTCCCTCAGATTATTTTCTTTGGAACTCCCAAACTCACATCTTGATTCCTAACTCTGAACCCATTATTCCATCATATCTTTGGTTTTCCATCAAAATTACTAAATCTGTCATGAATTTCCTTCAAATTTATTCTGTTCTCCACCCTCGAACCCAATCGCAGACTCTCAAGCAAAACAGTTCCAGAGCTCTTCCCCGCCCAGAACCCACCCTCGCATGCTCATTGGTTCCCCGCACGCTCAGTCGTATCCCTCTGTCTGATTGGCTAGGCACACCGACTTTCAGAACATTCTTTCATTCTCATTGGTTGCCTTCTGCCAAATCCCCTCCCACTCGCTCCTTAAAGCTCCGCTGCCAATTGCGGCTCCTCGGATGCTTCCTGCCCCGGTAGTCACGGGTGTACGCTCCCAGTGTGAGACCGAGCGGCAGATGCCCTGCTCCCTCACCGCTCTTTACTCCCTCCGGGAGCCGAGGGTGACAAAGGACCCGAGGGTGGAGGCTGTAGACCGGACTTCAATTTCGGGAGCTCTAGGAGGTGGGGTCACTTACCGACCTGGGCGCCGCCATCTTGCCTGGCTTACGTAGTCGGAAAGGGCTGGTCTTTTCTTCTCCCGCCCCCTTTTTCAATTGCAAACGCCTTCTCGTGGCCACACCCATCCCTTTTCCAGTCCTGATTTTTATTCTACTCAGGTTTAAGGATTGCTTGGAATACCTTCTCCACAGGCCTTAAAAACGGAACTCTACAAGTCCTCCCCTAGGAAAGCTGTACGTTCATTTTCTCAGACTGCAATCGCAGTTCCCCTGAGTTTCTTTCTCTTTTTTAAAAACCACGTAATTTGACTAAACAAACCATGTCTTTTTTTTTTTTTTTTTTTACCCCAAACCGGAGTCAAGCAAGCGAAAGGTGGAGGGAGGGAGTGGGTGGTGAGGTTAGACATAGGGTAAGAGACTGAGGTCAGATCTCAAGACTGATATTGTAGTAAAGTGTACAACCTAGTTTGGAGTTCAAGCCTAGGGCTCTTAAAGATTCAGTGTAAAGTCTTGTGTGTAGAAGTTTTCATTCATTTGTTCCACAGATACTTAGCACTACTGTGGGGTGGCAAGCACTGTTCTGGGATCGAAGTTACCTTGGTGAGCAGGACCAACCCGGCTCCTCTCTCAGGGAATCAGCATTCCAGGAAGGGAGAAGATAGATAAGAAGCAAATGAATAAGCAAGATAAAGTCAGATAGTGTTTGATAAGAAGTAGATAAAACCAGGGGTGTTTTCATAAATATAATAAGGATAATAAATATAATAGGGGGTGACTGGGACATAGAGCCATTAGCAAAAAGGCCTTTCTGAAGAGGTGACATTAATGATGGAAGTGAGCCAGGAATGGTGGGGCATGTCTGTAATCTCACCAACTCAGGTGACAGGTAGGAGAATTGTAAATTTGAGGCCAGTCTCAGCAATTTAGCAAAAGCCTTTCTCAAAATAAAACTAATTGGGGATATATAGCTCAGTGGTAAAATACCTAGTACCAAAAAAAAAGAAAGTGAATGATTCGAAGATCTAGGGGAAAAGTGTTCCAGATAGAGATAACAGCTAGTGTAAAGGCCCTTAGGTGGGAACCAGCTTGCAGAGAAAGGTAGAGACTGGGTTAGAGATGTGGATGGAAGGTTGACTGTGCAGGCCCAGTAGGATTTTATTCTGTTCCCAGTGAGGAGAGTGACAAAATCTTATTTACATTTTGTAAACATCATTTCTGTAAGGTACAGAATGGATCTTGGAGATTGAGGAACCAGCAAAGAGGCTACTTCAATAGTCCAGGCAAGTGATGACCAGTGATGGGGCAGTGTGAATAGTGAGAAAGGCTCAGATTCTGGATCTGTTTGAAGATCATGCCAACGGTCTGAGAAACTAAGAAGATCAGGATGGAGATGAGGAAACTGAAGAAGCAGCAGGTTGGGGAAGATGGGGATGATAAGCTGAATAATGCTCCCACCTCCAAGATATTTATGTTTTGTGATCCCTGGAACCTTTGACAATCATTCTTTACATGGTAAAAGGGACTTTACTGTTGTGAAGTACAATCTCAAGGGGGGAGATTTTCATGAATAATCAGTGGGACCAATGTAATCACCAGATTCCGCTGGGGAGGTTGGAGGATTGAAGTCAGTAGGAGACAGGATGGTGGAGGCAAAGGTTGTAGTAAAGGAAAAAGGGGCCCTGAACCAGGGAAGGTGGATGGCTTCTGGAAGCTGGAAACAATGTGGCAATGAATTCTCCCGCAAAACCTCCAGACGGATCCAGCCCTGTGCACCAGTCACTTTAGACTTCTGACCTCCAGAACAGTAAGAGAATGACTGTTGTTTTGAGCCACCAAGATTGTGATAATTTTTTACAGTGTCAACAGGAAATCAATTGTGTCTGGTACTTCACAAGTGAGAGTTCTGTTCTGAACACATGGACCTTGAGATGTCTGACATTCAAGATGGAGCTACTGAGCTCAGGAGGGAGGTCAGGACTGAGTCTGGGGCTTGGGAGCCATTGACTTATTGGTGGAATTTTATAAAACCTTGGGCTTGAAAGAGAAGCAGAGGACGGCCTGCAGAACTTCCTAGTTTTTTCCATGGCAAGGCCACCCTGATGCAGGCAGCATTGACCACTCTGTTATAGACAGCATCCTGGACACTGAGGCCCCTCAGTTTCCCTGGTAGGGAAACGCTGGGATGGCAAGAACCAGGGGACAGGAAAGACCACCAATCTGTGGTCACACTAGAGGTCAGGTGGAATAAGTTAGGGTTACGGTTAAGGCTGAGAAGGAGGTGAGAGGTGGAGGATGCAGGAGAGGAAGGACAGACAGCATCCACAAACACCAAGTACCTGTGTGTGATCCAGTCTGAGAAGAGGCAGGGAGGTGGAGTTTGACCTCCCAGAGAGGCTGTGGCTGGACCATGTGAGAGCTGAGGTAGGAATTCAGGAGGAGAAAAACAACAACAACAACAAAAAAAAAACCCACAGCCAGCTGATTCTCCCTGAAGAATGGACTTTGGGATGCCTCTGTCAGCTCCCCCTCCTGCCCTTTCCTCCCCTCACCCCACTGCTCCCCAGGAGACTGGGTCACCCTGAACCTTGCTACTTCCTGCTCCTAGCAGCCACTGCTTACACTATGGAGCTGTGGGTGCAGCTGAAGCAGGCGGGACTGGAGCCCCCAGGGCTGGGGCCACCCCCCAAGGCCCTAAGGAGACCCCCACCAGAGGGGAGCCCTGGCCAGACTCTTCTGTCCCCAGGGGAAGAACCTGGAGGTGCCAAGGAGAGTCTGCTGTGGATCTGGGAGGAGCTGGTGAGTGAGGAGGGGTCTGGAGGGATAAGAGATGGAGAGAGAGAATGAGTGAGTGAGTGAGTAAGTGAAACAGAAAGGGCCAGAGACTAGAAGACGGGCTGAGAGACAAGAATAGGGAACTGGAGGCAGAGGGTGGGGGAGAAGCAGAGACAGCATGAGGGGGATGGAGACAGAGACAGGCAGGTGGAAAGCAGAGATTGAGAGCTGGGACAGAGACGCAGCCTGAATCTGAATGTGAGGGGTAGGGAGAGAGATGACAATAGCCACAGATAGGGGTGTAGACATGGGGCAACAGAAATAGACACAGACAGGGAGAGATGGGATGTGGAGAGACAAAGGGGTGGGCAGACAAGGGGAAGCAAAAAAGAGAGACAGAAATGGAGAGACAGAAACTGAGATCCAGAGACAGAAGGACAGGCAGGATGGCACCGAGGGGCACTTGAGGACCTGCCCAGGTGCTGTGGGCAGGGACCTGCTCCCACCCTGGTCCTGGTGGGACCCCTTACCCCCTGATATGGCCTGCCCCTGACCCCACTTCCTGCCTGCAGGGAAACCTGCGCCGTGTGGATATCCAGCTGCTGAGTCAGCTGTGCAGCCTGGGGCTGGAGATGGGGGCACTGCGGGAGGAACTGGTGGCCATCCTGGAAGAGGAGGAGGAGGAGGAGAGCACCAGTGAGGAGGAGGAGAAGGAGGAAGAGCCCCAGGGGAAGCAGGAGGAAGGACACCTGGGGACCGCCTGCCCAGTCCCACGTCTCCCTGACTTTGAGATGACTATCTGAAATGCTTTAGTTTGATGCACAAATGAAATAGAGATGTATGCAAAGGAGAGGGGAGATTTGCAGGTCAAATCCAGTTTGAGGTCAGCGGGCACTCCCGAGCTGGTTCTTTCTCTGATGATGTTTGAGATGAGATCTAGGCATTGGTCTGTGACTATAGGTGGGTTTGACTGCAGGTGATATGGAAGGTATACAGAGACACCACAGAAGAGCCTCAGATGTGGCCGGGGAGATGTGTGTCTTTGCAAATATGGTGGAGATGCTTGCAGATTAGGGTGAGGGTCAGTGCCATCCAGTGAAGTAGCCACCAGCCAAGCATGGCTGTTGAGCACTTGACACATGGTGAATTCAAGTTGAGATGTGCCCTGGGTGTAAAATATGCATCAGATAAAAAAGGCCAGTGTAGTAAAAAGGAGGTAAAACATCTCAACAATTTAAAGTATTGATTATATGTTGAAATGATAATATTTCGAGTGTATTAGGATAAAATACTATTAAAATTAATTTTTCCTGTTCATTTTTTATCGTGGTAAAACATATGTAACATAAAATTGATTGGTTTAACCATTTTAAAGTGTGTGGTTTGGTGGTTACATTCACATTGCTGTATAACTGTCACCAGAACGCTCTTCATCTTGCAAAACTCTAAGCATTAACAGTAACTCTTCATTTTCCCATCCCTTCTCTACGAACTTGACTATTCCAGGTACCTCACACAAGTGGAATCACGCCATATTTGTCTTTTTGTGTCTGGCTTATTTCACTGAGCATGATGTCCTTAAGGTCCGTCCATGTTGTAGCATTTGTTAAAATGCCCTACCTTTTTAATGCTGAATGCTGTTCCACTGTATGTATGTACCTCTTGTTCATCTAGTCTGTCTGTGCTTGGACACTTGGGTTACCTCCACAAGGCTGCTATGAACATGGATTTACAAATGTTGGTTCTAGTCCCTGATTTCAGTTGCCAACATTTACTATATCTGTGTGTGTGTGTGTGTGTGTGTGTGTGTGTGTTTAAATAATAGTCATCCTAATGGGTATAAAGTGTTATTGTGATTTTGATCCATATGATTTGTGTGATGTCCTGTTTCTTTCATTTATTCATTTCTTTCTTTCTTTCTTATTGTAATGCTGGAGATTGAACCCAGGGTCTCCTCGCATGCTAGGAAAATGCTCTATCACTGAACCATACCCAGCCCCACCTATTTCCTTTTACATTTTGAAGTATGACTGCTAGAATGTCTCAGATTATAATGTAGTGCCCAGCACAGTCATGGAGGCTGACGCAGGAGGATCTTGAATTCAGAGCCAGCCTCGGCAACTTAGTGAGGCCCTAAGCAATTTAGTGAGACCCTCATCTCAAAATGAAAAATAGAAAGGGTTGAGGATGTGGCTCAGTGGTTAAGCACCCTGAGGTTCAATCTCCAGTACCCTCCCTGCAGAAAATTACAGTGTGACTCCTTTTGCATTCCTGTTTCATATGTTTGAAAGTAGGATGTGGGTGGGGGCAGGTGACATCCAGGGTTTACAGACTGATCCCAGATGTGCTGCAAATGTGTTACAGCTCTACCTGCTGGAGATGCGCAGTATTTACAGTCAGCGGCCCAGAAGCCCCTGGCATGTGACTCTTGACCAGTGGGGCTACCCAGGACTGGGGTGGGGATTAGGGTGGGTGCTGGGAGTTTAGGCTTTTCATGGTTTGAAGATTGGTTGTCCCTTCTGAAACTCATGTTGGAGTTTAATCTCCATTGCGAGGTATTAAGAGGGTGAAAACTTAATCTAACTTTTGAGGTGAGGCATCTGGGAGGTGGTTAGAATTAAAGCCATCAGGGTGGAGCCCCCGGTATCAAACAGTAGTGGCTTTAAAAGAAGAAGGAGGAAGACAAGGACACATGTATGTGTGGCCTCTCTTTTGCCATGTGGTTCCCTGTACCATCTCAGGACTCTACCAGCAAGAAGGCCATCACCAGATGTGGCCCCTCAACCTCGGACCAGAACATGGGCCAAAATAAACTCCCTTCCCCCCTTTCTTCCCCTTCCTTCCTTCCTTCCTTCCCTCCTTCCTTCCTTCCTTTCTCTCTCTCTCTCTTTCTTTCTTTCTCTCTCTCTCTTTCTTTCTTTCTTTTTCTCTTTCTTTCCCTTCCTTCCTTCCTTCCCTCCTTCCTTCCTTCCTTTCTTTCCTTCTTCTTTTTTTTTTTGTATTAAGGACTGAACCCAGTAGTGCTCTACCATTGAGCTACAACCCCAGTCCATTTTTATTTTTTGTTCCGAGACAGAGTCTTGCTAAGTTGCTGAGGTTGGCCTTGAACTTGCAAATCTTTTGCCTCAGCCTCCCAAGTCATTGGGATTACAAGCATGCACCACTGGGCCCACAAACTCTTTTTTTACAATTTACCTAGATTGTGGGTAATCACTCTATTACCAACAGTAGCAAATAGACAAAGGCAGACTTTCTCCCCAACCTGGTTCTCATTTGTCAACCTGAGCCAGGTCTGCAGCTCTGCTATATGGGGACCGAGGAGGACATTAGAAGTCAGACCCCAGCACCCAGGGAAGGGGAGAGGTGCCCCATGGAGCATGCAAATGTTGGTATTCCAGACAGAGTCTGGGGTGTCTTGGCAGCTACACAAGGCAGTGGGAGTCACCCTGCAGAGATGAGGAGGTCAGGTCCATGGCCTGGGCCATGGCGGTGACATCCGTGGGGGAGACAGAGTGTGAATGTGGCCGGCCCCACCAGTGCTGTCCTCAGCACCACTTTTACTGAGCTGCACCCAGCAATGACTGAGTCAGCTCAATCCTGCCCTCCCGGAGCTCGGCTGAGTCAGGGTAGAGTCCCAGCACCACCCAGAGATACCCAGGGCTGGGACAGGAAGCATAGGAGTCCAGAGGACCCAGATAAGGCAAAGGACCCAGGCTGAAATGTTAGGAAAGAGTTCTTAGAGGAAAAATGAAGGAATAAGGAGAAATGGACCAAGTAAAGAAAAAGTATGTATAGGAGGTACAAAAATAGCCCCGGCAGAGGCATCTAGTGATCTAGCGATTTAGCCTCTTGCTATTAACCAGGGATCTGTGGACTAGGAGTATCAGCATTGTCACAGGAATCTATTGCTGCACTCTCGTTCACGTCCCATGTGGGCAAGGGAAAGGGTTCCTGTTGGAGGGATGGGCTGGCTGCGAAATAAAAGCTATGAAATTTACATGTCAGAAATAAAGACAGAAGGCAGGAATACCTTAAGTGCAGGGGTTTGCCCGGTTGAGCCATCCAGAAGGGCCTGGCTCTAGTGAAGAAGGAGCCTGTGCTTGCTTTATGTATATAGGTACAGATCAAAAGGAACTGGCAGAAGCTTCTTTGGAGAACAGGAAGATAGGGGTGGGGTAAACAGGCCATTTGACTCTAGCGGGTCACTCCGATCTCTGGTGCTTGTACTTGAACCTGAGTGGTGAGCTAGCGTAGGATGTCACGTGACTCAGGCGTTCTTAAACAGTGGCTATCTGACCGTGAATTCCTGAGGCCAGGCATTCCTGGTTAATGGCTTGAACTTCGCCCAGTTCTCATACCAGTCAAGGATGGCTTCCCTCACTGCACAATAAATAGCCCCAAACTTGGTTGTCTTAAAACAATGACAGTGTGTGCTTTGTTTATGGGTCTGTGATCTGCAGGGGCAGCTCATCTCAGTTCCACGATGTCCAAGGCTCCAACTGAATCATCGGCAGGCACGTTTGCTCTCCTGTCTGGTGGTTGATGCTGGCTGTTGGCTGGGTGGCCTCTGTTTCTGTTCATGTCGCCTCTACATATGAGCTAGTTTGGGCTCCCACACAGCATGGGGGTGGGTTCCAAAGGCAAGTGCCTGGGAAAGTGCCAGACAGAAGCCACACTGCCTGTGTGACTTAGCCTCAGAGGTCGTGTGGGGCCACTTTCACATCCTATTTGTTGAGGATTGCAAAGTCCTGCCGGTGTTTAAGGGAACTGCAAATGAACTTTACCACTTTATGGGAGAGCGCAAGGCTCAGGAGGTGTGCATGGGACAGGAAATGCTTCTACGCTCTTTTCTGGAGAATAGTCTGCTGCAGCATCACCTGGCGGTTCGGCACAGGCTGACTCAGTTACCCCCAGACCTACAGAACCAGACTTTGCACCTAATAAGATTCTAGGTGCTTCCTTTGCATATGAAGTTTGAGAAACAGTGTTCTAAGACACAAAACGGACAAGGTGGTGTGCATCTGTAGTCCCAACTACTAGGGAGACTGTGGCTGGAGGATCACCCGAGCCAAGGAGTTCTGAGAGCAGCCTGGGCAATATAAGAACCTATCTCAAAAAAAAGAAAAAAGAAAAAAAGAAAAAAAAATCACAAATATGATGCTGTTTTGAGCAGGTGAAGAAGGGGAACATTATTTAACTTTAGAAAACTCACCCTTCCCTCATCCATGCAGGACGTGGCTGTGGAGATGTGGAGGGAGGATTAGAAGGTCAAAAGTGGTGGTTGTATATAAGCAACCAAAAAAAAAAAGGCAGATAAACTAGACTTCATCAAAGTTTAAGACTTGCATGTATCAAAATACACTATTTAAAATGAAAATATAGCTTATAGAATAAGAGATATTATTTGCAAAAATATATTCAAAGGCTGGGTTTGCAGCTCAGTGGTAGAGCACTTGCCTAGCATGTGTGAGGCACTGGGTTCAATCCTGCACACCACATAAAAATAAATAAATTGAATAAAGGTATGTGTCCATCTACAACTAAAAAAATTTAAAAAAATATATTCAATAATGGTCCAGAATATATGAAGAACTCTTGTAATTCAACAACAAAAAGACAATTCATTCAATTATAAAATGGACAAAGGGCATGGATTGTGGAAAGCTGTCCATATCTAGCAGAATCAGATTTGTTTGAGCAATGGGATACAGAGACCTGACTCCCAGAAACTGGCAGCCATGATAGACTGTTCCAGATAGCCTAGGAAGTAGGTGGCCCTGTGTGGGAGTGGCTTACCGTCTGATTGATATGCTAATTTCCTAAAAATATGGCTTCCCTAACTCCACCCCCTGCTCCGGGACCCTTTACCTGTGTGACTATAAATAAAGGAGAGGTTGGCTGTTCCATCTTGTTAGAGGTCAGATCTGGTATGGCCCGATCCATTACGCCCCCCTCCCATTTGATAAGAGTATTGGCTCTTGTGTGTTTATTGATTAGATAAGTTTATAGGTCATTTATTGCTGACATGTCGTCCTCTGGCAGTTAACCCTTCCCTCATCCATGCAGGACGTGGCTGAAACCCCCACAATGAATAATTTCCTCAAAGAAGATATACAAATGGCCAAAATAACACACACACACACACACACACACACACACACACACACACACACGAAAGCCATGATATAATTCAGTCCAAGTCTGAAGGCCTGAGAACCAGGATTGCAATGTCTGAGGCCAGGAGAAGATGGATGTACGAGGTCAAGTAGAAGCAAATTTGCCCTTCCTCTACCTATGTATTCTATTCAAGCTCTCAATAGATTGGATGATGCCCACTCATGTTAGGGAGAATGATTTTTATTCAGTCTAGAAATAGCCTCACAGTTGCACCCAGGAGTAGTGTTTTACCAGCTATCTAGGTATCCCTTAGCCCAGCCAAGTTGACACATAAAATTCATCCTCATAGGCTGGGGTTGTAGCTCAGTGGTAGAGATCTTGCCTGGCATGCATGAGGCCCCAGCACCACACACACACACACACACACACACCACCATCACAACATTGTTAGTCATAAGGGAAATGCAAATCAAAATTACTATTAGTTTCCACTTCATGATCACTAGAGTTACTATCAGCCAAGAAAGTGGAAAATAAGTGTCAGTGAGGATCTGGAGAAATTGGAACCTTTGTGCTAGTGGGAATGTAAAATGGTGGAAAACAGTTGGGGGACTCCTGAAAAAGGTTAGCACAGAATTACCGTAAGACCCAGAAATTCCACTCGTAGTTATATACACAGGAGAATTGAAACCATTTATCCACACAAAAATGTCCATAACAGTGTTATTCATAATAGAAAAATAATAAAAACAACCCAAATGTCCACTAACTGATGAATGGATAAACACAATATCTTATTTATTTATTTATTTATTGGTACCCAAGGGTGTCAATAACCCAGGGGTGCTTAACCACTGAACCACATCCCAGCCCTCTGTAATATTTTATTTTGAAACAGGTTCTCGCTAACTTCCTCAGGGCCTTGCCATGTTGCTGAGGCTGGCTTTGAACTTGCAATCCTCCTACCTCAGCCTCCTGAGCCACTGGGATTACAAGTGTACACCCCTGTGCCCAACACAATGTCAAATTTATATATAACAAATACCTTGATAGCATTATTCCATGTGAAAGAGGTCAGATGGAAAAGGTCACATATTGTAAGATTATGTTTATACCAAATGCCAAATCCATAAAGAGAGTAGTGGTTGCTGAGGGTTGGGGGGAAGGGGAAATGGCAAATGGCAGCTTAGTGGGTATGATGTGATTTCTTTTTGAAGTGATAAAATCGGGCATAGTGGGGATGGTAGTATGACTGTCAAATACTGTACACCTCTGAAGCATATATTTTAAAAACGGTGAGTTTTATGGTGTGTGAATTGTGCCTCAAAAAAAAAATTGGTGCTCAGGCTGCCCCCAGGTGGCCAGGATGGGGCTGGGGCAGGGAGGGAGCAGCCAAGATGAGACTTGGGGTGCTGGCATGGGGACTAGAGGACCAGGCACAGACGATGTGAGGGGTGGGCTTGGGGGACAAGCACTCATGTGCTTCTGCTGCAGCCTGACTGTGGGTGGGGAGTCGTGCGAAGGCCCAGCTCACCTGTGCACACAGCGGGCGTGTTAATGGACCATGTCTCCCGTCTCCCCTCATCATGTGGGAGCAGGGAAAGGTGGGCCTCTGCAGACCCTTCGTGCCAGGTACTGAGTCCCTCATCCCTCAACTCAGCCACCAGCTCAATCTGAGAAAATGCAAATATCTCGGGCCAAGACCACATCACAGGCTTGGGATGATTTAGCCTCCTGGCCAGGAGAGAAGGGGAGAAGCCAGGGCCATGGACCCCCATGATAAAAGGTTAGAAGGCTGTGTTACATGGTTCCAGTGGGTCACGTCCCTGTGGACCAAAGGCCAGAGAGTTGATGACTAGGTCACTGTGGGCTCTGTGACCATGGGCAAGTGACCCTTTATCCAGGCTTCAGTTTCTTCGTGGATAAATAGGGATGATTATTGTGCCCATTGCTCCGGGCTGGGTGAGATTTAAGGATAATTCACTGGAAGTGGTTGGCACTGTGCCTGGGGTGTAGACAGGGCTCAACACATGACAGCAGCTGGTAAGGTGGAGTAGGAGGCTGGGCACAAGGGCCTGGGAGTCTCTTCTCATTCATTCTACAAATATTTGGTGAGTGCTTAGTGTGCTTTTGGTGTTGTTCCAATGCTGGGAATGCTGGGAAAAGAGAACAAGGCCAGTAGGAAAAGAGTGCTCACAGATGCTAGCTCTCACCCAGCGTCCTCTGGCTCAGCACAGGCAGCCATTGGGAGGATGTGCCTAATAGGCAGATGCTCACCAAGCCTTCCTTAGACCTGCCAGCAGGGAGCCCTGGCCTGAGTGTGCACCTCCCCCTCCCCCAGGCTACAGGACCCGGCACTGCGATCACACCAAGACCAGGTCTGGACAGCCAGGCCCTGACCTCAGAATAGGGCCACCCTTCCCCCGCCTCCATCTCAGGGCACTGTCCTGCCTGTCCCACCACCTGGCGTGCCTTCCACTTGGACTTCTGGAGATAGCCACCAGCACGTGTGGCCACTGAACACTTGAACTCAGTTCTGAATTCAGAGGTTCCCTGAGCGCAAAATACACACTGGGTTTCAATGATGTAAAATGGCTTTGTTGCTTTTGTTGTTATTTATTGACTCCATGTTGCGTTGCATTGATAATGTCTTAAATACATTGGCTTAAATAAAATCTGTTCTCTGAAAGAGTTCCACTTGTTTCCTTTTACATGTTTCAATATAACAGTTTGAAAATGTACAAACCGCGTAGGGGCCTGGCTTTCTTCTGTAGGGCGCATGCCTGCAGTGATGTCCTGTTCCACAAGGTGGCACCAACAAAGCACCGCAGGCCACCGGCTAAGGAAGCCATTGGACAGGGCAAGGATGGGACCAGGCTTGGAGGCCGTTGGAAGCGCCATCCCAGAGAGGGCATTGAGACCTGCTGTTCCCCCATGGGGAGCTCCCAAGGGGGTAGATTTTCCATGTTCTGGAGAGCGGGAGGCAGGCATCGTGAGAGGCCGATGATACCCCTGCATGTCAAATAGGTGTATCATAGGTGACTCTACTTTCTGTAATCTAAGGACCTACCAGAATGTTTCCCAAGGCAACTGCACCCTTCTACATTCCCTGTGTGGTGCAGGATTCCAATTTCTTTGCGTTTTCTCCAACATTTATTATCTCTCTTTGTGATTTAGTCATATGGGGTGGATATAAAGTGGCATCTCGCTGGTTTTTTGTATGATTGTTTCAAGACACAATGTCTTGCTATGTTGCTCAGGCTGGATTCAAACTCCTGGGCTTGGACTGGGCCTGGGGCTCAGTGGTAGAGTGCTTGCCTGGCATGTGTGAGGCACTGGGTTCGATCCTCAGCACCATGTAAAAATAAATAAGTGAAATGAAGATATTGTATCCATCTACAACTAAAAAGAATAATTAAAAAAAAAAAATAAAACAAGCTCCTGGACTCAAACCATCATCCTGACTCAACCTTCTGAGCAGGTGTGCACCATCACGCCCACTTCACTGGAATTTTTATTTGCATTTCACTTATGGCTAATGATGTTGTCCACATATATATATTTTAAAGATGATTTTTAGTTGTCGATGGATCTTTATTTTGTTCACTTATTTATATGCGGTGTTGAGAATTGAGCCCAGTGCCTCACACACGTGAGGTAAGCACTCTACCACTGAGCCACAATGCCAGCCCATGTTGACCATCTCTTTCTGTGCTTATTGGCTATTTGCATATCTTCTTTGGACATCTATTAATTTTTCTCCACTTTAAATTGAGTTATTTGTGTGTTTTTAAAAACTGTTGCCTTGTGCAATGATTGAAAATCTTCATATATTCTAGATATAAGTCCTTTATCTGATATGCGGTTGGCAAAATTTTTTCCTCCAGTTTTCTGGGCTGTTTTTTAACTTTTTATGAGGTCCTTTGAAGCACAGAGGTTTTACATTTTGATGATTTCCAGTTTATCTGCTTGTTCCCAAATGAATTTTATGCCACTTTTCTCTAAGCCAGAGCCAGAATCTAAGGAAGTCTCTCAATTGCACTTAACATCGATCTAGAATAGCCCTCTTTTCTATAGCTTTGTGCCTAGAGTGCAGGCTGGGCGTCTTCAGGGGTCCATATCTGGGTCTGACTGGTAGTTTTCTCCTGGAGTCTCAGTCTTATCCCTCGATGCCCCGCATCAGGGCATGTATCAGAGGGTTAGGCTCCCTCAGTGCATTCGGTGGTGGCTCCACAAAGTCCTGTCCACACTGTCATGCCTGGAATTTGTGAACCTTACTTGGAAAAAGTTATATATATATATGTTTCTGTGAAAGATGTTGAGATGAGATCATCTCATGTTATCTGAGTTACTCCTAAATTCAATCATTAGTGTCCATTAGAGAGACAGAGGGAAGAAGAGAAGCCAAGACAGAGGTAGAGACTGGAGTGAGGCAGCTCCAAGCCAAGGCAGACAGACCCCGGAGGAGGCAATGCAAGGAATCTCCCAGAGTCGCAGGAGGAAACAGTCCTGTTGTCTTTGGGGAAAGTGGGGTACCAGGGATTAAACTCAGGGGCACTTAATCACTGAGCCACATCCCCAGCCCTATTTTGTATTTTATTTAGAGACAGGGTCTCCCTGAGTTGCTTAGAGTCTTGCTAAGTTGCTGAGGCTGGCTTTTAACTTGTGATCCTTCCGCCTCAGCCTCCTGAGTCACTGGGATAACAGGTGTGCACCACCATACCCAGCTTGAAACAGTCCTGTTGATGCTTTGATTTTGGATTTCTGGTCTCCAGAACTGTGAGAGAATAGGTTCCTGTTGCTTCAAGTTACCAAGTTTGTGGTAAGTTGTCATGGCAGCTGCCAGCAACAAGCACACTGTCCTCAGGAGGGTAAAGAGACTGTCCTTTGGTACAAACACGGATAACCCTGTCTCCCAGCACGGAGCTGCACACCTCTCTTAGATCCTGGAAATTCGTGACTGTCACAGCCCCACCTTCACTCCCCCGATGACAACCAGGTTCTCCTTCCTGTTCCTGGCCTGAGCCTGGTGGGTCATCTGGTGTACATGGATGGTCACCAACTCATCCCTCCTGTATTCAGGATCAGGAAGCTTCCCTGCAAAGGGGTTTTTATTACCATAGAACCCTAGTCCCTGCTGGGAGGACAGGGATCAGCCTTGTGTGATATTCCATTTCTTTCTTTCTTTCTTTCTTTTTTTAATAAACTTGTTGATGGACTTTTATTGTATTTTTTAAAATGCGTTGCTAAGAATTGAACCCAGGGCCTCACACATGTTAGGCAAGCACTCTACCACTGAGCCACAACCCTAGCCTGATAGTTCATTTCTTGTTGGTGCTGAATAATATTCTGTGGTGTGAATGCACCATACTCTCCATTCACTACTAAAGGATGTCTCGATTGCTTCCACGTTTAGGGAATTATGAAAACACTGTTGTAAAGATCTGTGTGCAGGTGTATTTTGTTTTTGTTTTTCAGAACTGGGAATTGAACTCAGGGGTGCTCTACCACTGAGCTGTGTCCCCAGCCTTTTTAATTTTTTTATTTGAGAAAGGGAGGGTCACACAAAATTGCTGAGGCTGGTCTCAAAATTGCCATCCTTCTCCCTCAGCTTCCAGAATACCTGGGATTACAGAAATGTGCCACCAGACCTGGCTACTTAATGATTTTTTTCTTTTTCTTTTTCTTATTCTTTTCTTTTTTTTCTTTTTTTGGTACTGCAGATCGAACCCAGGGGCACTTAACCACTGAACCACATCCCCAACCCTTTTTTTATATTTTATTTAGAGACAGGGTCTCACTGAGTTGCTTAGGGGCTCACTAAGTTACTGAGGCTGGCTTTGAACTCGAGATCCTCCTGCCTCAGGCTCCTAAGTCGCTGGGATTACAGGTGTGTGCCACTGCACCCGACTGCTTAATGATTTTTGAAGAAGGATCTTTGCATTTTCAAGTTAAGTTATCACCTTTCAATTTGTGTAATTGGTTCTGCCTCTGCCACAGGGGAAAAGGAAAGGCTAGAACCCCATCAGGAGCTGCAACTTGTACTGTGACCACCAGGAGGCAGCACCACTACCCCATAATCTGCAGAGTCTTGAACCCAGTTTGTCTTCCAGGCTATCAAAAAGTTTCTAAACGGGCCCCTGCTTGCAGCTGGAATGCTCTGTAGCCTCCTGTGCTTCAAATTGCAAAGAGTTAAATCTATAATTAATCAGTGGGGAATTGGGAAGAAATCCCAGTTACTTGGCTAACATATAAAATAAAATTAAAGAGACAAAATGAAATTCACACTAAACACTGGTATTAGGAAAATACAGGAAAGATAGGAGTGGGAAGGGGGTTTATGTTTTGTGTGATGGAAATGAGAGCCACTGAGTCCTCATTTTCCAAGAAGTAATACCTAGATGATGCCTGAGAGAAAAATCTAGTAATTAGCCTTAAGGCACATTGTTTAGAGATGACTTTGGTTCCATCCAGAGTCACTGCTGCTGTTGAGGACAGATCTCATCAGCATGGTCCTAGACGGGGGAAGTCGGGAACTTTCCTGTGACCAGGAAACACAGGGCTTATCATGGCAACACCCATGTTGTCATATAAAACAAGAGAAGGTACATCTAACGACAGGTGCTGGGAACTGGCTTTGCTCACAGCGTGACAATTAGGAATAGAATGAGAATTTCGCTGCTCCAAAGAGGGTCTGCATGGCACTAAGGTAAAATCTTGGGCTGTAGGTCATCCATGTCGACAGGCTGGACACACTCAGCTAATAGTAGTGTAAGAAGTGTGAACTTCTTAGATCATTAGCCACATGACATATGGTAAGCTCTTGAATGTGTTCTCTGTTTATTTGTGGTCTTCTTTTTTCTTTGACATCAGGAGCATAGAATTAAAACATCATATTCCTTCAGGACCCAGTTTCATTACTCTCCCATGAATGACTTCCTTTCCTTTCCTCTTTTAGAATAAACAGCTATTTATTTTTTATTCTTATAGGGACTGAATATTATACATAAGAAATATTCTTGGAGTCCCCATACATTTCCCAGGTGTGTACCCCAGGGTCAGCATGTGGCAGTTGAAAGAATATACACCCCTGAGCTGGGTGTGGTGGTCCAATCCTGTAATCTCAGGTACTCAGGAGGCTGAGGCAGGAGGATCACAAGTTCAAGGTCAGCCTGGGAAACTTAGCAAAAACCCCATCTCAAAATAAAAAAATAAAAAATAAAAAAGGGCTGGGGAATTGACTCGGTGATAAAGCACCCTTGAATTCAATCCCTAGTACCTAAAGAAAAAAATAAAATAAACCCAAGTGGATTCCTACTGCTCTACCCAGGAGGACACAGGATGCTGTCCCCATAAGCCATAAGTAGAACTTATGACACTGACCAAGTGTCTGGATGACTCTGAGTATGACGTGAGTGATTCTCTATGACTTATGGCTGCTGGGAGAAGTTAATTCCATTTTGCACTCACGGGACCCTCACGCCTGAATCCTGCCTACCTCCTCTCTACATTGTGTCCCCAGGTTGTGGTTGGAGCATTTAGTGCAGGACACACAGTATAGATCAGAAACTGTCACCTAAATCCACCCTGCAGAGAGGTCAGCTTACTTAAGCACATAAGTCTGAGGTTCTAAATCTGCACAATGGGGTGACATCCCTCTCCCTCACTGGGATGGAAGGAGCAGATAAGATGCAGGTGGGGTGTTTCCCACTGCGCAGACACGTAGCAGCTCCTGGAAATAGTCAATTACTATCATTACTACTAAGCAACTTCCGTTGACTGCTTAGGGCCTGCCCTCCGAGGCTATCATGGGGTGGAAAAGAAGGGGAAGAGGCTTAGGAGGAACATGAGCAGTAAAGTGACCCAGCTGCTGTGAATGTCAAGCTTAGAGCACATCCAGGGTTTCAAAACCAAACATGAAGAAATCGCCAGAAGCAGAGTCGGGAGGACCTGGTGATGGCGACATGACAAACTGCACTCGGACCTCGGGGCCATTTGGTTCCACCACGTGTGGGCCCCCTGCAGGGCCTGCTGTGGTTCCCTGAGACCTGGACCTTCTTCCCCTTTCTCTTCTCCTCTCAGCAGAAGAGAAGACCTCAGGCCTCTCCGTGGGTGCCATTGCCGGCATCGTGACCGGGGTCCTGGTCGGGGTGGCTCTGGTGGCTGCCCTGGGGTGTTTCCTGCTCCACACAAGAACTGGAAGGTACCAAGGCTTCTCCCCACCTGATCCCACCCCAGGCTGACCCCAGGCCTGAAGAAGGAGACCCGTCCTCGGATTCTGGGCCTGACTCACACCTCCAGACTTCCTGAGGGCCCTTCCCTCTCCTTCCCTAATGGCTCCTCCCTCAGTAGCTGCTGGCCCTGGGCTGGTGCCTTAATAGCTCCCTCCTCCGTACCCAGTGTCCCCACTGTCCTTTCCTCACACAGCAAACCTGGAGTACTTCTTGTTGACAGTTAGCGCTCAAAAATGGCACCTTCTACACTTATTTCCATTCAACCCAAGTGAGGGGTGGATCTCTGTATCTGAGGGATGGTCCTGTCCCGGTCACTCAGGGCAAATGGAGGGGCCTGGAGAGACTGGTGGGTCAGCTGCCCCACAAATACTGGGTTACCCATGGACCCTGACATGTGAGCTGTGAGTGCCAGGGCTCAGCCAGGATAGTGTGTTCAGGAAATTTCTTTTCCTCCTGGCCAGGTGGGTGGAGAGAGCACCAGGCCACTGTCACATTTCAGCACCTCCTGGGCTGAGCAGAGGGTCTGGCCACAGCAGGGTCACTGAGGTCAGGGAGAGTCAAGATGCACGTGGCTCCTTCAGTGTCCTGCTCACATGGTGACCCTGCTTTCCTGTCCAGGGTCTGGTCCTTTCCACTCAGTCAAACCCTCCTGCTTAAGTTTCTTTCCTGGGTCCTCAGTCCCTCTTCTGGGTCCTTGGTCAATGTTCTCCTGGTCCAGGGCAGAAGTGGCTTGTTAAACCTTTCCTCAGCTCCCTTCTTCTGTGCCCTCTCCCAACACAGAACTGATGGGGAAAAGAGGTTTCTGCCCCTCTCACTGGGAAAGGGGTCCCCCTCCTTCCTACCTGACTCCCTGCACCCTCATGAGTAAGTCTGACCTTTCCTAGGACCATCATCCTTCATGGCCTCAGAGAGCACTACTGCCCAGCACTGACACCCAGCGAGTGCCCTTTCAGCCTGTGAGTGCCTGGGAGTCCCTAGGCCTGATCCACAGAGTCCACTCCTGCAGTCAGTCACCTGGTGTTGAGGGCTGGGGAGATAGCTCAGTTGGTAGAGTGCTTGCCTCGAAAACATAAGGCCCTGGGTCCAATACCCAGCACCACCAAAAAAAAAAAAAAAAAAAAAAAAAAAATTGCAATCATCAGGGGTTGGACCCTTTCCCTGGGGCTTCGAGAAGGTCTCTCCTAAAACACTCAAGAAATGGGAACCCAGCCCAGACCTGGATCTCCTTACCTGATAAGCCACTAAAATAGACATTCTGAGAGCTGAAGATCCCCAGGCCTCCCACACCTTCCTGCTATCTCTTGTCTCTGCCCCAGGCCAAGGTCCCTCTGACAGCTCGACCTCCCTGGGAAGTCCCCCCAAAAAACTTTCCACAGGGACCCTGCTGTGCAGGCTCAGGGCAGGGGAATTGTTAAACCCCACAGAGAACAGATGCCCCCTCTCATGTTCAGCCAGGAAAAGGTAGGCCTAGCCCTGGTCAGGAGCTGGGCCACTCTTGAGGAGCAGGACCATCCTCTCCCTGACATGAACCCACACTGGGTCTCTCTGTCTGTTTTGGGGACCCCTGGAATGGAGCAGGTGCAGCATGGGCATTAGGAGTATTAGTCAGAAATGGGTTAATGATGGTGTAGGGAGAACAGAAACTAGGGTGGAGGCTGGTGCTCAGGACCCAGAGCTAGACTCCTGCTCAGACTCCTGAGAAGAAAGTCTAAAGCAGACACAGGGAAGTAAGCTCTGACCCGACAGAGACCAGAACCTTCCAGGCACTGCGCAGCACTGCTCACTGAACTCTTAGCAGGTGTCTGAGCCAACTCCCCTGGTGAGACGCCTGAGGCTTCAGGCCCTCTCCTCCTCCCTCAGGGGAGCGGGACCACAGGCTGCCTCTGACACCAGCCCTTAGCCCAGACCACAGCTTCAGGTCCTTCCTGACCCACCCCAGGGAGAGGCACTGGTCACTAGCAGCCACTAGGCAATGGCACTGCCCAGGAAAGACCCAGGCCCATCCCTCCTCCTAGGGACGGACAGGTAGGACACCCCTGGCCTCCCCACCCGGCCAGAAGGTCCTCCCGACTCCTGTCCACCAAGGCCAGCCGCAGCAGGATGACCACCACCTTGCTCTCCCTGTGATGGCAGGTCCTGCATTTGCAGGGTTGCCTGGGATGCCCTCCACCCCTCAGGGACCTGCCTGTGCCCCTGCCTCAGCCCCACTCCCCAGCCTCCTGCTCCCCTCCCCCTCCACCGAGGCTCACAGAGAGGGGACAGCCCTCCTAGCCCTGTCCCTGCTCACTGCCAGCCTTGCGTGCTCATCCCAAGGCCTGCAGGTGTCACCTGTGCTCAGGTCGTGTAACCTGTGGGAGAGGCAGAAAGGAAAAGCCTCCCACCAGCCCTCGACTCTCAGAAGGGGAAAATAAACAGAAAACAACTCTCACCGAAAGTCAGAAGGCAAGAGAGTCCCTTGGATTCCTAATAGGGCACCACCTTGTCCATGAACATATTCAAGAGACACCTGTGCATGTTCTTCCTTTGAAACCTCAGACAGATGGCCCCTCCAGGTGCTCCCTGGGTGTCTCCTTCCCCTGAACAAGAGAGCCTCCATGAATTCAGGGACCGTGGTACCCTGCATTCCATGGGATTCCCAGCCCAGTTCTGGACATGTAATGATGCTCCATAAATATCCATGAAATGGCTGGAGAACCCATCAATCCAATCCCATGACCTCCCTATGGTCCCGAAATCAGAGTATGTTCCATGTGGACAAAGAACACTGGCCTCAACTTTGGAGGAGGCCAGCAAGTGCCTGAAGCTGCCCAGAGAAGAGGCTTTCACCCTGGAAGTGATGGGGGAAGACAGAGGCCTCCTAGCAGTGAGGGGTCAAACCCTGATTTCTTCTAGAAACTTGAAAACCTCCCTCCATCTCTACCACAGGAGAGACACCACTTCACCCAGGAGGGCCTGGGCAGGGGCCTGTCCTTCCTCCACTCACACGTGCCTGATCTGGCACTAACTCTCCATCCCAGATGGAATCTCTGCCAAGCAAAGACAGAGCCCCATGTGACCACAGAGGAAGGCATGAGGTGACCCAGGCTCAACAACACCAGGCCTGTAGATTTGTGCACCCAGGGTCCCCTGCAGATATCTCAGCAGCCCAGGGACTCTGGGGCATGAGGAGAACTTAGCACATAGAACCTGACTTGTTTCCATCTCAGAGGGGCTGGGGGTTCACAAGCCTTTTTCTTTTTTATTTTTATGATCTTGAACCTTTACTTAGTTATATATTTTCTCCCCGTTTGAGATCCCAATAAACTTTACAACAAAAATCAAACTTTTGAAAACAACTTTAAATGAACTGAGGTTGAGCCTATTTTGGAGCCATTCTAACAAGGAGTAAGGTGAGAGGCAGAGCCCTCTCAGGTGAGGTGGGGCTCTTCACAAATAACACAAGTCAACAGTACATCTGAAACATGGATCGAAAAAAGGCTAAGAGAACTTTTAACTTTCTTCTTGTGGAAAAAGTGGCAGAAGGCTTCCCTGTTTTATAAGGTCACTTTTAAATAGATCAGGCTGTCCTTATTACCTTCCAAAAATGCATTTAAATGCCAATTCCAGTGTGAAGAGTAACTCAGTATTGTACATACAACTTACAGACAACAGGTTTTTACTTTATCCAGCTATAAAACATCAAATAACATGAATAAATACCAACCACATTTGTTATTTTGATACAAATCTGAGACTCTAGCTACAGATAATTTGAGTTTGGAGAACACCAACTTGGCAAAGGGCTCTCCTAAGCTTTACATTTAATCTGCTTAATTTTTAGGTACAATCCAGAGTGCACGGTAACAATCACGGTCTGCAAGTGTTAACAAAAATCAAAGGATGGCCTTAAATCTCTTATACATTTAGGAAACAGTGTTATTGATCAGAAGCAGACTTAGTCAAATTAAACAGATTTAAGATGGGTCTTCAAATGAGAGTGTGGCCCTTCTATGTCAGATACAATGTATAAAAGAGACCACTTACTGGTTATCTTGCTGGAAAACTTATATAAACGTTCATTTTATAAGCTTTTGCATAACACTTAGACAAGGCTTAGATATAGTTCTCAGATATATACCTACACCTAGTCACATATATTTAGGGTGTCAACTATAGTGTTATAACCTAAAATAAGATGTTTATTTAAGCAGTTACAAAGTAATAATTTAAAAGACTTTAAAACAGGTACAAACCCTAATTCTTTTAAGATTTAGTTTCCCCAAGTAATCAATATTTCAGACTTTGCTTCATATCAGTACATTAAAGTTCAAATAACTTTGACTTTGCTAATTATAGCCAATTTAATCACAAGCACAAACTTTTTGAGATTTACCTTCCACAGACTTTCTGCGACTTACTTAAACATTTATGAAATCAGAATTGAGGACAGGCAGTTAATGTAGAATGGGGAATCTGGTGGAATCCAAGCACGAAGACCATGAGTCTGGGAAGTTGGAGATCGCTCCTGGGAGATTGGAATGTCAGTGTCTCAGGTGCCCTTGGGATCACAAAGGTTACCTGCCTAAGTACCCCTCCCAAAAAGCTGCAGGCCAGGAGTTGCTAATTAATGCCCCCTGGGCCCCTACCTGCCTGAATCCTCCCTGTGGCCCTTCCCCTGCCACCTGCCTCTCACCTTTTTGCTATGTCACCTGCATCTCCTGGGCCTAGTCACGTAGGCAGGAAGGAGAGAAATAAAGGGGGAGAGAACAGAACAAAGAAGACCCAAATCTATAAAAGATGTAGGGTGCACTCACTTCTTGGGATTCTAGAACATCAGCCATGGCCCTCTTCTCCTTCTGAGGAGAAGTCTGTGTTACTATTTTTAAATAAAATCTGCTTAATATATGCTTGCCTTGGTGTGCTTCTCTGGTTTTTATACTTCAACACCTGAGGAAGCAGAATTCGTCACTTGTAACTGGAGGTATCATTTACATCCTTAAAATTTACATTTAAGCTTGTTTACATCCTTAGTTTTGTCCTTTTTCATTTGGACTTTAGCCCAAATGTATGACTTTACCATACAAATACTTTTACCTTCTAATTTTCTGTACTAAAATATACTTCCATACCGATAGCTTTCTTTTATCTTTTCTAGTGTTGGACATTTTCTTTCTTTTTTTTTTTTTTTTTTTTTCCTTGCCGTGCTGGGGATCGAACCCAGGGCCTTGTGCTTGCAAGGCAAGCACTCTACTGACTGAGCTATCTCCCCAGCCCTGGACATTTTCTTAAATTCATTTTCTGAAACAGTCCTTGACAATGTTATCCGTGCATTTAATTTTCACAAGAAATCTCATCCCAGGAGAGGGATCAGATAATCTGGCATGCACAGGAACTGTGTCTCAAGCTTTTCTCTACTAGTGACATTCAAGAGGTTGGAGCACAGGATATTTTCCAGGCTGACCCACAGGGCTTTTTCTTCCCAACAGAGGAACCCATGGAACCCTGGCTAAGATGCAGGTGGGAGCCTCTCCAGTTTCTGGACCCTGTGAGGAGGTCGAAGCAGAAGCCAGACAGGGACAATGATGACTTGGACGCCAAGTCCCTACGTGCCATGATGGAGAGAAACCTGGTGTTCTGGAACCAGTGCCCATGCTGGTTACCACTCCCCAAAGCTTCGAGAGACACCTCTGCATGTCCTTTTGAAATCTTGGGAGAGATGAGATGACTCCTCCTGAGGCTGCCCATCCCTGGGTGCGAAGTTGTCCCGACTCTGAGCAGGAGTCCCCAGGACATCTCCCTTCTGCTCCCTAGACTCACCCTGCCCTGGGTGTCAGGAATCACCTTGCAGCCTGAGGGTCAGATCCTGCTGTGCCCAGGGGTCAAGACCAGCTCTGAACATGTAGACCCTAGGAAGCATCCCTGCTACAGATCCTGACACTGGCCACAGGTCTCCTCATGACCTCCAGGGGGCGACATTGGTACTCACAGTCAAAACTCAGCATGTTGATTCTTTGAGGCAGGAGCTTGGCTTTGGCTGGAGATGGAGATGTCGCCTATTTCCACCCGGCAAAAATGGTCCCAGGTCTCCCTCCCACTTACCTACTGTGTCCACACTCCTTCCTGATCCTGAGAGAACCCTGCTGAATCCCAGGTCCTGTGTAATCCCCTCCTTCCTGGCGTCACCCACAGGGAAAGGCTGGGTGACCCCAAGAGAACCATCCAGGCAGAGGACAGAGGCCACCCACAGAGGACATGGGCAGGCCTGAGTCACAGCTCCACCAACAAATGGAGAGAAGATCTCTCCTTGACATCTTTACCCAAGGGCAGCAGAGCCCACGGTCACCTGCCTCCCATGGCCACATCCTCCCTTCCCAGGACACGGGTCACCTGCCCCTGCATGCCCAGATCCGGAAGCTCCCTCTGAGACACTTGGATGTGGGACTGTGAGGCTAGGCTGGTGACACCAGAAGAGAGGGCAGGTTCTCTTACCAGTCATACATCAGTGGGCCACTTTCTAGCCTCCAGAGCAAGTGTGTCACCTTCCTGCTGGCAGGAAATCTACATACCAGAGCATTTAAGAACATGGGGAAGAAGTAGAGTCAAACGGGGATTCTCTGTCTTAAAGGAAAATATGCCCAGGGCTGTGGGGACTCAGGGTTCCCTGTGTGGTGCTGAAGCCCTGAGGCCACGACACAGCTGAGGCCAGTGCTGGGGGAGCCAGTTCTCTCAGTTCTCTCAGGGGACAGGGTCCCACCAGCCTTGCTTCTCAGGGTGTGGTGTGCAGTAAGGAAACGCAGCAGGGAAAGCAGAAGGGACAGGAGGCAGGACCAAGGGGAGGGGCAGAGAGGCTTCCTGGACAGAGACCCCGCCCCGGCCCACGTGACCCAGCAAAGAGCTCCTGCCCTGGGAGCAGGCTGAGCTGAGAGAGGAGCAGGGCAGCAGCGCTGACTGCCTGGACCTCTGCTCCCAGCGGGCCTGCAGCTGAGCCCTTCCCAGAGGAGGACAAGGGCAGGGGGACCATGCAGCCCCCCTCAGCCTGTGCCTGCAGAGGGTGCATCCCCTGGCAGGGGATCCTGCTGGCAGGTAAGAGGGGACAATGCCCTGAAAGAGGGCGGGAGGTGGGAGCACAGAGTCTTGCTGGTGTCCCCCGGGGAGGACACGAGCCTCACAAAGGACACAGGGCTTCACTGGGAACCTGGTAGGAGCAGAACACAGAACGCAGACCAAAGCTCACCAAGAGAAACCCTCAGTGACCTGGGACTGATCACGGGGTCGGAGAGCTCAGGGGTTGGTTCTCATTCCAAGTGAATCAGCACCGGCCATGGTACTTTGAAAACCAGTGTTAACAACTGTCAGGGCCACTCTCCAAACAGAAAGGCCACTTGAGCAGCAGACAATGTCAGCAGCCACCAACCTCAGAGGCTGGCACATAGACACCTGGACGCTCAGTGTAGGGACGCTGCCTCATTCATCCACAGGGGTCTGAGCCTGTCCCAGGCCCTGGGCTCCAGCAAGCCCCAGACTAGTCTCTGCCCCCTGGAGCCTCCTTTCTAGAGGTCAGGGCGACGGAACAGCAGGGAGAGTGGAGCCAGGCCAGGCGCTGACCAGATGTAGCAGGGCAGAGAGCAGGGACACGTCCACAGGAGGACCCAGGCCTGTAAGGAGGTGGTCAGGGGAGGCGGGTGCCCAGGACCCTGGGTGTGAGCAGGGATCTGAGGGCACTGAGGGGCAGCCCTGCAGACACCCGGGGAAATGTGTTCCTCAGGCAGGGGGACAGGTCAGGGTACTGAAGGAGGGGGCCATGGTGCTGGCCGTGACCCAGACACACACACACACACACACACACACACACAGTCTGATGAATGGAGACTCCTGCTGAGGACTGGACCCCATATTTCCACCAAATACGAAGATCCCAGTATTGATGGATGGCTCTCTCTTCCCTCCTAGTCTCACTTTTAACCTTCTGGAGCCCGCACCCCACTGCCCAACTCACTATTCAACCAGTGCCTGTTGATGCTGCTGAAGGGACAGATGTTCTTCTACTTGTTCACCATGCGTCAGCGAATGTTGTAGGCTACACCTGGTACAAAGGGAACATAACAGACAGCAGACATCGTATTGTGTCATACTCGATCCTCACTCAGACAGCTACCACAGGGACTGCCTTCAGTGGTCGAGAGACTATATACCCCAATGGGTCCCTGCTGTTTGTGAACGTGACACAGGAGGACACAGGATTCTACACCCTACAAACCACAAGAAACGATTTTAGTAATGAAGTGGCAACTGGGGAGTTTCACGTATATGGTGAGTGATCCTGCAGGGCCCTGGGGCTACAGGGGTTAATTCCACCTCACACTCGGGACCCTGAGACTGGACTCTGCTACCTCCCCCTCTGCTGCGTCCCCACAGTGGAGCTGGAGCCTGCAGCGCAGGACACACGCCGTGCACACAGACTTCAGAAGATCCCCATCCTCTGCCTGAATCCAAGGCAAGGAGAAGGGGGGTCTGGTGGGAGCCTCGGCCCAGGCAGAGCAGGCAGCCCAGCCTGTGTCCTTCCAGGAGCCAGTCCTGAGAAAGACCTCAGCACTGAGTCAGGCCTGGCCTCAGGGTCCTGAGCCTCACAGAGGAGGGCAGCACAGGAACCCCTGCTCCAGACCTCTGTGCCAGGCTCCTGGCTCCAGGTGACCCTGGGGACCTTGTGGCTCCTGTTTAGGGCTACAGAGGAGCCATGATTTACTGGCTGTCTGAATCTGGTAGTTCCTGGAAATGGGCGCCAGCCAGTGCTGCACAGGCCCAGGAGCCACATCTGGGCAAGGGCACCCGGGCATCTCCTTCTCCCAGGACTGGGTGTGATGGCACAGATGGACAGGTGCCTCAGGCCAAGCCAGGAGCCCTGATGGACTTCTAGGAGCCCCACGGGAAGGTCGGTGTTCCCGAGGGGAGGAGCAGAGCTAGGAGGTGTCCCTGAGCTCCGGTCCACCCGGGGTCCAGCCCAGGCCGCTCTCATTTGGAGACAAATAACAGTGGACGCTTTTCTTTGGGCAGCTCCTCCACACCAAGGTCGGGCCACTATAGAGTCTCAAGGTTGGTGCACAGACAACAGGGCAACCCAGACTCCACCTCCATGTGTCCAGTAAGGGAAACTGAGGCCCGGGACACAGCTGCCCATCAGGTCATACAGACCAGGGTGGCAGATGAGAGGCCCATGTCAGGCTGCCGCCAGAGCCCCGTCCTCTGCAAGCCGGAGGCCTCTGTTGGGGACCAGGAGCAGTCAGGGGCTCAGGTGCTTTAGTCCCAGGCTCTGGCAGCCTGGAGGGGACGGTCTGGTCTGGGAGTGAGAGCAAATGCAGAGTCACCACCTTTGACTCCTGGACCAAGTGCCCTCCCTCAACAGATGGTCCAGCCTCCTCCTCACAGGGCTGGTCCAGGACCAGAGTGTCCATTCCAGCTTTAATTGAGAAATCCTGTGCATCTGAATCCAACCCTCTGAAGCCCTGAGGACTGGGCTGGGTGTCCTCATTCCCCAGTGACCAGTGAACAAGAAGTCCCTACCTGCCCCACTCCATGCAAGTCCTCCCTGGAACCAGACAGGGACAGGCCTGATACTCCCTCCTTCCCCAACGTCCATGGCAGCCCCCCCCCAGAAATCACAGACACTTTAATAGGTGCACTGCTGTGCTGTGAATGTGCCCCCAAAAGAGCACGTGCTGGGACCTGAACTCAGGGCAACAGGGATCTGAGGTGTGGCCTTGAGGAAGGGGCCACATTGTGAAAAGCAATGCTGCTGTCCCAGAAGGGGCCCAGGTGCTGCAGAGGAGGCTTCCTGGTAAAGGGTGTGAGGGGCCCCTCCCTCTCCCTCTCCATGTGCTGTGTCACCTCAGGATGCCTCCCCTGTACCTCCCACCAGAGGCTGGGCCTTAGCTGGACAGTCTGCGAGGTGGAAGGAAGAAAAGGGAAGAGGATTAGCAGGACGTGAGGAGGACGGGGCACAGTTGATGTGGAGAAAATCAAGCCCAGGTTACAAACAGGCTTTCAAAACCAAACATGAAGAAATCACCAGAAGCAGAGTCAGGAGGACCTGGTGATGGCGACATGACAAACTGCACTCGGACCTCGGGGCCATTTGGTTCCACCACGTGTGGGCCCCTGCAGGGCCTGCTGTGGTTCCCTGAGACCTGGACCTTCTTCCCCTTTCTCTTCTCTCAGCAGAAGAGAAGACCTCAGGCCTCTCCGTGGGTGCCATTGCCGGCATCGTGACCGGGGTCCTGGTCGGGGTGGCTCTGGTGGCTGCCCTGGGGTGTTTCCTGCTCCACACAAGAACTGGAAGGTACCAAGGCTTCTCCCCACCTGATCCCACCCCAGGCTGACCCCAGGCCTGAAGGAAGGAGACCCGTCCTCGGATTCTGGGCCTGACTCACACCTCCAGACTTCCTGAGGGCCCTTCCCTCTCCTTCCCTAATGGCTCCTCCCTCAGCAGCTGCTGGCCCTGGGCTGGTGCCTTAATGGCTCCCTCCTCTGTACCCTGGTCACTAGGGACCTGTCCCCATATCACTGTCCTCCTTCTTCAAAGCAATCCTGGAGCACTTCCTGTGACAGCCAGTGCTCAAAAATGCCACCTCCTCCAGTTTATTTCACCCACCACAAGTGAGGGGTGGATCTCTGTATCTGAGGGATGGTCCTGTCCCGGTCACTCAGGGCAAATGGAGGGGCCTGGAGAGGCTGGTGGGTCAGCTGCCCCACAAATACCGGGTTACCCATGGACCCTGACATGTGAGCTGGGAGTGCCAGGGCTCAGCCAGGATAGTGTGTTCAGGAAATTTCTTTTCCTCCTGGCCAGGTGGGTAGAGAGAGCACAAGGCCACTGTCACATTTCAGCACTTCCTGGGCTGAGCAGAGGGTCTGGCCACAGTAGGGTCACCAAGGTCAGGGAGAGTCAAGATGCATGTGGCTCCCCCACGTCCCTGCACACATGGTGGCCCTGCTTTCCTGCCCAGGTCCTGAACTCTTCCACTCAGTCAAACCCGCCTGCTTTCATGCTTCCTGATTCTGCAGTCCCTAAGGGCCCCTCAGCCAATGTTCTCCTGGCTCTGCATCTGAGAGGGACCATCACCTCTGGCCTAGGGCGGAAATGGCTTCTGAAGGCCTTTCCTCAGCTCCAATCTCCTGGGCCTCTTTGTAGCACAGACCTGAGGGAGAGAGAAGGTTTCACATCCTTCTTGGAAATGCGGTGCCCTCCTCCCTCCCAATGGTCCCAGTGCATGACCTCTCCCTGCACCTTCATGGGTAAGCCTGACCTTTCCTAGGGCCAGTGTCCAGCACGGCCTCAGAGAGCACCGCTCACAGCATCCACACCCAGTGAGTGCCCTTCAGCCACAGGTGCTGGGAGCACCTAGTGCTGCCCCACAGTGTCCACTCTTGCAATCAACCACCCTCCAGGGTCTGGACTTTTCTCTGGGGCTTCAAGCAGCCCTGTCATCAAACACTCAGGAAGGGGGACTCACGTGGTCATGTTAGCCCACACCTGTGACACTGGTCTTCTCCTCAGGCTCCTTGGCTCACCGGGTCACTAAAAGGACTACAGGGTCACTCCCAGGACATGCCATCTCCCCAAACACTCTGAAAACAGAGGACCCCCAGTCCCTCCTGCAGCAGGGGCCCAGCCCTCCTCACACCCTCCTGCTAACTCTTGTCTCTGCTCTCAGGCCAAGGTCCTTCTGATGGCCCCACCTCCCTGGTAAGTCCCCCACCTCCCTACACACAGGGGACCCAGCTGTGCGGGCTCAGGGCAGGGGCACTGTTGTCCCACACACAGCACAGACGCCCCTTCTCATTTGGACCAGGACAAGGTTAGCCTGGACCTGGCCAGTGTCGCGGCCACTCTTCAGGGAAAGGACCACCACAACCCTGTCCTGAGCCCGCCTGCTTCCTTCCCTGTGTCCCGGGGAACCTGGAGGACAGCAGGTGGAGAGTGGGCGCTGGGGACTTCTGTCAGTGGTCCTGGGTTAGTGATGGTAGATTAGAGTTTGGACAGAAACTGGGGCATCAGTCCAGAAGTGGACCCAGAGCTGGTAACTCCTGAGAAAAAGAGCTAAAACAGACACAGGGAAATAAGCTCTGGTGTGTCAGGACCCAGAACATTCCAGGCACCGCCCAGTACCTGCTCACTGCACTCTCAGCCTTGTTGACCCTCCCTCACTGACCCTGATGTCCAGTCTTCCTCCCCTTCCCAAGTCCCTGTCCCTGGTCACAGAACAGACGTTCCCATCTAACAGGTGAGTGTGGATGATGAATTCTCTGACCCACAGTCCAAAGGTGACCCAGTAGCTACCTCTACCCACACCTTCCTGAGCTTTCCAGGAAACAGCAGTCAAAACAGGATCAGGGGGTGGTGAGTAGGAGAGGGAGGGGCCTGGGAACAGGAACCCTGAGCCCAGTCAGCCACAGGCACAGAGCAGTCCCAGGTGGGCAGGGCCTAGGATGTCCCGGCCCGCGGGACATCAACGCAGGACGGCAAACCTAAGAGAGAAGGAATGAAGGGACAAGAGACACAGGGAGTGACAGCAAGACAGGAATTCTGATCAAGCTGCAAATTTTTATTGTTCTCAAGTGTATTTATGCTGAGGGAATGAGGGGTATGATGAGACACAGGCTGGTTGGCTGTGTTTTTCTTTTGGGCTCCTGATAAGGTGCAAGTTCACGCAGGCGGGAAGGTGAAATCCCGGAAGAGAAGCGGGGGCGGGCCATAGGCAAAACTATCAACCGGAAGTGGGGAGGGGGCGCGCTCCGGGAATCCGTCAGCCTTCAGCTGCAGGGTGCCTGAGTCAGCTGCAGGGTGTTTGTGCAGGGGAGGCAACCGCAAAATGCTCCCTGGGCTGCTGCTTATCGTAAAGGTCAGAACGTCCTCAGAATGAGAACTTCTTCTTGGTCCCTGACACTAGGAGTCCCTGGTCTCTGTTCTCAGAATGACACAGAGACCTCATTGTTCTTTTTCAGGAATTACTAAACCCTGACAAGAACATCTATTGCTGGGTCGACCACAGAGCTGATGTGACGTTTTAATTTGCACCAGAGAATCCTTCATGTGGACTGAGGGAAAATCCCACGAGGACCCCAGGCCGTGGTGATGGGGTAGAGGTGGTGCCTAAGCCCTGGGAGACTCTGGCACATGAAGGGGGAGGGTTCCCCTGGGTTTCTGGAGACCAAGATGGGCTGCCCTGGGCTCTGAATGGGCCAGAACAAGGCTGCCTGTGCCCTGGAGGAGGGGCTTCTAAGGAGAGGGGAGGGCCAGCTCTAGGTCACCTGGAAAGGAATTGAGTAAAGACCACATCCCCTCTGCTACTTTGGTTTTGTGTGGACTTCTCTAGCAGAATCTCCCCTCCAGTTTCAGGTCAGCTCCCTCCCGAGTCACACAGAGGAAACATGGTCTTTAAGTTGTTCAAAAGAGTTTCTCTTCCTGGGAGACAGGGTCTGGGAGTTGGTAGCCGGGGCAAAGGCCAGATCCATCCACAGGGAAAGGGTCACAGGGCCCTGCAGCCAGCATAGAACTCAGCAGCCCTCAAGCTCCAGGGACCCATGGTGGCTAGCTCTGGCAACTGAAGTCTTCTACACCCAAGGGCAGTACTCAGGACATCTTCATCTCTTCTAGGACATGGACAGAAGTTGTCTGAGTGATCAGGGGACAGGGCCAGGCCCAGGCTCAGGCCTGATCAAGGGCCTCAGGCACTGCCCAGGCTTCCACTCTGCCCGACTTGGTCTCACTGGAACCAGCCTCCTCTCCACATTCCACACCAGGGAAGAGGCTCAGGACTCCCCCCATGTGACTCTCCAAGTTCAGGATGATGGGACAGAGGGTCTCTTCCCTGACCTTGGACCCAGGATATCCACTGCAGCTTCTCTGCACACCTGGGCCACTGCTCTGGCTCCTTCCCTGAAGGATGGGAAGGGTGATGTCCTCATGTAGGTTCCTGTGGATCAGGTCACCCCCCCCCATTTCCAGAAATAAGTGGCCCATGCACTAAGCTCAGATGACACTCTGCTGATGCCTGAGAGTTGTCTGTCCTCAGATGAGAAGTAGGAAGAGACCCTCAGAGTTTCCAGGTGGCTGAGCTCTAGTGAGTGACAGTCCTGCATGAGCACAGCATCAGATTCCACACGGTGACTTCTCTTGCCTTGGTTTCCTCGAGATGCCGCAGCAGATGCTCAGACACATGGCTTGGAATAAGACATAGCGAGGGGTCTGTGCAGCTGCGTTCTTTCTGGAGGCTCCAGGGGAGAGTCAGTTTCTCATCTTTTGCAGCTTCTAGCAGCAGCCTCCTCCCTGTCCCATGGCCCCTATTCCACCTTTGAAGCCGGCAGCGTGGCCCCTGAAGCTGCTGTGCTCTGCTCCAACCTCACACCACCCACTTCTTCTCTGCCTGCCCTGCCTCCCTCTCTCACTTGCAAGGAAAGGACCTTGTGACTACCTGGACCCACCACACGAACCACAAGAACCTCTCAACCTCATGACCCTAATGTCACCTGTACAGCATCTTTCATCATGTGACACATTCTCAGATTCTGTAGGTGGGGTTAGCTGTGTCTCTGTAGGGACCCTTCTCTGTCTACTACACCTTTGAGGCCATTTTTGCATCTTTCATCGAAAACTACACATGGGTAGCTGGACTGGGTCACCTGGACTGTGGTGTCACACAATGAAGTGACATCCACAGTACTACAGCTGCTGAATGGGTGCTGGGCACACACCATGCCCCAGGCCCTCCCCATCTTCTCCCTGCTGATGATCCTCAGCTCTTAGAAAAATATTTGTGAGATCCCAACTCACCAGCCTTCAGTAGTTCATGGTCGTCAGCACCACGGACAGAGTCTCAGGCTGCTGGTTCCCAGGCGCTGCAACAGGCAGGACCCAGAAGAGAGGGGTTTCTGGGAAAGCCTCCCATGTCCGTTCTACACCAGAGTGTTATTCCAGGCGAGATGCGAGTGGCCTCTACCACGCATACTGTGAGGCCTCTGCACGTGTCGGTCATTAGGGTTGTTGGCATGTCCACCAGCACATTGCTGCACCAGAGTGGGCCTCAGGGAGGCTGAGAAGCTGCTGCAGGCTCACGGTGACTGAGACTCAGGGGTTGGGGTCACACACAGTGGGATAGAGGTTGCCTTGCATACAGGAGGCCCTGGGGATGACCCCAGCAAAACACACACAGGCACCTGCGTGTGTGCACACACAAACACAAGTCCCTGAGACTCAGGTGGCTGATGCCACCTAAAACCTGGTGGGAACTTTCCCCTCACTCTGGGCCCAGCACCTGTCCTGGGAACCGCAACAGCCTGGAGCACACCCTGAGCACAGCACCCTGCTCCCTGAGCCCCACGTGAGCCCGTGGGAAATTGAGACAAGCTGAGTCCCTCCATGCCAGGCATGTCACCCTTCCTCATTCCCACAGCAGAAACTCTGCTGCTCTAAGTCAGCTCTGGTTCTCAAGGGACTCAGGCCCAGCCCGTCCAGTGTCCCTGCAGGTCACACTCACACCACCCAGGTTGCAGTGGGATTGTCACCTGTGCACTCAGGGAAGCCTTCCTGACTTGGATGGGGTGGATTCCAGCTCACCTTCTGCATCTGACCAGTCACCAGGGTCCTCTGTGTTTTGTCCTTGCAAGTGCTCCTTCATCCTGGGACAGCTTCAGACCCTGACACCTGCAGTTGAGGGGCTGACTCTCCAGGAGCCCGTCCCATTCCTACCACATGAAGGTGCTCAGTCCCTTGTGACCCTCCCCGGGACAGGTGCCTTGTGCTCTGGGTTCCTGAACACCTGCCTCCACCTCATGTCAATTTCAGGTCAATGACAGCCACCCAGCTCTGACATCCTCCTCAAGGCAGGAGTCTGGGCAGACTCCCCTGGTGAGACGCCTGAGGTCACAGTGCAGGAGCAGCCTAGGCCCTCTCCTCCCTCCCTCAGGGGAGCAGGACCACAGGCTGCCTCTGACACCAGCCCCAGGAAACCCAACCTGCCTGTGCCCCTGCCTCAGCCAAACTCCTCAGCCTCCTGCTCCCCTCCATTTCCTGACCCTGCACAGAGAGGGGACAGCCCCCTCACCCTCTCCCTGCTCACTGCCACCTTGTGTGGTGATAGGAATTCTTCAGGAGTCACCCGTGCTCAGGGTGGATACACTGTGAGACCAGCAGAAAGGAAAAGCCTCCCACGTGCCTTCAACTCTCAGAAATGAAAATAAACATAAAACAACTGTCACCAAAGTCAGAACGCAAAAGAGTCCCATGGATTCCTAACCGGGCACTATCTTGACCATGAACTGCCCAGCATAGTGCTCCCTAGGGAAGGAGAACATAGACTCCCAGGAACTGTCATCCCCCCCTCCCTGGGCAGGTGAGGAAGCTCTTCAAAGCCCAGCAGTGCACAGAGTGCTGAGCCAGGTGACCCGACACACAGGCTCAGGTGGATGAACTGGATGGCCTCAGCCCCCCTGTTGTCACCACCTGGGACAGCCGATGGCATCTTGTCAGGGAGAACTGGCAGGTGCTTGGGACCCTTCCTTCCGCATCCCACATGCCTCCCGAGGCTCACCCTGGTCACACTGCATGGAGCAGGCAGCACGACTCTCTCCAGCCCCACCCAGACCTTCATTGTGAATGGCTGGAGGAAACTCCAAAGGCTCTTCCCCGAATTCTGTGGCTCTGGGAGAAGCTGCAGAGCCCAAGAATCCTGACCCCAAGCAGGACCTCAGTGACCCAGCCTTCAGAGGAGGGTTGGGAACTGACAGGTGTGACAGGGCCTCTGACCTGAAGCCTGATTCTCTGCTAAAGGAATCCCCACCTAGGGTCTGGAAGGATCCACCAGCTTCCCTGACACTGCAGCCAGACACCTGCGGACAAGAGCATGGGGAGGTCCCCGAGGAGGGACAAGGAGTTCCAGAGACCCTCACCACACCAGGTTCTGATGTGAGCCTGCTCTGAGGTCATCTAGGGTTGGGAAGGGGCTGGGGCTCTGTCCACCACAACACTTTGGCTCATTTGAGGATCATGGATATCGACTCTCCCCTCTGCCCACACACAGTCCAGTTGGTCTCAGGGTGTTGCATGTGGTGCTGGATCCCCATTACTGCAGACAGAACTAGGTTGGGCATGAGACCATCACAGAAAGTTCATTTGAGAGATATTGAAAATTCAACAATAAAAGTGGTGCATGATTAAAATTAAATGTGTATTTCACACAATCTTAAAGATGATGTAATAAAATGTCCAAATCTCCCATTGACACTCTCCTCATGGTTCAGCAGAGGGCGACAGAGACCTGCCTGGCTGCTCCCCAAGGCACCCTGACCTCCTCAGCAGAGCCCAGGCCCACAGGGTCTGAACCTCCCCAGCCAGCCTCAGCCCACAGTCCTCCTGCTCCTCTAAGCTGCCCCACCTTCATGCTGAAGGTCGTCCCTCTGCAGCCAGCTCCTGACCCTATCCTTTCAGTTCTTCCCAGGGGACCATCCACTGGTATCTAGTCTTAGTCAGAAAGGCCCATTCCCAGGGGAGCCTACTCAGCTCCCCAGACCAGCATAGGCCCTGGGGGCCTGAACTCTGTAACTAATGGCCCTTCACTCCATTTCAATTAACTCCTTGGTTCCAGGTGCTCCCTGGGTGTCTCCCTCCCCTGAACAAGAGAGCCTCCATGAATGCAGGGACCATGGTGTCCTGCTCTCCGTGGTTCCCAGCCCAGTGCTGGACGTGTAACACATGCTCAATAAATATCCATGAGATGGCTGGAGAAGCAATCAATCCAATCCCATGACCTCCATGTGGCCCCAAATCAGAGTATGTTCCATGTGGACAAAGAACACTGGCCTCAGCTTTGGAGGAGGCCAGCAAGTGCCTGAAGCTGCCCAGAGATGAGACTTTCATCCTGGAAGTGATGGGGGAAGACAGAGGCCTCCTAAGAGTGAGGGGTCAACTTGGCACACAGGACCTGACTTTGTTCCCATGTCCACGGGGCTCAGGGTCCAGAGGGCTTAATCTTCCCAACAGAGAAACCCATGGAACCCTGGCTGAGATGCAGGTGGGAGCATCTGCAGTTCCTGGACCTTGTGTGGGGCAAAGTGCAAACCAGACAGGGACAGTGATGACTTGGAAGTCAAGTCCCTATGCACCATAATGGAGAGAAACCTGGCGCTCTGAAACCAGGCCCTATGCTGGTTACCACTTCCCAGAACTTTGAGAGACACCTGCCCATGTCCTTCCTTTTAAACCTTGGGACAAATGGCTCCTCCTGAGGCTGCCTGTTCCTGGGTGCAAAGTTCTCCCAATACTGAGCAAGGTCCCCAGGACATCTCCCTTCTTCTTTCTACACTCACACTGCACTGGGTGTCAGGAAGACTGGGGACCCTCAGTGAACAGGACCCACCCTGCAGACTGAGAGGCAGATTCACCAGTGCCCAGGGATCAGGGCCAGCTACTGCCATTAGTACCCTGGGTTCCATTTCTGCTAGAGACCCTGAACTGGCCGCAGGTCTCCTCATGACCTCCAGGGGGCGACATTGGCACTCTCAATCAAGACAGCACGTTGATTCCTGGAGACAGGAGCTTGGCTTTGACTGGAGAGGGAGGTGGAGATGATGCCTGATTTCCACCCTGGCTCCAGAGACCCTTTGGCTCCTCCCTGCTGTCCCTGTCACTCCTTCCTGGTCCTTGGAGAGTCATGGGTCCCGGTGTATCCCCTCCTTCCTAGCTTTACCCACAGGGAAAGGCAGGGTGACCCCAAGAGAACCATCCAGGCAGAGGACAGAGGCCACCCACAGAGGACATGGGCAGGCCTGAGTCACAGCTCCACCAACAAATGGAGAGAAGATCTCTCCTTGACATCTTTACCCAAGGACAGCAGAGCCCACGGTCACCTGCCTACCACAGCCACATCCTCCCATCCCAGGACACAAGTCACCTCTGAATACCCAGGTCCTGAAGCTTCCTCTGAGACACTAGGGTCCATGTCTGTGTACCTAGGTTGGTGACAACAGAGATAGAGGACAGGACGTCTACCAATCATACCTCAGGGTGACAATTCTAGCCTACAGAGCAAGTTTGTCACCTTCCTGCTGACAGGAAATCCACTTTCCCAGTATCTGAGAACATGGGGAAGACTCGGGGCCAAACTGGGATTCTCTATCATAAAGGGATAAGGCCAGGGCTGTGGGGACCCAGGGTTCCCTGTGTGGTGCTGAAGCCCTGAGGCCACGACACAGCTGAGGCCAGTGCTGGGGGAGCCAGTTCTCTCAGATCTCTCAGGGGACAGGGTCCCACCAGCCTTGCTTCTCAGGGTGTGGTGTGCAGTGATGAAACACAGCAGGGAAAGCAGAAGGGACAGGAGGCAGGACCAAGGGGAGGGGCAGAGAGGCTTCCTGGACAGAGACCCCGCCCCGGCCCACGTGACCCAGCAAAGAGCTCCTGCCCTGGGAGCAGGCTGAGCTGAGAGAGGAGCAGGGCAGCAGCGCTGACTGCCTGGACCTCTGCTCCCAGCGGGCCTGCAGCTGAGCCCTTCCCAGAGGAGGACAAGGGCAGGGGGACCATGCAGCCCCCCTCAGCCTGTGCCTGCAGAGGGTGCATCCCCTGGCAGGGGATCCTGCTGGCAGGTAAGAGGGGACAATGCCCTGAAAGAGGGCGGGAGGGGGGAGCACAGAGTCTTGCTGGTGTCCCCTGGGGAGGGACGCAGGGACCCTCAGAATGGACCCAGGGCTTCACTGGGAACCCTGTGGGAACAGAACACAGAACGCAGACCAAAGCTCACCAAGAGAAACCCTCAGTGACCTGGAACTGATGACCGGGTTGGAGAGCTCAGGGGTTGGGTCTCATTCCAAGTGAATCAGCACCGGCCATGGTACTTTGAAAACCAGTGTTAACAACTGTCAGGGCCACTCTCCAAACAGAAAGGCCACTTGAGCAGCAGACAATGTCAGCAGCCACCAACCTCAGAGGCTGGCACATAGACACCTGGACGCTCAGGGCAGGGACGCTGCCTCATTCATCCACAGGGGTCTGAGCCTGTCCCAGGCCCTGGGCTCCAGCAAGCCCCAGACTAGTCTCTGCCCCCTGGAGCCTCCTTTCTAGAGGTCAGGGCGCCGGAACAGCAGGGAGAGTGGAGCCAGGCCAGGCGCTGACCAGATGTAGCAGGGCAGAGAGCAGGGACATGTCCACAGGAGGACCCAGGTCTGTAAGGAGGTGGTCAGGGGAGGCGGGTGCCCAGGACCCTGGGTGTGAGCAGGGATCTGAGGGCACTGAGGGGCAGCCCTGCAGACACCCGGGGAAATGTGTTCCTCAGGCAGGGTGACAGGTCAGGGTACTGAAGGAGGGGCCATGGTGCTGGCCGTGACCCAGACACACACACACACACACACACACACACACACACACACACACACACAGTCTGATGAATGGAGACTCCTGCTGAGGACTGGTCTCCATATTTCCACCAAATACGAAGATCCCAGTATTGATGGATGGCTCTCTCTTCCCTCCTAGTCTCACTTTTAACCTTCTGGAGCCCGCACCCCACTGCCCAACTCACTATTCAACCAGTGCCTGTTGATGCTGCTGAAGGGACAGATGTTCTTCTACTTGCTCACCATGGGTCAGAGAATCTTGTAGGCTACACCTGGTTCAAAGGGAACATGACAGACAGCAGACATCGTATTGTGTCATACTTGAACGTCGCACAGATACCTATCCCAGGGACTGCCTTCAGTGGTCGAGAGACTATATACCCCAATGGGTCCCTGCTGTTTGTGAACGTGACACAGGAGGACACAGGATTCTACACCCTACAAACCATAAGAAAGAATTTTAGTAATGAAGTAGCAACTGGGGAGTTCCGCGTCCATGGTGAGTGATCCTGCAGGGCCCTGGGGCTACAGGGGTTAATTCCACCTCACACTCGGGACCCTGAGACTGGACTCTGCTACCTCCCCCTCTGCTACGTCCCCACAGTGGAGCTGGAGCCTGCAGCGCAGGACACACGCCGTGCACACAGACTTCAGAAGATCCCCATCCTCTGCCTGAATCCACTGGCAGGGAGACGGGGGTCTGGTGGGAGCCTCGGCCCAGGCAGAGCAGGCAGCCCAGCCTGTGTCCTTCCAGGAGCCAGTCCTGAGAAAGACCTCAGCACTGAGTCAGGCCTGGCCTCAGGGTCCTGAGCCTCACAGAGGAGGGCAGCACAGGAACCCCTGCTCCAGACCTCTGTGCCAGGCTCCTGGCTCCAGGTGACCCTGGGGACCTTGTGGCTTCCTGTTTAGGGCTACAGAGGAGCAATGATTTACTGGCTGTCTGAATCTGGTAGATCCTGGAAGTGAGCGCCAGCCAGTGCTGCACAGGCCCAGGAGCCACATCTGGGCAAGGGCACCCAGGCATCTCCTTGTCCCAGGACTGGGTGTGATGGCACCGATGGACAGGTGCCTCAGGCCAAGCCAGGAGCCCTGATGGACTTCTAGGAGCCCCACCGGAAAGTCAGAGTTCCCGAGGGGAGGAGCAGAGCTAGGAGGTGTCCCTGAGCTCCGGTCCACCCGGGGTCCAGCCCTGGCCGCTCTCACTTGGAGACAAATAACAGTGGACGCTTTTCTTTGGGCAGCTCCTCCACACCAAGGTCGGGCCACTATAGAGTCTCAAGGCCACTATAGAGTCTCAAGGTTGGTGCACAGACAACAGGGCAACCCAGACTCCACCTCCATGTGTCCAGTAAGGGAAACTGAGGCCCGGGACACAGCTGCCCATCAGGTCATACAGACCAGGGGTGGCAGATGAGAGGCCCATGTCAGGCTGCCGCCAGAGCCCCGTCCTCTGCAAGCCGGAGGCCTCTGTTGGGGACCAGGAGCAGTCAGGGGCTCAGGTGCTTTAATCCCAGGCTCTGGCAGCCTGGAGCGGACGGTCTGGTCTGGGAGTGAGAGCAAATGCAGAGTCACCACCTTTGACTCCTGGACCAAGTGCCCTCCCTCAACAGATGGTCCAGCCTCCACCTCACAGGGCTAGTCCAGGACCAGAGTGTCCATTCCAGCTTTAATTGAGAAATCCTGTGCATCTGAATCCAACCCTCTGAAGCCCTGAGGACTGGGCTGGGTGTCCTCATTCCCCAGTGACCAGTGAACAAGAAGTCCCTACCTACCCTGCTCCATGCAAGTCCTCCCTGGAACCAGAGGGACAGGCCTGATACTCCCTCCTTCCCCAACGTCCATGGCAGCCCCCCCCAGGAATCATAGACACTTTAATAGGTGCACTGCTGTGCTGTGAATGTGCCCCCAAAAGAGCACGTGCTGGGACCTGAACTCAGGGCAACAGGGATCTGAGGTGTGGCCTTGAGGAAGGGGCAGATCCGTATGAAAAGCAATGCTGCTGTCCCAGAAGGGGCCCAGGTGCTGCAGAGGAGGCTTCCTGGTAAAGGGTGTGAGGGGCCCCTCCCTCTCCCTCTCCATGTGCTCTCTCACCTGGGATGCCTCCCCGCCCACTTCTCCTTTGTGCTGCACCAGGGAGCCCTCATCACATGCTGCTCCTTGATCTTGCACTTCTCAGGCTCCAGAACTGTGAGCAAGAGACCTCTCTTCTTTATAAGCCACCCACGCTCAGGTACTCTGTTAGCGCAGCAGAAGATGGACCAAGACCAGCACAGAAGTTCTGGAGGAAAAGACACAAGAGCCCATGGGGAAACCCAGCTGATAATGAGGTTGCTGCACCTGGGGACTGAGAGGAGGTGTCCCATCTGGATCCCAGAGAGTGATCAAGGAAACTCATCAGGGTCCCCCTGAGGTGTCTTGGAGTCAGAGAGAGATTTAGCAATGTCCCTATATTAATTTTAAGATGAGGAACCTGAGGTCTGCTGTGTAGTCCAAGGTCCATGTATTGTGGTACATTTTGTAGTTTCCCCGGAACAGACTTGAACCATACCAGAACCAAATCATGACTAGGTCATCTTATTTCTGAGTCCTCAACCATTGTCCATGGCCTCAACCATCTAGCTCATCCTCTGGACAGCTTACACATCACTGTCGCCCCTGAGACCTGCAGGCACCTCTAAGGAAAGAGAGGGGCCCAGGCCTCAGGCCCGATCTCAGTCAGTTCCTTGCTGTTTTTCCACAGAGCTTGTGACCCAGCCCACCATCCAGGCCACCAACACAGCACCAGGCTCTGTGGTCATGACCTGCCTCTCAGATGACTCTGGAATCTCCATCATGTGGATCTTCAATAGCCGAACTCTGCAGTTCACAGAGAGGATGCAGCTGTCCCAGGACCACAGGACCCTCAGCATAGACCCCGTCAGACAGGAGGATGACGGGGAGTATCAGTGTGAGGTCTCCAACGCCGTCAGTTCCAGCAGGAGTGACCCCTTCAGACTGGCTGTGATCTGTGAGTGGCCCCCGGTCCCTCCCACCCATTTCCTCATGTATTTCACTGTCAAGGGCCACAATATGGTTCAAGCCATGAGGAAGGGGTAGATGCTAGAGCTGGTAGAGAACGTGGCTACCCACCCAGAAACTAGGTGACTTTGATGTTCCCTTGGTTCTGATCTGTACCAGAGGCTGGGCCTTGGGCTAGAGAGTCTGCGAGGTGGAAGGAAGAAAAGGGAAGAGGATTAATAGGACATGACCAGAAGTGGTACACTTCCTGTGGAGAAAATCAAGCCCAGGTTACAAACAGGCTTTCAAAACCAAACATGAAGAAATCGCCAGAAGCAGAGTCAGGAGGACCTGGTGATGGCGACATGACAAACTGCACTCGGACCTCGGGGCCATTTGGATCCACCACGTGTGGGTCCCCTGCAGGGCATGCTGTGGTTCCCTGAGACCTGGACCTTCTTCCCCTTTCTCTTCTCCTCTCAGCAGAAGAGAAGACCTCAGGCCTCTCCGTGGGTGCCATTGCTGGCATCGTTACCGGGGTCCTGGTTGGGGTGGCTCTGGTGGCTGCCCTGGGGTGTTTCCTGCTCCACACAAGAACTGGAAGGTACTAAGGCTTCTCCCCACCTGATCCCACCCCAGGCTGACCCCAGGCCTGAAGAAGGAGACCCGTCCTCGGATTCTGGGCCTGACTCACACCTCCAGACTTCCTGAGGGCCCTTCCATCTCTTCCCCTAGTGGCTCCTCCCTCAGCAGCTGCTGGCCCTGGGCTGCTGCCTCAACAGCTCCCTCCTCTGTGACCCATGGTCACTAGGGACCTGTCCCCACATCACTGTCCTCCTTCTTCAAAGCAATCCTGGAGCACTTCCTGTGACAGCTAGTGCTCAAAAATGCCACCTCCTCCAGTTTATTTCACCCACCACAAGTGAGGGGTGGATCTCTGTATCTGAGGGGTGGTCCTGTCCCAGTCACTCAGGGCAAATGGAGGGGCCTGGAGAGGCTGGTGGGTCAGTTGCCCCACAACTGCTGGGTTACCCATGGACCCTGATATATGAGCTGGGAGTGCCAGGGCGCAGCCAGGATAGGGTCACTGAGGTCAGGGAGAGTCAATATGCACGTGGCTCCCACAGTGTCCTGTCCACATGGTGACTCTGCTTTCCTGTCCAGGACCTGGAGCCTTCCACTCAGTCAAATCCCCTGCTTTAATTCTTTGAGCTTCCGCAGTCCCTAAGGGTCCCTCAGTCAATGTCTCCTGGCTCTGCCTCTGGGAGGGACAGTCACCTCTGGCCAAGGGCTGGATGGGCTTCTTAAGGTCTTTCCTCGTCTCCAATCCTGGCCCTCCTTTTAACACAGAGATGATGGAGAGAGGAAGTTTTCATACCCACCATGGAAATGCGCTACCTTCCTCATCCCCTATCTGACCCCAGTCCATGACCCACCCCTGCACCCTTATGAATAAACCTGACCTTTCCTAGGACCAGTGTCCAGCATGGCCACAGAGGGCGCCACACCCCAGCATCAACACCTGGTGAGTTCACCTTCAGCCACAGGCGGCCAGGAGCCCCTAGTCCTGCCCCATAGTGTCCACTCCTTCAATCACCCACCCTACGGGGTCGGATCCTTTCCCTTGGGCTTCAAGGAGCCCTGTCATCAAACTCTCAGGACAGGGGACCTACGTGGTCATGTCAGCCCACACTTGGTTTCTCCTCAGGGTCCTTGGCTCACTGGACCACTCAAAAGCACAGGGTCTCTCCCAGGACATGCTGTCTCACCAAGCATCTGAAAACAGAGGACCCCCGGCACCTCCTGCAGCAGGGGCCCAGCCCTCCTCACACCCTCCTTAACTCTTGTCTCTGCCCTCAGGCCAAGGTTCCTCTGATGGCTTCACCTCCCTGGTAAGTCCCCCACCTCCCTACACACAGGGGACCCAGCTGTGCGGGCTCAGGGCAGGGGCACTGTTGTCCCACACACAGCACAGACGCCCTCTCGCATGCTGGACCAGGACAAGGTTAGCCTGACCCTGGCCAGAGTCCTGGCCACTCTCAGGGAAAGGACAACCATCACTCTGTCCCCACCCTCCCCCCACCCACCCCCGCTCCCTCCATCAGTCTAAGGGGATCCCTGGAGGCCAGCAGGTGCGGAGTGGGTCCTGGGGGCTTCTATCAGTGGTCCTGGGTTAGTGACCGTGTAGGAGGCCACTGGAAACTGGGGTGTCTGGCCGGAAGTGGAGGCTGGTGCTCAGGACCCACAGCTGGTCACTCCTGAGAAGAAGGGGCTAAAGCAGACACAGGGAAGTCAGCTGTGGCCTGTCAGAGATCAGAACCTTCCAGGCACTGCCCACTACCTGTCAGTGGACTCTCAACAATGATGAGCCTCCCTCTCTGACCCTGTTGTCCACTGTCTCTCCCCTGCCCAGGCCCCTCTCCCTGGTCACAGCAATGCTGTTCCCATCTACCAGGTGAGTGTGGATAATGAATATTCTGGCTCACAGACCAATGGCGACCCAGGAGCTGCCCCTACCCTCACCTTCCTGAGCTTTCCAGGAAACAGAAACCAAAACAGGATCAGGGGTGGTGATCAGGGGATAGAGGGAGGCACTTGCAAACAGGAGTCCCTGAACCCAGTCAGGCCCAGGCACAGAGTAGTCCCAGGTGGGCCAGGGCCTAGGCGACCCTGGTCCCTGTCCACAGAGGGACACAGGGTCAGAGGCCTCCTTCTTCTTTTTCAGGAATTAGTAAACCCTGACATGAACATCTATTGCCGGGTTGACCACAGAGCTCATGTGGCTTCTTAATTTGCACCAGACAATGGTCCATAAGGAGTCAGGGACGGTCCCACCAGAACCCCATACCATGGGTGAGGGGGCAAAGGTGGAGCCTGAGCCCTGGGAGACACTGACCTCTGGATGGGGAGGTCAGGGTTTCTGGGGACTGAGAAGGGCTTCCCTGGGCTCTGAATGGGCCAGAACTAGGCTGTCTGTGCCCTGGAAGAGGGGCTTCTAGGGAGAGGGAAGGGCCCCCACGGGTCACCGGGAAAGGCACAGAATAAAGACCACCCTCTCTCTTTGCTCTTGTTGTTCTTGTGGGAACTTCTCTTAGCAGCATCTCCCTCCAGCTGCAGGTCAGCTCCCTCCTGTGTCACGCAGAGGAAACATGGTCTCTAAGTTGTCCCTACATGGTTTCCCTTCCTGGGAGACAGGCTGTGGGAGTTGGTATCCTCCCTGACTTGGATAGGGAGGATTCCCTCCTCACGTCTGCATCTGAGCGGTCTCCAGGGTCCTCTGTACTCTGTCCCTGCGCCCGTTGTTTCTCCTTGGACACAGACTCGGGTTCTGACAGGTGCAGTTGAGCTGCTGACTCTCAGGATTCCTTCCCATTCCTTCCAGCTGGAGCCGCTCAGTCCCCTGTGACCCTCCCCTGGACAGGTGCCTTGTGCTCTGGGTTCCTGAACACCTGCCTCCACCTCATGCCAACTTCAGGTCAATGACAGTCTCCCAGTTGTGACATCCTCACCCAAGGCAGGTGTCTGAGCCGACTCCCCTGGTGAGACGCCTGAGGCTTCAGGCCTCTCCTCCTCCCTAGGGGAGCGGGACCACAGGCTGCCTCTGACACCAGCCCTTAGCCCAGACCACAGCTTCAGGTCCTCCCTGACCCACCCCAGGGAGAGGCACTGGTCACTAGCAGCCACTAGGCAATGCCACTGCCCAGGAAAGACCCAGGCCCATCCCTCCTCCCACCTGTGAAAGGGACGGACAGGTAGGACACCCCTGGCCTCCCCACCCGGCCAGAAGGTCCTCCCGGCTCCTGTCCACCCAGGCCAGCTGCAGCAGGATGACCACCACCTTGCTCTCCCTGTGATGGCAGGTCCTGCATTTGCAGGGTTGCCTGGGATGCCCTCCACCCCTCAGGGACATGCCTGTGCCCCTGCCTCAGCCCCACTCCCCAGCCTCCTGCTCCCCTCCCCCTCCACCGAGGCTCACAGAGAGGGGACAGCCCTCCTAGCCCTGTCCCTGCTCACTGCCAGCCTTGCGTGCTCATCCCAAGGCCTGCAGGTGTCACCTGTGCTCAGGTCGGGTAACCTGTGGGAGAGGCAGAAAGGAAAAGCCTCCCACCAGCCCTCGACTCTCAGAAGGGGAAAATAAACAGAAAACAACTCTCACCGAAAGTCAGAAGGCAAGAGAGTCCCTTGGATTCCTAATAGGGCACCACCTTGTCCATGAACATATTCAAGAGACACCTTGCATGGTCCTTCCTTTCACACTTCAGACCGATGGCCTCCGGAGGCCGCCCCTCCCTGGTGCAAAGTCCTCCCACCTCTGGGCAGGAGGCACAGGACATCTCCCTGCTTTTTTTTTTTTTTTTTTTTTAAGACAGCATCTTTATAGGTTTATTGGTCCATTACTTTAAGTTAACTGAGGTAAAGAAATTTTGTTTAAATTTACAAGCTAATAGTTTATCAAGCAATACAAATTCTTTGTTTACCTCAAAATGTAAAATACTAATTCCATAGTAAACAACAAACAGATTTTTTAATACACAGATAAATGGAAAAAAAAAAGGTGGGCAAAAACTTCATGCCAGCATTGAAAATTCAACAAAAACAACTTTTTCCCCATTCCATAATCTCTGGGTTCCAGAATGAAGGAAAAAGGGTGACATTCTTTTTAACACTTGGTAGCTTAATGAAATAAAGACTTCTGGTCTGTAAATAAACTGCTTTCTTAGCAACACACATTCTTCTTGAGCACTTTTTAGTTTCACAGTTTTTGCTTTGGCTTAATGGCAGCATGAAGAGAAGACAACACGTTTACACACAGGACTTCATCAATACCTGGGAAGGATTCTTCTTTTTCTCTTAAAATTTTAAACATAAAGAATGATTTCTAAAATTAAAAACCACAGTCCATAATTTGGAAATTTCCTAAGTAAAATTGTAATCTCTTCTTTAACAGTTAAAATACAAGTTAGGAAGTTTGCTGGCAGTTGATTTCATGGGAGTGTATCGGGGGCAGGTCACCTCTCTCTGCATCCCCAGCTCACAGAGCTGATGGGAACAGGCACACAGAAGTAAAATGAACGGGGATCACTGGGACAGGACCTCAGCCTCAGGGGTGTCTGGTGGACACTGATGACCATTAGAGATGCTGGTTTGCTCCCACATAAAGGCCCAGCCGACGCGGCCACTGCTTGATTACACAGACTCACATTCTGCAACCTGCTTCTCCCAGGCCCCACCTCTACACGAGGAAAGAGTGATTCCCTTTCCTCCTCCTAGTACCATTTTTGAAAGAAAGGCTGATCTAAGATGGTGAGCGAGCCTGTCCAACAGGCGTGTGGACAGGTGTTAGCTGCTCTGGCCCAGCCTAGAGAGAGCCCAGGATCCTTTGGTGGCAGGGCGGGCCTTCTGGGAGAGGCACGTCCACAACACTCTTCATCTCTGGTTCAATGACAAAAGCTTTGCTGAAGTGGACTCGATTACGTGAGTCAACAGTTTCAACCTGTGGAGATTTTCCATTAAAACGTGCCCCTCTGAGGTCCCCACGGTATCTTCGAAAGCTGTTCTGCAGAATCAGGGTGAACCTTCAATACTGTCATACAGAGTTCTTTGTATCTATGATTTGTCAATGCTGATACCATATCCTCTGTCATCAAAAGTATGCCAAAAGGCACTGAATTCATCTTTCACACTTTAAAACAACAAAAGGTGCTGTGGTCCCTGTGTTTCCTTACATTATTAAAACATCATTTGGCAATAGCAATGCTTATTTCTCTCCTCCTGAAAGGCCACCTTCATTCATTCTGACCCTCACTTTCTGGCCTGTTTTTTTAAGAGGACTGAGGACTATGTTAGATCACTAGTATTTAAGCTGAATGGCTGATTATAGATCTGAAAGGTTCTATCCAGAATTTTAAAAACACTAGTTGAAGAATAAGGCATATTAGCTATTGAAAAATTCTCAAAAGTAGAGTTAGGCTTTTAACAGTCTGTGGCATTATTTTTAAATTCTGGATTTGTTGATTTTCAAGTGCTAAATACAGAGAATGTTTATATGAAACAAATATCTTATTGGCTTGTTGAAAGGTATTGTTTCTCATAGCACTTATTTACAGACTAGCAGTAAAAACTACCTGGAGAATGTTTTTCTGCCACATAGTACGTGTTGGACAGTCATGCCCAGGATACATTCCCAATACATATGATGAAGAGAACAGTCCACCCCCCCATTACAGCCCCTCTCCAACACTGTTTTCAATGCAGACAGCTCCTGAACACTCTGATGTGTGCAAGTGTGGGGAAACCAGACATCCTTAAACCAAAGGCTGACAGCCTACCAGAGTGCGCTGGTAAAAAACTGGACTCCTAGATTATTAAGACAAGGAAGAGGAGACCCGTTCCAACACACTCTGATCAGTTTAGGACAGGACATTTTTCTCAAAGGTACTAGTAAGTGCCACCTGTCATCTGGATTGAAAAGACACATGAACAATGACAGGGCGTGTCCATCTGCTGTCATCTTGAGGGCTTTTGAAAGGGAGAAGGCAAACCCAAATTCCAACATCCTCCTGTAAATGAGGATGGCCAAAGCAATGTCTCCCTAGCCATATCGTTAGCTCGCTCAGTTGCTACAGGCCCTTAAAGAGGTGTCCAGGAAGGTGAAGTCCCTGTAAGTGTGCCCTGCCCTGACCACAGGCAGCTGAGCTTCTGACCACAGGCAGCTCAACTTTAGGGAGGAACCACCCTTGAGGGTCTCTAGCAACCCCAACTAGCCAGTTCCAACCCACCCAAGACCCAAACAGCTGAGGTCAACACAGCCTGGAGGTTGTACTTGACCTTCTTCTCCCTCCCCAATCACCAGCTTCGGAAGTGAGTGTAGACAGCGCCTCTCCCACAGCCCAGCCAGCCTCATCAAACAGAGCCAGCTGCCTTCGGCTTCAATGCTATCCAAGGCAGGATCCAGCCACACAAACTCTAGGTGTCCCTCAGACTCCCTTGCAACGGCCACTGGCCATCACGACCACTTCTTTTTCTTTTTTTTTTTTTATTGTAAACAAATGGATACATGTTGTTTCTCTGTTTGTACATGGCGTAAAGGCATACCATTTGTGTAATCATAAATTTACATAGGGTAATGTTGTTTGATTCATTCTGTTATTTTTTCCCTTCCCCACCCCTCTTTTCCCTCTATACAGTCCTTCCTTCCTCCATTCTTGCCCCCCTCCCTAACCCTAACTCTAACCCTAACACTAACCCCTCCCACCCCCCATTATGTGTCATCATCCACTTATTAGCGATATCATTCGTCCTTTGGTTTTTTGAGATTGGCTTATCTCACTTAGCATGATATTCTCCAATTTCATCCATTTGCCTGCAAATGCCATAATTTTATCATTCTTTATGGCTGAGTAATATTCCATTGTATATATATACCACTGTTTCTTTATCCATTCATCAATTGAAGGACATCTAGGTTGGTTCCACAATCTGGCTTTTGTGAACTGAGTAGCTATGAACATTGATGTGGCTGTATCTCTGTAATATGCTGATTTTAAGTCCTTTGGGTATAGGCCAAGCAGTGGGATAGCTGGGTCAAATGGTGGTTCCATTCCAAGTTTTCTAAGGAGTCTCCACACTGCTTTCCAGAGTGGCTGCACTAATTTGCAGCCCCACCAGCAATGTATGAGTGTACCTTTCTCCCCACATCCTCGCCAACACCTGTTGTTGCTTCTATTCTTGATAATCGCCATTCTAATTGGGGTGAGATGGAATCTTAGGGTGGTTTTGATTTGCATTTCTCTTATTACTAGAGATGTTGAACATTTTTCCATATGTTTGTTGATTGCTTGTAGATCTTCTTCTGTGAAGTGTCTATTCATTTCCTTAGCCCATTTGTCGATTGGATTATTTGCATTCTTGGTGTAGAGTTTTTTGAGTTCTTTATAGATTCTGGAGATTATTGCTCTATCTGAAGTATGATTGGCAAAGATTTTCTCCCACTCTGTAGGCTCTTTCTTCGCATTGCTGATAGTTTCCTTTGCTGAGAGAAAGCTTTTAAGTTTGAATCTATCCCAGTTATTGATTCTTGCTTTTATTTCTTGTGCTATGGGAGTCCTGTTGAGGAAGTCTGGTCCTAAGCCGACATGTTGAAGCTCTGGACCTACTTTTTCTTCTATAAGATGCAAGGTCTCTGGTCCGATTCCGAGGTCCTTAATCCATTTTGAGTTTAGTTTCGTGCATGGTGAGAGATATGGGTTTAATTTCATTCTGTTGCATATGGATTTCCAATTCTCCCAGCACCATTTGTTGAAGAGGCTATCTTTTCTCCATTGCATATTTTTGGCACCTTTGTCTAGTATGAGAAAATTGTATTTATTTGGGTTTGTGTCCGTGTCCTCTATTCTGTACCATTGATTCACCTTTCTATTTTGGTACCAATACCATGCCAGTTTTTGTTACTATTGCTTTGTAGTAGAGTTGAAGATCTGGTATTGCGATACCCCCTGCTTCACTCTTTCTGCCAAGGATTGCTTTAGCTATTCTGGGTTTTTTATTCTTCCAGATGAATTTCATAATTGCTTGCTCTATTTCTGTAAGGTACATCATTGGGATTTTAATTGGAATTGCATTGAATCTGTATAGCACTTTTGGTAGTATGGCCATTTTGACAATATTAATTCTTCCTATCCAAGAACATGGGAGATCTTTCCATCTTCTGAGGTTTTCTTTAATTTCTTTCTTAGTGTTCTGTAGTTCTCATTGTAGAGGTCTTTCACCTCTTTTGTGAGATTGATTCCCAAGTATTTTATTTTTTTCAATGCTATTGTGAATGGGGTAGTTTTCCTAAATTCTCTTTCTGAAGATTCATCACTTATATATAAAAATGCCTTAGATTTATGTGCATTGATCTTATATCCCGCTGCTTTACTGAATTCACTTATGAGATCTAAAAGTTTTCTGGTGGAATTTCCTGGTTCCTCTAAGTATATAATCATATCATCAGCAAATAGGGATAGTTTGAGTTCTTCTTTTCCTATTCGTATCCCTTTAATTTCTTTGGTCTGTCTAATTGCTCTGGCTAGAGTTTCAAGGACGATATTGAAAAGAAGTGGTGAAAGAGGGCATCCCTGCCTTATTCCAGTTTTTAGGGGGAATGCTTTCAGTTTTTCACCATTTAGAATGATATTAGCCATGGGCTTAGCATAGATGGCCTTTACAATGTTAAGGAATGTTCCCACTACCCTATTTTTTCTAGTGTTTTGAGCATGAAGGGGTGCTGTATTTTATCAAATGCTTTTTCTGCATCTATCGAAATAATCATGTGATTCTTGACTTTAAGTCTATTGATATGGTGAATTACATTTATTGATTTCCTGATGTTGAACCAATCTTGCATCCCTGGGATGAAACCCACTTGATCATGGTGCACTATCTTTTTAATATGTTTTTGTATGCGATTTGCTAAAATTTTGTTGAGAATTTTTGCGTCGATGTTCATTAAGGATATTGGTCTGAAATTTTCTTTCCTCGATGTGTCTCTGTCTGGTTTAGGTATCAGGGTAATACTGGCTTCAAAGAATGAGTTTGGGAGGGTTCCCTCCTCTTCTATTTTATGGAATACTTTGAGAAGTATTGGAATGAGCTCTTCTTTAAAGGTTTTGTAGAACTCGCCTGAGAACCCATCTGGTCCTGGACTTTTCTTTGTTGGTAGGCTTTTGATGACTTCTTCTATTTCATTACTTGAAATTGGTCTATTTAAATTGTGTATGTCCTCCTCGTTCAGTTTAGGCAATTCATATGTTTCTAGAAACCTGTTGATGTCTTTGAAATTTTCTATTTTGTTGGAGTATAGATTTTCAAAATAGCTTCTAATTATGTTTTGTATTTCAGTCGTGTCTGTTGTGATATTTCCTTGTTCATTCCGAATTTTAGTGATTTGGGTTTTCTCTCGTCTTCTCTGTTAGTGTGGCTAAAGGTTTATCAATTTTGTTTATTTTTTCGAAGAACCAACTATTTATTTTGTCAATTTTTGTATTGTTTCTTTTGTTTCAATTTCGTTGATTTCAGCTCTGAGTTTAACTATTTCCTGTCTTCTACTACTTTTGGTGTTGGTCTGTTCTTCTTTTTCTAGGGCTTTGAGCTGTAGTGTTAGGTCGTTTATTTGTTGAGTTTTACTTCTTTTATTAAATGTGCTCCATGAAATAAATTTTCCTCTAAGTACTGCTTTCATAGTGTCCCAGAGATTTTGATACGATGTTTCTTTGTTCTCATTGACCTCTAAGAAATTTTTAATTTCCTTCCTAATATCTTCTGTTATCCATTCATCATATAATAGCATATTGTTTAATCTCCAGGTGTTGGAGTAGTTTCTGTTTTTTACTCTTTCATTTATTTCTAACTTCAATCCATTATGATCTGATAGAATACAAGGTAGTGTCTCTATCTTCTTGTATTTGCTAACTTTAGTTTTGTGGCATAATATATGGTCTATTTTAGAGAAGGATTCATGTGCTGCTGAGAAGAAAGTGTATTCGCTCTTGGTTGGATGGTATATTCTATAAATGTCTGTTAAGTCTAAATTATTGATTGTGTTTTTGAGATCTATGGTTTCTTTGTTCAATTTTTGTTTGGAAGATCTGTCCAGTGGTGAGAGAGGCGTGTTAAAATCACCTAGTATTATTGTGTTATGGTCTATTTGGTTTCTAAACTTGAGAAGGATTTGTTTGACATACATGGATGAGCCACTGTTTGGGACATAGATGTGTATGATTGTTATATCTTGCTTGTTTATGCTTCCCTTAAGCAGTATGAAATGTCCTTCTTTATCCCTTCTGACTAACTTTGGCTTGTAGTCCACATTATCTGAAATGAGGATGGATACTCCAGCTTTTTTGCTGAGTCCATGTGCATGGTATGTTTTTCCCCATCCTTTCACCTTTAGTCTATGGGTATCTCTTTCTATGAGGTGAGTCTCTTGCAGGCAACATATTGTTGGATCTTTCTTTTTAATCCAATCTGCCAGTCTATGTCTTTTGATTGATGAATTCAGACCATTAACATTCAGGGTTATTATTGAGATATGATTTGTATTCCTGGTCATTTGGTTCATTTTTTAAATTTTATTTATTTATTTATTTATTTTTTTGACACAACTTGGTTCCTCCTTTATTTGACAGTTCCTTTAGGATAATTCCTCCCTTTGCTGATTTGCTTCTTTGTTTTTTATCTCTTCCTCGGGGAATATTTTGCTGAGAATGTTCTGTAATGCTGGCTTTCTTTTTGTATATTCTTTTAGCTTTTGTTTATCATGGAATGATTTTATTTCATCATCAAATTTGAAGGTAAGTTTTGCTGGGTATAAGATTCTTGGTTGGCATCCATTTTCTTTCAGAGCTTGAAAACTGTTGTTCCAGGCCCTTCTAGCTTTTAGGGTCTGGATTGAAATATCTGCTGATATCCGTATTGGTTTCCCCCTGAATGTAATTTGGTTCTTTTCTCTCACAGCCTTTAAAATTCTGTCTTTATTTTGTATGTTAGGTATTTTCATTATAATGTGCCTTGGTATGGGTCTGTTGTAATTTTGTGTATTTGGAGTCCTATAAGCCTCTTGAACTTGATTTTCCATTTCATTCTTCAGATTTGGGAAATTTTCTGATATTATTTCATTGAATAGATTATTCATTCCTTTGGTTTGTTTCTCTAAGCCTTCCTCAATCCCAATAATTCTCAAATTTGGCCTTTTCATGATATCCCATAGTTCCTGGAGATTCTCTTCATGATTTCGTACCATCTTCTCTGTTTGTTCAACTTTGTTTTCAAGGTTCAATATTTTGTCTTCAATATCTGAGGTTCTGTCTTCCAGGTGTTCTATCCTATTGGTTATGCTTTCTATGGAGTTCTTAATTTGGTTTATTGTTTCCTTCATTTCAAGGATTTCTGTTTGGTTTTTTTTCAATATCTCTAACTCTTTATTGAAATGATTTTTTGCTTCCTGTATTTGCTCTTTTAAGTGTCGATTGGTGCTATCATTCAATGCCTGCATTTGCTCTTTCATCTCATCATTCAATGCCTGCATTTGCTCTTTCATCTCATCGTTTGCTTCCCTGATCATTTTAATTATGTACATTCTGAACTCCCTTTCTGTCATTTCTTCTGCCATGCTGTCGTTGGATTTTATTGATATAACATCTAGATTTGTTTGGGGCATTTTCTTCCCTTGTTTTCTCATATTGTTCAGGAATCAGTGGGTCATTAAGATATTGCAGATTTCCTCTATTGACTTATAATGTCCCTGAAGATTGCTAGTATATCCCCTCTTATCCTTCAGTAGCCTGCAGTCTTGGAGGAAGTTGATAATGCGGTGCTCCACAAGGAAGCTGTCTCTCTAGGGTTGGTGACCCTCAGGTGGGGTATATTCCCTGCTAGTGGGCAGAGGTGCCTCCACTTGTTGACCAATGGTCATCCAAAGGGGAACTAGGCTGCGGGCTGAGGCAAGGCCTGTTTGTGCCTGTGTCTCTGGTTTTACCATCCTTGTGGGAAAACCTCACCCGGCGGGGAAGACTCATCCTGTGGGGAGGTCTCACTGGTCAGTTCCCCTCTTAGAGGTTCCCCTCAATCTACAACTACCACCTGGGCTGGGCTGCCTTCCTCTGCAACGTTCCCAGGGGCCCGGACCTACCTCCTGGGCCTGGGAGCCTCACCCTTCGCAGGCGAGTCTCCTTAGGCTGCCTCTCCTCAGAGAATCTGCCCGCAGTCCTGGAACCTTCGCTCCGCCCCTAGGCGTGTCTCTGTGCGGCTCTTCCACCAAGAAGCCGCCTAGGTCCTGGGACCCTGCTCTGCACCTAATCGCCTGGCTATGCGGCCCCTCCTCTGAGCCGCCACCCGGAGCCCCGCACAATAGCTCCGAGTCCCAGCAACCCACCACACGCCTCTTCCTCTGGACAGCCGCCCGGTGTTCCGACGCAGTCACTAGGAGTCCAAGCAACTCACTTCGCGTCTCCTCCTCCCGCCAACCGCCCATAGCCCTAGGCAGTCACTCCGAGTCCAAGTGACCCGCCCTGTTCCTCCTCCTCCTCAGGGTAGCCCCCCGGGTGTTCAGGAGCGGTTGCTCGGAGACCAAGCGACCCACCGTGCTCCTCCTCCAGGCAGGCCACCGGTGTTCAGGAGCGGTCGCTTTGAGTCCAAACAACTCACCACTCACCTCCTCCTCTGGCAACCGCCTGTGGCTCTGATGCAGTCACTTCTAGACCAAGTGACCCGCCACGCTTCTCCTCTTCCTCCGGGCAACCCCCCGGTGTTCAGAAGCAGTCGCTCTGAGTCTAAACAGCTCACCACGCAGCTCCTCCTCAGGCAGCCGCCCAGAGCCCCAGTGGTTGCTCCGAGTCCAAGCGCTGTGCTGAGCCGCCTCCTCTACGATGATCACAGTTGTCCCTGTTACCGCTCTAGCGGGGGGGGGGGGGGGGGCGGGGGGGGAGTTTGCCGGGCAACTCTACTTCACAAAGTTCCCTGTGTTCCGGGGCTACCGCCCCATCCGGGTCGCCTCCCCAACGGGAGAGACTCACCCGGCAACTTTGAGTTGGTCCCAAGTCTCTCACTATCTCCTCTTTTGAATCCTGGGTCCTGGAGCAACATGAAATGCAGCCGCCCTCTAGTCCGCCATCTTGAAGCTAGAATTCTCCATCACACCCACTTCTGAGGTGGAACTTCCTGTTGGTCCCTCAACAAAAGGTGGCCTCGTGGTAGTGAGCAGCAGGCGAGCATTCGGTTCCCCTTGGGGAGTGGCAACCCAGAAAACACCCTCAACCAAGATCCAGAGTACGCTCAGTGGGGCTGAAATTTGGCATGAAAACAGACATATCTTACGTTCACCTCAATCTCCAGAGTCGTGCTGTTTATTCTTTCGGGTGTCATGAAATACCTAACCCATCATCTCCCTGATCACCCTAAAAGTTTGCCAGCCATCATTGGTAAGCCTTATCAAAGGATGAAACCCAACCAAGGTGGACTGGGTCGTGTGTTCCTTCCTCATTTCAGAGCAGTGGTGCCTGGCTCTGAGCAGAGGCCCAGAATCTTCTTATGGATCCCCACACCGATGAGCAAATGCAGCACCCACCGCTGTTAACATCACAACGGCTCTGTCTGCCACCATTTGAATCTCTAAAATCTGCTCAGCTTCTAGGAATTCTCTCTTCTGCCTTCACCCTGGACTTTTAACCTGAGTGAAGGAAATCTTTCTCTTTTCAGGACCTGGATAGTTAGTTGCTCAGGGCAACTTTTCATTGTTCAAGCCTCAACACTTCTCTGTGTCCATGCGCTGGAGGTAAAGGGGACCCTCAGGCAAAAATCTCATGGATGGTAAATAGGAGAGGAGTTGGTGATCTCAGCACTGCAGCTCTGTGGATTCAAGAAGGATGGGGTAACCGGGCCTCTCGGAGACAGTGTTTGGCACAGAAGCCTCCCAGGTATGCTTCTCAAAGTGAATCTCCATTTTGCTTGACCAAGACCAAGAAGCCAATGCTTAGGACTGCTAAGTCTCAGGGGCGAAAGGGGGCATGGGAGTGGGGAGGGCTGGAGAGCGTCCTTTGTGGTCTTTTCTAGCCCCCTTCTTTCTAGGCCAAGCTCTTCACCTTGTCACATACCAGCCTGAAGACAGGGACAAAAGTGCCTTCTTGGGAAGGTCCGTTTCTCCAAAGAAGTCTAACCTGCAGGGTTTTCCTGCCTCTGCTCCCAACAGCAGGCCTGGAGAACAGAGGCTGAACTGCTATGGCTCTTTTTGATGTCTCAAAGCACAGAACACCCTATGGGGACCGCAGAGCAAGACAAAGTCCCAAGGAGCCGGAATCCCTCAGAGCCAGGCCTCTGCCTTCCATGGAGACAGGGAATGACTGTGGATCCCCCTCCCCATAACTCCCAGTGAGGAGACCCATGGGTACTTTTTGAGGGACTGCCTTCTTTCCCAAGTGACTGTAATACAGGAATGACTCTGGGGTTGGCAACTGGCAGGCTGTCGGATTCTGGCTTCCCTGTAGCTCTTTCCACCCTTCTTTCCAAGCATCCGTTACCCTTGACAACAAATTTTTTTCTTTTTTTTTTATTGTAAACAAATGGGATACATGTTGTTTCTCTGTACATGGAGTAAAGGCATACCATTTGTGTAATCATACATTTACATAGGGTAATGTTGTTTGATTCATTCTGTTATTTTTTCCCTTCCCCCCACCCCTCCCACCCCTCTTCTCCCTCTGTACAGTCCCTCCTTCCTCCATTCTGGCCCCCCTCCCTAACCCTAGCTCTAACCCTAACACTAACCCCTCCCACCCCCATTACCTTGACAACATTTTTAAAGCACACATTCTACAAAGCAAGGCTTCATGTGTTTCGAAATGAATATTCACTGCTGGGGTCAGTCTGGCGTCTTCTGCCAACTATCAATAGAGGGCTGTCGACTCTCAGAGGCACACCCCAATTCTACCAGCACACTCTCAGGTTGGACCCAGACATCCATGCCCACACCAACTCAATGGTTCAAGAGGTAGGATGAAATGCTGAATCACCGGAGATGGGGGTAGATGGATGGTTCTCACCCTTCCACTTCAGTGAATCATTTCTATTTGTACCAAACTGAAAGTTCACATCAGAGGGTTTTAGAATGGCACAGATGGAGCATTATACAGGCAAGTACCAATGGATGGAAAAATTATCATTTCACATTTGACTTTGTCAAACATGACAGAACAAACACCCCCCTGCTGTCCGACTGCTGCTCCAACAGTATCCCAGCTGTGACTGACCCCAGGTCAACTCTGCTGTCAGAGTGGAATAAAGTGACTTCCACATGCTGCACGTTGACTGACATTTGCAGGTTAACTTGCATATGAAGCAGAGTCTGGACGTCTTCATTTAAAAAATGAACTACTGTCTATTTGAGGCTTACATTCATAGGTTTATAAGGATAAGCCACAAGTGAAAGAACACTAATATAACATATGTAGCTTCTTTTCAGAAAAAAAAAATGAGTTCAAAGAGAGATCCTTTTTTTACTGTTGGTTTTGTGGTGATTTGAAAAGTAAACCTGGTAATAGTTTGAAATGAAAACTTTAAACACAGCCAGCTGCACCCAGGAATTTGGCTGCAAAATGAGACTTCGGTTTAGCTAGAAGCAAAGAGTTCACTGTTAGGCTTGTCATCTTTGAGGCCCCTGCTGGTACTGATTTTTGTTCCTGACCAGGAAATGGTAACGGTTAAAGCACTTTATGTAGAACATTCACACTGAGTTTACCAATTTCAACTGTGTCATGACGACATGACACACTAGCCACTCCTCACCATAAGGTTGTCCAAACGTCCAGTGGACATGGTAAGAAATATTAAACTCAGCATTTTTGGTGAGATAAAGGCAAATTGCACAAAGCAGACATCACAGGTGGGGCTTGGCATATGCCCACTGATCTCAACAACAGGGGAGCTAATCTGACTGCAAACAAGAGGTCTAAACCTGACTGCTGACAATTACTAAGCAAAAGAAAAGTATCGAAGGCCTTCACAGAGAAAAATGCACCTCTCTTCGTTTTACATAAAAGTTTCTGGTGTCAGAAGCAAGATCAGGGAGCGTCCCCTTGGCTTCCTGAGGCATCGCATAAGGACGAGGCTTGCTCACTCAAGCATGGATGCATGTGGACACGGACTTTAAATGCCCCTATGGAAACCAGAAACAAGAAAACACGTGTCACTCATCACAAACAGGCAGCAGGCCACACTCACAGCAACAGGCCACCATAAATTAAGGACTTTCTGTGGAGGTGCCAACACCTCCTAGGCAGAGGCACGTCAATGCCCACAGAGGTCAACTGCAGAGCCGCCATGTCTCACAGCAAACCAGAGGCCTCTTCTTCACGCCTCCTCCATGGCCTTAAAAAGCAGGACCTGAGTCCCCTCCTGCAACAGGCAACTCAGCTGTCTCGAAAGAGGAAACTGTCACAAGATGTCACCACCAGCTGTGGGCTGCCGTGACCCTCAGTTTCAAGTCTTCGTAGTGTTCCTCAGTAGGGTCCTTCACAACATGGAGGTATGCTTCTTTTGCTGAGAGATGATTATAGCCTCACAGACTCCATCAAGGAATAAATACGAATTGAAAACAACAGTGGGGTGAGGGGGCAAGAGAAAATACACAAACGAGAGGTGCTTCTGTGTTGTTTCCCCAGTGCCACCTCTCCAGCACTGCAGGGACATTCCAGTACAGGGCGTCACGTCCTGTGTAGGTAGAAGAGTCTCTGTTCCAAGAAGCAATCTACTTGGCCTCTGGTTTTTCCTGTAGCAGTGGAATAATTGACTCCCACGCCATGAGGCACTTCTCATAGTACTGGATGTTCTTGTCAGCAACCCCATGAGCAGCTGCCGGAAGTCCTGCCTCTTGTTGCTCTGCCACCTCTCCATGTCAGCCTTCAGGTCCCCATTGAAGCACTCCATCCGATCCTGACATTTCTCCACGTCCGCTGGCATCTTGGGGCGGTCTTCCTTTCTCAGAGCCACGGCTTCCAGTTTGGCCTCATACTCTGCTTGAACTTGGTCCCTCTTCTTCAATATGCTCTTCATGGAATCAGAGTATAAAATATATTCCCTGAGCACAGGTAGAAAGTCTTCTGTCTTGTCATCTGTCAGCTCTTCCAAGGCTGTAGAGCAGTTCCCGATGCAAGCGGATACACCCTCCAGGGGCTCGGCCAGCTCGCCTTCTAGCGCATTCCACGTGGAGTACAAGGCCCGTATTCTCTCAGCTCCACAAGGTACTCTATTTCTTCTTTGATGATCTGCTGTGCTATTCGATCGATGGTTCCCAGTTTGAGTGCAAAGGTATTCAATGATGGCTGCAAACTCAAGAGGCCGACTCCTCAGCTTGTAACCTCCGGTGACATGCTTGACCGACTCGCCCACTCTGGTCAGCAGTGCTATCCCCTGCTTCTTGTAGGCATTCAGGTCCTTAGCAGTAAGGAAAACATTAAAGTGTTCATTGAAAGACAGCACAGGGTGATCTGTGATTCTCTTTAGGAATTTATTCAGTTTTTCTTCTGGTCTCCACAAACTCTTCTGAAAAACAATCCACAACACCTTTCACCACAAACTTCTCAGGAAGTGGGGGAATGAGATGTGTGGGCTGGGATTCCTCCAGTTTGCTCCTCAACCAGGCAAAATCCTGGTAGCTTCCACGAACAGAATATTCTGGCAAGTCAAACTCTGCCGGAGTACTTTTGGTGGTGATCCTGGACGTGATGTAGGTCTCCATGGTACAGACGTGCTTCTTGGGATCATCCACCCTGACAAAGAGATCTCTGGTCTCACCATCAATGTCATCGTCAAGTTGAAGTCTGTTTAGAAGAGAAGACGAAGAAGCTGGACTGGAGGTGCCTGCTGGAGTACCACCGTTGGGCAAAATGAGATCCTTGTCACCGAAGCTGCGGGCCATCAGCAGGTCCGGGCTGGGCGGGCTGTCGCCCACGGCCTCCTCGCTACTGGAGCCGGCCAGCAGGTGCCGCTTGTCACGCAGGGAGTTGGACCCCAGGACTGCAGGGCCTTGGGGGGCCCACCCGCCATGGCGCGCACCGCTCGGGACGCGCCGCTGCCTCTTCCTCCCGCTGCCCGCTGTGGTGGGTCTCCCGGAGCGCCCCGGGCCGAGACCCCGTTCGGACGGAGGCCCTGCACCGGCCTACTGGGAGCCGTGGCTCGCGGACTCCTCGCCCTGCCTGCTAGGCTTCTCCGCGCCACGCCCAGCTCCGCGCCCAAGCCCACCACGGGTCCGCCAGCACCTCGGCCCCTGGCGACATCTCCCTTCTTATCCCTAGACTCACCCTGCCCTGGGCGTCAGGCAGCCTGGGGACACTCAGGGAACAGGACTCACTCTGCAGGTCAGGGCTGCCTGTGCCAGGCTCAGGGCCAGCTCTCACCATTTGGACCCTGGGCAGCATCCCTGCTACAGACCTTGACACTGGCCACAGGTCTCTCTTGACTCCAGGGGTGACACTGGGACTCACAGCCAACAGCAAGATGATTCTTCAGGACAGGAGCTTGGCTTTGGCTGGAGATGTCGCCTGATTTCTATGCTGGCACCAAAGGCTCTGTGGGCTCCTCCCCTATGCCTGCTGTCCCCACCACTCCTTCCTGGTTCTGGGAGAGCCCTGCTCAGCCCCGGGTCCCTGTGTAGTGCCCTCCTTCCTGGCACCATCCATGGGGAAATGCAGAGTGAACACAAGGGAACCTCCAGGCAGAGGACAGAGGCCACCCACAGAGGACACAGGCAGGTACGCCAGCTTGAGGGGACCCAAGCCCAGGCTGAGTCCTGCTAAACATGAACCCCAAAGCCCCCAGCATCCCACTTCCACATCTGCACCAGCCCTGCAGGCTTCACCCTCTTGGACCAGCAAACACCAGCCCCAACCCAGGGAGTGGCCTTCATCCACACAGTACAGAGGATTCCTGACCGTACCTGACGTTCTTGGAGAGAGGACCACAGCTATGCATAACTGGCCTGGCCTGTGTTCCCACTAAGGCCCAGAGCGCTCTCCCTCTCCTTAAGGGTCCAGGGAACTGACTCCCAGTTTGAAGGAAGCTGCCCCAATGTGCCCCAGAGCCTGTGAGGGGCAGCTGGGTACAGGTGGGCCCCATCAAGAACGATACAGAGGGTCGCCATGACCTGGAGCGACAGAGGGGCCCTGGTGGAGCTGGCTGGTGATTTGACCCTCTCCACACTCTAGACCTCAGATCCTCAACCACATAATTAATGGGGTGACCTCAATCCACACCTGTCCCCAGGGAGCACACGGCACCTCAGGTCCCTGCCCTGAGCAAAGTGGTGTGTCCTGCCCCACAGAGCCAGCTAAGGGATGTGTTTCCAGAGAAGTGGAAAGACAGGGGACCCTCAGGACAGGAGCAGCCCAGTGTTCCCACCCAGGTGGGTGACTGATGAATGGGCAGGCAGGCCCCTCCAGCTGACCTCTCACTGTGTCCCTCGGGCTGCCCACCCCAGCACCCAGGACTGACCACATCTAGGTGGTGGGGTCTTGGGATACCTAGTGTGCTGTCACATGATAGTGGTGCTTAGCAGGGACCTTGGAATGTGCTTGGTGTCTTGGGAGGATAGGAGAGAGAATTGTGGAGACAGGGCCAGACTTCACTGTCCCCTCACCAGAGAAGGCCACGAGACAGAGGGCTCTGGGGAAATGGACACACGGAAGCCCAGGGCCCCTGCTGCTTTCCTTCCCCAGGGCATGTCCTGAAGTCACTGTCCAATGGGGTTGCCTTTGCCCAGCCTGGCCCTGTGTGCACTGCCTGTCCCCTCCCGCCCTGCCCTGCCCAGCCCACTCCCGGGTCATGTTCCAGGTGCCCCTAGACAAACCTGGTGTGGCTGTGCACCTGTGAGGTGTTTGGAGAGGCTGAGTCTCTGGCCCATGTGACTCAGAGCCACAAACCTCTCTGGCCTCCAGGACCCCAGAGGAGGGATGGGCTCCAGCTCCCCCATGTGTGGCAGGAAGTGCCAATCCTGGGTTCCCATGACTGCCACATCAGTCCCCGTGCAGAGGCTCAGGCCTAGTCGCCCTGGAGCAAGCCCTGGGGCCCAGGCCCTGCCATGGCAGCGCATCCCGGAGTCTGTGTCTGGGGGAGGCTGATGCTCTGTTCCTGGGATCAGGCCCTGTGGGAGCACTTCCTGCCTGACCTTCAGGTCGCGGGTCCTCCAGGCCTCAGTTCTGCCTGCACAGAAAGGATCGTTCTGCCCATAAATCAAGGTGTGTCTTTGCCCTGAGCTGGCCCCTCCTCTCCTCCTCTCCCTAGGCCCCTCACTGGATGGATGTCACAAACCTCAGTCAGCCCAGAAGCAAGGAGGCCCCATCTCCCCTCCTCCTGTCTCACACGGCCCTTCCAGATCCTTCCCTGACAGACTCACAGGACACCTGGGGGAGACCTGGGCCCAGCCACAGGCAGGGTGAGGTCTGCTGGGCCATCCAGAGATGCCAGGAGTGGCTACTGTCGGGTTCTGGAGGAACTGGGGGCTGAGGGGAACCAGGCGTCACACTTCCTGCTGGGAGGACAGCAGGGCTCCAACACTGGTGGTGACTTGGGGGGACAGGCCTATCCCACTCATCGAGAGCCCCCTACTGAGGACCCCCTCCAAGTCAGCTGTGGGGTCTGCCCACCCTGCTTGAGGGCCTGCCCTAATGGGGATTTGGCCCCAACAGGTGGAGTCATAGTGAGGGCCATATGCAGCCCAAGGGACTGACCTCATCAGCCAGCAGGACAGAAGCCTCAGATTGTCCCTTCCATACAAATCACAAAGGCCCAACTTCTAATTCCTAACATCCCAGCAGGTTGGGCCTCCCCGGGGCCTGTGCAGAGTCCCAGAGTGTGATGGGCTGACAGATCTGGCTCCATGAGAATGTTGTAGGCCAGACTCCAAGGGAAATGACTAAACAGACTCCATTTTGCTCTGAGACTCCATGTTATGTAGGAAATAAGCTTCTCCCATGGGAACACCCCACCTCTGTCCCCATCATCAGTTACTTAGTGTGACATGTTTAACAATACAGAATGATAATTCCTATGTAAAGAAAAATTGCTCTCCTTTGATTCCTATTGCTCCTAAACAATGTACCATGTGAACAGTGATTGTGTGGATGTTAGTAACCATTCTTTAGTTTGTACCTAGGTAAGGGTCATTTTGATCCACTTCCCCCTATGTTGATGATCTCATGATGTTAATGTGTAATTTCGGATCATAGCAACAGACACTCATGATTAATGTGATTTTTGGTATAAGAACCCCTACAACCCTGTGGTCGGGGCTGTTCTCCCAATAGCCATTTTTTGGGGCATTGTGTGAGACAGTCAGCCGGCCGGCTTAATAAAGACTCTCAAATTTGGACTTCTCAGTGGTGATCGGTCTGTACTTAAGTTGTGCCCCATAACATTTGGAGGCCCCAGCGAGATCCTCGCTGCCTGGTAGGTAGCCACCACTCACCACTGACCTGGAAACTCCTGTGGAGGGGAGAGGCCACAAGGTTGCTCCTAGGGGAAGGCCTCTGAGGGACGTTCCTCAGTCCCAGGCTGCATGGTCTGTGGAGCCCCGCCCCAGGTCTGAACTAAATTCTCCAAGAGAGTCACCTGTTTCTGCACCCCTGGGGAACCAGTAAGTCTGTTTCTGGCGGATCGGCATCTGGGGACTCTGAGGAAGGCTGGACGCAGCATTACTTCCTGAGTCCGGGGCTGGCAAGACTTTGCTCAGTCCCTCTGGTCTGGAATCTGGAGTGGCCACTTGTCCATGTCTTTGGTGTCTTATCTGTTCTGTGTTTGTTTGTCCTTTCCTGGTTTTTTTGTTGCCTTTAAGTGTAAGCATGGGTCAGTCTCCCTCACGTCAGTCATGTGCTCCCCTCCAGTGCATGTTAACTCACTTCCAGGAATTCCAGAAGAGAGGCAGGGACTACGGAACCCTCTGCAATCAATGTCTTTTCTCTCTCTAAATTCTGTGAGAGAGAATGACCAACTTTCGAGGTCAGATGGCCCCCTCAGGCGTCCACCAAATTGTCTTTGGGCAGCCTGAACATCTTGATCAAATGTTTTATAGTCAAATTTGGGTTAAAAAAATGATTAAAAATGTTTTTAGCCATGTTCGCTGAAGCTTACATTAAAATGTAAACTGCTGCCAATTGGAACTTCCAACTATTGGAGTTGGTCCACCAAAATGCCAGGCTAAAATTTTGATGGCTGCTATCCAAGAGACCAGGAAAACCAGTTTAGAACAAGACCCCAACCTAAGGGGGCTCTCCCAAGGAGACCAATGGAAGCAGCTCCCTTGCTGTCTCTTCGGGAAACTCCTTCAGGGAGGAATAAGGCATAACCTTTGTCTATATTCTCTTAATTCCTTTTCGTCTCTGATGAGAGGGACCACATCAGCATGGAACCAAAAAGACTTTAAAATTCATTTTTTTGAGTTCATAATTTTGATCTGGTGTGCCTAGTTAATTTTTGATCAGACCTATTTTATCCAATTATAAAGTTTTCTTAATGCTCTGTTTCATTTAGAGGCCAGTTTATAAGAGTTAACTCTCAATCTAATGGGTTTTAAAAAATAAGCTGTAAGGTCTTTGTCCATCTGTTTATTTTATGTATATGTACACTGGTGTGTTGTCATGTCTACATATATTTGGTACCAAAATTGACATATGAGCTCATAAATTAAAATTTTTAAAAAATGGATCCAAATATTTTTGATTCACATGATTTAAAAGGTTTTTAAATTGGGTAAACAAAAATATGGCTTTCAAGTTACTAACACAGTTTTGTTTCCAGGTGGTCAAAAAATACATAAAATGTTAATTTTATAAAATGTCTAATATCCATTGTTTCTAGGTTTTTCTTCAACAGGAAAGAAATGACTGATACGGCTTAATACAATTCCCTGATAACTTGGCTTTTAAAAAAATAACTAAATTAGATTTAACATGTATGGGATTGATCATGGATGTGTTTGTTAGAGATATCTGATTGGTTTAGAGAGTTAAAATGCTGTTAAATATAACATCAAGTACTCTTAACTCCTTAAATTCCACAGAGTAACATACTTAAAATGTTTTTGGTGTTTTCATAAACTGGTAAATAAAAAAATGATTTAAATTTACTTTGTGTTATCACTGAAAACATGGTTACTAAAAGCCTTAACAGGTATTATTCTATATAAAGGGTCCAAAAGTTTCAACTGTATTTGTTCTGTAAGTAACAACGTATTTCATCAGATGAAAATGGAGTAATTTATCTAAATTCAGAAATTTATAAAGGTTGTTTCAGAATATAAAATTTTTAAAGGGAATCAACAGATTAAAACATTATAAGGTTTTAGATATAAAAATGTTTTAGTAAAAAATGTTTCTAGATAAAAAAGTCTTTATGTGATAAAATAAGGCTGTAATACATCAAAGTAAACAACAAGAGTGTCTAAGTGATTAAAAAGTGTTAATTAAGAGTAAATTTTAAAAGGTTTACGTGTATATGTAAGTAACACAACAGTTAAAACTATTCAAGGTTTTTCCTAAGGTCAAATATTAATGTACTGATATAAACCAAATTTCAGTCTATATGCTAAAATGACCAATAATTCTGAAAGCACTAATTTACTCTTAACATTGTATCTGTTAAGTTTTATTCTCTAGAACAGCTAGTCTTAAAAATTGGGAGTTTGTACAATTCTGGTTAAACAGCAACTGTTATTTTAGAGTGTTGTACTACATTACAAAGTCTAAATTTTCTTTAAAAGTTAAACATGGTTAATATAAAAACATCAATGCAATTATGATTCTGTTACTCTTTTTTATATATTAAATGTGTTCATATCTTCCAGGTGTACAAGTCTTTAAAAGGTTTAAAAAAACATTTTATCAAGCTGGTGTTCCCCAACCTAAAGTTGTAATGGTAATTGTAAACTTATCAGAATAAGAAATTTTATTGGGGATTTATTTATATCATTTAGTGTTCTGTAACTGGAACTGAACCTTATGTTACCTTCTGCACTGGGATAAAAATGTAAATGTATTTCTAAAAGATAATGAGAGCCTGATATGTTTAAAAGTTAATATCATAAAACAGGAAAAACATTTCGACACTTTACTAAACAAAAGGAAAGTTAAAAGCTCTCTCAGCTTTCTTTGATTCATGTTTTAGGTGTAATATCATACTGTGTTAATTAACATTCATATAGACTTAGGAAATAATATATGTAAGCTTTATAAAATGATATTTTAAAAAAGATAAAGATCAGCTTCAGAACTAGACTGCTTTACCTAATATTTATGAAGAGCCCCACCTTACCTGAGATAAGGCTCTGCTTCCTACCTTACTACATGTTACAATGACTCCAAAATAAGTCAGACTTCAGCTCATAAGTTATATTCTAAAGATTGATTTTTTGTTATAAAAATTACTGTGATCTCAAACATGCAATATAATATATAGCTCAGCCAAAATTTAAGATAGCTATTACACAACTAAATATGTTTTTACTGTTGTTAATTCCATTTTGTATTTTCCTTGTAACTCTGTAACTGTTGACTGATTAATGTTTTACAGAGGTACTGCTTCAAGAACAATCTAAATTAATTTGAGATAATAAGCCATCTCCTATAGGACAGATAATATAGACCCCAGTTTAATAAAAGTTGGTAAATAACGATAAAATCATAAACACTAAAGTTAAAACCCAGTACTCTTACTGTATGACTGGTGAAACTGACTTGCTGGATGTTTAAGATCAAAACTTAAAGATTGAGATTAAAATAAAGGGGTCAAGAAAAATCAATATTTGGTTCTTGCCCTCAGAGTCAGCCTAAACCCAGGGAACAAGAGAACTTCTCTAAGAGCTTTACAACTCTGGACCACACCACCTTCTGATCAGGGAGGTTGTTGAGACCACTAGAGGATGAGAAGTTAATCAGTGTACCTGCTGCAAAGGAGGGTCCTTGGGAAAGGGAGAAATCCCTAATGCATCAAATGGAAGCCACCTCATCAAGGAGACCCTACCTAATCAATGGCACTAAAGGAGCTAAGAAGCTGCTCTCAGCTTCCCTAAGAATGACCCCTGTGGGAACTCAGCTGACTCTTAACAGCAGATAGGAACAAGGTCAATTTGACAAGCTTGATCTTAAACACCTAGCAAAACAGTTAAAACCAAAACACAGTCATTCCTGGACATTTTAAAAATAACAATAGTTATTTTCATGTAACTTAGGATATACACTTGTGTTAGCCCCCAAAATAAATAAAACTGGAGGTAACAAAAAATATTCTTAGACAAAAATGCCTGATAACTATCAAGAGAAACTGTTAGAGTTATAAGTTTTTAGTCAGGTTAAGGCCTACAGAGCATCCTAACCTCCGGTACAGGTAGATTTAATCCATGTTTGCTGGTATGATTCTCTAGACCTGAGTAACAAAAATAAAGGGATCTCTACTAAACAAAAAGATCATACCAGTAAAAAGATATTTTACAAAAATTAGATGACAGTAAGTAACTTAACTAAATGTTGTGTTTACATTCCTGATAACTCTGACAGTGTTAAGATTACATTCCTGAAAACTCCTTATCCTCTCCAGCCTTGTTAAGCTTTGTTAGACCTTTTTATGGGAACAACCTCTCAGCTCTTCCACCTCCTGGTAAGAGATTATTAATTTCTATCAGCTTCATGATATTCATTGACATGTTCCAGATGCTATTTATTTTGTACTCATGGTTTTTGGCTTCTTTCATAGAACAAGACTTTTATCCCTAGAAGGGAACTTTTTACTGCTTGCCCCATCCCACATCGCCCCCTCTCAGCTCGAAGCAGCAAGAGCGGTCATCGCCCTTTTTCTTTATAGCAGTAAAAAACCCCTAAAATTAGAGGGGTAATGATAAGAATTTTAAAAGACAGTCAATATAGATAGGTAAATTGGGTTAAATCACAAAAGTAAGGGCCAGTTTGGGTCCATAAAGTTGGAGGCAAATGACCTCTGAGAGATTAAAAGGTTAATGCTTCCAGAGCCCTTCCTCCACCCTTACCAAGAACCTGCTCCTTTTCTAACCTGTTGTTAAGTCTCTCCAACAGGTTCAACTTATGAGAAAACCAGCCCCAAAAGACCACTGATTTCCAACACCCATTTCAGTCAGAAGACTATTATGTCTACATCAAATTGTTCCAGAAAGGACTATCACCTGGCTGAAATGGAAGGGACCTTACTCACAACATGGGCTCATCACATGTGAGTCAAGACAACAGAAAAATGGACAGCCCTCAGAGACCCCAACCACCATCCAAAGATAAGACTGAAAAAATGTTAATCGTGTTTTTTCTCTTGCTTGGACTATGTCAGGAATAACTCAGTGCTTAACCATTCAACTTTTTGAGATTACCAAATGGGCTAAATTCTGTATACTATTATGATGGGGAGGGATAAAAGGAACATATGGGGCTAATATCTAAACAAGCAGCCCCTGTCTTAGTTCCCCTCCTAGTGGAAATAGGTATAATGGGCTCCACAGCTGTAGGAACCACTGCACTGATTACTGGAAACCAGAATTTCAAAACTTTAAGTAGACAAATAGATTTGGACTTAAATATGTTAGAGATAAAATCCAGTCTGTTAAGCTAATGGTGTTGCATACTCACTATAATCACCCATATACTATTAATAAATCGATGATTTGATTATGTACAAAAAAACAGTGGGGAATGTGATAGACTGACAGATCTGACTCCATGAGAATGTTGTAGGCCAGACTCTAAGGGAAATGACCAAACAGACTCCATTTTGCTCTGAGACTTCATGTTATGTAGGAAATAAGCTTCTCCCATGGGAACACCCCGCCTCTGTGCCCATCAGCAGTTACTTGGTGTGACATGTTGAATAATATACAATGGCAACTCCTATTAGTAAAGAATTGCTCTCTTTTGATCCCTATGCTCCTAAACAATGTACCATGTGAACAGTGATTGTGTGGATGTTAGTAACCATTCTTTAGTTTGTACCTAGGTAAGGGTCATTTTGATCCACTTCCCCCTATGTCGATGATCTCATGATGTTAAAGTGTAATTTCAGATCATAGCAAGAGACACTCATGATTAATGTGATTTTTGGTATAAGAACCCCTACAACCCTGTGGTCGGGGCTGTTCTCCCAATAGCCATTTTTGGGGGCATTGTGTGAGACAGTCAGCTGGCCAGCTTAATAAAGACTCTCAAATTTGGACTTCTCAGTGGTGATCGGTCTGTTCTTAAGTTGTGCCCCACAGAGGAGGCCAGGAGAGCAGGAAGCCACATGCTCCTCACGGAATCAATCCTCTCCCACCGGACCCACGTCAGGCACCCTGAACACACCAGAAGGTGCAAACTTGCTGCTCTGGTACCGGAACTTTCCAAGGCTGTGTGCCCACACCTCCTCCTGCAGGACCTCACTTTCCTTCTCACGAAGGCACACCCTCCCTTGCAACAGAGAGAACCTCACTACCCTCTCTGGCTTCACTTCCTTTTATTTGAAATTCAAACATCACGAATTTTGGAGGTCACACACGGAGCACACACTCTCAGCCTCCCACAACTTTGCTACAGAGGACAACTAGGATCCAAGCCACCCCGTGGGCTAACACGTCTCCAGCAAAGTTGGGGTTCTTTTTAAAATTCTTTTTGTTTTTTTCTCTTCTCCCTTGTTCCGCTATGTTTTGTGAGGGGGGCATTTGGAATCCCAGGGGTGCTAAAACACTGAACCACGTATCCAGTCCTTTTAATCATTTGCTTTAATTTGAGACAGGATCTCATTAAATTTTGGGGCCCTTGCTGAGTTGCTGAGGCTGGCCTCAAACCTGGGATTCCCCTGCCTTAGCCTCCAGAGTTTCAGGAAGTACAGGTGTGCACCACTATGCCCAGCTCTTGTTCTAACGAGGTCAGCTATTCCTGAGAAGAGACACTGTCTAATCAGGAACTTTTCTCTGCAGTTGCAGATCCCAGAACATTTGGTGACTTTCAGAACCAGGAGCACGTGCATCAGAAAAGCAAACGAGTCCTGGGCCAGTGGCCCACTCCTGAAATCCCAGGGGTTGGGGAGGCTGAGGCTGGAGGATCACAAGTTCAAGGCCAGCCTCAGCAACTTAGCAAGACCCTGTTTCAAATTTTAAAATATGAAATTTTATATTTTATGTAAATAAATGTAGCTCAGTGGTAAAGCATCTGTGGCTTCAATCCCCAGCACAAAAAAGGAAGAAAGAAGAAAATCAGACCACCACAGAGTTTATGGGCACCTAGCACCCACCTTGTCTGAGAGTAAAGAGATATTTCACCAAAGTCCCCACATAGACCCTGGGCCTGTGACACCTTGGCCAGGTGGCCTTTCCAGGATGGACGTTCCCTTCTCCCAACTCGCCAGCTCGCTGTCAGTAATGCTTCCTGCCCATCACTTCCTCTCTCAATCACTGGCCTCGACTTGTGGCAGTGGAATTGGACCTTCTGGGTACCCCTCAGTGTGTGGGCGACCCCTCAGAGGGGAGTGAGTGAGACCGGGAGGTTCAGAGAGAGGTGGCGCCATGACGCGGGTCAGCGGGGATGAGCGGGGAGGAGGCAGGTCCCAGAGAAGGAAAGCAAACTCAGGGTCACTGCGGAACTGAGGTGGACTCACCGAGGTAATCTGCTTGTTTTTGAGGTACTGGGCACGGAGCCTTGGTACTGTGAGGCAGGCGCCTGCGTCCCCAGCCCTCGAAGGGGATTTTTGAAAATTCTTCTGAACCTGAATCATGGAAACACTCAGCTTTGCTCCAGTTGTCTCAGGGACATGACCCACACAGGATCGTCCCCCTGACACCTGCCTTCATGGGCAACAGTCACAGGTGCTCACAAGTCCGGACTGTGGTCTGTGATAGGATTTCTTTGCTTTTTTCTCCTCATTACAAGCACCAGAACTCCCAGAAGGAAACACGATTCCACACCTTGCAGTAGGAGAAATCTGTGAGGCCTTTGAGTCTCGCCCCTTGTAATTTAGATCACAGAAACAAATGACAAAGTGTGGAGAGAAGGGGGCTCCTTCTCCCGGTAAAGGCATCTACAAACCCTTAAATAGCTGGGTGTCGTGTCACACGCCTGTAATCCCAGCGGCTCATGGGCTGAGGCAGGAGGATCACAAGTTCACTGTGGGATTCTGAAAACAGGTACAAACGCCAGTCACTTTCTTTAACCAAATTTGTTGTAATTGTGTCTTTTCACAAATCTTACAGCAAGCATCGGACTTCCTGATCAACCCCTAAGAGACGGCCTCAAATGCAGAGATGCAGGGACAGGGAGAGAGCCACCTGACACGGAAGCACTGCACAAGCTGAGGCCAGAGTCACAGGCGGGCTGCTGTGTGGATCCCTGGTGGGGCCAGAGCTTCCTGAGGAGAAGGCAGATCCAGGGACCCGGAGAGCCACGTTCACATTCCCGACTGCAGAACACACGTGGGAAGACAGTGCCCTGGGCTTTCCTAAGGGGTGGCTCTGAGGTGACGCACACAGGACGTTCCTGTACACACCGCAGATGTAGCAGAGGACACTCTCCTTGAGGCTCATGTGGGCAGGGTGAGGACACCTCGCCCAGCCTTCTCTTGGGAGGCAGAGCTGGCTCCATCACGCCCCCTGCAGTCCATCCCTCATGCTCCTGTCTAGGGGCGGAACTCCAAGGTCCCTGGCGGAGAGCGTGGATGTGCCACCTAACGTGGCCAATGTTCCCAACAGAAAATGAACAGCGAAGAAGAGCGGCCCAATCCACAACAGGAAACACCATTTACTGTAAATACAAGTGCTGCTCCTTCGATTCCTGCCTTTAAATAAATATCTGTTGAATGACTCTCAAAATCCCTTAGCCTGAAGTTGCACATGTGAGCAGGTATATTCTTCCTTTCTCTCTCTCTCTCTCTCTCTCTCTCTCTCTCTCTCTCTCTCTCTCTCTTCTCTCTCTCTCTCTCTTCCCTCTTTCTTTCTTTCTCCCCTCAGGGTACCTGCAGGATCTTGGGCAGCACCAGGCAGACATCAGGAGCACACAGAGCCAATGACAGGCACGATGCCCCTGCGCAGTCAGCTCAGCTCAGCTCAGGACCTCCGTGAGGGCTGACATGGGGGTGATTGCTGGGCCTGCCAGGAGGGTGGGGCATCAGGGAGCTGGGATCAGGAGGCCCAGGGAGGAAGGAGCCCTCTTCCCAACAGAGCACATCTGTCTGCAGCAGCTGCACATCAGAGGGTCCCCTGGGCCAGGCAGATGGTGCTCCCAATACCACCCTGCACCAGAGTGAGGAATCTGAAGCCTGTGCCATACATGCACAGCATTGAGGCTGCCAGTGACATTCCAGGGGAACCTGCAGTTCCAAACTCTAAAGCCTAAACAGTAAGAAAACACCTCACATTCCCCATTAAATTTCAAGTTCCCAGGGCACAAGCCACCTGTCAACAAGTTCAGTCATTCCTGGGTCCTGCCCACCCCAGTTCCTGGCTCCCCAGCTTTGTTCAGCAGTCGCCACCTCCTGGGGACTCACTGATAAGCAGGACTCAGGGGCCCAAGTGCTGGCCTTACAGACCAACAGGAAGGAGGACTGCCTTCAGCTGGCCACTTATCCTCGTGGGGACAGAGGTGTAAAGACAGCCACTCTGAAGACCTTGGGTAGGAAGAGGTGGGCACTCACAGAGCTCACAGTGAGATGGGACAAAGTGCTGGCACAGGACCCAGGGCCTCAGAGGTGAGGGTGGCTGTGGCTAGGAGCTCAGGAACGGACTGAGGAGCACAGAGGTGGGACGCTCTTGAACCTTTGCAGGGACAGGGCCGGTTCCCAGAGGAGCTCTGACCACTGTCAGTCACAGCACTCAGAGGCTGGCACCTCCTGGTCGCCCATCAACCCACCTCTCCCACCTCCATCTCCTAACTCACCTGTCTTCCTCCACTGATGACTCCAGGGAAGGTTCCAGATCCTCCTCTGGCAGCAAGGGGTGTGGGAACTGACAACCAGCAACGGCTCCTGCTGAGGTGGGGCGGGCAGGACCACACACACCAACTTCCTGGTCCTGACTCAGGGGTGACAGAGAAGCCCACAGACCTCCTGCTCCCTCAGGCCCTGATGGGCATCTGTGCCTGGTGGCGGTCACGTCCCTCTGATTTTTCCAAGTGAGGATACCTGGGAGGACCCGTTTCCCACTGTGCAAGATCCTGTCTGGAAAGTTCCACAGCGGCCCTGCTGACAAGCATGTACACAAATCCTAAGTGACACAGCCTTTAGGGACACAGGCTCACAGTCATTTTGCCCAGTGACCACTCGGGCAGGGGTTTCAGGACGCTGAGTGTCCAGCCACTAAGTTTGGGACCTTCCCCCTGCCCACTGACCTGGGCCCTGGCATTGGTTTCAGGTCACAGGTCAGAGTCCCCACGCCTCCTACGTAAGGTTCTTCCCTGGGGTCCCTGGTGCCTGTCCCAGGGGCTTCCTCCAGGGCAAATCTGCAGCCCCACCCAGCACTGGAATTGAGGCAGGAAAAGCAGCTGCACTGGTCTGAGGCCTGCGAGGCTCCCAGGAGCTCAGGGAAGAGCGCACGCGCCCTCTAGTGGACGCTTCCTGCCAGTCGCGCAGAGGGGCCCAGAGAGGGCAGGTGAGGGCTGCCTTTGGCAAAGGGCACCTGCAGAGGACGGAACTGAAGATGCCAGGGGAGGGAGGTAAGGGGGGGAGTGGTGGCGAGGGTGGGAGGAGCAGGGTGAGGGGGGCTCAGGGGAGGTCGGGAAGTTGGCAGGGCAGGCTCCCCTCTGCTCTCCACTGTCATCCTTGTGGGCTGTGCTGTGGGATGTTTAGCACCATCTGGGATTCTACCTACTAAGTCCAGTAGGACTCCCTCCCCCAGCTGTGACAATCGAAAGTGTCTCCAGACGCTGCCAGATGTCCCCTTGGTGGCAAAATGGCCACTGGCTGAGACTCACTGGTCTACACAGTCCTCCAGAAACAACTCAGCAGATGAAATCTTTCCCCTGTTGGTTGAAGAATGGAGTGAGTGTAAGAGGGACAGACACTGACTGGTGCTGGTCACCATCAATCACTTGATGTCCCTGGAGAAGATGCTTCCAGGTGACATGCAAACGACTGTCCAAACCTCCACAGCACTGTGGGCTTCCCAAGGATCTGTAGCCACACATCAGTGACACCTGGGGGGTTCCATGACATCGAGGATGCAGGGAGCTCTGTGGACTCTGGGAAGAGGAAGCCGGTGACCCGAGCCCTCACCCAGCACCCTGGACAGTCCCTGGGCCCTCTCACCACCTCAGGAGGCCTCTGAGCACAGAAGACCAAGTTGGTTCTACGCCAGGAAGAAATGTCTTAGGAAGAGGAAAGGACGGCACAGGGATTCCTCTTCACATCAGAACTGCAGCCTGTGGATCATTCATTGAGGGGACTCAACCCCAAAGGGGGGTCTCACGCCAGCCCCGTGGGCCTGCAGCCCTCTGCTGCCCCAACCCTGGGCCCGCTCGGAGCCACAGAAGCCTGGCTGCTCTTTCCTCAGGGGACAGGGGGGAGGGGAGCCTGTAAGGTCCTCACGTTCACCCATCTCCTCTCAGGCTCTGGGCGAGTCTGCTGCCCACTCTTGGTCTGGGTGTCCTTATTCCTGACCTCTGCTTCTCTCACTCACCTTGACATCGTCACTGGCCCAAGGCGCCCTCTGCATGTGATCTGGAGGGACACAGCCTCAGGGACGGTCTCCTTCACACCACCTTGAACAGACCTCGACCTGGGGTCCCACCACTGAGACCAGCAGAATGGGGAGAATTCTGGATGGTGGATGAAGGGGAACCGAGCCGCTTTCCAGCTCTTAGGGGGAGTGGGACCAGGAGACAGGGACACGACAACCTCACTGCTGCACAGAGAGCGTGATCCAGACGAATGGACGGAAGTTACAGGGACAGCACGGGCCACATCAATCCACATTGTGTGGACAGCTCTTCCCATTTCCTGAAGAGAGAAATTGCAAAATGTGGCATCAGCAGGCTTCTGGAAGAACAGAACACGCCTCACATGTACTGGTATTTTCCTTACAAGTGTGTTCGCTCCCTTTTAAGGGGTGGGAGGAGGCCTTTGGGCTCAGGCACAGCGTTGTGTTCTGGGGAAAGGCTCTGCTCTTCCTCTTTGAACCTTTACATTACTAAAGGCGGCTCCTAACCCCCTCCAGGGCCAACCGCTGCCCCCTGCTGCAGCTGGCCACTCCCTGGGGCTGTCCTCGAGCCTGGGATACCCCTATGTCCACAGAGGCCCTGACTGGGGGCCGAGGAGCTGGACGTGGAGAGCCTCACTCTCCTTCTTTTCTTACAATTCCAGATCTCCCTGGAGTCCTGCCTTCTTTGCCCCTGACTGTGCTCACAGGTACTGGATCTTCTGGAAGCTGAACCCCCATTGGAAAGCAGCAACCCAGCCTCAGGTCTGGTGGGCACTGCCCGGACCCACCCAAGCACTGGGAGCTCTGTGGGGCCACACCCAGCTGTGGGAGCAGCTGCCCCCCTGCATCATGGGGAGATGCGACTGGGGTCCCCCAGATGTAGGCCAGAGGAGGGACACTGGGAAGGACTTCCATGGAGCAAAACCAATGGCACAGGAAGACCAAATGTGAAACTGTCCCCGTTCCGAGAGAGCAGTGGGTGAGTCAGAATGTCCACTTTCATGTTTGCACAGGGAGAGCCTCATCCTGATTCTGTGGCCACATGGGATCAGAATCTGTCTGTGAGAGGAAAGAGCGGCGGGGCTACTCTCGTGCTGAGTATTCAGAACTCTGTGGGATTCGCACAAACTCCACCAACACTCGGTTTTAGTGACAGTGACCAGCTTGTCCATGTGCTCGAGGGACAGAGCAGCAAGCGACTCCAAGAAGAGGAGGGTTAGTGGAAATCAGCACAGAAGAACAACTATAGGAAGACAAGTGGCCCCAGGCCTCTGAGCTGCTGGAAGAAAGAGAAAAATGCCCAGGACACAAAATCATCTGCTTCTGGAAAGAGAGAGAGGGACAGGCAGAGAAGGGGAGAAGGACCCCGAACAGACCTGCCTCAGAAGCACCTTCCAAGAAGCAGGATGAAGGAGGACACGAACCCTTACTTGTAAAGACGTTCAAATATCTTTAGGTTTCTTTAAAACCCTGAAAACATTGACCTTGAAAGACTGAACTTGGTGGGCGCAGTGACACACACCTGTGATCCCAGTGGCTCGGGAGGCTGAGGCAAGAGGATCGCCAGTTCAAAGCCTGCCTCAGCAAAAGCAAGGTGCTAAGCAACTCAGTGAGACCCTGTCTCTAAGTAAAATAGAAAACAGGGCTGGAGATGTGGCTCAGTGGTCGAGTGCCCCTGAGCTCAATCCCTGGTTCTGCCCCCCCAAGAAAAGGACAAACTTGCTTTTGTATACGAATATGGATGCATATACTTTTGTCAAAATTATTTATAAAACAATGAGTGGCATAACTTTGCACAATAAGTGAAATGACAGAAGAGAAGAAAATATTTCCCAATCACATACATGATGTGGGTTTCATGCTAGAATATCTAACGAACAGGTACAAATCTGCAACCAAAGAGTAACCTAAGTTAAAGAGGCCAGGAGCCAGGCACAGTCCCAGGTGCCTGAGACATGAGATTCGCAAGTCCGAAGCCAGCCTGGGCAGCTGCCTCAAAACAGAAATAAATAAATATATGTAAGGGGCCGGGGTGTAGCTCAGAGGTACAGCGCCAACCCCCTCGAGCCCGGCATTGAAAAAGAAGGGGGAGGGCAAAGGGCTCGTCCAGCTGTGGCTCCAGAGATGTTCCAATGGCCACTAAGCGGGGACAAGATGCTCAGTGGCATTCGTCACTATGGAAACAATCAAACTCACAACAACATCTCACTCCACGCCTTCCTACAGTCCCCGAGGGACTCTGAGGTGCCGCAGCCACTGTGGAGAACACTGGGACCCTTCCCACAAGCGCTGGCTGAAGCCCCTCTGACCCAGCACGTGCCCAGAGGCTGGAACACAAACTGCACTAGGTCCCCGCAGGCCGAGGCTCACCCCACCAGGCTTCACACTGGGCAGGCGTGGAGACGACCCAAGTGTCCGTCAGCAGAGGAATACACAAATAAACACGGCCCACAAATGTGTGGGAGTATTAACCAGCCATGAAATAAAGCCCTGATGCTCACCACAAGCTGGGTAAACCTGAACACGTGACTAAACAAGAAGCAACAGGGCATGGAGTTGGATGATTTCATTTGAATGAAATATCTGGAATAGGCAAACTCAAGGGGCAGGAAATAGATTCAAGGTTGCCCAGGGCTAGTGGGGTCCTGAGATGTTACTGCTTAGTGCTTAGAGTTGGAGTTCAGGCCATGAAAAGTTGTGGTCGTTGTATATTTGAATGGTATTTGTACAGTTAAAAGGGTTAATATTGCACATTTTTGTTATAGATATTTCACAATGAAAAGTGTTTAGGAAAGATGTATAAAATACACCCATTCTGCTCAGATAGTGTGTGTGTGTGTGTGTGTGTGTGTGTGTGTGTGTAGCGGGGAGAGAGAGGGACTCGGGATTGGCCCCAGGGGTACTTTACCCCTGGACTACATTTCATTTTTTATTTTGAGACAAGGTCTCACTAAGTTGCTCCAGCTGGCCCCAAACGTTCAATCCTCCTGTCTCAGCCTCCTGAACAGCTGGGATGAGAGGACTGTGTCATGCATCTGGCCAGGTAATCTTCATAACACTCACACAATGACCCTGCAGGCCCATTGGGACTAAGATCCAAGGATTTAAGGACAAGAAAAGGACCAGCCAAATGCATACTCAGTTCACAGAGCCAGTGCTTTCATCCTGAAGCCTGACAGTTCCCCGTGTCCTTCCTTTGAATTCTCAGCAACAGATGGCATCTCCTGAGGCTGCCCATCCCCTGGGTGCACGGTTCTCCCTACTCTGGAGCAGAGGTCCCCAAGGACAAACCCACTCCTCTCCCTAGACTCCCCCTGCACTGGAAGGAGACAGGAAGCCTGGGGACCCTCAGTGAACAGGACCCACCCTGCAGCCTGTAGGTCAGAGCCACCTGTACCCAGGGTCAGGGCCAGCTCTCCCCATTTGGACCTGGGCAGCATCCCTGCTATAGTCCCTGACACTGGCCACGGGTCTCCTCATGACCACCAGGGGGCGACATCAGCACTCACAGTCAACACTTGGCAAGTTGATTCTGAGACTTGAACTAGGCTTTGGCTCAGGAGGTGGAAAGGAGCCTCATTTGAAGCCAGCAGATGGCAGGCACCTCCCACCCCCGACTCCTTCTGGGGACTGTGAGGACCCTGTCCTGACAGGGGTCTCTGAGCAGGGCCTTGCCTCCTGGCATCACCCAGGGGAAAGGCAGGGTGACCGCAGGATAATCACTAGGTAGAGGACAGAGGTCACCCAAGGAAGGCATGGGTGGACCTGAGCCATAGCTCCACCAGGAAAGAGAGGGGGAGGGCCTCCCTAAAATCTCTCCCTAAGACCATGGAGCCCACAGTCACCTACCTCCCACTACCACAGGGCTCCCCTCCCAGGACACAAGGTAAGTGAAGTGTGGAGATATCTACTCAGAGGCCACACTGGAGACACCAGATATGGACAGCGGGTCCCCCACCAGCCTTCTCTCAGAGGGACCATTTCAGCACCCCGGAGATATTCCTGTCACCTTCCTGCTGGCAGGAAATCCACTTTCCCAGCATCTGAGAACATGGGGAAGACTCGGGGCCAAACTGGGATTCTCTATCATAAAGGGATAAGCCCAGGGCTGTGGGGACCCAGGGTTCCCTGTGTGGTGCTGAAGCCCTGAGGCCACGACACAGCTGAGGCCAGTGCTGGGGGAGCCAGTTCTCTCAGCTCTCTCAGGGGACAGGGTCCCACCAGCCTTGCTTCTCAGGGTGTGGTGTGCAGTGATGAAACACAGCAGGGAAAGCAGAAGGGACAGGAGGCAGGACCAAGGGGAGGGGCAGAGAGGCTTCCTGGACAGAGACCCCGCCCCGGCCCACGTGACCCAGCAAAGAGCTCCTGCCCTGGGAGCAGGCTGAGCTGAGAGAGGAGCAGGGCAGCAGCGCTGACTGCCTGGACCTCTGCTCCCAGCGGGCCTGCAGCTGAGCCCTTCCCAGAGGAGGACAAGGGCAGGGGACCATGCAGCCCCCCTCAGCCTGTGCCTGCAGAGGGTGCATCCCCTGGCAGGGGATCCTGCTGGCAGGTAAGAGGGGACAATGCCCTGAAAGAGGGCGGGAGGTGGGAGCACAGAGTCTTGCTGGTGTCCCCCGGGGAGGACACGAGCCTCACAGGGGACACAGGGCTTCACTGGGAACCTGGTAGGAGCAGAACACAGAACGCAGACCAAAGCTCACCAAGAGAAACCCTCAGTGACCTGGAACTGATCATGGGGTCGGAGAGCTCAGGGGTTGGTTCTCATTCCAAGTGAATCGGCACCGGCCATGGTACTTTGAAAACCAGTGTTGACAACTGTCAGGGCCACTCTCCAAACAGAAAGGCCACTTGAGCAGCAGACAATGTCAGCAGCCACCAACCTCAGAGGCTGGCACATAGACACCTGGACGCTCAGGGCAGGGACGCTGCCTCATTCATCCACAGGGGTCTGAGCCTGTCCCAGGCCCTGGGCTCCAGCAAGCCCCAGACTAGTCTCTGCCCCCTGGAGCCTCCTTTCTAGAGGTCAGGGCGCCGGAACAGCAGGGAGAGTAGAGCCAGGCCAGGCGCTGACCAGATGTAGCAGGGCAGAGAGCAGGGACACGTCCACAGGAGGACCCTGGCCTGTAAGGAGGTGGTCAGGGGAGGCGGGTGCCCAGGACCCTGGGTGTGAGCAGGGATCTGAGGGCACTGAGGGGCAGCCCTGCAGACTCCCGGGGAAATGTGTTCCTTAGGCAGGGGGACAGGTCAGGGTACTGAAGGAGGGGCCATGCTGCTGGCCGTGACCCAGACACACACACACACACACACACACACACACACACACACACACAGTCTGATGAATGGAGACTCCTGCTGAGGACTGGTCTCCATATTTCCACCAAATACGAAGATCCCAGTATTGATGGATGGCTCTCTCTTCCCTCCTAGTCTCACTTTTAACCTTCTGGAGCCCGCACCCCACTGCCCAACTCACTATTCAACCAGTGCCTGTTGATGCTGCTGAAGGGACAGATGTTCTTCTACTTGCTCACAACGCATCAGAGAATGTTATAGGCTACACCTGGTACAAAGGGAACATAACAGACAGCAGACATCAAATTGTGTCATACTCGATCCTCACACAGACAGTTACCACAGGGACTGCCTTCAGTGATCGAGAGACTATATACCCCAATGGGTCCCTGCTGTTTGTGAAGGTGACACAGGAGGACACAGGATTCTACACCCTACAAACCATAAGAAACGATTTTAGTAATGAAGTGGCAACTGGGGAGTTCCGCGTCCATGGTGAGTGATCCTGCAGGGCCCTGGGGCTACAGGGGTTAATTCCACCTCACACTCGGGACCCTGAGACTGGACTCTGCTACCTCCCCCTCTGCTGCGTCCCCACAGTGGAGCTGGAGCCTGCAGCGCAGGACACACGCCGTGCACACAGACTTCAGAAGATCCCCATCCTCTGCCTGAATCCAAGGCAGGGAGAAGGGGGGTCTGGTGGGAGCCTCGGCCCAGGCAGAGCAGGCAGCCCAGCCTGTGTCCTTCCAGGAGCCAGTCCTGAGAAAGACCTCAGCACTGAGTCAGGCCTGGCCTCAGGGCCCTGAGCCTCACAGAGGAGGGCAGCCCAGGAAGCCCCTGCTCCAGACCTCTGTGCCAGGCTCCTGGCTCCAGGTGACCCTGGGGACCTTGTGGCTTCCTGTTTAGGGCTACTGAGGAGCCATGATTTACTGGCTGTCTGAATCTGGTAGATCCTGGAAGTGGGCGCCAGCCAGTGCTGCACAGGCCCAGGAGCCACATCTGGGCAAGGGCACCCGGGCATCTCCTTCTCCCAGGACTGGGTGTGATGGCACAGATGGACAGGTGCCTCAGGCCAAGCCAGGAGCCCTGATGGACTTCTAGGAGCCCCACGGGAAGGTCGGTGTTCCCGAGGGGAGGAGCAGAGCTAGGAGGTGTCCCTGACTCCGGTCCACCCGGGGTCCAGCCCAGGCCACTCTCACTTGGAGACAAATAACAGTGGACGCTTTTCTTTGGGCAGCTCCTCCACACCAAGGTCAGGCCACTATAGAGTCTCAAGGTTGGTGCACAGACAACAGGGCAACCCAGACTCCACCTCCATGTGTCTAGTAAGGGAAACTGAGGCCCGGGACACAGCTGCCCATCAGGTCATACAGACCAGGGTGGCAGATGAGAGGCCCATGTCAGGCTGCCGCCAGAGCCCTGTCCTCTGCAAGCCGGAGGCCTCTGTTGGGGACCAGGAGCAGTCAGGGGCTCGGGTGCTTTAATCCCAGGCTCTGGCAGCCTGGAGGGGACGGTCTGGTCTGGGAGTGAGAGCAAATGCAGAGTCACCACCTTTGACTCTAGAACCCTCCCTCGCTGGACTTGAAGTCACGGGTTTCCTGGTGTGTTGGGTGTCACTCCCTCTGGAGATAAGGGACGGGACTTTTCTTTCTCACTCCCACCAGACCCAGCAACCAGCACAGGGCCCCATGTGTAGCCAGCTCTCAATGGTTTTGTGAGGAGGGAGGGAGGGAGGGGTCGTGAGTGAATGACCTAGAACCTCTTCAGATCTGGAACCTGCATGTGCAGTCCCAGGAGGTTCTGCCACCTGCTCCCTGTCCCTTCTGGAGGCTGAGGCTCGTGCTCCATCCCACTGACCTCCTCTCCTGAGGCCACCCAGGAGCCACATCACGGGATGTCCCTGGGGCTCAGGCAGCCAGGGGGCTCTTGGGCCTGGGGCTTTATTCATTGTACCCCCACTGCTCGCTGCCATGGTGATTCTGGCTGTCTTGCTCCTGCCTGTCCACCCTCTTCCTCCTTCTCATTCAGGCAGGACTGGCCCTGCCCTGCGCAGCGTGCCACACCCTTACCTTCCTGCACTAATGGCCATCTGTCCTGTCCACTTCCTGCTAACACCTGGGTCCAGGCCCCCTTCTGGGCAATAGAAAAGGGCACAGAAATCAGTCGAGCAGGTGCCCCTGCCAGGCTGCATCACTAACCAAAGCACCCCACTATGAAGGAGCCTCCACTGTGTCCCAACCAAGGCTCTTTCCTACCATGACAATGACATGTGAAATAGGCCAGGAGACAGGCCTGAGCATCCCCTCCATCTGTCCTCTACACTGACTCAATGAGGGGGCAGAGGCAGGACAGGGCTGCAAGCCCCGGAGCCCCAGGCTCCTTACACCCAGATGACTGGTGACTCCATCCTGGTCCCTAAGTGGGGCTCACACTCCTCCAGTGACTCCCAGGACGTTCCCTAAGAGGCAGCTGGCCTAACCGGTGCTGTTTCAGGGGCTAACTGTCCATTCCACACGCACCTGTGTCCTCATGAGGACACCATCACCACAAGGTGTGTCCCCACGTGGTGCGATGCTCCAGCCAAGGTCATTTCCATTAGGCTTTGCCCGATTTGGAACAATTTAATAATCTCATTGTGACTCCTGGGGTCAAAAGAAAAGGAAGAAGGCATTTCACAGGCCTGTGTCAGGTTCTTTCCCACTTGGCCTGAGTCTCCATAACTACTGGGGACACAGACTTCTTCTAATTTATTGACATGATAAATAATACTTCTCTGAATTTGGTGTTGTGCCTCATTTTATGTCATAGAGACAGCTCAGACGCCCACCAGGATGCACATATCATATCTCTCTACTCAGGAGGTTGCTGGTTTCAAACTGGCTTTAGCATCTGCCTTAAGTCATAATGTGACCCTGGAGGACTTCAGAGCTCAGTCTAAGACTTATTGTGCTTTTTAGAGAAATATTTCTTTCAGAAATGAGTCTTAGATCATGGGTATTAACTATTTCCCATATGGGAAAAATTTAACATCTGCCATGTCTATCCCAGGTCTGCCAAACACAAGGCCTATAAGGGCCATATTTTTAGCAAGGTCCTGGTCCCCTTGTTCCACCTCTTAGTGCTGATGTGCTTGAAAACATCCACTGTTTTTTCAGGAAAATTCCACATGCCTCACCTACTCTCTGCAGGGGGAGAAGGGATGTGAAGACCAAGGACAAGAACATGATTCTGCTCTAAATCTGTGTGTCCCTCACTCTCGGGTGTTCCTTGGACTCATGCTTTGTCTTTCAGGTGTCACTGGCTCCTGTCAGTCACCATGAAACACCTGAGTAGAACTGCCCCACTTTGTGGCCCCAGCCTGACCACCAAATTGAATGCTGAGTGTGTGATTTCTGTTCACACACTTGATCCTCAGATCAGGCTGTGGGGTTTTCTTGGGGTCTGGGCAATATGGGGTATCCCATTATGACCCACCTCTAGGATGGCCTTGAGAACCAAAGGCTCAGAGGAAACACACCGGGGCCGAACACTGGAGTCTGTCTGTGCAGCTGGAGGGACTCAGCACACATGTCCCAAAACAAGCCAGGCCTGTGAGGACCAGGAGAGGCATCAGGGTTTCTAACTCCCAGTCCTGGGGCTGCAACTAAATTCACATGTGAGAAAGTCTGTGCTTCTCCCAAACAGAGCCCAGGTGGCCCCACGTTCTCTGAGTCCCCAGATCCTCATACATCTGTCCAAGATACCCACTCCTGCCTGGTTCCTTAAGCACTCAGGTTGGTGGGAGGTGAGAGAGGGCAGCTCAGGTGGATGTCTTTGCAGGGATCAAAGGTACCACACAGGGCAATCTTCTCTTTGTTGTCTGCACAGAGAAATTACTCAAACCCTACATCACAAGCAACAACTCCCAACCTGAGGAGGGTGACAACTCTATAGCTTTAACGTGTGAACCTGAAACTAAGTACACAACCTACCTGTGGTGGATAAACAATCAGAGGATCCCAGATGGTGACAGACAGGAGCTGTCGAACAACAACAGGACTCTCATTTTATTCAATGTCACAAGGAATGACACAGGACCCTATGTGTGTGAAGCCAGGAACCCAGTGAGTTTCAACCAGAGTGACCCATTGGCCCTGAATATTTTCTGTGAGTAACTTCTATTCCTCCATTACCCTGGCTATGAACCCAAATACACAGGGCCAGAGGCTGGGCCTCTTAGTCCCTCTCGCGTCCAAAAACACAGACCCTCACTCCTGGGCACCGGCGTTGGCCATGCTGTTCTGCCCCAGGCATATCCGGGCAGGCCCAGCCCTGTGCCAAGAAAAGGAGGGGAAGGCTTATGATTCCCTAGATAGGCTTGGGGTCAACCACCGGTGATGGAGAAGCAGGGAAATGTCTCAGACCAAGTTCAGTGAGCCCAGGGGGTTTGGTTGGGACTTACTGTGTGTGTGCATGGTGCTGGAATTTGAACCCAAAGCCTTATGCATGCTTGGCAAGTGCTATACCACTGTACCCTCCAGCCTGGTTGGGACTTTAAAAAACAAGATTGTGACATGGATCAGTTATACTATGGCCTTCTACAGACTAGGAACTTCCCCTTCCCTCTGATGACATTTCATGTGGCTTTATTCTGTTTGCTCCAGATGGCCCGGATACCCCCATCATAAACCCCACAGACACACATTTCCGTCCAGGGACAAATCTCAGCCTCTTCTGCTACGCAGACTCTAACCCACCTGCACAGTACTCTTGGTTTTTCAATGGGAGTCCCCTGGAATTCACACAAACGCTCTTAGTCCCCAACATCTCTACAAATAATAGCGGATCCTATATGTGCATCGCCAATAACTCTGTCACTGGCCTCAATAGGACCACAACCAAGATTATTACTGTCTCTGGTAAGTGGACCCAGGAGCATCAGTATCAAGCTCTGGGGTGGAGGGCTGGGGAGATAGCTCAGTTGGTAGAGTGCTTGCCTTGCAAGCACAAGGCCCTGAGTTCGATTCCCAGTACCGCAAAAAAAAAAGGTAACACATCAAAAAGCTCTGGGGTGGAGTCTTGATTTTTCTGGAAATTAGGTGGAAGAAGTTAATCCCTAACCTGACACAAGCAAATCCCAGTCCTCGCTTGAGCCTCCAGCTCCATTCCTGAGACTCTCCTCTCCTTGCTTCTCTGATTTCTCATGACCAATCTGAAGTCCAACCTGGAATGTGGGGAGGGGGTTCTCCCAGTCCCAGAAGGTCCTAGGTAGTGGGAGGAGCTTTTCAGAGGGAAGAAGGGAAGGTCCTTGAGGTCAAGTCACTTCTTTCCATCACTAACTTGTCCCTTTCTGTCGCCTCTCTGCTTCCTTTTACCTGGTCCATGAGCTTACAAGGAACCTGCAAGGCTTTGAAATATATTCATCCTCTTTATCCCCCAAATGACAGGAGGCGAGTCCCCTCAGATGAGGGACGATCAGTTCTACTCCTGGCCCTACTCTGACTCCGTCTGGGGTGGGATGGGTGGGTGGGAAAGAGGCCTGGGAGGGCTGTCTGGAATCTGGATAAATCCTGTGGTCAGTTGGTGCCAGAGCCTCCCAAGTCAGGTGCAGGGGAAGGGAAAGAGCCAGCCTTGGGGCAGATGCTTCTGAGCTGTGTCCTGACTTGGAAGTCTCCAGCTGCACAGGGCTGTGGACACCAGCCCATGCCATGTGCCATGGAGAATAGCAGAGATGCACACCTGAGGTACTGAGAGCCTCATCTGCAGAGTCCCTTTGCACGGGGGCAGGGTGGCGCCGAGATCGTATGTTTGCAGAGGGGTAAGCGTGCCAGACTTTTGTTAACACTGTGACCATTCATCTCTACAGATGTCTTTCACTGTGGTTTTTTAATCCACAGGCCAGGAAATAAAAGTCCTCTTCCAACTGAGAAATCCTTTAGATTGGAATTTCTCCAGATACTAAGGTCAAGAAGACTGGCTGGACCATCGTAATTCCCTGAGAGATTATTTAATGAAAACGATACACTTTGCCTCTGAAAGTACAGCTACTTCATGACCGAGGGTCTGACCTTCTAGAAGTACAGAGTACTAGAAAAAGGTTGCACAAGAGTCAATGAGAAAAGTATCCCCCCGATAATGAGCTTGCTGGACACAGGCTGAGAAGAGGGTTCCCCAGGCGGATCCTACAGAGATGTCCAGGACCCTCAGAGGTCACCCCGGGTGATCTGAGGTCCAAAGGAGGGGCAGCCCTTTCCTTACACTGTCACCTGAACAATGACACCCAAACTCTGCAGAGGGTCAGGGCCCTCTTCTGGGTCACCTTACACAACTCACTGGGGGCCCAGACTGAGGAAGGGTCACCTCAGTTGTCCCCTCTTTTTCTCCACAGAACCAGTGACACGGCCCCAACTCATAGCTAGCAACACCACAGTGGCAGAACAAGACTCTGTGCAACTGACCTGCATCTCAAATGACACGAAAATCTCCATCCAGTGGATCTTCAAGGGCAAGCCCCTGCAACTCACTGAAAGGATGAACCTGTCCTCAAATGACAGCATCCTGACCATAAACCCAGTCAAGAGGGAGGATGACGGAGAGTATCAGTGTGAAGTCTCCAACCCAATCAATTCCAACAGGAGCAACACCCTCAGGCTGACTGTGACCTGTGAGTGACCCTCTGCCCCTTCTACAGCTTACTGGGGGGGAGGGGGTGGGATTTCTCTACCAACAGTATACAAAATGGATAAAAGTCACAGGGAAAATAATATTAATTAAGACAGAATTTCAAAGTGGTTCAGAGTTTAGGCTCTCAGTGAAATGTGTGAGTCAACCCTCGGTATTCATGAGGAACTGGTTCCAGAAGCCCTGATTCTAGGGCCTAATAAAGAATGGCATAGTTCCCAGCAACTCGGGAGGTTGAGACAGGAGGATCACAAGTTTGAGGCCAGTCTCAGCAACTTAGCAAGGTCCTAAGAAACTTAGTGAGACCCTGTCTCAAAATAAAAAATTAAAGAGGCTGGGGACTTATCTCAGTGGTAAAGTGCCCCTGAGTTCAATCCCCAGGGTCTCATGCTTGCTAGGCAAGAGCTCTACCACTGAACTACATCCAAACCCTTTTTATTTTTATTTTACTTTTCAGTGCTGGGGATAGAACCCAGAGCTTCACACATATTAGGCAAGTGGACTACCACTAAGCTGTTATTTTTATCCACAGCCCTTTTATTTTTATTTTGAGTCAGAGTCTCACCAAGTTGCCTAGGCTGGTCTCAAACTTTCGATCCTCCTGCCTCAGCCTCCCAAGTAGCTGAGATTATAGGTGTGCACCAGCACACCCAAGCAACTTCCATATACCTTAAATCATCTCTAGATTATTTTGACTCTCTCATACAAGGTAAATGCTATAAAATAGTTGTTGTAATGTATCATTCAAGGAATAATGACAGAAAAAAAATCTCTGTACATTTTCAGTGAGAACACAATTTTTTTATGATTATTTTCTGTCTGCAGTTGGTTGAATCCACTGATGTGAAGGCCGTGGATACAGACATGTACTGAGCTTCTTATCATGAGTCTGGTTTACTGCAAGAGATTGCACAAGACTCTTCTTTCATTCCTTTTTTTTTTGACAGTTCCTGAGGGTTGAACTCAGGGCCTCCCCATGCTAGGTAAATGGCAAGTGCTCTACCACCAAGCTAAACCCCCAGCTCTTTTTATTTTATTTTAAGACCATCTGGCTAAGTTGCCTAGGCTGGCCTCAACTTCCAACCTCCCTGCCTCAGCCTCCTGAGTTGCGGGAGACAGGTGTGTACCACGCACCTGGTTCAAGATTCTTTACTGCTAACATTGTGTGTGTGTGTGTGTGTGTGTGTGTGTGTGTGTTAATATATACATAACTTAAGATTCACCATTGTAGCCACTTTGAAGCGTATGATCCACCAGGCATTAACCATGTTCATTGTGCATCCATTACCACCAGCTGTTTCCAGAACCCTTCCATCCTTCGTATCCATTAAACAATAACTCCCATTCAGCCAGTTGTCCCAGGGCCTCCACGTTCTACTTTCTGTCTCTCTATATTAGACTATTCTAGACCTCTCCTCAATGTGGAATCATAAAATATTTGTCCGTTTGTGTCTGGTTTACTTCACTTAGTTAGCGTTGTGACTTCAAGGTTCATCCACTGTTGCGTTTATCAGAATTTCATTCTTTGTTTTTATTTATTATTTTTATTTGGTTACTAGGAATTGAATCCAAGGGTGCTTACCTGCTGAGCCACATCCCAAGCCCTTTTTATTTTATATTTTTATTTTGAGATGGGGGGTCTTGCTAAGTTGCTCAGGATCTCCCTAAGTTGCTGAGACTGGCCTCAAACTTGCGATCCTCCTGCCTCAGACCCCTGAGTTGCTGGCATTACAAGAGTGGGCCACCGTGCCCGCTTGTCTTTATTTTTCTAAAGACAGTGATATCGTATGGCCATGTCTCGTTTTGTTTATTCATTTATCCATCTGTGGACTCTGAGGTTGTTTTCACCTTTTGACCATTGTAGATAATACTGCTATGAAGATAAGTGTGCAAACATCTGAGTACATTTCTGATTTCCATTCCTTTGGGTGTATACCCAGATGTAGAATTATCGGATCTAACGGTAATTATTTGAGGAGCCACAACACTGTTTGACAATGGCGGTCCCATTTTTCGTTCCTACTTAGCAATGCACAGGGTTCCAACCTCCCTATATCCTCAAACTCACTTGTTTTTGTTTGTTTATTTGTTTTGGTTTGGGGGCTTTTTTAATGATAACTATCCTAGTGAGTGTAAGGGTGTATGTATCTCATTGTGATTTAGATTTGCATTTCTCTAATGATTAGAGAGGTCAATTATCTTTCATGGGCTTATTGACCATTTGTGTATTTTCTTTGGGGAAGTTCAAGTTCTTTGCCTATTTTTTAATTGGGTTGTTTGGGTTTGTCGTTGCTGAGTTCTAATAGTGTTTCCTACATTCTGGACATTAACCCTTTATTGGATATATTATTTGCAAATGTTTTCTCCCATTCCAGAAGTGGCCGATGCACTTTCTTCATGATGTCTTTTATTATTAAGAATGGTTTTTAGGGCTGGGGAGATAGCTCAGTTGGTAAAGTGCTTGCGTTACAAGCACAAGGCCCTGGGTTCGATCCCCAGCATCGGAAAAAAAAAAAAAAAAAAGAATGGTTTTTAAATTGACATCATAATCATATACACTTATGGGGTACAGCGTGATGTTTTGATATCTGTACCCAATGTGAAATGATTAACTCAAACTAATTAAAAAAATCCATCACCTCTCTTATCTATCATTTTTATGGGGAGACATTTGAAATTCACTCTCTCTTAGTTCCTTTGAAATATTCATTATTGTTGATTCTAGTCATCCTGCTGTGCCATAGATCTCGAAAACATATTCCTCTTATTTGTCTGGGACTTTGAACCCTTTGCCCAGCACAGGCTGGTCCTCCCTCCTTGGCCACCCAGTCTCTGGTAACCACCCTTCTGCGTTCTACTTCTAGAAATTCAACTTTTTTTAGGTTCCATAAACTGTTAAGGTCCTGCAGTGTCCCTCTTCCTGTTCCTGGCTTATTTCACCCTGTGGGTTGTCACAGTGATAGAACTTCCTTCTTTTGAAAGGTTGGCCAGCATTCCATTGTGAATATATGCTACTTTTTCTTTATCCATTTATGCATTGACGGACACTTAGTTATTGTCAATCATGCTGCATGAACATGGGAGTTTGGCTCTCTCTCTCTGACAGAGTTTTTCAATTCCTTTTGTGTCTATATTGAGAAGTGGAATTACTAGATTATGTGACTGAAGATGTCTTTGATGATTTTGGTTTTCATGAGGCTCAATTTATCTGGTTTCTCGTGTTATGCATGCTTCTGATGTCATAGCTAAGAAATCACTGTTCAAATCCAACATCATGAAGCACTCATACTACATTTTCTTCTAAGAGTTTTATCATTTTAGCTGTGACATTTGGATCTTTGATCCACTTGGAGTTCATTTTTGTAGATGATGTTAGGCAAAGGCTCAAATTCATTCTTTTATATGGATATCTGTCTTCTCAACATCATTTGTTGAAAAGATCCTTTTTCCTGTTGGACTCACCAAAAATCATTTGGCCACAGGGGTGCAGTCAGATAGAAGGAATAACTTCTAATATTCCATAGCACAGCAGGATGACTATGTTTGACAATAATTAATTCCAAATTTCAAAATATCTAGCGAAGATGATTTCCAATGTTCCCCACACAAAGATATAATATTAATCTATATGTCTTTCTTTATACCAGTAGCATGTTTTCTTGGTTACTGTAGTTTTGTTCTAAATATTGAGTCTTTCTCAATTGTTTTGGCTATTTGGGGTCCCTTGATAATCCATATAAATTTTAGGATAGATTTTTCTGTTTCTGCAAAAAATGCCCCTGGGACTTTGGTGGAATTCATATTGAATGTGTAGATCACTCTGGGTAGTACCTGTCACCTTAACAATATTATGAACACAGGGTGTCTTTCCATTTATTTATGTCTTCTTGAATATTTTTTTCCCCAGCAATGTTTTATAATTTTCTGGGTAAAAGTCTTTCACCACCTTGGTGACATTTATTTCTAAGTATTTCATTCTTTTTGACACTCTTATAAGTGGATTTTTTTTTTTTTTAGTTTCCTTTTGGATCATTAGTATGTAGAAATACAAATGATTGTGGCATATTGGTTTCATTAGGTGGCGACTTTACTGACTTTGCTTATTAGTCCTAAGAGTTTGTGGAATCTTTAGAATTTTCTACACATAAGTTAATGTCATCTGCAAACAGAGAAATTTTACTTTTTTCTTAAGATGCCTTTTATTTCTTTTCTTTTCTTTTCTTTTTTCCCTAATTGCTCTGGATAGGACTTTTAATACTAAGTTGAATAGAAGTGGTAAAAGCAAGCATCCTTGTATTTTGCCTGATAGAGAGGAAAAGCTTTTAGCCTTTTACCATGGAGCACAATGCTAGCTTGGGCTTTTCATATGAGGTCTTTACTATACTGAGGTGGTTTTCTTCTATTCCCAGTTTGAGTGTGTTTTATTATGAAAAGATGTTAAATTTAGTCAAAACTTTTTTAAAGTTTTAGATTTTTTGTTTGTTTGTTTTTGAGACAGGGTCTTGCTAAGTTGCCCAGGCTGGCTTTGCTATTAAAATCCTCCTGCCTCAGCCTCTGAAATAGCTAGGCTTACAGATGTGCACCAGCACAGCTGGCTTCTCAATTACTTTTGCTGATTCATCTCCTTACTAATTATGGATCTCTTCAGGTATTTGCTTTCTAGAAATTTGTATTCGTATTTCTAGAAATTTGTTCATCTAGATTACCCAATTGATGGTATACCATAATTCATATACTCCTAAAACTGAAGGATCTACTCTAAAATAGTATGGATTATCAAGGGGCCTCAGTATTCTTATTCTGAAGAAATGATAGTAATAGCTTCAATTTCACTTCTAATTTTAGTAACTTGAATCTTCTCTTTTTTTCTTAATCTAGTGAAATGTCACTTCCGTCCATCCTTTTGAAGAACTTTGATTCCATTGATTTTTCTCTTCTTTTTTTTTTAAAGTCTTTATCTTTAATCTTTATTTCTCTCCTATGAGGTTTGGATTTAATTTGTTCTTTTTCAACATCCTTAAGTTATAAAGTTAGATTGTTGATTTGAATCTTTTTTTAAATGCAAGAATTTATAGCTATACATTTCTTGAACAAGATTCTTAACTTCTTTGAGCCTTGGATTCCTCAACTGAAAATTGCAAAAAAGTACTTGCTTCATGGTATTGCTATAAAGATTGAAGGTAATAATCAGTTTACCCTCCAGCAAAATGTCACAACAGAAGAAGTGTTTCATAAATATTAGCTGCTATTACTACTACTACCATCAGCCTCAAAGTCCAGTAGCCAGATCCTCTTATTAGCCACATGAATTTAAGTAAGCCTTTTCACCACTTGGAGTCTCAATTTTTCATTCATAGAATGGAAATAATGTCTGACAGGTTATTGGTCTGCTGTTGTTTTTGCATTTTTTTTTTAAATTTTTTGAGACAAAATTCCCACTAAGTTGCTGAGACTGGCCTCTAATTTGAGATCCTCCTGCCCCGGCCTCCCAATCATTGGGCTTACAGGCTTGCGCCACTGTGCCCAGCTATTTGACAAGCTTATTGTAGAGATGGAATGAGATACATACAAAGTATTTAGCACAGGATCTCCATACTGCTAGCCAACATTCACATTAGCCATCAGCCATCAACCGGTGAGGGCTATACTCCAAATAGTTGCCACAGAAATAAAGAAGAAACTTGCAAAAATTATTATATATGGAGCGGGAGAAGAGGGGACACTACACAAAAAAATGGTTACTGCTTAAATTTGAAACAGAAAGAAAGGGAGTAAGTGCAAACTTTTTAAAAAAATTTTTTGAGATATTGATGGCCCTTTATTTTATTCATTTATTTACATGTGGTGCTGAGAATCGAATCCAGTGCCTCACACATGCCAGGCCAGCGCTCTACCACTGAGCCACAACGCCAGCCCAAGTGCAAACTTTTGAGCCTGGTGTTGGTTTTCATCCCTGGGATGCAGCCACGAAGGGATTAAACAAGAAAGACAGTAACTGGGGGGAATGTCTTGAAGGAGAGGGGACCAGGAATGGGTGGCGCCTGAGAAGGGCCTCAGACCATAGGGCAGAGGGATCCCATGAGGCGGCCGAGGCAAGGTCCCTGGGAGAGCTCCAGGAGCACCCCTCAGAGAAAAACCCCATCTTGCAGAACTGGTCTTCCTTCCCAAACCCTACGGGGGGCCTGGGAAGCGTGGTCTCTGTGCAAAGGAGGAGGTGGCTGCCGAGTGCTCTCCTCTGGGCTTTCTGTCAGTTACGGAGACCTACGGGCACCTAGTCACGGCTCCGCACTTGGGGTCCCGAGAAAGAGATGCAGCGGCAAGAAGGCTGACAGTCATCCAAGGCGAGCAACTGCCTCCCCCACATTTCCAACGCCTTCGAATGACCGCCGAAGGGGCAGGACGGACTCGAAGGCAGAGCGATCCCCAACCTAGAAACGGGGAGTAGAGAAGAGATGGCAAGGACACAGTATGCCGGTCACCTCCCAGCACCCTTCCTTAGAAAATTCATCCCTCAAAGGAACAGAGACTCCTCGGAGCTGAGAGACCTTCCCCAAGGCCCTCCCGCGGTAAAATCATGTCACCTTCATTTCTTCTGCTCTTTTCTCTTCATAACAGATGTCCTAGACCCAGAACCTGGCCTCTCCGATGGGGCCATTGCTGGCATCGTGATTGGCGCCATAGCTGGAGTGGCTCTGATAGCCGGCCTGGCATATTTCCTGTTTTTCAGGAAGACTGGCGGGTATGGTGGCCTCTCCTCCTCTTCTTTTCTCCAAAGCCAACTGCCTCACTTGGGAGAGGGAAAGGACTTCTCTACCTCCACCTCTGGGACTGGATCTCCTCCCCTTTCCTAGGCGCCTGCTTCTCAGCACTCCTTCCTGTGGGTGGCGGCTCCCTGGCCTGGTGCTCCCCGCTCTCCCTCTTGGACATGGTTATCGGCTTGGAGCAACAGCTGATTATGTTCCCCGTCCCCCGTCAGGAAGCCAGGATCCAAAAAGGAAAACAAATGAGGAAATGAAAGGAGTGTCAGGAGAAAGCAAATTACATGCTCTGTTGACCACAGTAGCACGAGGAGGGAAGGCTGGGACCAGAGGAGGATCTATGAGCAAGTGGGAACGGCCCAAGGCCTCATGGACAATAAATAAATTGGGGGGCGGGGGGTTACCAGAATCCACCCATGGAAAACAAAACAGAAGAAGGTGTTAAGGCAGAAAGGTAAGAAGTAGGTGCAGAAGCAGTTGATAAAGAATAGGCCTGCTGGGAGTCTTGGCACATGCCTGTAATCCCGGCGGCTCAGGAGGCTGAGGCAGGAGGATTGCAGTTTCAAAGCCAGCCTCAGCAACTTAGTGAGGCCCTAAGCAACTCAGTGAGACCCTGTCTCTAAATAAAATATAAAAAAGGGCTGGGGATGTGACTCCATGCTTAAGTGCCCCTGGGTTCAATCTCTGGCACCAAAAGAAAAGAAAAGAAAATTGACCTGTGCAGCAGGACACGTAGCTCAGTGGTAGAGTGTTTGTACTGGCTTTGGTCCCCATCACCAGAAAAAGAAAAAAAAAAAAAAAAAATAGACGAAAGTGTGAACATCCAGCAAAGGAGTAAGAACTGAAGGGATGGATCATGGTTACAGGGAAGACTGAAGTCCTCAGAGGGTCGGCAGGACCAGCCCCAGTTTGAACAGACATCAAGGAGCACCAAAGAATTTTCTGCTAACTGTGTCCTTCCTAACTCAGGGAGCAAAGGTCCTGTGCTCGGGAATAGCAGTCACAGTGTCTGATATTTGTTTAGGGCAAGCGACCAGCACGATCTCACAGAGCACAAACCCTCAGCCTCCAACCACAGTAAGTAAAGCCACTTGCCCAGTGAGAAGAGTCCACGCCACGTGTGCCCTGCCCCTGCAGGAAAGGCCGCAGTCACAGACCACTCCCTCCCTTCTGAATTCTGACAGAGGAGGTCTCTACTGCCCTGCCAGTTGGCATGAGTGTCTTGAGACAGGGTCCCTGAGACAGGTCAGGCAGGCCGGATTCAACCACAGTGCCAGGAGCCAGTTCCTCCCCTCACTCCTTCCCCTCCTGTTCTCCTAGGGATGTGGGCATTCTCCCTTGGTGGGACTTTCCTTGTCTTGTGGGTGTGCTGGGTGCTGCGGGCCTCAATGCCCCTCCTTGCCACGAAGCATGTTGCTGAGAAACACTTCTGTACAAAAAATCAAGGCCTTGAGAGCTGGTAGACACGTTCAGTGGTGGATGGAGGCCTCCTTGGCTCCGCCCCTGCCCTCCTCCGGTACTAGTGTGCTGGGCCTGGACCACAGGCTCCAAGGGAAGTGGATTCCTTAATGGATCGTGGGCCACCTTCCTCAGCCCTCCCCACCAACAGCCACGGCCTACCACCTCCTTCAGCTAGAAGTGCAAGGCCTTCATCAGCTCTGCGTGTCCATGGGTTACTAACTCCCTTTTGTTTCCTCAGGTCGGGGCCCCTCTGACCTCTCTCCTGACAAGGTAAGCACAGCCAGTTTGCTGGTTGCCGTTCTCTGGGAGAGAATGGAGTATTCTTGAGGACAAAATGTGAGCCCAAGTCTGGGTCTAAGTTCTTCAATGCAACAACAAAGAAATGTTGGTTAATCAGAAGGAGTCCACCTCATGGCAAGAATATGTCCTGTACAATTGTCCCCATCCTGCATTTAAACCCTGGTGGCAACTCTTAGCTCTGTGCACCCTTGACAGGTAACTTAACCTCCTGAATCTTCAGTTTGGTCACCTGTAAGATGGGCATTCTGCCCACTTCAAGAAGAGGCGAAAGGGATTCAGGAGTTAAGAATGTAAAGCAGCCTGTACATGTCCCGGCACAAGGAAGGCACCCCTTCCTTCTCCCCTGCCTACCTCAAGCAGACCCTGCTCTTACTAGCAAAGGGGGTTTCCATTCTAAGGGATCTGATATCCTGACCTTTATTTTATAATCATTTTTACAGAATTTTTCTCATCTTACCTTTCCACTCTGTGCACACATATACTGAAAATTACCTAAGTCAAGTGTACTGTCACCACACGTGACCATTCACAAGCGGAACACACCCGTGTCTGCAGCACCCGAATCCAGACATCCATGACCATCTCCCCACCCCCAAGAAGAACCCTTCCAGTCCCTTCTCTACAGAAGGGACTACCGTCCAGATCTAGAGCAGGGGAAGTGAGGATGCAGCAGATCCCTGTATGTATCTGGTTCCATGCAGCATTGTCGTGTGAGATTCATCCACATTCTTGTACATATTTTTGGTTTATTATTATCTTTTTATTTTTTCGCAATGCTGGGAATCAAACCCAGGGCCTGATGCAGGCCAGGCACTCTCCCACTGAGCCACAATCTCACCGCTGGGGTGTGGTATTCCATTGCATCAACACCGTCTTCTTCTCTTCTAACCGTCATTCATCAGGAGGCAGAGAATGAGTAGCAAAAGACCCCTTCCAAAGTTAAATATCTGGAAGAGGTGGCCGCCCAGTGCCATGGAGTCACACTAGCCAGGGCGAGGCTCTGACCTGCCACCTGACTGAACTGATCACTGTTTCTACTTTCCAGGTGGATGAAGTTGCATATTCTTCTCTGAACTTCAATATCCAGCAACCAAAGCAACCCACTTCAGCCACGTCCCTGTCCCCAACACACAGAGACAACATTTATTCTGAAGTAAAAAAGAAATAATGTCACCTGCTCTGCTCGCTGCTGCTGATGTGCTCCAAGTCTCAGCGCCCTGGCTGGGAGATCTCTTTACCCTCAGGGAGAAAGGGAAAAAGTCCCCCCCCACTCCCCCCCGTCACCCCAGGATGGTACCTCCCTTCTGTGTCAACAGATGAAAAGAACATCCGGGTGTGTGCAGGCAAACCGCTCTTCCTCATCATTGAAATTTGGCAAAGTGGACTTGGGGAGAGAATCACAGACCTCCCCATCCCTCCCAGCTTCCTGACCTAGACTTGTTTTAAATTTACTTATCCAGAGTGTTCCCATTCCTTCCCAGCCCAGTCCTGGCCTATCAGATTCTAAATGTAATTTTCCATAACTTTGAGGGTTATGTCCTTTTCCACTTAATACTTATGCCAGAAAGAGAAAGGGAGAAAGTAAAAAAGCAACAGTGGCTTTTCCATTCTCTCCAAAACCTGACATGAACCCACCATCCATAGGAAAACCAAATACATGACCAATAGTGGACTCCACAGTTTTGTCCACTGTCGGGTCACCTACCTACAGGACCAGGGTCTGAGCTCCTTGCTGCTTAGCTAGAATACCACCTAAGCCCTTTGGCAGATCTGTTTCCAGAGAACTCACCAGAAGCAACAGGGAACCTATCCGCCAAGGTCCATATGCAATTCCTAACGAAAAATGCAAAAGTCGCACCTATGCCTTTAATATCTGGGAGGGTGTTATTCAAAGAAGTGCCCAGAAAAGGAGAGATTACAGCTTTGGGGGGGTGGGGAGGAAACTTTAAATAGACACAACCTGCTGAGAACTTGGGAAAGGAGCAGAGCACTACCCTTCATAAATTATTTAAATTATTATTAAATAATGTGTGATTGGGGACATTGGGGTTTGTTTCTCCTTCTCCTCCTTCTCCGAGACTCTCTACTATTTTGATCTTTGGAACTGCTTACTTCTGTGAACGGGTTCATTCTTACTTAGCTTAGCTGTGTAGGCTGATCAGACTGCCTGAGGTGAAAAAGCCACCAAACTGTCTCGGGCCCTTGGCCAGGAGCCTCTACGGCTTTTTTGTCAAGAGTTCCAAATAGAAAATAAGAAGAGGCTTTCCTCAGTCCTCTGGGGACGGAACAGTCACAGCGACCCTTCTCCATGTTTCTGCCTGTGCATTCATTCTCTCCCTGTCGGCCCCACCATCTCAGGAAACACGGGCCTCCATTAGGGTGTGTTGGTCCTTAAAAAATGGGAACCTCTAAAGGGAACCCCACGGCTCATACCAAAGGCGTCGTTTACAACCCAGAAAGCTGCACTGGTGCCAATGCCCTGGGGACAGAGGGGCTGTGAGAGACGGTTAGGACATGGTCAGGGGTAAGTGGCCCTGGGTTTTCTGCTCTGAGATTTATCTCTACTCACCTAGGGTCACTGAGTCTCCATAGGCCCAATGAGTCTCCAAAGGGTCAATGAGTCCCCATGTGTCTCAGGATAAAAAGGAAAGACAAATGTGCTTCTCATGCAGTCTTCTGCTACACAGATGGCATCTCTTTGGGGCTGTTAAGGGAAAGGTCCTAGTCGATATTTGCTGCTTGACCTCCTGCTCCGCCTGCCTACCAGGCCTCCTCTGCGAGAATTCACTGGGAATTCTCCTACTCAGGTACCTCCTCAGGGATCTCTAGCCCTGACAGAGACTGTATATACTTCTCCTCATCCATGCTATGCTGGGTTATTTAATTTTGCCAGACTAAGGCCACTTCTGAATTATTTGTAAAATTTTCTCTATATTTTTAATAAAAAATCATATATCAGACATCCACATGCTGTCCTGTGGTCGGTACTATTTTAGACAATGCGTGCTTGCAGACAGAAGGAAATGATCCCTCGACAGGTGCGCCTATTTCCAAGCCAACAGACATCTGATCTGGCCATCAGAGGATTGACTAAATGCGTTTGCACATCTGCTAACCAAGTGAGCACATCTGGGAGCCACCAGCCCCCACCGCTCCAACCTGCCCGGAAGGCGCCGCTTATCTTTCTCTGGGAGAGAAGATGCTATCAGGAATTACAGGTCTCCCGGCCTCTTCCTCAGGGGCAAATAGCACTCCCCACGCAGGTGGCTCCAGTGAATCAGAGTTGCAACACAACTTTCACTCGCTGCATTCCTCCAGCCCAGACACCCAGGAATCTCTCTAGCATCTTCCCTGTCTTCAATGCCAGCTCTTTTCTTCCACCTTCTTAGAGTCATGACTTTCATTTATTGAATCTACTAGGTACTAACTTATTCTCTCACGCCCGTCACTTGTGAGCCGTTGAACTATGTGCGTTCTCTCTCTCCCCCACGCCCCTGGTTCTCCATACCCAAGACTCTGGAAGCAACATAAAATCAGTATCCACCTCTTGGCCAAATTCAAAGGAATTCTCACCATCCTCACACTTCATTTTTACATCATCGAACACCACAGGGGACTCTTTTCCTCCAGGGGCCTTCTTCCATCCCCCACCTCTGTGGCATCCACACACTAGAGTGAGTCCTCAGACCCTTCCTGTCTACCTCCACCCCCAATCCCCAGTGGCGATGGCTCCTACAACTTCCCAGAACTCATGGCACCCACATCCAAATATCTTCTGAGCTACTCTTTATTTAAACTGGTCCTACTCCTCAACACACTCATCTCTGTCAGCGACACCCCCAAAGTTTCCTGCTCTGTTTTTCCCAGATTCAATACATCATTAAAGTCTGTTGTGGGTTTCTTTTTGGGGAGGATACTAGGGGTCCCTGAACCCAGAGATACGTTAACATTGAGCTACACCCCAACCCGTTTTTTTTTTTTTTTTTTTTATTTTGAGCCAGGGTCTCCCTAAGTCACTGAGGCTGGCCTCCAACTTGCCATCCTCCTGTCTCAGCCTCCCAAGCCACTGGGATTACAGGCTTGCACCGCCATGCCAGGCTGTTGATTCTTTTTTAACATTTTTCAGTATGTGACTCTCTCCATTCCCCCAAACCTAACTGACTGGGTCCTTTTGACAACTGCTCTAAATACTGCTTGACTTATTCCTCTCCCGAAAACTTCCTTGCCTACTACTGCCTTGTTACCTTTCTAAAAATTAGTTCACTCTCCTACTCAAGAATCTACAGCAGGGCCAGGTGTGGTCACCTGTAATCCCAGAGACTCAGGAGGTTGAGGTGGGAGAATCACCAGACCCTGTCTTAAAATAAAAAAGGACTGTGGATGTAGCTTGGTGGTACAGCACTTGCCTAGCATGCTTAGCCTGTGTGGGGCACTGGGTTCGATTCTCAGCACTATATGTAAATAAATAAATAAAATAAAGGTTCATCGACAATTAATAAAAATATTCTTATAAAAAAGAAAATGAAGGGAAAACATAATACAACAATATAGTTTTTATTAACCCCCCCAAAAAAAGACTGACAATCCCAAGTGTCATGAGGATGGGGAATAACTGGAACTCTCATACACTGCTGATAGAAAGCCACAATGGCACAGCCTCTCAGAGAAACAGCTTGACAGTTTCTTATAAAGTTTTTACACACTCTATAATCCAGTAATCCCACGCCGAGATATTTACCCAAGAGAAAGGACATGTTTATCCATGAAGAATTTGACATGAGTGTTCACAAAAGCATTTTCTTAAGGACCCAAAAGCAGAAATTGACCATCAGCAAATGAATTCATAAACACATTGTGTTGTACCCACAGGACAGAATTCTGCAACTGAAGTGTTCAAACTACCTGTGAAAAACGAACCCATCTTGCTGGGAACAGTGGTGCAGGCTTGGGTTTGCTTCGGACCAGGAGTTCAAGGACGTCCTGGGTGAATTAGTGAGACTCTGTCTCAGAAAACAAAACCAAACAAAAAAACGCAAAACAAAAACAAAGAATGAATCTGAAAAATATCATGCTGTAACCAGGCCCCGTGGTGCATACCTGTAATCCCAGCAGCTCAGGAGACTGAGGCAGGAGGACCTCAAGTCCAAGGCCAGCCACAACAACTTAGCAAGGCCCCAAGTAAATTAGCAAGACCCTGATTTTTTTGTTTTTTTGTTTGTTTGGTTTTTTTGTTTTTTTGTTTGTTTGTTTTGTTTTGTTTGGTACCAGGGATTGAACCCAGGGGCACTTAACCACTCAGCCACATCTTCAGCCCTTTTTATTTTATTTTATTTTATTTTGAGACAGGATCTTGCTAAATCAACTCTCATGCTATGCAAAGTCAAACAGACACAAAGGAGCACATATTATTATATACAATTTTTAAAATGCCAAGAATAGGCACTTCTAGCTAACAGGAGTGGGATTAATTGTAAAGGCAAGCAAAGGAATTCACGGATCACAATTCAGGTGTGATTGTGTGGGTGTACGCATTTACCAAAATCAAATTGTAAAGTCCAGGAGTGTAGCTCAGTGGTAGAGTGCTTGGCTAGCAGGCATGGGGCCTTGGATTCAATCTTCAGCAGCACAAGAAAAAGAGGAAAAAAAATCAAATTTTATACTTAAAATTTGTATGCATTTCAGTGTATTTTAATTTTGGGGGTGGTGGTGGTGGTACTGGGGATTGAACTCAGAGGCACTCGACCACGGAGCCACATCCCCAGCCCTATTTTGTATTTTATTTAGAGACAGGGTCTCACTGAGTTGCTTAGCACCTCGCTTTTGCCCAAGCTGGCTTTGAACTCACGATCCTCCTGCCTCAGCCTCCCAAGCTGCTGGGATGACAGGCGCACGCCACTGTGCCAGGCAACGTGTCATTTCTTTTTGGTTGAAAACACTCAGAATCCTTTATTCTAACTTCTTCAAATGTAGGGCATGTTATCGTTATCTATAGTCATCTTAGCAACACATCTTAGCAGGTCTGGTGTTTTCTGAGGGCCTTCTCCTTGGCTTCAGGTGACTGCTCAGTTGTCCTCACAGGAGCCTTTCCCTGTGTGTTTACATCCCCAGTGTCTCTTTCCTTATGAGGATACCTGTCAGGGTTAGGGTCCCCCTAATGGCCTTATCTCCAAATGCAGCCACATTCTGGGGAACTGAGGGTTAGGGTTCTGACCTAAGACTTCGGGGAAAATACAAGTCAGCCCATCACAGAAATCCAGGACAGAGGCAGAAACAAGAGAGCAAGGGCTCTTTTTCCTTGAGCCTGTGTCTGAGTCACAGACACACCACAGACCTCGAGCCTTTACAATGTTCACAGGCGAGGAGATCCAAGGTGGTGGACTAGAGAGAGGTTGCGTTCCTTGTCACTGCATAACTCGGGTTTCAAGCAGAAGTTATCTGTTTCTCTGTGAGACAGTCTTTGCTGCTTTTCCATCCCCTGCTGTTTAGCCCATTTGTCCACTGCGATCACCTACAGTCTGCCAGCATATTGATGACTTTTTGAGAGCAGATTGCTCACTGACTGGTGCCTATCATCCTCCATTTGCCCATTTGCCTGCCTCTTGCCTGCCCATCACCTGCCTTTCACCTACTCATCACCCACCACCCGAGGTCCACCTGCTGATTGTCCACTGGTAGCCTGCAGATCACTGCAGACCGCCAGTGGATCACCAGCGACCTGCTGTTGCCTGGAAGTCCACTGTCACAATACCCGCAGGACTGGTTATACATGGCTGCCGCCATTTTGAGACATCAGCCAGGACCTGCAGGACCCCAGCAGTCTGAGCGAGCCCCATCTCCAGGACCCCTCAGCCCAACCAATTGCACCCTGCCTCCAGGATCCCTCAACCATACGGACCACACTCCACCTCCAGGACCCCTGCCCAACCAACTGCACCCCACCTCGAGGACACTTGACCGACCACACCCACACCCCAAGCTGCAGCTCCCCATTTGCCAACACATTTGGAAGCCAGTGCAGCCATCTTGGATTATCCTGGAAGCGGAAGTTCTCATCTTTAGGTGGGGCAAATCCCATCCTGAGATGCCTGCTGGAGACTGGAAGCTCATTGTCATGAACTTGCATCAGGCTACTGAAGACTGGGAGGTTTGAATACTAAATGACTGTTATAGTGTAAATTTTTTTTCTATTTTTTTCTCCTTTTTGAAAATTTTAAAGTTTTTATTTCTTTACTTTTCTTGCTCTATTTTCCTTTTATTTACCTGTTTCCTCAGAGTCTCTTTCTCCCTTTTCTCATGCTAACAAACAACTTCTTTTGATTTCACATTCATTCACTTTTCCTATGATGGAGAACTTCTATATACTCTTTTCTTATCCCATTAACAGTTACATCCTACAACCCTCCCCATCCTCTTTGTCTTCCATTAGAAACTGCAGACCTTATTGCAAATTATTTGTTATACTGTAGATAATAATTTAACTCATCCTCTCTGTTTATTATGACAATATTGTTAATGTCTTCATAGGGGCTATTTGGTTTAGGGCTGCATATTGTCTGTACTGGGTGCTAATGTTTACCTTCCCCTTAAAGAAGAGGTTTTGGAAACCTACAGGGTCACTATAAGCCTATAGGGAGGAAACTGCAATACCCCAGATCTGCACTGCTAGAGAGGAAGATACATGATAACATGAAAAAACAAGGGAAGAAAATGATCCAAACAAACCCAGATTCTGTATTAATAGAATCCAGTGACAGTATGATAGAAGAAATGTCAGAAAAGGAGTTCAGAATATACATAATTAAAATGATTCATGAAGCAAAGGATGAGATAAGAGAGCAAATGCAGGCAATAAATGATCACTCCAATAAGCAGTTGAAAGATCATTTCAACAAAAGATAGAGACTCTCAAAAAAAAAAAGGAAACCCTTGAAATAAAGGAGATAATAAACCAAATAAAAAACTCAATGGAAAGCATCACCAACAGACTAGACTACTTGGAAGACAGAACCTCAGACAGTGAAGACAAAATATTTAATCTTGAAAATAAAGTTACCTGAACAGAGAAGATGGTAAGAAATCATGAACAGAATCTCCAAGAACTATGGGACATATGAAAAGACCAAATTTAAGAATTATTGGGATTGAGAAAGGCACAGAAAAACAAACCAAGTCACAAATAACCTAGTCAATGAAATAATATCAGAAAATTTCCCAAACCTGAAGAATGAAATGGTAAATCAAATACAAGAGGTTTACAGAACACCAAATGCACAAAATCACAACAGATCCACACCAAGGCATATTATAATGAAAATGCCTAACATACGAAATAAAGATAGGATTTTGAAGACTGCGAGAGAAAAGCATCAGATTACATACAGGGGGAAACCAATACGGATAGCAGGAGATTTCTCAGCCCAGACCCTAAAAGCTAGAAGGACCTGGAACAACATATTTCAAGCTCTGAAGGAACATGGTTGCCAATCAAGAATCCTATACCCAGCAAAACTAGCCTTCAGATTTGAAAATGAAATAAAATCCTTCCATGATAAACAAAAGTTAAAAGAATTTACAAATAGAAAACCTGCACTACAGAATATTCTCAGCAAAATATTCCATGAGGAGGAAATGAAAAACAACAATGTAGGTCAGCAAAGGGAGGAACTACCTTAAAGGAAAAACCAATCAAAGGAGAAGCCAAGTCAAGCTAAAAACCAAAAATAAGCCCAAATGACTGGGAATACAAATCATATCTCAATAATAACCCTGAATGTTAATGGCCCAAACTCAATCAAAAGACATAGATTGGCAGATTGGATTAAAAAGAAAGACCCAACAATATGCTGACTTCAGGAGACTGATCTCATAGAAAAAGACGTCCATGGACTAAAGGTGAAAGGATGGGAAAAAACCTACCACGCACATGGACTCAGTAAAAAAGTAGGGGTTTCCATCCTTATATCAGATAAAGTGAACTTGAAGTCAAAGTTAGTCAGAAGGGATAAAGAAGGACATTTCATACTGCATAAGGGACTCATAAATCAGGAAGACATAACAATTGTAAATATTTATGCCCCAAACAACAGCACATCCATGTACATCAAACAAATCCTTCTCAATTCCAGGAATCAAATAGACCACAACACAATAATTCTGGGTGACTTTAACACACCACTGTCATCACCGGATAGATCTTCCAAACAAAAACTAAACAAAGAAACCATAGAACTCAATAACATATTCAATAACTTAGACTTAACAGACATACATAGAACATTCCATCCATCAACGAGCGAATACACTTTCTTCTCAGTGGCATGTGGATCCTTCTCTAAAATGGACCATATGCTATGCCACAAAGCAGCCCTTAGTAAATACAATGTTCACAGGCACTGATGGCAGCTGGCATTTAAATTAACCCCTATAAAACTAAAGTTATAGCCAGGTGCAGTGGTGCCTGCCAATAATCCCAGCAGTTCAGGAGGCTGAAGCTGGAGGATCATGAGTTCAAAGTCAGCCTCAGCCAAAGTGAGGTGCTAAGCAACTCAGTGAGATCCTATCTCTAAATAAAATACAAAATAGGACTGGGGATGTGGCTCAGTGGTTGAGTGTCCCGAGTTCAATCCCTGGTACCTCAGAGGTCGAAAGACATCCCAAGAAATCAAACAAAATGCAGCCAAGACCTTTTAAAGGTTTCTGATGTTTTATTCATTCAACAAACATCTCTGAAGGACTCACTATATGTCATACACTAAACTAGGTTTTGAGAGGTTGCATATTTCTTGATATTAATTTTTCAATGTGATAATGGTACTGTGGTTATTTTATTTATTTATTTATTTTTGATGTTAGGGATTGAACCTAGGGCACTTAACCACTGAGTCACATCCCCAGACCCTTTTATTTTTTATTTTGAGATAGGGTCTCGCTGAGTTTCTTAGGGTTTTACTACATTGCTGAGGCTGTGATTCTCGTACCTCAGCCTCCTGAGTAGCTGGGTTTACAGGCACACACCACGCTTGGTGTGGTTATGGTTTGAAAAGAGCCCTGATATTTTAGGAATACTACTGACATATTTGTAGATGGAATAATTTGATGTCTAGGATTTCTTACAAAATAATCCAGGTTTGGGAAAGGGGACATACATTGGGAAGGAGCACAGATGAAACAAGGTTGGCCTGGAAGGATAATCGTTGGAGCTGAGCGATGAGTACGTGTAAGTTCATTATCCTATTGACTCTACTTTTGTTAACTATATGAAAATTTCCAAGAAAATTTAAAAAGTCCTTGCTCTCTAAAAGCTTACGACAGGAGTCAGATAGTCCAACAAATAGAATACCACGCAGCTGAATTATCCACAAAGTGCTAGTCAAGCACCAAAGATAGTGAGCACCCGAAAGTAGGCAGGAGTCAAAGGTGTCACAGGGAAGTCCCCCTTCGATCACTCTTTAAAGAAGCATATCCCAGGGCAGACAAGCAGGCACGAAGGCACTCAGATGGGACGTGGCCGAGCTTCCCGCTCACTCTAGATGACTCACTGGTGGCCACGTTAGGCAAGAGCAAAGGTTCCCGAGCCCGACCACCTGGTGTTCCAGAATCCCAGAGTCCCAGCAGGGTAAGCACAGGCAGGCGCTGGGCCTCGGTTTCTTTATCAATAAAACAGGGATAATATCAATATATACTTCACAAAGTTGGTGTTGGGAAATGAAGAATTAATCCATGTGTAAACACTTAGAAGATACTGGGTGAGTCAGGCACACCTGTAATCCCAGCGGCTCAGGAGGATCCCAAGTTCAAGGTCAGCCTCAACAACTGAGTGAGAACCTGTCTCAAAAAACGAAAAGGTCTGGGTATGTGGTTCAGTGGTAACATGTTCCTGGATTCAATCCCCAATACAAATATAAAGAATTTATATACTGTACATATACTGGGTAAACAATAAAAGTTAGCTATCAGCTATTAGTAGTGGTTGTGACCCATAATACTCTACCACACATTTTGAAAATCTCAACTAATTGTTTGTTACCTGTGTCCTTTTTGTTAAGACTGTAAACTTGTAGACACTGTATCTTATTTATCTCTGTAGCCCAGAACCCAGCCTCAGGCCATGCCCCTAATAGACTTTGTTCAGGTAACTAACTGTTGGTGGCAGAGAAGGGACCACCAAGAGCCTCTGTCTGACGCCCTCCTTATTTCCCTACATTATACCTTCCATTCCTGCAGTTCTTGGGCTTCTGTTAGCTTCCTGCCTTCTTCCCACCTACTCCCCATCAGGAATGTCCATTCATTAATTGTCCCCTCCCTGGCAAGTGTTCCACAGCTGGCTCTCCCTGTCCCCACAGGTACAATACTGCCTAAACGACCTTATTCTGCAATGAACGAAGGTTGAAGGGAGGCTGAATTTCTAGACCAGTGGCCTCAGATCCATTTGTGAGAAGTAGAAATCTCTGGAAAAGGCAAAAGCAGGTAAGATGGTAGGCACGAAGTGAAGCCTTCCAACGAAGTCCCAGCTCTGAGGAAATCCTGTAGACATATTTTCACAGTCAGATAATGTCTTACTCCGGTGTTTCGGGGGGTCCAGAAACAGCTAGAAAGGAGAGGGAAGTATGGTGGGAAGGGGCTGGCTTTCTATGAATTTTTGCTTTGTGAACTTCAGAATCCTCATTTTCCCCCAAGAATAGATCAGGAAGGAAGATACGTGCCCACAGACCACCAGAGACTCTAAAGATGAAGTAGGAAGGTCAGCAGAAGTTCCTCTGCCCACAAAGTGCCCTCTGCCCTGAGCCATGGTGTAGGGCTGGACCATGATCCTGCTCTCCCCGAGAGTGGTAATTACTGGTAGATCATTAACTAACTACCCAGGCACAGAAGGAAATGGAGATCTCTGAAGGGCCTCTTCCCCTGCCCATTTCCCGCAAGTGTCCTCTGGGAAGACAATCAAGGCTATGTCCTCAGCCCCAGATGCAAGGGGTTCTGTACTATGAAGAAGAGGAGGGAGAGAAGGAGGAGAAATAGGACCCTGGGGAGAGTACACTGAAAAGGGCAACTTGAACATGCTTTGTTTAAAGGTCAAAGTCTCACCAAGGGCCTGGGCTCTGTGGATGTGAGTCACGCAGCCTCCCTGGGATGGGAGCTTTCCCTGTTTGGGGCTTCAGGAAGAAAGATGGGGGGACTGGGACCCAGAAGGTCAATCAATGTAAAGTATTAGCATAGAGTATAAAACCAATACAAAGTCCTAATGTGTGATTATAATAAAGTGAAACTGGCTTCCTGCTAGGCCTCAGACTGATTTTTTTGTTGTTGTTATTTTAGGGTTTGCGTGCGTGCGTGCGGTGGGGGCGGATACCAGGGGTGGAACCCAGGGCCCAGCACATGCTAGTCACACCCCCCAACCCCTGAGACTGATTTTGAAAGTAACTCTACATGATAAGTAACCAAAGTATTTTGAGTAATAACCAAAAAAACTTTTTTTGGAATACGTGTATATCCAGAACAACTACTTTTAGGGTGCCCATGGTGATCTGGATATGATATACTGCTAAAGGACTCCTCCACCTATAATTGACAGGAGTCTCATAGCTTTATCATGTTAATTAACATGAGACTGAGGAACAATCCAGTGTTAGCGGGAGATTGAGGAGGCCAAGGAGGAAAGGGAGCTTTCCTGGGTCACTGCATCGGCCAGCTCGGCTAGGTGCAGGGCGGGGGGAGGAGAATGGGCAGAAAGACACTAAATTCTCCCACTTCCGTTTGAACCCAAGAGTGCTGCTGCCTTCATCACCACATGGGAGAATCAAGCTTTGCTCATGTGTTTGCTTTGCATTAGGCAGAGAAACTTAACTCACGCGATTCTGCCAGGATGCAGTCGTAAAATTGCTTACAACTAAATGAACAGCTTAAGAGCAAGAGGTATTTGTGCTTCCTGTGTTGGTGAGCTTATTCTCTAAATCCAAGCACCCTCTGTTCTCAAGAGTCTTAAGGGCTCCCAGTGACCCAGTGATTCCTTTCTTAGGTATATAACCAAGAAACATGAAAACATATGTCTATACAAAAACTTGTGCACAAGCGGGCCACAGTGGGGCACATTTGTAAACCCAGCAAATTGGGAGCCTGAGGTAGGAGGATCACAAGTTCAAGGCCACAGCCTCAGTGAGGTCCTAAGCAACTTAGCGAGGAAAACTTTGTCTCAAAAAATAAAAAGGGTTGGGGATGTGGTTCAGAGGTTAAGCACTCCTGGGTTCAATCCTGGTGCCAAAAACTTGGAAACTTGTACACAAGTGCTCATAAACAGCATTATTTGATAATTTGTAATAGCCAATAATCAGAAGTAGAAACAACTCAAATGTCCATCAACGGATGAATGGAAAAACAAAATAGGTATTGTCCTTACAATGGAATTTTACTTGGCAATAAAAAGAAATGAAGTACTGATACATAAAACAATAGGGGTGGACCTTGAAAACATCACTCTAAGTGGGAGGGTCCAGGCACAAAGATCACAGAGCCTAGGATGCCATTTATACGAAATATCCAGAATAGACAAACCCTTGGGGACAGAAAGCAGATCAATGGTTCCCAGGAGCTGGAGGGAGGAGGCTGGAGAGCAGGGCGGGGTGAGTGGAATGAGCAAGATTACTAATGGCTGTGAGGTTTCTTGTTGATGTGACAGAAATGTCCTGAAATGGATTACAGTGCTAGTCGCAGAACCCGGTGAATATACTAAACAACATCAAATCAGACACTCTAAGGGGGTGAATTGTTTGGAATATGAATTAGATCTCAATAAAACTGTTATTAAAAAAAAAAAAAAAGATCTAAAAGTCTGTCCAGGTGGCTGGAGTTCAGATTTAGCTGCAGTATCCCCACAGCCCATGAAGACCCACAGCAAGCCTGTAAAATCACAAAAACATCTGAATTAAAATTAACATAAGAAACACCACCCTCGAGGCCTGGGACCTTGTTTCTGCTCCTTCCTGACCAGCTCCGTACCTTTTCTTCAACTGGTTTAATGAGATATATGGCCAAAGCAGTGACGGGGACTCACTCATGATATCACAAGTGATCTGAGCATCTGTCACGGGTCCTGTTCTGGGCCCCAGGGGTCCGTGATGAGACGTGCACTCCCTGCTGCCAGATGCTACCCCCGAGTGACTGCTGGGCACTTCAGAAGCCTGAACCAGGATGGGGTGTTAACCTAGGATCACAGAAGTGAGGCTTGAAGGATCATCAAAATAAAGATAAGAAAGCCAAGAGGCAAGACAGAGAATTCTAGACACACAGAATAAGCAAAAAGGCCAGGACACAAGACAGGCAAGGACATTTAAGGAATCAAAGTAGTTTGGAGGGCTGGTGTTGTGGCTCAGTGGTGGAGCACTTGCCTAGCATGCGTGAGGCGCTGGGTTCAATTCTCAGCATCACATATAAACAAATAAAAGTAAAGGTCGATCAACAACTAAAAAGATTTAAAAAAAAAAGTAGTTTGGATGTGGCTGGAGCAGAGAGGGCAAGCATCAGGGTGGGGACAGGACAGGACTGGCCCAGACGAAGCTGGAGAAGACTGAGCTCCTTTAAACCTGTAGCAAGGCAAAAAAAAAAAAAATCCAAAACCTTGGAAATTATGCTGAAGAGACCAAAGTGCATCCAAAGGGTAGTAGAAAACCACTAAAGGTCTGTAATAACAGAAAACAACATGATCTGAATTTTTTTTTATAAGACTATTCTGGAGCTCAGTACGGTTGGTTACATCTGTAATCCCAGCAACCTGGGAGGCTGAGGCAGGAGGATGACAAGTCGAAGGCCAGCTTCAGCAGCTTAGCAAGGCCCTGTCTCAAAATGAAAAGTGCTGGGGGTGTGGCTCAGTGGTAAAGCACCCCTGGGCTCAATCCCCAGTACCAAAAAAGTAATAATAAAACTACTCTGACTGCATCGTGGACAGTGTTTTGGAGGAACATGAACTTAGATTGTGGGCAGGAAGGAAGCCACAAAGGAGACCACTGCAGAGATCTAGAGAAGGGAATGTTGAGGTAGTGGTGTGAGTGAGGTTGTCAGGTTGCAGAGATATTCAGGAGGCACTGCCATCAGGACAGGGTGATTGACAACGTGGGGCTCAGGCGGGAGGGCTCGAGGTCGGTAGCTAGGTTTCTAGGGTGGAGCACAGTGAGGCACCAACCATGAGATCAAAACATTCTTTGAAGGAGTCAGGTTTGGAGGTAAGATAAGTTTACTTTGAGGATATGTTGCATATTCAAAAGCAGACATCCAAAAGGAAACTGAGATCGATATCAACTCACGAGAGCTGAGCCATTCATCACGTATTGATTAAAAATTGAAGCCATAGCTGGGAGTGGTGGCAAACACCTGTCTCCCCAGCAACTCAGGAGGAGGCTGAGGCAGGAGGATCGAAAATCCAAGGGCAACCTCTGCAATTTAGCAAGACCCTAAGCAACTTAGAAAGAACTTGTCTCAAAATTAAAAAAAATAAATAAATAAAGGACTGGGGATGTCACTCAGTGGTATAGCACCCCTGGGTCCAATCCCCAGTGCAAAAAAAAAAAAAAAAAAAATTGAAGATCGAAGCCACAGAGGTCTCAGTGAGCTTGGAATAGAAGGAGAACATAGAACAGAACCCTAATGACCGCTGACATTTAATAATGGGAACATCAGAGACAGCGGCAGAGAAAGGAAATGGCTACAGAGGGAGAAGAAAAGCCAACGTGAGGCCGGAGCAGCCACCCAGAGCGAAGCAGGGGACGCTGTGTCACTGTGTCAAGAGCTCGATGACATCAGATGAAAGAGGGTGGGAAGCATTCGGGGGTTTTGTGACGCCTTTATCATTGATGATGTCAATGAGGGCAGTTTTGGTTACTCCAGATGGGAGGGGAGTCAGCGCTGAGAGTGACTGTACACTCTTCTTTTTCTTTTTTTTTTTTTTTTTTTTTTCTGTGTTGGTACCAGGCTTGAATCCAGGGGCGTTTAACCACTGCGCCACATCCCAGCCCTTTCTATGTTTTGTTTTGAGACAGGGTCTTGCTAAGTTGCTGAGTCTGGCTTTAACTCGTGAGCCTCCCACCTCAGCCTCCCTAGTCCGTGGGATTACAGGCCTGAGCCACTGCATCCGGCAAAACCAGCGATGTTCTTGTCATCTTTTACATAGACTATATTCCTCCAAAATGGACTTTCCAAAATGCAGGCAGTTACTAACATAAAAATCCAGCAGAGCCATGCAAATGGCTACCCTCTGTCTCTCTTCCCATATCAGCACTAAAACCTCCCCTGATACTGTGGTGGTGCTTTTTTGTATTGTTTCTGGGGAAGTTGCAGTTTCAGAAATGGAAGTGGGGAGACTCTGGCAGAGCAGTAAGTACACAGGATGCTAACCCCAAAACTGACTCCCAGGAAAGTTCTCCTGTCTGGCCTCTGCTCTTACTAAACTTCTCATCCTGTTTTATGAAACTGCTTGATATTTCAGTCAATTCATTTACCACATGATTGTGAGAAGGTTAGCGAGCCTTCAACCCCAAATGAAGCACTGAGATAGTCAAGTTGTTTTCCCAGAACCAAGCTGGGATCTGCCTCACTAAATGGGAACTCTGATGAGGCAGGGTCGGGAGGACTCAAAAGCAAGGCAGGTCGGGGCCTTCTGTGAGGAACCAGGCAGGCCCCGGTCAGTCCACAGCTGCAGGGCCAAGGCAGCCTCAGAGTCCCATGTGCCTGCAATCTTGGAAAAAGGAGAAGAGTTCAGATAAAAAAGGTTCAGGGTATGAAAGGAATCAAAGGAAATCAAGCATCAGCCAGGCACAGTAGGGAATGCCTATAATCCCAAAGGCTCAGGAGGCTGAAGCAGGAGGATCATGAATGCAAAGCCAACCTCAGCAACTTAGCAAGGCCCTAAGCAACTCAGCAAGACCCTGTCTCTAAGTAAAATATTAAAAAGGGATAGGGATGGGCTGGGGACATAACTCAGTTGGTAGAGTGCTTGCCTCACAAGCACAAGGCCCTGGGTTCAAATCCCCAGCACTGCAAGGAAAGAAGAAGAAAAAAAGTGGCTGGGGATGAGGCTCAGTGGTTAATGCACCTCTGGGTTCAATTCCCCATACCAAAAAAAAGGTGAGCATTATTTTTAGTGTGTCCCATGTTAATGCAGTGTGTGAGTGTGTGGTGGGGGGACTCATATAAAAAGAGGTTTGTTGTAAGGAATTGTTTCACAAGAGCACGGTGGAGACAAGTCTCAAGATCATCAGGGTGAGTTGGCAAAGTCGAGGCCCAGGAGAGCCGCAAGTGCACTTCGAGTCTGGAGGCCCATGGGCTCGAGCCCCAGGAAAAGCTGAAATTTCCGCTGGAGTCCGAAGGCAGGAAACCAAGACGTGTCCCAAGTCAAAGGCAGGCAGACAGAAGAAACCCTCACTCTGGGGAGGGCTAAACTTTTTGTTCTCTTCAGGCCTTCAACTGATTGGATAAGGCCCACTCACACTGGGCAGAGCAACCTATTTTTTTTTAATCATGCAGAGATGTTGATTTTATTTATTTATTTATTTATTTTATTATTATTATTAATTTTTATTGGCAGTACTAGGAATTGAGCCCAGGGCCTCATGCATGCTAGGCAGGTGATTTACCAATATACTATGTCAGGGACCAAGAAGTTCTCATTCTGAGAACATTCTGACCTTTACATAAGCAGCAGCGCCCCTCCCCCCCCTCCTGGCTGATAATTCTGACAGTATGGCGCCTATGGCACCCACGGCTTCTCTTCCGGGACTACACTTTCCCGCCGGCACGAACTTCACCTTCCCGCCAGCGCGAATTTGCACCCTATCAGGAACCCAGCAGAAGAATACAACCAACCAGGCTGCACCTCGTCATACCCCTCATTCCCTCAGCATAAATACCCGTGAGAACAATAAAAATTTGCAGCTTGATCAGAATTCCTGTCTTGCTGTCTCTCCCTGCGTCTCTTGTCCCTTCATTCCTTCTCTCTTAGGTTTGCCGTCCGCGTTGATGTCCCGCGGGTCGGGACAATACTACATCCCCAGCCCTCTTTATTTTATTTAATTTAAAAAAAAAATTTAGTTGTAGATGAACACAATGCTTTTATTTTATTTATTTTTATGTGATGCTGAGAATCAAACCCAGTGTCTCACACATGCTAGATAAGCACACTACCACTAAGCCACAACCCCAACTGCTCTTTATTTTACTTTGAGACAGGGTCTCACTAAATTGCTGAGGCTGGCCTTCAACTTGGGATCCTCCTGTCTCAGCCTCCTGAGTAACTAGGATTACAGGCATGTACCACCATACCTGGCAAGAACAATCTCCTTTACTTGGTGTACCCACTTAAATGTTAATCTCATCCAACTGTTATGGGGCGCAACTTAAGAACAGACCGATCACCACTGAGAAGTCCAAATTTGAGAGTCTTTATTAAGCCGGCCGGCTGACTATCTCACACAATGCCCCAAAAAATGGCTATTGGGAGAACAGCCCCGACCACAGGGTTGTAGGGGTTCTTATACCAAAAATCACATCAATCATAAGTGTCTGTTGCTATGATTCGAAATTACACATTAACATCATGAGATCATTGACAGAGGGGGAAGTGGGTCAAAATGACCCTTACCTAGGTACAAACTAAAGAATGGTTACTAACATCCACACAATCACTGTTCACATGGTACATTGTTTAGGAGCAATAGGGATCAAAAGAGAGCAATTTCTTTACATAGGAATTATCATTCTGTATTGTTAAACATGTCACACTAAGTAACTGCTGATGGGTACAGAGGCGGGGTGTTCCCATGGGAGAAGCTTATTTCCTACATGACATGGAGTCTCAGAGCAAAATGGAGTCTGTTTGGTCATTTCCTTTAGAGTCTGGCCTATAACATTCTCATGGAGCCAGATCTGTCAGCCCATCACACCACCACCCTCACAGAAATACTCAAAATAATGTTTGACCAGGTATCTAGACATCCCACAGCCCAGTAAAGTTGACACATAAAATACCATGGCACTAAGTTAGGAATATAGTTCATCCAGATCATTCATTCAACATTGACAGGCCCTGGGCTAGTTTCTATGGGACCCTCACAGCTAAATTATGTGATCCCTCCTTCTAGTGGGAATAGAAGTGATAGCCCATTTATAACGCTAGGTAGAGGGGAATGAGATTGATTAAATTATGTTATGTGCTTATATAAATATGGTATAACAAATCCCACTGTTACGTATAATTATAATGACCAATTAAAAAAAAATACTAGGCAGAGAGCATCAGAGCCATGAGGGGGTCTAAAAACTGAACTCTGCGAAGCAGGGAGATATCATTTCTTCCTCAGGGTTCTCATGAAGGGTAGCACTTCAGCAGGAAATTGGCAAATGGCAATAATGGCATAACAGAGGAAGGCGTTCCTGATGAAAGTTGAAAAGACATAGAATCAGGAAACACGGTGCTTCACGGAGTTTTAACTACAGTTTAAAGTGGATGCGGAGGAACTGGAGTCATTTGTATAATGGTTGGTGGCAAAGGAAATTCAGAACTTCACCATTTCCCAAAGGGTATTTCTAAAAATCTACATCCTGCAGCCAGAATGTCTCTGAAATGCTTTCAACTCAACTGCTAAATAGTTCTATGAAGTAACTTACTTCCCTAAAAGTGTGGGGTGCACACCTGTAATCCCAGGGACTCAGGAGGCTGAGGCGGGAGGATCAGGAGTTCAAAACCAACCTCAGCAACAGCGAGGCCCTCAGCAACTCAGTGAGACCCTATCTCTAAATAAAATACAAAATAGGGCTGGGGATGTGGCTCTGTGGCCAAGTGCCCCGGTTCCCCCCTCCCCCGCCCCCCCCAAAAAAAACAAAAGAAAGAGAAAGAGAAAACAGTTTCAACTATTACATTGTTTTCAGAAATTTGCCGGGGGCAGTGGTGCACACCTGTAATCCCAGCAGCTCAGGAGGCTGAGGCAGGAGGATGGTGAGTTCAAAGCCAGCCTCAGCAATTTAGCAACGCCCTTAGCAATTTAGCAAGACCTGCCTCAAGATAAAAAATAAAAAGGGCTGTGGCTCAGAGCCTCCCTGGGTTCAATCCTGGTACCATAAAAAAAAAGAAAAAAAAAGAGAGAGAGAGAGAGACTGTAGAAAATCCCACATGCATTCAGATAAAGAACAAAGCGCAAGGACAGTATAACGGGTGCTGCTGAAGTCATAAAAAGGGTCACGCGAGGCACAGCCTGCGCCACCTGGGTTTTAGCATCTCCTCCTGTCACCGCAGCTATGCAGGCCCGTGTAAGGACGAATTTTCTCTGCTTAGTTCAGCCAAGATGTCTGCAATATTTTCAATAGGAACTAACAACAAGAACAAGAAAAGAAATAACCAAAAGAATTTTTTTTAAAGAGACAGAAGTTTTCAAGTGACAATAACTGAAGTCTAACCTTGTGCCTGGATCTGAACTTGCTTGGATTCCAGATTCAGCTCCTGGGCTCCTTATCTCGCCCCAGCAGTTTCGGCCTAAATTGACTCTTCACTCCCACTGCAGGCCCCAGGCCATGCTGTTTGTGAAGCCAGCTGCCCCCGCCCCGCTGGTGTTGGGGATTGAGGTCAGGGTCAGGGCCAGCCCTTCCCTTTCTTCTCTCTAGGTTCCTGAACTTTAGCCCCACCTCACGGCTCCAATTTTGAGACCCTGGAATTTCTTCTACTGCCTGAAACTCACCTGGACCCTTTCTTTCCCCCTCGCAGCTGCTGGAGATGAATCCCCAGGCCCTCCCGCCTGCTGGCCAAGTGCTTACCACTGAGCTGCTGGTCCAGCCCCAGTCTGCCTTTTTATTTCTGGAACCTGCATATACTTGGCCTGACTTTTGTCAAAGACGGTTCTACCCTTTAGGGTGTCTGAATGACTTTCACCAAAAACAACATCTGGGTTCCAACGGCAGATGCCCTCTCCCCCCGAGGTGCTCCTTGAGTCCAGAGAAATAGAAAACAGTTTCTTTTCCATTTCAAAATCCCTTACTCATCTCCTGTGCCAGTCAGAGTACAAATCATTATAATGACTTGTGGGAAAAGATTTGGCAATATTGATAAGAGCCTAAGTAACTCCATCTATTAGTTTTTGGAATATCACACTAGGGAAATAACTAGAAATGCAAAACAAATTTAATACAAAGTCACATTCCTCATGGCAATGTTTACAAGAGGAAGAAGAGGAAACAACCCAGATACCTAAGAATTGCCCTTTAATATATTAAGCCTCTCTTATCCAAAAATTGGAAATCTGAAATGCTCTGAAATGTGATTACAGTCAAAACGCAGGTGTGCACAACAGTTCGTTCAGCATAAAGGCCACCCCGGATCTGGGCCGCGTGCCCAGATCCCCCGCCCCAGCCCACAGAGGTCAATAAAATTGTGTGACTGCTCGTCCTGAGGAAGCAACAGCAGGGACCCCAGCAGGCCCCACGTGGGGCCAGGCCCACGGACTATGTTTCTTTGCTGATTCCCTGCAAGATTCCATCGCAAAAAATTTAGAAAAGAACTGGGGATGTAACTCAATGGTAACATTCTCTTACTCCTTGACAACTATCCTGCTCATCCTAAGGCTAAAATTCTCATCAAAAAATAATGTTTATAACACGCTTTCCCCAGATGTGACGCTGTTCATTCAGTCATGTGACCAGGATATCCTTAGCTCAATGAAGAATAAAAATGAGGAAGGGCATACCCCAAGGTAACGTCCCATCCCACGTCCCAAATGCCAATAAAAATGAATTAACAAATTAGTGAATTCATACACTCAATAAAAGATTAAATATAAAATACTTTCTCGCCAGGTTATTAATAAGCTGTATGGCCAATCCTTGCAACACAGCTGTGCCTGCCTGGCATAACCTCTGGCCTGTAGTTGTGTTCAGTGATGATACTCAGCAAGGTGGAACTTTGAAGGATTCTTACGTCAGTTAAGAATAAATGATGTCTGACCTCCTTATCCATGAAAAAATATACCTTAAAAGTCTGTCTGTAAGCTGAAAGAAGTGGATATAGAAGTTTTTAACATCAGTGATGAGGCTCCTGGGTTGGGGATATAGCCTAGTGGTCGAGCACTTATGTGCAAGACCCTGGGTTCAATCCCCAGCACAGTGAATAAAAATAATTACAAAAATAAGGACTCTCCAGTTGTTCATTTATTGGCCAGTGATGAAATAGTCAGAATGTGAGGTTTTTTTTTAATTTGGTACTAGAACTGAACCCAGGGGTGCTTAACCATGAGCCACATCCCCAGCCCTTTTTAATATTTTAGACACAGGCCCTCACTAAGCTGCTGAAGCTGGCCTCAAACTTGTAATCCTCCTGCCTCAGCCTCCACAGCTGCTGGGATTCCAGGTGTGCACCACCGTGCCCAGCTCCAAAAGAGTTTTGAATCAAGGTGATTGTGATAATAGAGACAATGATAATAATTGTTAACACTGCAGGAAAAGGGGCTATAAATGACATGGTGAAAATATGTGACAAGCTTTCTGAAGGACTAAAGGAGCGTACATTCATAACAGAACAAGTAATCAAGTCAGTTTATAGAAATCAAAGAGAGACCTCTTTTCCAGTGATGGGGATTGAACCCAAGGCCTGGCGCATGCTAGACAAGCACTCTACCACTCAGCTACATCCCCCAAAAAAGTCTTGTTTGACAAAAAAAATTAAGCTGTTGTTAAATGATACAGATGACACTAAAGGAAACACTTTAAAAAGCCATCTGACACATTGTGTTCTTATCCCTAGAGGACCCGTTCCTTGGTCCCTCAACTTCTTCCAATAGAGTCTCTGCAGTATCTTTTAAAAATGTCTAGCCTGTAGTCCCAGCTACTTGGAAGATTAAGGCAGGAGGATCGCAAGTTGTTGTTGTTGTTGTTTTTCTGTTTGTTCTAATTATTTATACATGAAAATAGAATGCATTTTTTAAATGTTTTTTATTTGTTCTAACTAGTTGTACATGACAGTTGAATGCATTTATACATTTTGATAGCTTATACATAAATGGAATGTAATTTCTCACTTTCCTGATTGTACATATTGTAGGATCACGTTGGTCATGCAGTCATACATATACATGAGGTAATGATGTCTGTTCACTCTACTACCCTTCCTACTCCCACACCCCTTGACCCATCATAACTTCTCATTCTTCTGATTGTATATGGTGTAGAGTATGTGATTACAGTCATGTAATCACATATGCACATAGGGTTCTACTATCCTTCCTAACCCCGCGCCCCCTCCCCTCCCTTCACTCTCCTCTAATCCAAATTATCTCTGTTCTTCCCTAGCCACCCCCACCCCTTACTGTGAATTAGCACCCGCATATCAGAGACAACAATCAGCCTTTTGTTTTTTGGGATTGGCTTATTTTGCTTAGCATGATATTCTCCAGCTCCATCCATTTACCTGCAAATGCCATAATTTCATTCTTCTTTATGGCTGAATAATATTCCATTGTGTATATATACCACATTTTCTTTATCCATTCATCTGTTGAAGGGCATCTAGGTTGGCTCCATAGTTTAGCTATTGTGAATTGAGCTGCTATGAACATTGATGTGACTGCATCTCTGTAGTATGCTGATTTAAATCCTTCAGGTATAAACCGAGTAGTAGGATAGCTGGGTCAAATGGTGGTTCCATTCCAAGTTTTCTGAGGAATCTCCACACTGCTTTACACAGTGGTTGCACCAATTTGCAGTCCCACCAACGATGTATGAGTGAACATTTTTCCCCACATCTCACCAACATTTATTGCTGCTTGTATTCTTGATAATTGCCATTCTGACTAGAGTGAGATGAAATCTTAGTGTAGTTTTGATTTGTATTTCTCTAATTGCTAGAGATGTTGAACATTTTTGACATATTTGCCAATCGATTGTATATCTTCTTCTGTGAAGTGTCTGTTCATTTTCTTAGCCCAGTTATTGATTGGGTTATTTGTGGGTTTTGGTATTAAGTTTTTTGAGTTCTTTATATGGAGGATCGCAAGTTTGAGATTGGCCTAAGCAACTTAGCAAGACCCTGTCTCAAAAAAACAAAAAGGAGGGCTGGGGATGTAGCTCAGTGTTAGAGCATCCCTGGGTTCAATCACCAGTACCGAAAGAAAAAAGTCAAAACACAACATGGGAGCTGGGGCTGGGGCTCAGTGGTGGATCGCTCGCCTAGCACATGTGAGGTACTGGATTCAATCCTCAGTACCACATAAAAATAAATAATAAAATAAAGGTATTGTGTCCATCTACAACTAAACACACACACACACACACACACACACAGCGTGATAGGTAGAGATGAAAGAATGCTACTGCTTGCTGTTGCTGGTGTTCAGCAGCAAATAGTGGGTATTCAGGTGGTGCTGCTGTGTTACTTAGTTGCCCTGATTGCCTTGCTTTTCTGCTGTATTAATGGCATGTCATATTTTGGTGTGGAGGTACTGGGGATTGAACTCAGGGACACTCAACCACTGAGCCACATCCCCAGCCCTATTGTGTATTTTATTCAGAGACAGGGTCTCACTGAGTTGCTTAGTGCCTTGCTTTTGCTGGGGCTGGCTTTGAACTCGAGATCCTCCTGCCTCAGCCTCCTGAGCCACTGGGATTACAGGCATGGGCTACCACACCCAGTCACATGTCATATTTTTACTATAAAGTCCTTACATAAGAATGAATGATTGTTTATCAGCAGCATATAAATTCAATCAGGAATGATGTCAAACAACCACAGATCCTCCGTAAGGGTGACTGAGGGTGACATTTTGCTTTCTGGTGATTCAGTATATACAAAATTTGTTTCATGAACAAAATTATTAAAAATATTTCGGGCTGGGGAGATAGCTCAGCTGGTAGAGTGCTTGCCTCGCAATCACAAGGCCCTGAGTTCAATCCCCAGTACTGCAAAAAAAATAAAATAAAATAAAATAAAATAAAAATATTTCATGCACCTTTAAGGTATGCGTAGAAAGCATATGTGAAATGTAAACAAACTGCATGTTTAGACTTCTGTCCCATCTCCAAGGTGTCTCATTATGTGTGTGCAAATATTCGAACATTTTTTAAAAATCTGTAATCTGATTGGTTCCAAGCATTTCAAATAACAGATAGTGAGCCTAAAATATAATATTGTACAGTCATTTTAAAGTGTTTATTAAAGTAACTGGAGGTAGTAGAGGCTCAGTGGTAGAGACTCAGGATTCAATCCCCAGCACCAAAAAAAAGTTTGTTAAAATTGTAATAATGAGAAAATAACCATAACTAGTGAAAAAAAATCAGATTACAAAGTTATATACATGATAGGATCTCAATAAGTAGAAAAGTAGGCAATAATAAAAGCCTAAAATATATCTAGTTCTCCAATTAGCACATTTCTGTAATAAACACGTATTCATGTATTGCTTTACAATCAGAAAAAAAATTTTTTTTTGGTACCAGGTATTAGAGACACATAATCACTGAGCCACGTCTCCAGCCCGTTTTATTTTTTTTATTTTCAGACAGGGTCTCGCTAAATTGCTTAGGGTTTTGCTAAATTGCTGAAGCTGACCTCAAACTTGTGATCCTCCTGCCTGAGCCTCTTGAGTCTCTGGAGTTAGAGGCATGTGCCACCACGTCATAGCAAAATATATTTTTCTTAAATATATGATCTTCTATCAACCTCTAATTAGTAGAGTACCTAATGCATGCTGGGCACTTAATGAACATGTGTTGGACTGACTAACTAATGGAAGAAATAAACTCCCATTTCCTGTTTAAGGAACATGGAGCAAGGAAAAGATAATTACCCTTAGAGGGAAGAGGCCTAGATTGAAAAGTCTAAGGAATTACGACCTCTGCTCATCTGTAAAATGAAGATACCACCTGCCTGACCTCCCTCAGGAGGTTCTGGTGAGAAGAAAATGAGATAATGCTCATGAAACTGTTTTGTACATTGGGAAACCCCATGAAAGGAGTCTGAGGCCAGGCACGGTGGTGCGCACCTGGAGTTGCAGCTGCTCAGGAGGCTGAGGCAGGAGGATCTTGAGCCCTAGGAGTTGGGGGCCATGTTGGGCAACAGAGTGAGACTTCATCTCTTAAAAAAAAAAAAGTCTGTAAATTAGAAAACTCTACATCTTAAGAGAAACAATAAGGGACTACTGTTATTTTTGTCCTTGGGTTATTGCAGAACAGGAATGATATAAACCTGATGCTCACTAATCACTTTTTTCCTGGAACAGTTTACCAATGTCACTTCCCCAGGTGTCCCAAAGATGGTGTCTCCTGAGGAGGCATCTTGTAGAACCCCAACTTAATGGAGTTGTAAATGTCAAAGAACCCAAACATTCAAGAACATCTGTCAAGCGTAGGTGAGTCAAGGCCTTCCTCGCCTACCCTTGGAGCCATGAGCCGGAAGAGACTTTGAGCCTGATACTGCACTGGATTCCAGAATAACACCTCTACCTCCAGGTTCTCCTCCTCAAACCAGTTCTGCCATTTATTATTAAAACAATCTCCCTGTGTCTTAGAATCATAGACTCTAGCTAGAGACTACAATCGTGGTCTACATATCTTACTTTTTTTTTTAGTGTCAGGGATTGAACCCAGGAGAGTTTTTCTGTTGTTGTTGTTGTTGTTGTTATTGGTACCAGGGATTGAACTCAGGGGCACTCAGCCACTGAGTCCCATCCCCAGCCCTATTTTATATTTTATTTAGAGACAGGGTCTCACTGAGTTGCTTAGCACCTCACTGTTGCTGGGGCTGGCTTTGAACTTGCGATCCTCCTGCCTCAGCCTCTGTGGAGCTGCTGGGATTACAGGCACCTCGAACCTCTCTGGGTTCTGATCCCACTGGTTTCTCTGGTCCCTGCACTGATGCTGCTTGGCCTGATTCTAGCACTTTCCTGAAGTGTCCCTCCACCTTCCTCTCCAAACTCTGCAAGCTGCAAGGTTAACCTGGAGGGGCAGCTCTCCTACCTAGGTCCTCATACCACTCTCCGCGCCTGGGACACAGCTGGTCGGTGACACACTGCGCACATCCCAACCCTGTGATTGACACATTCACCTGTGTTACTACCTCTCAGCCCATCAAGGGCGGATCCTCCCTAAAGGGAAGGGATTGTATTTCATATTCATCCCCGGCCCCGCCTGCACCTCGCGGTGACCCTGTGCGATTCGCAGCCACTGCAGCGTGGGCTGTCCTCCTGGGAGCTTGACAGATGTTCTTTAATTCGATCCTCATGATTTTTCTCGCAAACGAGAAAAACTGAGGCTCAGAGAATATGAATCAACTGTCGAGGTCACACGACTAAAAGTGGCAGATCCATGATGAGAATCCAGGTCCCTCAGAATCTAAAAAGGCTTCGGCCACAAACCTCACTGCCTATAACCCAGCCAGTGCCTGGATGGGGCAGATGTGTTCGCTGGCTGGCCAAGCTGTGCCCAGGGCCAGGTGGAGAGCCAAGGTACACACGACAAGGAAAACCGGACGAGCTTGATGCTCACGTCCTCGGGAGCAAACGTCTGGGGCTCCCCAGGGAACTTCAGGGTCTCTTTAGCCTCCTGGCATTGACCCTGTCCCCACCCCGCCAGGCCTACAGGTAGCGTGTCCAAGACCCCTGACCAAATAAAAGGTAAAATGTTAGGAAATAAAAGCCAGATTTTCTGAATCAAGGGTCAGAACAAGATTCTGGAGCAACTGGTTTGTGGGCAGGGAGCCCCTCCCTATGGTGCCCAGTTTCATCTCCTGTATTTTCCTTTCGGGCCCATCAAACAGCTGTGGCACAACAGGAACAAGACTTTTGCCAATAAACCCTGCCCAAGAGCCCTGGGCTGGAAGAAGCCTTGGAGAAGAAGAACCTGCAAACCCCAAGTCAGCAGGAAGACTCACCTCTCTCCTGCCCTCCCCGACCTAGGGCCACATCTCCCACAAGCCAGGCAGACGTCCACCTTGGAAAGCAGACTCCTCTACTCTGGTGGTAACAGCTACCGTGACCGAGTGACTGCTCTTTGCCAGGCACTAAGCCCACTGCTTTAAATGTTTTCCTCAGTTCATCCATATGAACATACAGCAGAGTACACGGTCTAGTGCAGTAGTTAAGGACACGGGCTTGGGGTGTCCTTGGACTGTCCTTGCTCAGAATCCCAGCTCCACTGCTTACAAGTGAATACGGGCATGCCACTTCACCATCTGTGCCTGCATTTCCTCATATGAAAATGACAGCCACAATAGCAGCTAATCTCTAGAGAGGACGACAACCAACTGAATAAGTGCCCAGAGTTCCATGTATTTTAGCTATTATTATACTATATATGATTAGCTACTATTATAACTGTAATGTGGGTATCATCTCCATTTTACAGATGTAGTAACTGAGTCTTAGCCTAAGTCAGTTGTCCAAGGTCGCACAGTTAATAAAGTAAGAAGTGGATTTAAATTCGGGTCTAGTCTGCCTGGCTCCAAAGGCCCCCCTCCCTCAGGCTAAAGTGTACTCAGGGAGCAGCTGAGCTGGTCATAGAGTCACAGCAAGATCCAGGTTAATACAGTTTCTATAGTCATCCTGGGGAAGCGAGAACACGTAGGGCCCAGAGCCAACACTAAGAATGTGAGGTCTGGAAACTCGTCACCCACCTTAACCTGAGCAGTTTCACACAAGTGACAGCAGGCTCACATGAACAAGGCCATCACAGAGTCTTAGAATGTGAGGAAACAGGGAGAGGTTCCAACTGCGCTGTCTCAGCACCTCATTGTGGTAGACGGGACCTGGGCTTAGTGTGCGAGCCTCAGACAAAACCTTGACACCACCCAGTGGCTCAAGAGACTGAGGCAGGAGGATTGTGAGTTCAAGGTCAGCCTCAGCTACTTAGCCAGGCCCTAAGCAGCTCAGTGAGACCCTGTCTCTAAATAAAATACAAAAAAGGACTGGAGATGTGGCTCGGTAGTTAAGTACCGCTGGGTTCAATCCCTGGTACAAAAACAAAAAACAAAAAAAAACCTTGGCACCAGTTGGTCTAAGCATTTCTTGTGCATCTTTCTCTCTCCTACCCTACCCCTAACTACTGCCCAACATCCTTTCCTGAACACAGTAATCATAATTCCACACAGAGACCATTCTGCAAGCCCCAAAGTGTCCTGCCATGTCCCCGCTAATGCCATCTTGCTGTTAATGTTCTTAAGAACAGCTAACGAAGCAGGGCATGGTGGCACACACCTGTAATCCCAGATTTGGGAGGCTGATGCAGGAAGATTGCAAGTTCAAGGCCAGCGTCATTTTGTGAGGCCCTCAGCAACTTAGTAAGATCCTGTCTCTAAATAAAAAAATTAAAAAGGGCTGGGGATGTGGCTCAGTGATTAAGAGTTCCTGGGTTCAATCCCTGGTACCAAAAAGAAAAAAAAAAAGGAGACACAGTGAGGAAGTGCACGGGACATGGTAGAGAAGAAAAGTGGAATTATTTTTAAAGGTGAGAATGCTTAAATATAGTTTAGGGGGGAAAAAAAGCATAAATCTAACCAGTTTCCTACTTTTCAACTTGTCCCTAATTTTCCCAGAGCAGCAGGGTGTCACAGAAACTCTCAAATCCTCTGGGTTCTACTCATAAATCCAAAGGTGGTGATGACTAATAACGATCAACTCCTCACTCCTGAGACCTGGCCTCAGACTGTTCAGGAAGCTTTGACTATTCCGTCCTCCACCTCCCAACCCCTCACAGGATACACACCCAGGAATAAAACAAGGTGAACTTCAGGCCGCATTAAGGAAACTTCTAACATCTTATCAGCCTCTGACAATGCACGTGGCCAGCGCATTGCACAAAAGACAGAAACGGAGAAACCAGCTCCTGAATCATTTCCTCTCTGCATCAACTGTCACTGGCCCCTCTCTACCCCCTCCACACACACCCAGGCAACAGACTCCTGCGTTCACAGCACCTCCCCTAAACCCTTGGGTGGCAGTGACCTACAGGACATCGGGACCCCGTGTGGGTTCCCACATGTGCTACAGGAGTTCCCTAGGCGATATTAACCAACCCATCATATGACCCCCACCCACTATAGACAGGCACACGTGTCTCTCTGGGCCCTGGGTGTTCCATCCAGTTCTCTGGGGAAAGGGAAAATGTGAAGGAGAAACCCTATGACTGTAAAGAGAATTTCCTGGTGTTGGTTTTAGGGAACCACAGCCAGAAATTTTACCCAAGCATTTACCCTCCTCCAGAAGTCGGGTGTGGTGAACGGGGTAGGCTGTGCAGGAAATGGATGAGCCGGAGAAAGGCATGTCAATACCAAGACCTGACTTGGCAATGGCAGGGGCCCTCCTTCCTCAAGGCCCCTGGGGGCTCCTGGCTCGAGACTGCCCTGGGCACAAACTTGGGGGGCATCTTCGGCCACCAAAAGGCAGAGCTGCTCAAGAGACAGGAACAGAACTCACAGCTTGCTCCTCTGGGGGACAGAGGCATATGCCCACAGCTCACTACAGGACTGGAACCTGAGAGCAAGGAGGAAGCTGCAGATGAACTCGGTCAGATCCAGCCACTCTCAGATCAGAAAACTTGTTTCCGGAGGGGGCATGAGTGACGAGAACACTGCAGATGACAGCAGATCTGGGTCTCCTCACCCCTGGCCCAGGGCCACCCGTCAGTTCTGGATTTCCCCGAGGCCAGAGCATGTGAACATTCTAGAAAGTAAGCTGGGTAAGATGGATTGTCCTCCTCCGAGGGAGGGGATCCAACCGGATCGCCCTCCAGGCTTGCCAGTCGGTGAAGTAGAGGGAGCAGCTTCACGTCCCTCCTGCTCTCCTGCACTGCCTGGCTCAGGACCCTCAGGGTAGGTCAGCCCTGCGTCTTGAAAAAGGGGAGGACCAGCACAGTCGCCAGCGGAGGGCCACAGGCTCTCCACTCCCGTCTCAGCTGCGATCCCGCCATTTCCCGCCCTCAGCTCCCGCAGGCCCCCCACTCCGAGAAGCCGCTGAACTTCAGCTCCAGTCGGAGCAGCGCCACAGCTGCTGCTCCTCTCCTGAGCCCACCCGCCCCAGCGCCGACCACAGAGGCTCGCTCCCCTCCCCCGTCCCCGCCCCCGCCCAGGTGGTAAGCTCCCTGGGGACAGAGAAGTGAAACCCATCCCCGAGGCAGGGGCAGGGAAAGACGTCCACGAAGAGTGAAAGGAAAGTGTAAATCAGAGGCGGCCTCTGAAGACTTTTTCTAGCCTGAATGCCTGTGAGGTTTCATCCTTTCTTGGTCCCCCCCGCCCCAACCCCGGCCCTGCAAGAGCCCAGAGAAAGAGCGCACAGACTGCAAGGTCGACTCCACGCACGATCAAGGACTGTGGTGACCGTGCAGGCCAAGATCCCGCTGCCTTCCAGACATCCAGCCCCCTCGCTAGGTCTCAGATGTCAGTGTTAGGAATTTTGCCTTCAGCTGGTCCCAGGGAGTGAGACCTACGGATGGATCTCTTTTTTTTTTTTTTTTTTGGTAGCAAGGATTGAATCCAAGGGTGCTTAACCACTGGCCACATCCCCAGCCCTTTTTATGTTTTATTTTGAGACAGGATCTTACTAAGTTGCTCAGGTCCTCACTAAGTAGCTGAGGCCAGCTTCAAACTGAGGATCCTCCTGCCTCAGCCTCCTGAGCCACTGGGATCACAGGCGTGCACCACCGTGCCAGGCTCCAGATCTCAATTTCTAACAAACATCTCACATGATTCCAACATGGACAGTCCAGGGACCCCTCGGGGAGAAGTCCTACCTTATCACTTTCTGCAGCCTTCCTGCTCTTGCATATCTGTCTTATTTTAAGGCAAAGCAAAGCAAGCAAACATGGAATTACTGAACTACACTGAACTGCTGAGTGGTTAAAAGCCCTCCTCCAGGCAGACTAGCTTCAAATTCTGGTTTTAGCTCACAAGCTGCAAGTGACTGGGCAAGTGACTGTCCCTTTGTTCCCTCACCTGCAAAATAGGGTTAATAAAATTTACCCAGATGCTGCTGTGTGCATGGAATGAAGTCATTAAGCTCAAGTGTTTAGCACACGGCCTAAACACTAAGTGCAGAATATTTGTTTGCTATTAATATTTTATATTGCAATATGAACATATAAAGCTCATTGCTACCAAGAGGTTGAATTGGTCCAGTAATTTTTAAACTCTTCCAAGGAGATTTCTAGACCTAATAGTCCAGCTTTAAACTTCAACCTCATTTCGTACCAGGGATTAAACCCATGGGTGCTTTCCACTGAGCCACATCCCTAGCCCTTTTAATTTTTTTATTTTGGGACAGGACCTCACTCAATTGCTGAGGCTAGCCTCCAACTTGAATCCTCCTGCCTCAGCCTCCCAAGTGGCTGGAATTGCAGGCACACGCCACCATGTCGGGCTTCAACTTCTGCTTCACAATCCTGGTCTCAGCCCTCCCTCTTCTGGCTGGTGGACACCATGTTCTCAACAGAACTTTACATTTACACCGTGTTTTGAGGGGTTCATAATGAATGTCTAAGTGTTTTATAACATGCACTTTGACCTGTCCACTCTTCCTTATTATCTTTCTCTGAAAATCCTTCCTGGTCTCACTTCTCCCCTTTCCACCTCTCCTCTCATCTGTTCACAGCCCCCCATTTTCCAAGACTTCCTGGCAATTAATATGTGACCTGATGGGCTGGGGATGTAGCTCAGTGGGCAGAGCGCTTGCCTCACAAGCACGAAGTCCTGGGTTCAATCCCCAGCACCATTAAAAAAAAAAAATGTGACCTGAATACTAAGAATGTTTGACCAGAATGCCTGAAAAATCACTGATCAACAGGTTGAGGGAGAGTAGCACACAGCCGTGTGCCAAGAGAGGAGGCCAGCCCAGCGTTTCCCACAGAGCGGCCTCCACGACTTCTCTGCTCCTGCCGCAGCCTCCTAGAGCTCCAGCTGGGCTCCTGTCGCCGCCTGCACTCACCCAAAGCTGAGTTTAGCGTGTCAGTCCCTGTCCATCCGGACTCATCCTTACCTCAAGGCTAACGGCATCTGATCCACCCCAGACCCAACCAGCACAGCTCAGAGCCACCTCTGTCCCCCCCTCCCCCACAATCCTGTCCTCTCTTGTCACTCAGAAAGGCCACCGGGCACCTCCCCAGGCACCTCTCACTCTTCCTGGCTCTCCTTGCCCTCTGATCTCTCTGCTCAGATCTGCTTTTCTCAGTGGACACCCCGCAGACCCTGTTCTCCCAACGAGCAGCTGCAAGATCTGTGTCCCAGAGCACAGATCCCCTCTCGCTTAAAGCCCCAGGCGGTTCCCTCCTCACGAAAGTCCAAACTCCTAAAGCTAGGAGTCAGGACTGGCAGGACCCTACCCCTCCTGCTACCAAATTAGACCTGACCAAAAATATCCACCCATTTTCCACTCTTGCCTAAAAGCCCAGCTTAATTGAGAGTGTCTTCTCTTTCTTTTTTTTTTTTTTTTTTTTTTTTTTTTGGTACTAGAGATCGAAAACCCAGGGGTGCTCAACCACTGAGCCACATCTCCAGCCCTTTTTAATGTTTTATTTAGAGACAGGGTCTTACTGAGTTACTTTAGGGCCTCACTGAATTGCTAAGGCTGACCTTGAACTCACAATCCTCCTGCCTCAGCCTCCTGAGCCGCTGGGAGTACAGGCGCACACCACCGCTCCCAACAAGAGCGTCATCTACAAAAAGGGACGTGATACCTGAGAGTTGGTATGGACGTCAGCCAAATTGATTTACCTGAAGGTGGATCCCTGGGCTCAGAGGGATAATAAAGATTTCACTGAGGAAGAAGAAAGAAAATGCAGGCCAGAGCGTTCATGTGCTAGGCATGGAGTCCATCTGGCTGCGTCCCATTTTGCAGAAGGCAGGGCTAAGGTCTAGAGAGGTAACTACTCATTCAAGGCCGGAGCTCAGTCGCCAGCATCGGGATCCAGGTCCTGGCCCACAGTTCTTTGTCTTCTGCCAACAGGCCTAGAAGACTTTCCCAGGCGCGACTATTTGGGATTCCCACCAACTTCCCCTTTCACTGGATGCAACTCAGGACTCCCACCCTGCCCCCACCAGTCCTGGGGCTTCCAGATGACCTCGAAGGAACAGAATAGGAAGGCGTGAACTTTGGCGCTCTGGGTTCTGGGTGGAACTCTGGGCCCGAACACAAGGGCTTTTGACTATAGAAAAAAATAGGCCCATTGTCTTAATGGGTGGAACCAAACCATCGCAGGAGCTAGGAAACCAGTTTCTTTGTGCCCAGAGATGAGGACTTGGCCCCAAAATGTTAGGGTGGAGAGGGGGAGGGGAGAAAGGACGATTTACCCTAAGAAAACAGAGACAATGACAAGAGTCCTTACTCACGCCTCGGTTTTGTTTGTTTTGTGGGTTTTTCCCTCACATGCTACTCTGTTGGGTCTAAGTCCCCCAGGAGCGGGAGGGCTGGGAAAAGGTGTGGTTTCCTGGAGGGGTGAGGAATCAAGAAGAGATTCCATGTCTCCATTATGAGGCTATTAGAGGAAGGAGCTACGCTATCATTTCCTTAATGGCAGTGAAAGAAAAAAACAAAAAACAAACTCAGAGCTCCATGTCCACCCCTCAGCCAAGGGGACAACCCTCCTGAAATATGAGAGGCCTGTGCAGGGCCTGGGGCCTGCCCACCCCCGTCCTGCAGAAGGCAGTAGGAAGGAAAAGGCAGAAAAGGCTGAACCTGAAAGTAGATTCCATAAGAACTTTCTCCCCCTGCCATCAAGTCCCACAGACTCTTTTTTTTTTTTTTTTTCTTTTTGGCACTTAACCTCTGAGCCACATCTCCAGCCCTTTGTATATTTTATTTAGAGACAGCGTCTCACTGAGCTGCTCAGCACCTCACTTTTGCTGAGGCTGGCTTTGAACTAGAGATCCTCCTGCCTCAGCCTCCAGAGCCGCCGGGATGACGGGCCTGCACCGCGCCCGACCACCTTGAAAACTCTTGACATTGACTTCAGTTGCCAAAATGCCTCAGTTCACTCCATAAAAAAGCCTCTGATAAACCAACATTTGTTTCTTTGAGTTTGATCCATTCAAGGGATGAACCATTTCGACTAAAGGACAAAAGCTCAAGCTGCCCTCAGTACCAGGTCTGTCCTTCCTGTCCTTGCATAATCTTTATTTATTTGTTTGTTTCAGTGCTGGGAATTGAACTCAGGGCCTTGCCTAACTTTTTGTATCTTTAGAAATGAATATATGAAATACAAAAAGAAAACGGATTTCTGCTGGATTCCACTTTCCACCTATAATCTAGGCTTCCCTGTTTAACATTTTGGCTTATTTCTCCAAGTCTCTTTTTTCTGTGCAGAACCTGTAACCCCCTGGGATGCAAAGACCACCACTACAGACGGTTTTCCCCCCGGTTCTTACATTTCTGGAGGTCATGAGTCCAAAATGGGTCTGTTTGGGCTAAAATTAAGGCATCAGCAGGATAGGAACCCTTTGGAGGTTGGAGGGGTGGATCCAGCTCTTTGTCTGATCAGGCTTCTGAAGGTTGTCTGCATTCCCTGGGTCGAGGCCCCCTCCATCTTCCAAGTCGGCCATAGCCAGTGAGTTCTTTCTCACGCCACCTCCCTGACTCTCCTGCCTCCCTCTTTCACTCATAAGGACTCTTGCAATTACATTGGCCATTCCAGATGATCCAGATGGATCACTCCATCCCAAGATCCTAAACTCATCACATCTGCAAAGTCCACTCTGCCCTGCAAAGTAACACTCACCAGTTCCAGGGGTTGGGATATGGAATGGACTCTGCAGGGAAGCCATTATTCCACCTAACACTGGTACTGTTTTGTTTTGTTTGGTTTTGTTCTTTTCTTTTTTTCTATTTTGGTGTTGTGGATCAAACCCAGGGATGCTCTCCCACTGAGCCACATCCCCAGCCCTTTTTATTTTTTATTTGAGACAGGGTCTTGCTAAGTTGCTGAGGCTGGCCTCAAACCTGTGATCCTCCTGCCTCAGCCTCCCAAATCGCTGGGATTACAGGTGTGTGCCGGCATTCCTGGTACCTTTTATGAATATCACCCACAATGAAAATTGGCTTTGCTTTCCTTCTTTTTCACTTGTCCATCTGACACAGAAGCCAGAAGACAAACTTCCAAGGAAAAGACACTAGGTGATGGATGACCTTGAACCAGTCACTTCGCCTCCTGCAGGATCAGGAAGTGACAAAGACAACTCTTACTGCATCAGGAAGTGACAGTAAACAAATGAATTAAGACATAGAAGGTACCAGACATAGAACCTGGTAAGAGATAAGCCCTCGGTACATATGCCTTCAATCCCTTCCTTTACACGCCCCATTTTTTCTCACCCTGATCCATTTTCTCCACGGTTTCCTTCTTCTTCACTGACTCAGTCTAACCTACCATCGCGCAAAGAGAGCTGACCACCCACTCTTGTGATCCCGCCCGATGCTCTGTGACACTCTGCTCTCTACTCGTGACAGCCTGCCGTTTTTAAATGGAGACATCTGCATTTAAAAAGAAGTCCTTTATGTTCACATAAAACTTACATGGGCTTCCTCTTAACTTATACATCCAGTTCCAGTTCTGTCCTGGGGCATTCATTCATTTCCTTCTCAGATTCTTCTTCAGTCTTTCTCTTTATACCTTACAAACGAGGACAGCACAGAGCCCAACAGAATGACCTGGGCCAGGACAGGGAATTCCCTTAGTAAGGTGAACGCTACTTGCAAATCATTCCCTGAAGCCTGTTTTGAAGCTGGGCCTTCGGCAAAACCATCTGAGGACGCATCCTCAGACTCCCAGGAGACAATCCCCGACGGAAGCCACAGCCTCTCTGGGTATTCCTGCTGTCGGGTGAACGGATTTTCACAGAATGTTGTGCCTGAGGTATTCTCCCCAACATGTCCACTTCTGCAATTTGGGCCTCCCCCTACCATTTCCATTTCCAGCTGGCCTGCGAGGACCCTGACTGGAAAACATCCTCCAGGACGAGGGTGGTACCTGTACCTGTTCCCATAACTACAACAGTCTGTACCTACTCAGCACGCACTGCGTGCGGATTACTCTCCTGAGGGCTTCACACATACCTACAATCCTCACCAAAAAGAAGAAATATCTGCCTCATCATCCCCTCCTGAGCCTCAGGGATTGAACCCAGGGGTGCTGAGCCACTGAGCCACGGCCCCAGCCCTTTTTATATTTTATTTAGAGACAGGGACTCACTGAGTTGCTTAGGGCCTCTCTCAGTTGCTGACCCTGGCTTTGAACTCACGATCCTCCTGCCTCAACCTCCCAAGCCGCTGGGATTACAGGCATGCGCCACCACACCCGGCTATCATCTCCATTTTTACAGTAATATCCCCAAAGTGGCCCATCTCCATGATGTCACATCCTCCCCTACTCAATCTGGGCAGAGGGTGTCCTAAGATTTCTCCGGTCTCCTGAAGGAAATCCACCTTCCAGAACGCCCTCTGCCCTCCCCGTTTCCCGGAGTTGACAAAGAGCCAGCGATTTGTCTTCTGTGTACCTGTCACTCACACACCTGTTCCCGACACCGCACTCACTAGTTCACAGCCCTTCATAAAACCTTAGTTTTCTGAACCTGGATCCCTTTCAAGGAAAAGGCAGGGCCAGGTCACCTGTCCTCTTAAAAAGTCATTTTTACTGAACCATCAACTATTTGCACAGCCATTCCCTGGCCATAAAAGGGATGTACCGGGGACAGACGCTGTAACTAGAAGGAAGTCAAGACTCGGAGAGTCTCTGGAATGGTCACAGAGGGGAGGAGACTTCGGATCCATGAGGAGTAATAAAACACACCCAGAGGCTGTGACCTTTGAACAATGGCAGCCCCACCTGGCTCTCTCCATGCCCACTGGCCTCTGACTTCCTTCTCACGGCCCCTCCTGGCCTCGCTTTCACACACCAATAGAGAGGCCCAGGAGCGGGGCCTGCAGGTCACCCAGCACCGAGCGGCAGGGTGGAGGCAACAGGAAAGGGAAGAGTGTACGACTCACAGGACCTGAGTCACCCGTGAGTGTCACCTGGGCAGGGAGAGGATTAGCGAAGACGGGCAACGTGGTCCCAGGAGTTGTAGGAAGGAGCTGGACTTCCTGGAGGATGACTAACTCGCTGAGAGCCGAGGGCAGAAAGCGTCACTTAGAGTCCCAGTGTCCCTCCCTTCTCCCTCTGTTGGGTTACATTCCTCTGTCCATAGATCATTATTTACTGAGTTGTGTTCCAGGAAAAAAAAAAAAATCTCAACTGGATTCCTTCAAGTCCCAATCCAAGAGGGTCTGCCACCTTAGGGATGACCAGGCACAACATTACTCTGGGGGAGAAGAGCGGGTACCGGGGGTTGAACTCAGGGGCACTTGATCACTGAGCCCCATCCCCAGCCCCGTTTTGTATTTTATTTAGTGACAGGGCCTCGCTGAGTTACTTAGCACCTCGCTTTGGTTGGGTTGGCTTTGAACTCGCGATCCTCCTGCCTCAGTCTCCCGAGCTGCTGGGATTACAGGTGTGCACCACCACACCCAGCTCAAGGCACAACATTTTTAAGAAGTTTATGCAGGGAATTGTGTGTGTGTGTGTGTGTGTGTGTGTGTGTGTGTGCGTGCTGGGGATTGAACTCAGAGGTAGTTTACCACTGAGCTACATCCCCCGTCCTTTTTATTTTTCAGTCTGAGACCGGGTCTCACTAGGTTGCCTACAGCCTCACTAAATTGCTGAGGCTGGCTTCAAACCTGCGATCCTCCTGCCTCAGTCTCTGGGATTACAGGCATGCGCCACCAGCCCAGCTCTGCAGGGGCTTTGAATGTCAGCCTAAGGAGTTTGAACTTCGTCATATAGATGATAAGAGTCATTGGAAGGATTTAAGGTCAGAAACTTGACCAACGGCATTTTCAGAAAGATTACTTTGACAGTGTTATACAAGATAACTTGGGGAAGTGGTTCTTAACGTTGGCAATTCATTAGAATTAGCTGGTAGTTTTCTTTTTTAACACTTCTCTTTGAAATATTTTCAGACTTTGAAAAATGTTTCAAAAACAGAGTCCTCATATACTCTTCGCTCTGCTTTCCCAAATGTTAATGTTTTTGATAGCCACAGCCCTGTCATCAAAATCAATACCTTATCACAGATAGCATACAGGAAACTAACCTACAGAGTTCATCCAAACCGTCTACCTTCACTAATGTGCTATTTTTGGACTAGGAACCAACCCAGGATCACATATTGAATTCAGTTGTTTTGTCTTCTTAGTCTTTTTTAATCTGGAAAATTTCCTCAAAATTTTTTCTGTCTTTATGATCTTCACATTTATTTTTTGGTACCAGGCATTGAACCTAGGAGCACTTAACCACCGAGCCACATCCACAGCCCTTTTTATGTTTTTAGAGACAGGGTTTCCATGAGTTTTTTAGAGCCTCATTGCTGAGGCTGGCTTTGAACTTGAATCCTCCTGCCTCAGCCTCCTGAGCCTCTGGGACTACAGGTGTGCACCACAGCACCCAGCAGATTTTAACATTTTTTTAAGAGTACTGACCAGTTATTTTGTCAAATGACCCTAGATGAGGGCTCACCTAGTATTTCCTCATGATTAATCAGGTGACGCACTATGAATAGGAATACCACAGAAATAAGGCTGTGGCTTCTCAGTCTACCACATTAGGAGGCCCATGATGTCACTCTCCCTCTCGTTAATGATAACTTGGAGCACTTGGCTGAAGTTTCTACAATGCAAAGTGACTCTTTTACTTGGAAGCATTCTTAAACCACCAACACCTAGGGCCACACCACAGACCAATCAGATCAGACTGCCTCGGGGTCAGGCACAGGCCCTGATAGCTGTTAAGATGCCCTAGAGGCGATTCTAACCCACATTCAGAGTTGGAAACCAACCCAGAAGATTAGAATCCTGGAAATCAGCAAGGATGTCATTTCTTGGGGCTTTCTTTTTCAGACCATCCAGTTCCAAGCACAGATAAATATAGCTGAACTTTGGCCTGGACCCACAGTAGGAGACAGGGAAGGCCCCAAATCCCCTGATTGGGAAGGTAATGTGTGAGCAGAGTGCTGTCCAATAAAAAGAGGAGGCAGGACATAAAGCCACCAGCCCTCCCACTCTATTTTCCATCCAGACCTCGAGAAACATTCGCTGCTCTCAAAGTACACACCATATCATTTTACTATCATAAGCCTGACATGAGTGCCCAATCGCCACTGACCGGAAGGGAATCATAAATCTTGATATAAATATCCAACCGCACATGCAAAGATGGATGTTTCCGGGTAGAGAGAAATAAACAATCCACAGAATCCGGGTCAGAGGTGTGGAACCTCCCGGAAACAACCCGTCCCCCTCACTTGGTCTTTTGCCCTTAACCTCTTCTGAAGAGGGTAAGGACCCCGTTGTAAAATTCATGAACTAGGAATGTGTACACATCTTTTGTCACCAGGCTGTTGAAGCAAGTCACTGGGCTCAGCTTCCTCAGGGTGTTTATCTTGGACTTCATCGGGCTGGGGTTGTGGCTCAGTGGTGGAGCGCTTGCCTGGCATGTGTGAGGCACTGGGTTCGAGTCTCAGCACCACATATGAACAAATAAATAAATAAAAAATAAAGGTCCATCGACAACTAAGAAAATATTTAAAAAAAAAGAAATCTCATCAATCTCCCCTGTGGGGGACCATACGATGCCAAGTTAAAGAAAACACCAATCTAACCAAGATCCACAGGGAGGGAAGACCCCTCCAGAGCTATCCCTAAGGCCTCCACCTGACCGCAGGTCTGCGCTGCCAGTTCTGGGGGACCTGCTACCAGGCAATAACCGGAAAAGCGGGAAGAGAGCACCAACACTCAGAAAGGTTTTGTTGTGTTGTTTGTTTGTGTTTGTTGCAGCCCTGGGGATTGAACCCAGGGACACTGAGCCACATCCCCAGTCCTTGTCATCATTTATTTTGAGACAGGGTCTTGCTCAATTATTTAGGGCCTCACTAAGTTGCCCAGGCTGGCCTTGAACTCGTGATCCTCCTGCCTCAGCCTCCTGAGCAGCTGGGATTACAGGTGGGTGACACGAAGCCCAGTCAGAAAGTAATTAAAAAAAAACAAATACCGGCTGAGTGATAGAGCGCTGTCCTACCATGTGCGAGGCCCTAAGTTCCACCCCCAGTACTCCAAAGAGAGAAGAAGGAGGAGGGGGAAGAGGGGGAGGAGGAGGGGAAAGAGGAGGAGGAGGAAGGGAAGGAGGAGGAGGAGAGAAAAAGGAAGGGGAAGAAGAAGAAAAAGAGGAGGAGGAAGAGGAGAAAGAATTATTAACTTAATTATCCTCAATTATTACACAGTCAATATTCTTCAAGTGCTCCTATGGGGTCTCACTGACAGAAGCTGGCACATAATTAAATGCTAATACATGGGTGAAATAATCAAAGCCAAGTGGGATCCATTGGGTCAGGAATGTCTCAGAGAGTTTTCATGAAAGAGGCAGGATTCTGGTTAGGCCTTTGAATGGTTGAGCCTTAGAGAAGCAGAGGCAAGGAGAGACAAGCCAAGGGAACCAGGTGCCAGGCACAGTGGCGGACGCTGGATTTGAAGCGAGAGTGGTCTGGGGCTGCGGCTCGGTGGCAGAGCACTTGCTAGCACATGTGAGGCACTGGGTTCCATCCTCAGCACCACATAAAAAAATAAAAATAAACAAATTACAGCTTTAAAAAAAAATGAGTGGGTTTGCATGTTATTTCATTTATTCCTTTCAATCCCCTTAGGGGATTATTTCAGAAGAGGATGCTAATCTTCAGAAAGATGAAGTAGCTTGTCCCTGCTGGAGGCTGATCTGGAATTAGAAACTAGGTATGTCCGGCTCCAGAGTCCTTGGCATTGTCTCTACCGCTGAGCGGGGAATGAACACAATATATTTAGAAAACAGGAAGAAGCAGGGATAGCGACCACAGAGCCATACCGTTAAGAAACAGGCAAGGGCTGCTGGCCTGTAATCCCAGCAGCTCAGGAGGTGAGGGCAGGAGGATTCCAAATTCCAGGCCAGCCGGGCACCTGAGAGAGGCCCTGACTCAAAAAATTAAAAGGTCTGGGGAGATAGCTCAGTGGTAGAGCACCCCTGGTTTCGATTCCCAGTACCAAAAATAAAATAAAATAAAAATAGGGAAGTTAGGTAAGTTTGCTAAAAGGGATCGACCACATGTCACAGGGTCACGGAAAACAGACAGAGACATTTGAACTTAACTTGTGATTAGTTACAGAAGAGCCATTACGGAAGGTTTTGAGTAAGGGAGTGACCAAAGGGACACCTTGAGCAAAGATCAGTGGGAATGGGGAAATGGGAGTTTTGAGTTCCTCAATGACAGAGGTGGCACGGACAGTAAAGGGGCCTCGGGATGCAGTGGAGGGAGGGCTGGACTCAGCAGCTCTGGCTTAAATGCAAGAAGAGTTTAGAGTCTCTCTCCAGACTTCCTTCTTTCTTCATCTATAAATCAGGTGCAATGAGAATTCATCAAATGACTTCTAAAGCTTTACTTTTCAAAGTGTGGTCCTCCAACCAGCGCTAATGGCAAGATCCAAAAGCATTTCAGAAATACAGAACCTCAGTCTGAGCACATGGCGGCATGTGTCTCTTGTCCCAACTCTTCAGGAGGCTGAGGCAGGAAGATCCTTTGAGCTCAGGAGTTTGGGGCCAGCCTGGGCAACATAGGGACACCCCATTTCTAAAAAAAAAGAAAGAGAAAGAAAAGAAAGAAAATCAGAATCTGTATTGAAAGGATCCATGTACACAATAAAGATTGAGAAGCACTTCTCTAAAATGACTTCCAGTTCCAAAATGAAACTATTTCTCACTCAATTCTCAATTCTGTCACTTCATGGGAGGGAAAAAACAAAAGTTGGGTTGGGGTTGCGGCTCGGTGGTAGAGCGCTTGCTTAGCATGTGTGAGGCACTGGGTTCCCTCCTCAGTACCACATAAAAAAATAAATAAAATAGAGGTATCGTGTCCATCTGCAACTAAATAATAATAATAATAATAAGTTTACTTGTTCGCTTCATTCGTACCCTTTTCCTGATCCTAACAGCCTCTCTGAGGCTTGCCCACACCAGGTCTTAGGTTTTAGGAAACACCAGTGGGGTGGTGCTGCCACCTTGTGGCCATAATCAGCAAGTGCACTTAACACAGTTCTCACTAGCAGAGGGGGAAGGTTGGCAGGAGGTGAAGTCCAAGTCCCAGATGCGATAAGAGAATCACAACTGAGCACAACGACTGCAAGTAACTGTCAGAGATTGAGTTCAGCCTGCATCAGAGAGCAATGTTACATTTAAAAAGACAGTTTTTATAATAACCAGTAATGTGGTAGTAGTGGAAAACATGGATTCCCTGCCAGGTTCTGCCTTTGTGACACTAAAAATCACTGTGTAACAGCTGAACACAGTGACTCAACCTATAATCCCAGCAACTTGTGAGGTCAAGGCAGAAGGATCCCAAATTCAAGACCAGCTTCAGCAACTTAGCAAGACTCTGCTTTGTTGTTGCAGTTTCTGGTGCCAGGAATTGAACTCAGGGGCACTCGACCACTGAGCCACATCCCCAGCCCTCATTTGTATTTTATTTAGAGACAGGGTCTCACTGAGTTACTTAGTGCCTCACTGTTGCTGAGGCTGGCTTTGAACTCTCGATCCTCCTGCCTCAGCCTCCCGAGCCACTGGGATTATAGGTGTGTACCATCACATTCCTCGACACTCTGTCTTAAAATTAAAATTTTGAAAAAGAATTGGGGCCATAGCTCAGTGGTGGAGCACTTCCTGGTTTCAGTCCCCAGTGTCACCCCCCCCACACACATACACAAAGAAAAGCATGACAGGTCTTTTCAATCACCCAGCCCCGCCTGAACTCTGCCAGTAAACATGTAATTTTCCAAGGAAACTTCCTTCTCCTGGGACAGCTCTTTTTCTTCCTGAGCCAGATGATGCATGCTCCCCAATGCTAGTCCTACTCTGCCGGCCCCCAAGGAAATCTAATACCTCTTCACACAACAAACCTTCAAACCCTTGCAAACAATCCCCAATGACATAATCAGAAGCCCATGCAGCAAGGGAAGAGCAGCAACCACAGTTGAGACTGAACTCTAGGAATGTCCTAACCCGGCCAGCAGGGCAGCAGGAATACCTGCTTCCCCATTCAGCACCGCACCCTAGTTTGAAAGCCAAACACCATGTCAGTCAGCTAATGTGGGAGAAGTGGTTTCTCCTACCTGGGCTGCTGCAGGGGTTCCTTGCCTGCGTAGGTATCTACTTCTTTTTTGACACTGGGGATTGAACCCAGGGTCGCTTACCCACAGAGCCACATCCCCAGCCCTTTTTATTTTTTTATTTGGAGACAGGGTCTCACTAAGTTGCTTAGGGCCTTGCTAAGTTGCTGAGGCTGGCCTCGAACTTGTGATCCTCTCTCCTCAGCCTCCGGAGTCACTAGGATGACAGGCGTGTGCCACTCCGCCTGGCTATACTTCTTATGTAGTTTTATTTTTTTAAGGAATATTTATCAGCCCCTGTGCAGGGAAGCAACAAAGAGGAATTGGACCTGGTCCCTGACCTCACAGACCCCAGGCCACGGAGGGGACCCAATTCAAAGCCAGATGCCTACAATTCAGTGCGAAACACCACAGTAGAGGTGAATATTGCATTTTTGCATTCATTTTATTAATCCCTTGTGAAAAAGCTTCCACTCCTGGTTTTCTTAGCTCTTCCTTTCAAGCTTAAAGTGGAGAGAGAGAGAGAGAGAGAGAGAATGTAGGTGTCCCAGATTGTCCTTTTCAGTCCCTATTAGACTGAGCTTTTCTTTCTGGCTAATGAGCATGGTTGTGGGCTCCCGCTTCAATCTGAATACGCTCGCTCTCCTAGTAGGGTATTTGGGTATGCAGCAGCATTTTACAGAAAACCTAGGAAGCCAGGAAACCTGTGTTTTAATGCTGTGACTTTGAGACTGGCTGATGGCATTGAGCTAATCATATAACTTCCCTGCACTTTATTTTATTTATTTTGGGGTTACCGGAGATTGAACCCAGAGGTACTTCACCATGGAGCAACGTCCACAGCTCTTTTTATTTTTTATTTTGAGGCAGTGTCTTGCTAAGTTGCTTAGACCTCCCTGCACCCTAACGTTTAGTTCTGTAAAGTGGGGCAGGGGGGCACATCTCCATCAGCCTGTGGATTTGGGGTGCTCCTGAGACCTTGCTCTGCTCACTATCCAACACGCAGCAACTGCCAGGCTCACATCAGGCACTGCAGCCTTCAGTGATTAACGTATGAGCGACAGCAACGCGAAGGGTGGATTTGGTCAGCGAAGATCCTCCAACGCTGGCCAACTGCAGGAATGAATGGGGAAACCAATTTCCCAGGGAGAATGGCATCTGCTCCCTACTGTCACCTGCCCTCTTCCAGGGAGGGGACCTTTAAAAGTCAGACTCTTAGGACACAATAATGTTTCCAAGATGGGACATAAAGGGTTGTCAACGTGTGTGTGTGTGTGTGTGTGTGTGTGTGTGTGTTGCAGTACTAGGGATTAAACCCAGTGGTGTCCAACAACTGAGCTCCGACCCAGTACTTTTTTTTTTGGTACCAGGGATTGAACTTAGGGGCGCTTAACCACCAAGCCACATCCCCAACACTTTTAATACTTTATTTAGAGACAGGGTCTCACTAAGTTGTTTAGGGCCTCGCTAAGTTGCTGAGGCTGAATTTGAACTCATGATCCTCCTGCCTCAGCCTCCCAAGTCACTGGGATTATAGGCATGTACCACCATGCCAGCAGAAGTTGTCAATATCACTAAGAGAAAAGTCCATTTGCCTTACAGGCATTTTGTTGTTCTTCTTCTTGTTTTTTTAACTTAGTACACAGGATTGAACCCAAGGGTGCTTAACCACTGAGCCATATCCCCAGCCCTTTTTAATAATTTATTTAGAGACAGGGTTTCATTGAGTCTCGATAAATTGCCGAGACTGGGTTTGAACCGGATCCTCCTGCCTAAGCCTCCCAAGTCGCCAAGACTACAGATCCAGATTATGGGAGCTTTATATCAATGAATCTGAAGGACCCACAGCTCCCTCCCATGGTATACCCACCCCAAGTCCAGGGAGGGGAAAACCAGACAGAGAACTGACAGGGAGCCAGGGCCTGAGGAAACAGGGTCAACAGACCGAGGGGACCTGGAGGAAGGTCTGAGGAGCCCCCTGATCCGACTGTGACTTCAGCGAAGACGGACGGACAGGTCCACAAGGGAGGCAGACATCCCGCCAGGCTCCGTGCGTGCGCGCCCATTTCCCTGTAAGGGTTTCTTCCTTCCTATGAATCGCACGTCCACACACTCTCCCACCCTTCTGGCCTAGTTAAGGGGTTACGTGACGATCGCTCCATTCAACAAATATCTGTGGGGTGCTCCCACGGAGCCAGGCCCTGCGTGAATCCCGTGAGTCCCAGGAATACCAAAGTGAGCCATCGACAGCCCCTGGCCTCAGAGTTCCCCCGTCCGATTAGCTCCAGACTCCAGCCTCCTGACACCCCACCGCACCGTCCTCCTCTCTGCTCCCCACCAGCCCAAATTCCACCCCACACCGTAAGACCCAGCTTAAGTGCCACCTAAACAGGGTCCCTCTCCGTCCCCCGTGAACTCCTGCCACCTCTGAGAGTTGACTCCACGGACACCTCCAGGTTTTATGACGTGTACGTCATCCCCTTGGTTAGACTTGAGTTCCTCGAAAACAGAGACCACTTTTAGAATTTTTCAGAAAGCAGCCAGAGCCTTCAACTTTAGGACACTCTCCCACACGACAACAGCCTGAGATGATTTGAAAACTGAGGGGAAGGAATGATGGAACAAAAGACAAAAAGGATTTGACCTGTGCCTCACATCTTCCCCCCACCCCTTGGGAAAACAAAGCCACCCACCCTCTCACTCCTAAATGGAGACTTCCAGGGAGGACTTCCTTATTTCCTGTTCCTTCAGCCCCCACAAATATCACCAGGATTCGAGCTTCATCTCTCCTCTTTCTTTGGCAAAAGAAGTCTCTAGAGCAGGCGTCAAGTTTGTGAGTTGCTGAAGTTCCACGACTACTACAGACTGGATTGTGAATGTCCCCCAGAGCCTGGGTGTTAAAGGCATGGTTGCCAGCGTGTGGTGCTACGAGGAGGTGGCGAACCCGCAGGAGGTGCAACTCCAAGGAAAGAACCTTGGTCAATCCGGCGCCATGGTGCACACCTAAAATCCAGCAGCTCTGGAGGCTGAGGGAGGAGGATCAGGAGTTCCAAGCCAGCCTCAGCAACATAGCGAGGCCTCAGCAATTCAGCAAGACCCTGTCTCTAAATAAAAGATTAAAAAGGGCTGAGGATGTGGCTCAGGGGCTAAGCACCCCTGGGTGCAATCCCCGATACTAAGGAAGGAAGGAAGGAAGGAAGTTAGGTCACTGGGAGTGTGGACTTTAAGGGGACATCAGGGCCCTGGCTCCTTCCTGCCTCTTCTTTGCTCCCTGGCTGCCATGAGGTGAGCAGTTTCCTCCACCATGTACACCTGCCCCTCCACAGGCCCAAAAGCAACAGGACCAACCAGCCATGAACTGAAACCTCCAAAACCATGAGCCAAAATAAACCTCTCCTCCTTATAAGCTGATTATTTCAGGTATTTTTTCACAGTTAATGCAAAGTTGAGTATCACAGTAACCTTTAATGTTTACTCTAAGTATTATTAACTTTCTTATTTTACCTTGAGGCATTCAAACAAGGTATGAAGCCAGGAGCCCCAGCAGCCTGGGCAAACATATTTTAAAGACTCCTTCACTCCTGTGACTCCTGTTTCCCAAGCCCTCTTGAACCTGAACCCAGTTCCCTCTCTTTGAGATTGGAGCGACTTAGCCACAGCTATTTTCCTGGTGAACAATCAGGCTGGTCTTACCCACAGCTCCAGGGGCAGCATTCCGGGCAAAGGAGAACTGCTTCTTCTGGCTCTCAAACACCTTACATGGCGAGAGAACTGGTGGGAATCGTAAACAGAGGACAGGGGAGCGTCCCAGGCAACACCATCACCATTGCCGATCCTTTGCCAAGGACAGAAGTGGGAAGGACAAAGGGGAACCAGACCATGTCATCCTCTCTTGCCAACCCGTTCCCACTTTCTTGCTAGAGATAGTCACTGAAAGGTAGAAGGAAATTCGAATAAGCAAAAGTCTTGAAGATATCAGAGCACGCGGTGGGGCAGGGAGGTAAGGAGGAGGACCAGAAGGAATAGGTACTGCTGCCAAGTTGTCAATCACTTATGCACTCAAGAATGCTAAGTTTCTTTGTGTGACCAGTTTTACCTCCAGATTCCCGTAAAGCACCTGATCCGATCTGTTATCTAACCACAAGGGCAGCGTGCCTTTCCTGTTCTTACTCTCTAAAGGGAACACTAGCCTGGGACTGAGGTGCTGACCACCACGCTGAGTGGACCATCCCAAGAAATCCGGAGCCTCTGACTGGGAACTTCCACACACAGGGCAAGCAGCTTCCAGCATCACCGACAGCCATAATGAAGGTTCTGATCCCGTCCCTCCTTCTGCTGCTGCCACTCATGCTGACGTCCATGGTCTCTAGCAGCCAGAATCCAGGTAAATAAGATTATTTTTTTATGAAGCGGGGAAAAGGGGCAGAAAACGTGTCAAAACCGGCCAGACGTGCGTTAAAATGTGACTCCTTTTGCTACAAAGATTTAGGGAAAGTCAGCCTTTCTGGGTGCCGGTTTTCTCATTTCCGAAAAGATGGAACCAGTACTTATACCCAAAGGGTGTTGTGAGAGTT